>NW_026294584.1:146214926-146814926 GCF_007827085.1 Peromyscus californicus insignis
CCTGAGCTATAGAAAAGAGATTTTTGACTTTCAGTTATAACAGAAGTTCTCTTTTAGGGTACTTGTGTTTTCTTACTGTTCTGTTCCTTCTGAAACTTCACGGCTCTTTAGGTCACTGAGATGCCTCCCTCCCCAACCCCAGCATACGTACAGCCTCTCCATTCCCTCTCAACACCCATGCCTGCTCTTACCTTTGTTATCCCACGCCTTCTGTGTAAAGCCCTGGGTTTTGCTTGTCACAAAGAAAGACACTGAGCTTCCCTGAACTCCTGTCCCCTAAGGTTGAAGCAGCCATCAAGCTGCATTTATTATGTGTCAGCTTGTGACAGACACTGATCCAGGTGCTATACCTGTTTCATGTTAGTGTCACAACCACCGCAGGCGGGTGCCCCGTCATTAGTCTCACTTTGTAGTGAACAGAAGGCAAGAGAGTTGTAGAAACATGTTTGAATTCATAGTCCCTGCTCTTGAAGCTGTAAAAGCCTGTTAGGAGCTGGAAAAGGCTCCAGATATCAGCTAATGCTGTTATTATTGTTTTGTTATTAAATCTTTTTTTAATTATGTGTTTGTGGATCTGTGCACATGAGCACAGGTGCCTTTGGAGGCCGGAGGAAAGCATGAGATCTCAAGGAGCTAGAATTACAGGCAGTTATGAGTTGCCTGATATGGGCACTGGAAACCAAACTCAGGTTCTCTGCAACAGCATTATATGCTCCTAATTGCTGAACCATTTTTCCAGACCAACTTTGGCTGTCCTTAAAAATGTGTCAGTTGCCTTGGGGCCCTGTGCTCTGAGGGCGTTTTTAGAGGATCCAGGCTAGTGGAGGTCATCATTGACCTCTTAGTCAATGATGGTGGTCATCATTGCTCTTCTTAGAAAGTCTTAGTTATTTGAAAAATGCTTTCTGATTGGCTGGCACCCACAGTTCCTGAGCCTCAAGTAGAAATTCTACAGGAGGGCCCTGTAGAATGGTTGTGGGGCGGGGATATGGTCACTAACCTCCCCTTAGGTCCCATCAAGAACCCCCCCCACCCACCCACACACACATTCTTGACTCTTACAAGGGTCAGTGAGCTGAGAGGGTGGTAAATATTTAGCATATCCTCTTCTACGAGGACCACAGTAAATGTTAAATAGGTGTAACGGTCTTCAATGCAACCACTACTAATTGATAGTCTGGCATGAAAGGTCTTTGCCTGTCCTTTGGATGATTTTGGTGTTCCCAGAGAACCAAGCCTGGTGTTAAGTTTCCACTCGTCTGTCTCTTTTCGTTCCCAGCCACATTTCTCTAGATTTTCAGCATAGATTTGGGCCAATATTTATTCTTGCTTCTTACATGAACTCATTTGACTGATTCTCTGTCTGGGTAGAAGTAGATCACTACCGTGTATCTCAGTCCCAGAACCACTCTGCAGGCTGCAGGATCCCTCTTCCTGCAGGCTCATCTGAGAGTCTAGTGTAGGCATGGGGCTTATTTTAGGATTGACGGACAGTCATGTAGGGTTTTCGGTGCTTCTCTGCCCATGAGGTTAGTTTTCTCTATCCCATTGCAGAGGAAAGGTCACTCTGCTTCATATACACTAGTTCCTTCATCCAGCATCCTCACATAGATGCTATGTCTCTAACCCCCAACTCTTTGTTTTTAAGGAGAGTGTGTTTGGGTACCCTCATTTTCCATGGCTGATATACACAGCTCCGTACACTCGACTTCTGAACATTCTTCTTTAAAGCATTTTTAGATGTTAGTTAAGCAGGGGAACGATGTCCCTGGGTCCTGTGACTTAAGCATGAATAATGGATGGAGAGGATTACTCCTTACAAGTCCCAGTGCTATGTCATTTCCTTGCATCTGGATCAACACTTTTGAGGAAGACATGAATAGTGTCGCCCAACTGTTCCCCACAGCCTCTGTGGGTGGGATTGCATCTCTGATCACTTTTTGCTGTCTCCCCTCCCCCATTTTCTGCTTATTCGTCAAGGCTCCAGCCATCTCCAGCATTCCCCCCATGTTTTGCAGCGTGACATCTGTGACTGTTAATTTCCCAGCATTATTTTCTAGCCCCACAACGAAGTCTCATAAAACAGGAATTTGTTTAGCCCTGAGGTGGAGGTTTGAGACCTGGTACCCAGATAAAGTGAAGAACGTTCCTTGCTGTGCCCCAGGCCTTACTGCAGCCACCTAATCTGTTTTAAGGAATATAAGCACAGTAAGAAGCATTCCATATGTGCTCAGAATTTAGTATTTTAATCTGGCCAGAGACTTTTGATGAAATGTCAGCCCCAGTGATTGGAGGTGGTCTCAGGTCATTCCATCTTACAGACATGGCCTTGACAAACCTCTCAGATTTATCATCAAATTATAGATTCTGTTTTGTTCCTCATTGTGCCCTGGAGTAGTTTGGCTACTCCAGAGAAGCAGAACCAATAGGAGACTTATATTGAAATTTATAGATGAGTTTGTGCATTCATGTGTGTGTGTGCGCGTACATGCATGTGTGTGTGTGTGTGTGTGTGTGTGCGCGTGCGTGCGTGCGTGTGCGCTTTGCTTGTGGGTATGTACATATACCTATACAGAGGGAGAAGTAGACTGACACAGAAGTTGGTTATTGAAGGATTGGCTCATGCCATGGTGGCATTGGACACCTGGAGAGTAAGAGAAGCATGAATGTGTAACTTGAAGTCCAAAAGCAGCTGGAAGGCTGGACTTCCTGTCCCTTAGAAAACCTCAAGTCCCCACCTCTCAAGACCTTTCACTGATTGGGTTCAGCCCACCCCCATTACAGAGAGTAATGTTGCCAGTTAGGGTTGGAGTTGTATAGCTAAGTTGTAGAGCACTTGCTTAGCATGTACAAGACTCTGGGTACTAGGTTTAATTCCTAGTACCACAAAACAAATCTGTTGATCCGTTGATTTTGATGTTCCTTGCACCTACAAAAGTATCTTTATAGAAGCATCTGGCTGGTGTTGGGTCAGCCATAAAAGTATTTTGGCCTAGCAGGGTTGACATGATATTAACATCCATTCCACCGTCTCTTGGCTTGTGTGGGCATCAGGAGCTGACCAGCAATCTCCAGCATGTCTGCTTTTCCTCTAGCTTCCCTGCCCCTGAACCCCACCCACACTCCTTTCCTCTTGTCTCTAATGCCTGCTCTCTGCTCCTTACTAGCTGATGTGGGCATGTGTGTGGAGTATAAGGTAGAACAAGTTCATGGGTGGTTAAATGTCTTGGAGCAGATCTCGAAGTCAGTCAGATTGGACAGCATGTAGATCTGTGATCCTTGGAAGTGGTCCTGCCTTCCTGGGATCTGGTCACTCACCTCTGAAGTGGAATGGTGTTATTTATCTCTTACAATTCTTGTGACTTAACATATATGTACACATTTGATTTGATTCTATGTTTGGTAATTACCCATGTAAGGATTTTTTTATTTTTTAAGTTAAGTCATTGTGCTAAACTCCTTCAGGCTTGTTGTTTAATTTTTTTTTTTATTATTTGAGACAAGGTCTCACTCGGTAGCCCATGCCTGGACTTGGATCTTCCTGCCTCTGGCTCTCCAGTGTTCTTCGGATTTTGTGTCCCTAGATTTTCCGTTGAGACTAGATATCTTATTTTTACATAATTGTAAGCCTCTGTTTCCATGGACATCTACTAGTTGTGCCTGCGTGTTAATCCCTTCTATGTTTCATGCCAAGCACACTCTGGTCTCAGGGCCTCTGCAAGCTTCAGTTCATAGAGCTAAAATGTTGAACTTCGTTTCAGGCGTCTGTTCAAACGGTATCCCCTCAGAAGGGCATTCTTCAACCTCCTTATACGAAGTCTTACACATTCTGGCTCTCTCCTGTGCTTTCCTCACCTCGTTTCTCTGCCGAGTACTTACTGGATGGAATATTCTCTATTTTTCTATCTGCCTTCCTAGTAGGATAGTGGTTGTCAACCTCAGGTATTCATTGGAATGACTTGGAGAACTCTTAAGTCTTGATGCCACACCACCCTGCAGAAATTAAACTAGAGGAGACTCTGGGGGAAGAGATCCAGGCATTAGCATTTTCTAAAACTCTAGATGACCCTGTGCACAGCCAACGTTTGGAGCCAGTGCTCTTGGCTGGAACTCCCTCGTGGTGAAGAGAATGTGGAGTGCCACGTTCTCAGCATCAGCATCAATGGGGAGTGGATTTGAAAGGCAGTTTCTCAGTCCCTCCCCCTGACCTACCAAAGCTACTTGTGCTTTGGGCAAGATCCCTGGGTGATTCATTAGACAGAGGCTGAGATGCCCTGTACTAGAATGTAAGTCAGGGACTCGATTTGGCTTGCTGCTGTGTTTTGAGTCAGAAAAGTACCTAACACACCACATTTGCTGAGCAAGTGAATGAATGAATAAGAATTAGTGATGAGAGCAAGTAGGTGGCAAAGGAGAGAGGTCAGAGAAGACACGGCAACGAACCATGTCCCCAGGCACAGGTGGACCGGGGTTGCTTTCCCTGTTCTTGGCTCCGGTTCACAGCCACCAGTCTTGGGTATCCCTTCAGCTTACCTTCAGCTTGCTGGGCTCTCTAGAGTGACAGCTGACTAATCAAAGATATTGTGATAATGAATTGCCTAATGACCCGGTCCTGCTTCTTCTCTCCAAGCATATATTTGATTAGAGGCCTGCTGAAACCAATTAACCAATTAAGTAAATAATTCAGTAAGACTTTCTGGACTGCCTACTGCATGTGTGGTTTAACTCAGGCCCAAGAGACAAGGGGCTAAGGACTAAAGGCGAGGAGGATGCAACTCACAGCCCAGCTGTAGAGACAGCCATGTAGGTAAGTTGTTACAATTTGAAGGGAAACAAAAACACAGTGATTTAACACACCAGTGGATGTGTAGTTCGATTGCCACACAAGGTCAAGAGTAAGTGATTGACTTAATGAGAGGGACCAGATTAGACCTGTTGGTGGAACGGGAAGGGGACATTTGAATTGGGCATGTGAGAGGCTGGAACAATAGGCAGTAAGACATGCCTATGACTTGATTGTCATGAGTACTGTTAGTTAGAAGGCAGTGAACATATTGAAGGCAGTTCCGTGTATAAAGAAGTTGATTGTGACCTATGGGAGGTGGATTGTAGATGGGAGACTGGACCCATCTGACCCAGTTTGAAGATGATTAAATAGAGTATCCCAGATAGGTGGTGAGACCATGACCTTGTGCAATGCCAGTAGGAATTCTTGGAGGGACATAAAATGCTATTAGATGATTTTATAAGCATATGGACTGGAAATGGCAGTGCCATGTGATTGTAGGTCATTTCTCTTTCCTTGGCTGTCTGGTCAGCGGGACTATTTTCTTAGAGCTTTGAGTCCTGTGTGATTACTTTCAGGATGAAGAGAAGTCTAAGATACAAAATGATCACCATGAATGGAGCAATTACTGATAAAAAGTGGTCATCCTTTCCCTGGGGACTGTGTCCCAAGACCCCCAGTGGGTGCCTGTAGCCACCAATTGTATCAAATATGTGCTTGGCAACAGAGTATGTTCTGAGAAAGGAGCTTTGGGCAATTAGGTTGTTGTTATGTGAACATCATGAAATGTACTTAAACAAAGATTACTTTGATATCACTGGGCCATATAATATTATAGAAACTCTTTCAGCTCTGCCATCATTTAGTTCACTGAAATGAAAATGACTATTTTTTCCTATCAACATACCTGTATATATTTTTAATTTGTAAATGAGGTAAAAGACTAATGAATAATAAAATAATTATAGTAACTTCACAGTGAAAGTTACTTAAAACTTATGAATTGTTTAGTGCTAGGATTGTTCCGTTTGACATTTTTGGGCAGCAGTTGTCCACAGGTAACTAAAACTGAGAAGAGGCACACTGCAAATAAGTGTGGGGACTGCTGTTTGCTGTCATGAGGTTTATAGACACAGTGTCACCTGTGGTCCTCACCGCAGTCCTGTGAGGTAGGAGATGAAGTAATTTGATTTTTTTAAAGATGAGAAAAACCAAAACTCAGGAGATCAGATAACTTACCCAAAGTCACTTAACTGACAAGTGGTCTTCCTGGGCCTGGAACCCAGCTCTGCCCTCCCTCCACTGTGCTCCCTCGGCTGTGCTCCCTTGGCTATCCTCCCTTGGCTGTACTCCCTCAGCTGTGCTCTGTGTGTCTGTGCTCTCTCAGCTGTGCTCGCTCGGCTGTCCTCCCTCGGCCGTGCTCCCTGGGCTGTGCTCCCTTGTGTGCCTGTGCTCTGCCTCTTTGATCCTGCTGTCACGCTCACTGCAGAAAGTGAATCAGCCTAAAAAGGCCAGGCATGATTTTTCTTATTTTGGGATGAAGTTGGGTTTTGTGGTCAGGAGTTGAAGGTTTCTGACAGTTGGTTTCTTTCTATAGCTTTGATCACAGTTTCACAGTGTGATACTGATATTTGAAAGTAAAGACATTAGGTTCTTTGAAAATATACCTATATTTGGAGATAGTCTGGAGGGAAACTAAACCAAATTGGAGAATTTCCTTTTTATAAATTTTTTATTAAAAACTTTTAATATTCATGATTGACAGATATGTGGCGGTAAGAGGGTCAACTTTGTGGAGTTGGTTCTTTCCTTCCAAATCCTCGGGGACCCAGAGATTGACCTTATAGGCAGTCAGGCTTGGTGGCAGATATCTTAACCCGCTGAGCCATCCCAAGTTGGAGCGTTTCTATCAGACTACTGAATCGGGTTTCTTAGAGTGATCACTAAGGACTCCTTAGTTCCTTGCCCTCACGAGTAGGAGAGAGCTGGAGAGAATTGCATCCTTTAACTTAGAATGATGAGCCTGGAGGTGAGAGGAAAGTTGCTAGAATGTCTGGATCTGTTACTGACAAGCTGAAGAAAACTACGTCTTCTTATTATCCTGTGTTTAAAGATGATTTGGAACCAAATATGTGGTGATCAGGGCTATAGTGTGACGAAGCAGGAAGGCTTTTATTTATTTATTTATTTTGTTTGTTTGTTTGTTTTTATTGGACCTCAGTAAGACCAGCCGACCAGGTCAGGTCCTTTACACCACTTTCACCTCTTCAGTAGTGTTTTTGTATTAGTATTTGGTAGAAACTGGCTTATTTTAGGAAAGTGGTGGACATGGGCAGTATGGAACTGGTTCCTTTCTGGTTCTAGGAATACGCTGTTGAGAGTAGTCCCTGGGTACCTGAATCCTCCCCATTGCTCTGTCTGTGATACACACTCCCCTACAGGGGATCACTTCCTCCATCTCTGACACTCAAGTTTTTTGTCTTGTACTGTGAGTGAAATGGCCACTGGAGCTGCTGCATGGTCATGCTTATTGTGTGATTCGATGCCGTTTTCCAGTCATCCGGTACCATGAACCCCTTAGTGCCCTTAAAGCAGCTATACTCAGTTCATACACTGCCCAGCCATTTATCCCAGTCTTCTGAGTAGGCAGAGATGCCTTGTATCTGAAATTAACTAGGGGATTTTGATTGCAAGGGTCTGGGCCAGGGCCGCTTTGGGAAGCAGCAACTCTCACTTGAGCAAGTGTTTCACAAGACAGGTTGAGGGTGCTTGGGACCATCTGTGGACACAGACACATCCCCTGAGCTCAGAGAAGCCTTCATTTTGCCTGTTGATACCCTTTCTGTCCACCGTATGCTAGCATTGCTCTTGTATGACAGGAGTCTGTGAGGCCACATTTTCTTCCTTTTACTAGGAATCAAGCAACTGACTTTGCTTTCCCAAGAGCGGCCAGACCAGCAGCCAAACCAGCCATATCTTCAGCTTTGATGGTGATTGCTTCAGCCCCCTTATTTCATCACCGATTAGGATGCGCAGGCGGCACTAAGTGACACATAGCCCATAAAACATATCTGCTTCCTGCTGATTTCAGGGTTCTGGAGGAGAGGCCATGAGCAGGGATTAAGATAGTCTGAAGTAACAAGCAGGAAGAAGCAGGGCACTGGAATATTTATGTCTACTAAATACATAGATCATTGCTTTTTTGATAGCTGCTTTGCCCTATTATAATATAGTATGTTGTAGTGTGTGTGTGTGTGTGTGTGTGTGTGTGTGTGTGTGTGTGTGTGTATGTATCTGTCTGTCTGTCTGATGAGTAAGGAGCATCCATTTCTATTTGTCATGTCTGAGAACATTAATACGAGTTTTGATCCCATGTGCCTACAGAAAACAATTATGGAAACATTCAAAGAAACAATGTCATGTGGGAAACTCCTTGCTGTGCAGCATGGGGGTCTGCGTTTGTATTGATAAAGCCAGCTAGTATAGCTGCTCAGTGGGCCTCAGGTTAAGTGGGGGACCCTATCTCAAAAAATAAGGTTGAAAGTGACTGAGAAAGACACCCAATTTCAACCCCTGATCTCTAGTGGTACACACACACACACACACACACACACACACACACACACACACGAATACACACACAAATGCACCCACGCACCTAGCAAACCTAATCATAAAAATAAACCACCTCTTTGTTTACTGACTTCTTTTGACAAATACTTGGGAAGCTTTTCTGAGATTGCTTCTTAGGGGCTATACTAGGAGATTGTGTCCACATTCTAGACTGTGAGGGACCCCAGACAGTCCTAGCTTCTGGTTCTGACATTATGAAGGGTTGTAACAGAGCTTGAACTCCTTGGAGGCTGCAGCCAGTAGACTGAAGCACTTGTACTTCTAGGAAACAGCCTGAAGTAGAGATCTACCAGCTCTTTAGCTCAAGCTGAACAGATCAAGCAAACAGAATGCCACCCTACAGTCATGCCCTGAGAAGGGGGTAAGCCACACTTTAGAGACAGGGGGGATATGAAATTGAGCAAAGCCCATAATTAAGGATTTTAGAAAGATTCGGGGAGTTTTCTGAGAAGTGGTACCTCAGGGTATCTCCTAAGAGGGCATTCTAGTTCTCCATCAGTCCTGGGCAGGCTGCTGCATTCCATGCACCCAGTGGTACCCATGCCCTACCCCATTCCAACCAGCTCTCACCTCAGCTCACAGTTTTGCAGCAGGCTTGACCACACCCTGTTCCTTCTGGCACAGCTTCCCAAACTTGTTAGATGTTTCAAAGTGACTGGCCAGCCGCATACCTAGTAGGACCCAAGGAAAATGCAAATGCAAGCCTCTCTGTGTAAAATCACGAAGAATTTCAGGACAGCCACAACAGAACATTAAGAAAGCACAGACAAGTGCAGGGCCCCAGGATAGCTGCGCAGGCCCTCCCCATGAAGCTGCTGTGGCGCTCAGACCTGTGTACTGGAATGAGCAGGAATTGGTTTTGGGTTTTTGTGACTCTCTGCCCCAGTCATTGTGAGGGCCTCGGCCACACCTCTGACCTGTGATTCAGGAAGTCATTCCAACAGGAATTACCAGGGGTTCTGAGGCTATGGAAGCTGTATGGAGTGTTGGTGTTTCTTGTTTGGGGAGTCTGTGGAGGCCGTCAGTATGATTTCCCTGGTAAGCAACCAGGGGCAGACCAGATTAAATCAAACAAGTTGAATGGAACAGGTTGGCATTATCTTAAGGGCTGTTACCGGAGTTTGCAGGTGTCTAGCACATGAAGCTGTCCTGTAAAGGATGATGCCCCTTGCTCTGATTTATAACCTTTGAGCAACGAGGTGCATATTAGACATGGCGGCGAACTCTCGACCCATGGAAGATACTGGCTTTCAGCTTCGGAATGTGATAGACCCAAGAAGTGCTGTGGTGCATAGAGACACGAAGAAACATTCTTGCCTCAGATCAGCACAAATTCCTGTAGTGTTTTCCAGCATGGAGCCAGAGCCACACTGATTTGTTTTCCCCTCACAAACCAACAGTAATGAAGCAAGTTGGCCTGCAGTTTGACAAGGCCCTAAATAAAGACGCATCTGTGGATGACAGTGAGAGGCGTTTGTGTTCCTTACAGTGGCAAGCATAGACATTGTGGTTTTGGGGGTGCCAGGGTAGTGTTTTGGGGAGTATCTAGACTGGGTGAGAAGGGCAAGGCTGGGCTGTAAGTGCAGTGAGGCGGTTGAGCTGAGGCAGGGCCCAGGAGAAGCAACGGGGAACGGATGAGGGCGTAGAAGGTTCCATTTCTGGCTTTCTCCCCTCTTCTCATGCTGGGCTATTGGCTACTTCCCTCCCTGAAATAGGAAGGTCACGGGCTCCTGCCACATGAGCACTGTACGCTTGTTGGCCTTAAGCCATCGGGAAGTGAGGGCGTTTCTCAGACTGGGGTCTCGGCTTCCACCATGCAGGAAATACTGGTCTGCTAATCACTAATCAAAAGCATAAACGGGACAGTGTCCGTGTGTACAGATTTGGCAGAGAGGCAAAAACTGGCAGTTATTTGTATTAGTGATTACCGAAACGGGAAGAGTTGATACCTGAAGATATTATTAGCAGGTTCAGGCATAGCCTTAAAAGTCCCAAAGAGCCGGCGGCACAGTGGCCCCTAAAATCAGCCTTGGGAGCAGTGTTAGAGACAGTTCCGGGTGGAGGTAAGAACTGTTGTCTGTGAGGCTGAGTGCTTGGTGTAAGGGGAATTGTGTTCAGAAGTGTAAAAAGGCAATTCTGTGTTCAGATCTTATGTTTGGCATTTAAGAAAACCTGGGACTTAAAATTCTCTAAGTCTCAGTTTCCCTATCTGTAAAACCAAGACAAAAAACACGCCTTGCACAAATTGTTTCGAAGATATACCTCTGAGGGCCTAGCACCCCAGCATATGGCTGGCACATATCCTAAGGAGCCACAGCTTTCCTGTCTTCTCTTTTGAGAATGAAGATGCAGTCATTCATTTGGGGTAGAGACATGTGGACTGGTGTGTTCAGATGAGATCACTCCTCTGAGCCTTTTCATAGGTCGTCAGAATTGCCTTTCATGTTGACAGTTGTGAGGGCTATAATTGAGGGAAGAAGCCAGCATGGGTTACGTCAGGAAATTCTAGAATTTGAACATTCTGTTTGCTCACAGACAGGGCAAAGCAGGGTTAGCTGAGTCTGGTCATCAGAGACAGGGACTGCGTGGGAAATTGAAGCCCACACTTCTTCCCAGTGTCTCATTTCAGCCAGTAATGTTTCTTGTCCAGCCAAGTGTTTGCCAGAACTGCTAACAAGGAAAGAAATCGGCAGGTTGGCTTCCTCGCCTTCCATTCTCCCCTGCTTGTCCTCGGGAAAGGTGCTAGTGAGCAACCCGGTAGCCTTCGCTGAGCGCCCTGAAGAAAAGGGGAGGCCCTGTCATGCATGCGTGGATAATTGAATTCTCCATAGTGAACGAACAGACACATTCACCCTCTAGGCATCGTCAGAGGCTCAGTTAACACGTTAGAAGCAATGCTTTCCCTCTTAGGTTTTATTTTCTAATCGGTAGGTGGCCATTTTGGAAGAATACAGCCCACTCCATCCACCCACTGATGTTTGCATGTTAGGAAGGAGTTAATCCATCCTAGGACGAGCCAAGACCTTACTCCTCACCAGCCTGTCTGCAGTATAAAATCGTGTAACTCGGCTACTTTCTCTGCAAACAGCAAGAATTGAGACTTTCTCTTCCAGGACTCAATCCTTGGCCACTCCCTAAAGGAAGAAAAATGGATGGTTCTTGTGTTCTGACCTTTGCCCATTGCTAGGCAAGGCCCATTCCTGGGGGGGGGGGGGGGGGGGCGGGGACAGCATTTTATACTCTCTCTGCCCAACGTAGCCACTGTTCGAGGCAACACTTAATGTAATTAATACTGTGGGACCCAAACTCTGATGTCCATCAGAGGCATGCCAGTGACTTTTTACAAATGTTTGTTGAGCCCTTGCCTTATAGCTTCAGTTTGGTGGCCGTGGGGTGGGAATCTGAGAAGTCCCCAAGTTCCAGAGACTTCACTTTAGGACTGTGGGTATGATAGAGGTGACTGAATCAACCCAGAAAGCAGACTGCCTGGCTTACATCTGTTATTGGATGATCATGTGGTGGGGGTAGTTTGCAGTTAACATCACCTTCCTTATTTGTAAAGTGGGAATGCTAGTGTCTCAGGGTAGTGGGTATGACATGAGAGTCCTTCAGATGCTGCCCTGTGCCGGCTAGTCAATAGCACAGGCCCATTACAGGCTCCAGCAGTCTTTGAGCTCTTAAGACCTGCCAGAGACTCACCTCCCTTCTCCCTGCCTTCATCTTTCCTCTTTTTTTTCTCTACCCCTGCTTGCCTCCCATTCTTTCTTGCCTTTGGGAAACAGTTTAATAGGGCAATAAATAAAGGCCTAAACTTAAAAAGTGATGTATGCATTTATTGTCCTAAACCGTGACCTTTGTACATATAAACTCCGTGAGGACAGCCCACCTCTTTGTGCCTCTTATCCACGAGTGGGAAGTAAGCACATTATTAGCGTTTGTGGATATTTTTGCATATCTACATCCCTACAAGTGAAGTTGGACTTGTTCATCAGGGTCCCTTGTAGTCCTGTGTCCCATCTCCTCTTCGTTGGCCATCACTTCTGTAAATTTGGCTTCTCTTCTTTCTCTCCCCAGCTGCAGAGCCACACACACTAGGATACGGTGGCATTGCCAATCATGTAAGATGTTTTAATTTTATTCATTGACTGCTGCCTGTGTAGCCGAGGATGACCCTAAACTCCCGATTCTCCTGCCTCTATCTCTCTGGTGCTGGGATAACAGGGCCATACCACCATGCCTGTCCCTTCAGCATCTTCGAAACAACTGGTATTCCTTGGGACAAGGTCCAGAGTTCTTGAGAACATCCAGGAAGAGCACGGGCCCTGGGAGGGTGAATTCATATTCCTGAGAGTTTCTCTGGGAAGAGAAGACCCTCTGGGTCCTCTGACCCAGTAGGCTTGGCAAAGGCTTCCACCCCACCTCTCAGCCCGAGGAATGCTATGTGTTGGCTCTCCATATAGGGAAGTGGGCTGCCACACTGCCTAGCTCTACTGTAGGTCCTTGAGCTGTTAAGCAGGTCAGTTTACCCAAGTCTCCAGTTACTCCTGAAGCTCAGGTTTTCCCTGATGGGTCTTAACAGGGGCTGCCTTTCACAGTGAAGATGGCTAGGGCTTACAGTAAGGGGTTGTGAGTTCTGCAAGGAGCCTTCTTGACCGACAGCTCCCAGCAAGAGTGTGTCTTAAGATTTGGAAGGAAGATGTGGGGCGTGGCTGTGAATCTTTTGTATTTGGAGTTAGTCATGTAGCGTGGGCCTGTGCCCCTCAACCCTGGGGGAGTTTATATCCAGGCTTGAGTCTGTAAACCGTGTGGGGTTTCCAGAGCCTGTTTCCTCTTGGTTTCTCTTTGCTTGCCTTGTGGCTGAGCATGAAGTAAACATTGATTGAAGATCTACTGTGGTCCAGTAGGTATCAGGAAGTCCTTATTACTCTTCTGTGAGTTGGTAGAGGATTGAGTTGGTGGTGGGGCAGAAAAATAATACACCTTGGAGAAACATGCACAGATGTTAACTTGGAAAGTCATAGGAACTCTCTTTGGGTGTCTAGTGGGATTGTGTATACACAAGACTCTTGGAAGCTTCCACACTTGCGTGTGTGTGTGTGTGTGTGTGTGTGTGTGTGTGTGTCTGTGTGTGTGTGTGTGTGTCTGTGTGATATGCTTTGGTGCACTCATGCCATGGTGTGTATGTGGTCAGAGGACAATTCTGTGGAGTTGGTTTGCCCCTTCCACTTTTTTTTTTTTGGTTTTTCGAGACAGGGTTTCTCTGTGTAGCTTTGTGCCTTTCCTGGATCTCGCTCTGTAGCCCAGGCTGGCCTCGAACTCACAAAGATCCGCCTGGCTCTGCCTCCCAAGTACTGGGATTAAAGGCGTGTGCCACTACCACCCGGCTCCCTTCCACTTTTATGTGGGTTCTGGGGATCAGGTCTTTAGACTTGCATAACAAGAGCTTTATTCGCTGAGTCAGCTCAGCAGCCTCCAAAACTTCTTGACCAAGTGGCTTGTATTAGTGTGAGACCTTCCTTAATGTATCATATCAGGGAGTTTAGTAGAGCCCCCTCCAGTATCCATATCCACACACATACATCTTATCCTCCTGCCCTGGGGTTCTCCAACTTCTCATTGGAGTTTCACAACCATGGTTGGTAGTCCATTTTCTGTCATAACAAAATGATAAAGAAAAGAGGTTTCATCTGGTCACCATTCTGTTAGCTGACAAGTCCAGACAGCCCAGTGTCTAGTGAGCACCCTTTCATCCCTCACCAGCTGCTGTCTTTCCACAAGCACAGAAGTGGAAAGGACTACATTCAGAAGGAACCAGATGTGGAGTGGCCTGACTTTCTGTCAGCCTCCTCAGGCAGACAGCACTGACCCAGTCAGGAGGGTAGAGCCACCAGGACCTGACTTGAGGGCCTTCCACAAGCTCTGCCTTGTAAGGTTTTACTGCCTCAGCTTCAATATGCTGGAGATCAAGCTTCTAACACTTGAACCTTCAGGGAACAAACTATATTCCAAACAGCACTGTATGTTTCTTCTCTAGTAAACTGTTTCATCACCTGCTGCTGCCCATTCTCTCAGTCACAGTCACTGGGAGTCGATGCATCTTCCCTTGAAGGACCTGTTCCCTGCCAGAAAGTGCCCCCACCCTAACATCTAGTCTAGTGTTAAGTACTTCCATGTATGTGTGAATGGATCAGTCAGTTAGAATTCCAAGTTCAAGTTGTAATGTGTTTTGTTTAGAATTGTGCATGGTTAAAATGAGATACCAGTGACCAATACTTGGCAATCCTGAGTTTTTTTTGGAATGATGCTTGCTTTATTGAGTTTTAACCTGTTTTGTAAGAGATGGCATTTCCCCTTTACCTACTTTCACAATGAAGTTAGGTGCATGTAAAATCTCTCTCAAAGGCAGTGTCTTCACAAGCTGATTTATGACTCCTCTTTGTCCCATAGGAGTGGTATGTGCTCTACTGTGAGCATTTCATTCCTTAGGGGCTCTTACCTTCCCAGCTGACTCCTTCTTATGGCCTCAAGGGGAGGCGAGACTTTTCTTATCTACTTTTGTGTTCAGTATTCTACCTCTTACATTTAATACGTAGTATATGCTCAAGCAATGCTTGTGGACTTGAAATGTGATCAACAGATGATCAAGAGAATGGATAACTTGCTTCAAGAGCATCCTTAGGGCATCTGAAATGACAAGAGATATGTTTGAAAGAGGCAAACCTGGCCTTGAAGCTTCCTGGAGACGCTCCTTCACGTTTAGATTCATGGATCATATACACTTAGCATTAAGAGAAACCACTTGAGTTTATTGTTTATTAAATATTTGGATCACTTAATTTTTTTTTCATAGTAACCTAGCCTTGATTTCTCCAAATGACCACATAGTGATTCCATAATCAATGTTTATTGACAATTTTTTTGTATGTTCGTTTGTTTGTTTTGTGTGTGTGTGTGTGTTGCATGTATGTGTGCATGTGGTGTTCATGCATATGTTCATGTGTTTAGAAGCCGGAAGTTAATGTCCTGTGTCTTCCTCAGTTGCTCAATACTTTAAGTTTTGAGACAGGGTCTCTTTCCCTGTCACCTGGTTGGCTGGACCGGCTGGCCAGGGAGCTCTGGGGATGAATGAGCCTGTCTCTACCTCCCTGGTGCTGGGGTTATAGACACACACTGGTGTATCTAGCTTCTTGTTCAGTTGTTGGAGGTCCAAACTCA
Organism: Peromyscus californicus insignis; assembly: GCF_007827085.1. Taxonomy (NCBI): domain Eukaryota; kingdom Metazoa; phylum Chordata; class Mammalia; order Rodentia; family Cricetidae; genus Peromyscus; species Peromyscus californicus. Next base: position 146,230,561 of record NW_026294584.1, read on the forward strand.
TGTTCTTGAGCTGTGCAGAAAGCACATCACATATTAGGCCATTTCCCCAGCCCTTGATATTCCAGTTTTGGTGTTTTTTAATAGCAAAATGTCATATAATATTATATGCTGGGCTTTATCACTTTTAAAATACATGGACATGCGTTTTCCTTTGTTTTGACGGCTTTCTGACACACTGCATTTGAACCGTTTAAGGCTCTGTTGCCATCTTGGGTTCTGTGCAGGTACCATGGTAGGCACTGTGTCCTCCTCGTCACTGCTTCCTGCTCAGGCAGGTAAAATTTGCCGAAGGAAGGAGTGGCCACGTGGCCAGGTGTGCCGGTTCACAGCCTGGAATGGGCAGCTGTCAAGTGAACTTTGTCCGTGTTTTCAGAGTTTTATCTCCTCGCGCTCCTGAGTGTGCTCCTGTGGGTGGGAGCCCTGAGATCAAAGGCTTGTTTTCAGGCTTTGCACCTTTCCCTGAAGACACTCTCCAAAGGTCCCTGGAGCTGCTAGGCAGCTGTCTTGGTAGAAACTGGGTTGCCATGTGGTACCAGGTGTATGTTTATGCCCGGTAGACAAATGGGCTATACTAGCACCCAAGGTTGGTCCCTAGGTCATTGACTTTACTGTGAGTGGGAAAGGAAATGTGACAGAAATGGCTGGGATCCTTGTTTCTTTTTGTGTGTGTAAATGCTGATAGTTTGGGGATTCTCTTTCTAACTTGGAAGCCATATTAATATGACTGATTCATGCTATGGGGATGATAGTGGCCTTTGAACTATTGGGTCAGTACAGACTTGACCTTGGTTAGATACTATCTGTGTGTGTGTGTGTGTGTGTGTGTGTGTGTGTGTGTTGGTTCATGCATGTGTGCATGTGTGCAGATGACCATGCACATACATGTGGAGGTCTGAAGACAACTTCAGGTTTTGCCCTTGAGAGCTTTCTGTGTTTCTTGTTTTTGTTTGTTTGTTTGTTTTTGAGACAAGGGCTCTGATTCACCTGGAACTGTCCCAAGTAAGGTAGGCTGTCTGGCCAGGGAGCCTCAAGGATTGCTCATCTCTGCCACAAGAGCATGCCACCACGCTCCATGTTTTATTGAAATTGGGTCCTCACGCTTGTGTACTAAGTGCTTTACCACCCGAGCTATGGTCCCAGGCACTCCCCAGCCCCCCCCAGGAACCACACTGACCTTTGGAAAACACTGTACCTCGGTTCTTGATTGACTCTTTCATTCACTATTTTTGTTGTTGTTTTTGAGACGGAGTCCTTCCATATAACCCTGGCTGTCCTGGAACTCACTGTGGAGACCAGGCTGGCTTTGAACTCACAGAGCTCCTCTTGCCTCTGCCTCCTGAGTGCTGGGATTAAAAAGTGTGTGCCACCACACCCAGTTTTATGCGTTTTTTTCTCCACAAGATAATTTTTAGGACTGAAGTAAGAACCTGTCACTCGTATAATGAAATAACCTTCTTCCTCGTGCTATGCTGGATGTATGTTTGTTGGCACTGGCTTTCTTGGGTTCTTTCATTGTTTTTTAGATGTGCAAACAGAAGAGAAATCCATGACCATCTTTGTGCTGTTGGGGAGTTTTTCCTGTGCAAGCAAAAATTATTATTGAACTTGCTACCAGCTTCAAGAAGTGTATTTGACTCCCTCCAGAAAAGGGGATATTTCATTTTGACCTTACTTTTGACATTTCTTCCCTTATAGTTCTTAAAAACATACCCTAATACTTAGGGCTGTGGCCTGTGTAGACCATTATAGGCCTTTAGGGGTGGCGGTGAGAAGTCCCATTCCATTTCTTGTTTCCTTTTACCTTGGTATTTTAGAGATATCTGGAAAGCAACGTGGCAGAAAGCGGTATAACCTGTCTGGTAAGTCCTGTCTAAACAGAGGAAGGCCAGTAAGGCCCTGGCCTGGCCTTGCCAGGCTCAAAGGAGCCAATTGTATGCACAAAGGTACAAGTCACCGGAGCTCTTGGGGAGAGCTCTGTTGGTCACAGTCCAGGGGAGGGCCGAGTCCGGTAGCTCAGGGACTGGACTCTGATGAGGTGGGCTTGCTGCTGACATCTGACAGTTGTCCCTGCTCTACTAACCTGTGACCTTCTCATCCGGGTTCTTTTGACTTATTCCTGCAGGTGCAGACAATAGTGTTGGCAACCCTTCAGTGCAGAATGTGGGTGGTTTTCGGTTTTCCCCTTTTGCTTTGAAGGATGCAGCCATGTATAGCCGTACAAGGAAAGAAAGCTTTTCCGTGGCCTGGCGTGCGGCACCTCAGTGGGCTGCCATTTGCTCTTTCCTCAGAAAATTACTTTTCAGTGCTGTGGTTACGTAGCTCCTGGCATGCTGAAAGGGGGACCGTGCCTTCCCCCAAAGTGTGTACAAGGCAGCTTTTCTCTGCTCTGTGAGTGAGCATGCTCCTGGGTGGAGGCCCTTCTTAGCTTCATGTCCCTTCTGTCCCCTTTTAGATCTGGCTCCTAGTGTCCTTGGGACCCACTAATGGGGAGAACGGAGTCGCTGCCCTTTGCAGTACTGCTCTTTATAAAAGGGAAGTGCTGCTGTGGAGAAGTGATTTTAAGTGTGGGTTTTTCTGTAGGGGTATGTCCCCATTACAATAAAAAAAAAAATCACAAATAAATCCAAAGAGACCGGTTTTGATCTTTTTAGGAAGCAATAATGTCTAAAATAAAAATATGAATATATCAACACCTTAAATAGCATTTAATAGGAAAAAAAGATTGAAAATAGAACTAAGAGCTGGGGATATAATTCCATTGGTAGAGTGCTTGCCTAGCAGGTACAGAGCCTTGAGTTCAGTCCTCAGCACTGCATAAAACCAGGTATGGTGACACATGCCCTGTAATCCCAGCACTCTTGATGTGCAGACAGTAGGGCCAGACGTTCAAGGTCATCCTTTGCTACCTAGCAGCTTCAAGGCCAGCTGACCTGTGTGAGATCCTGTCAGGGAGAGGAAGAGAGAACACAACGAAAGAGGGTGCTTACGGTGAAAACCAAGTGTTGCCCCCTTTTCCGTGGCGTTCTGCATGAAAGCAGGAGTATAGTAAGCGAATAGTCTTTGTCGATTTTGGATTTCTCACTGTTATTCTTAACAGGGAAAGAACCCGTCCCCGCCCCCCCCCCCCCCCCCCCCCCCCCCCCCCACTCCCCTTGCCTGGCCTTTAAGGAAAAGCAAATTTCGGGAAAAGCATGGGATAGAACAGGAAGTTCTAGTCCCACTGCCTTCTCATACTGTTTATGGACTTAATACTTCCTTCTTTGAGAACACCTCCCTCCCCAAGGGCCTAAAACGCTTTATAGTTATCAATCTTTGTTTTGCCTATCTTCTGAGAATGTTAACTACCACTTAACTGATGTCACAAGCTAAAACTTCCAGCTGAAAATACTCTGTCTGGGGCCATTAGCTCGGTTGAGAGCATGGCCCCAACTGAAGGCGGTAAGGTAGCCAACCTGTCTTTCATGACCTGAGACTTTCATGGTTTTAGCATCCATAACCCCACATCCTAGCAATGCTTTTAGTCCCAGGCAAACCAGGATGGTTGGCCACCTTTTTAGATTCAGGTGGCTCTTCATGAAGTAAGAGCATTGCACCTTAAACCTAGCTGCCTTCCGGTTGACCTAGATAATGGTAGGAGTGGTTCGGTGCCTGTCTTTAATGCCTCTTTGTAGAAGACCCAGAGCACATAGTCATAGGATGAGGGAAAGTGGAGATAAGTGGGGCGTTGCACAGCAGAATTTCTGGTTTCACGCTTGCCTACTGTTTCTCTTTTTAGTACAGTATATGGTAAATACTGAAAAGAAGAACTGATAACTACCTGGGTCCCGAAAGAAGAAGTGTTTTTCAAGATACTTCTGTTGCTCTGGTTTTTTTCTTTTTTAAATCTGGAAAATGAGGATGCTGGTCTCACATTCTAAGCCCTCTTCCTGTCCAAACGTACCATGGGGGAAGAAGCAGGAAGTAGAAAGCGGGGAGGTCAAAGGAAAATGGATGCCGGGCAAAGCAGTGCGCACCCATCGTCCCAGCATTCGGGAGACGGAGGGGGGAGGATCATGAGTTCGAGGCCAGTCTGAGCTACATAATAAGACCTCGTCTCAAAAACCTAAAAGAAGGAAGGAAGGAAAGGAAGAGAGAATGGGAGAAGACATAGTGATGGGGGAGGAAGGGTAGAGGGAAGGACAGGAACTCTGTTCCTTCAGTAAGCTCTGCCCAGGGAGAGGGCATTTTTCTTCAAGTACAAACCTCTTTAATAGACTTAGGGCATGGGCAACCTTTCTTCTCCACCCCAGCCTTTCCTGCCGTCATATGCTGTTACCCCTTTTCAGTCCTGGGGCCTTCATGGTGTTTTGTCCTGGCTGTGCTGGACATACATCCCTTCTTGCTGCTCTGCCTAGAGAGGACCTAGGCTAGGATGTATTGTGCCATTTACATGACCTGTCACTTGGTTTAATGTGACCTTAGATGTCAGAATATACTTTCTTTTGTCTAAACTACCTAGTTTCAGTTCTGTAATCCTGTTAATCACCAGAACTTTCTTAATACATTTTCTTCCATCTTCACCCAGCCAATGGGACCATTTTTACTTGGCCTTCTGAGTTTGAGGAGAAATGTAGAAAGACCACAGCTTTGGAATCCAGCGTACTTTGCTTCAAATTCTAGCATTACTTGTACAACGTTGGAAGGCAAACTCTAAAGTTTTTGCAGTATTTTATGTGTATGGGTGTTTTGTCTCGATGTGTTGTTTTTGTGCTATCTGTATGCCTGGTTGCCTGGGATGGCACTGGATGTCCTGGACTGGGGTTTTAGATGGTTACAAACTGCCTTGTGGGTGCTGGGAATTGAAACCTGGATCCTCTGGAAGTGCAGCCAGTGCTCTCAACCCCTGAGCTATCTCTCCAGCTAGGAAGACACGGTTCTTTAATCTCAGCATGACTCACTTCTCCCTTTGTAAAACAGATAGGGTGTCTTAAATGCCTGGCCCATGGGAAGGTGCACTGTATGTTCACCTCTTCATTTTCTCCTAACCTGCTGCTCAGTGTGTCATCTTGTTTCTGTTCTTGATTCTCTTTGCCTTCACAGGTTGCAGGAAAATGTATAGGTAAGTGATAGAGCACAGCAAGGGAGGTGGGGTGCTCCTGGAGAACTGCCGGGTATCCCTCCTGACATCTCCTACTAGGCCACGTTAGATGATTATAGAATCAACTGGGAAATGAATATTGGTAGCAGAGATCCATCACCCTCAATGTAGGCAATGAAATTATCTTTATTATTGGTGCAATACAGGCCCCTTCCCTATCGCCCCCACACCAACTCCATGCTTAGTGACACTGTAGAGTTGAGCCATATGATCTCTGTCAACTGCGTAGTTGATCTGTGTAGGCGAAGCTGGCCCTGACAGATGGCTGCTGTACTGATGGTTGTAGCAGACATCAGGAAGCCCCCTGTCTTGCAGACCACCTGATGCTTTTGTCTGTAGCCACTAACATGTTAATCAAAAGAGGCAAATGCACGTTTTCTGTTTGTGCAGAACACGGGTAATGGTGTTTCAGAAATTACCTGGAATTATCCCTTCTTGGGTATCTACCCAATTCACATAGATGGTTAGCTCATCACACCGGGACACTCAGAGCCAGCAGCAGCTGCTGCTTCTTACTCCTGCTCTATAGGAACTGGATCTTTTGACTGCCAATTTTACTCCCCTACCCCAAGCAATGCTTAGAGACGTTTTTCCTGAGGGCTTAAATGTGACTTAAGCTCTGCAACAGATAATAGTCTCATGTGAGCATTGCTCCTCATAGTCACGTGCCCCGCCCCATGTAATTATGCAGTATCTGGAGCCACTGAGATATTAGGAGTGATCATGTAAGAATCCTGCAGGAAGCTCTAGAGCCACTGAGACATTAGGAGTGACCACGTCAGAATCCTGCAGTAAGTTCCAGAGCAAGACTTTATTATAATGCCTGGGTGTTTCCAAGGCATTGAAATAAAATTTGAAAGGTACCATTCTTCTTCTCTGTAAGAATTAATGAAAAAACCAAAAAGAATAAATGCATAAAATGTCTTGCTAACTTATGGCCCCTGTCTCCAAAGTGGCAAGGTGGCATTGTTCAGTGTCACCAGCGTCTGCGTCCAAGCCTTCTCGTTTCTTCCACATTTGTGTTGTACAGGGCTATTTATTGCTTGAACCTCCAGCCTTCGTGGATGTCCTCAGGCCACCAGCATCCAGCAGCAGCCTCTGCTTCAGTCTAGTCTCCCCAGCGTCCTCACAGTAGATCATGGACCTCTAACTGAATCTTTTGCTTCCTGATGTCCTCAGAAGCTAGGACTCTGGGAGTTGGTGTTGGGAGAACTTTTATGGCTTTATCGGGAGTGAGATCAGTTACCTAAAGTGGCTTCGTGAGTAGTATGAGATGAGGCCAGAATACCTCCTTCAGAGTTTCAAAAGGTGTCACCTTAAGGAGCCATTTCATTATCGAATTGCTCTCTGGTTGCTCAGTGTAACCAAAGGCCCCAGATTTTACTGCCACTGAACTCTAGGTTCCAAGGCTAGCTTGTCACCTGTTAACACCATACAAACTATATAGCATTGCTGAATCACAGAGTCTTTAAAGTGGTAATGAAAATGTCACACTTGGCTGAGAGTGGTGGCACAGGTTAGGCCTGTAACCTAACCACTTGGGAGGTGGAGACTGGAGAATCGGGAGTTCAAGACCAGCTTTGGCTTCTTAGCAAGTTAGAGGCCAGCCTGGACTACATGAAATCCTGTCTCCAAAGACTACACTCCTTTTTCCCTTCCACCAAATCATACTTAACTGATAAATTGTTTGTATTGGTCACATAAAAGCTGATTGTTGATGATAGTTTCTTTATTCTTTACCTTAAAAAAAATCCTTAAACAAGATTGAGAATTTTTTTTCTTGTCTGTTCTCATAGTCTCAGCACATAGTGGGGCCAGGTGCATATTCACTGAATCAAAAGAAACATCATTTATCAGGGTCTTCAATTCATTTTCTCACTCACTGGCCCAATGATTATGAATTATCTGCAGCCTGTCAGGCACCGTGCTTGGGGACTGTAGTCAGTACAGTCATGCTCGGTGCCTCCACATTGTTTATTAGCTGATCTGGGAAAGGAAGATTACATAGAAAAGGAGAATCATGATTAATTTTGATCCTCGAGGTGGGATTTTAAACTTTAGAAATGCCTGCTGTCATTTAATGTCAAATCTGACCAGCCAGACTTGGTACCATTTCAGGTCAGGCAGAAATATGGCAGTAACTGTTGTTCATCACTGTTGGGGGCACTGGGAGATGCTCAGTTGGCAGAATGCTTGCTGTGCGAGCATGAGGATCTGAATTTGATCTCAGAAACCAACGTAAAAGCCAGGCTCGGCAGTAGTACCCGTAAGCCCAGTGCTGGGTAGGTTGAGGAAGGAGGGTCCCTGGAACTTGCTAGCTAGCCAGTCTAGCCAAATTGGTGCCCCCTCCAAAAAAGGTGGAGGAACAGTTGTAGGGGGGTACCAGCGTCAGCTCCTGGCCTCCATTTTTGTGTGCAGTCCCATGTACACACACAGATACATGTATGCACATGCACACACACACACACACACATGTCTATAACTTGAAAAGATATTTTTATTCTTTGAGAATTTCATCGAGTGTATTTTTATCCTATTCACTCTCATTCCTCTCTCAACTCCTCCCAGATGTGCCGCCAACCTTGGTCCCCCAACCTTGGTCCCCCAGCCTGGGGCCCGATTGGTGCTGCTCCCGGGTTTGAGGCCATCCGCTGAACACAAACAAACAAAAACCCCCAAACTGACTTTCCCTCCTCCAGAAGGCATCGGCTGTCCGTAGCTCCTCAGTTAGGGGCGGAGCCTCATAAACCCTCTCTCTTCCGTGCTGGAATGTGACTGGATTGATCTTGTGCAGGTCTGCTGCTGGCAACCACAGCTGATGTGAGTGCGTGAGTGCAGCTGTCTCATCTTGTCATGTCCAGAAGACACTGCTTTGCTCTGGCCTTTCTTGAACTCTGGCTCTTCCAAGATGACCCCCGAGATGGCTAGTGTGTGCGTTATACAGATGCCCCATCTGAGGCTCACAGCTTCATTGACACATAACTGTTTTTCAAAGTTTCAAAGAGGTATCACTCCTAAAGTCCTGTTGAGGCATGGCAGTATTAGCAGGGGCCTTTTAAACACACCTGTTTTGAGAGGAAACAGATGTGCTTGGGTGGTAAGATGCTCCAGGAACTTGAAATAGACTCCTGTAAGGCTTCAGAACTGAAGAACCTGGTCATAGGGCAGAGAATGCACCTCCTGGAGAGGAGAAAAAGAGTAGATGAGCATAAGACATGGTTTGTAGCAAGATTGTGAGGTTGGCAGTTGGACTCAAAATTTTGTTAATAAGTCACTAGTGGCCCTGGGTGGAAACAGGACAAAACATGAGCTTGTGTTCGCTTGGAGAAACATTTTGACTGACATTGTCTAATGAAGCTCATTCATTTCATAAAAGATGAGCCCTGTTCCTAGGTGTAAGGGGCTTGGTGGTGAACAGAATAGGCAAGGTTCCTGCTTATGTGCAGTTTTCATTTCTTGATAATGAATTCCCCCCCTAGGGTGGGTGAGAGGGCCTGGGCTGCCTGTGCGGTCTGGAGTTCTGAGTGGCAGTTGGAGGTAAGGTTGGCCCACAGCTGTGGATGTGGACACAGGAAAATCAAATTCCAAACTCCAGCAAACCATCGACCCATAACCAAGGAGTTGTGGAGTAAGACTTAGATCCAGACTCAAGGGCAGAGTCTGCTTGAGGTCTGGCAAGCTTGGTCTGGGAAGCTGAGTCCAGGGCATTACAGAGACAGGAGGGGGAGCTAGAAATGGGGACACAGGCTGAGTCAGAGATGGGGAGACCTTCCTAAGCAAAGCCTGGTGTCCATAGGGTTAAAACCCCACAGTCAACTAGAAGAAGTTCCTGATCACTTTTATTGAACTTGAAAATGATTATTAACAGTGGTTCAAATCAGTGGGATTTTTGTTTAGGTTATATGACTCAGGGTCATGCCCAGGGATTTCCAGTCTCAGCATCCGCCTGTAGTCTAGATGTGACACTCAAGGCCAGTCTCTGAAATTTGGCTGATTGATTTTTTTCCCCAGTCTGAAGAGAAAAAAGCAGTACTGTTCGGTCTTGCCAACTAATGGATGTAAAATGTAATGCAGCGCCGTTAATTTTTCTTAAGCGTTTGGCAAAAGAGGGACAAAAGGAGCAGCTTTTGTCTTTGAACCCAAGTCTGGAAGGAATGGAAACTATTGCGTAAGAACACCACGTCATGGCTGGCATCGACATTTTCACTGTTTCAACTCGATTTACTCCAAAAGCCTCATCATCCGTCAGCACCATTGTTTGGGTTTCACAGTGAGCCGAGAAACTGAGGCGCGGTTCTTGTAGTGTCCTTGTGAAGAGTCAGTGTAGAGGAAATAACGAGTGTGTTTGTTCAGGTTATACCTTTGTTGTTTTTAGCATTTTGAGTAGAGGAAGGAAAAGATGTGGGAGGCTGGGGTTGGCAGGGTCAGGTGCAAGGCTGGGTGTGGTGCTGTGCACCTGTAATCTCAGCTCTTGGGAAGCTGGGGCAGGAAGAACATGAATTTGAGGCTAGCCTGGGCTACATAGTAAGACCCAGTCTCAAAGAGGGTGGTTGGGGGTGGGAAGAAACTGCAAAGCACACTGAATTTGTAAGGTCTGGGGACTGATGGCCCCTTGGGTAGAGGTGTTTGCTGCCAAGCCTGAAGACCTGAGTTCAACCCTTGGGACCCATGTGGTAAAAGGAGAAACCTGACTCTCGAAGGCTTTCCTCTAAACCTCCATACTTACACACAATAGGGAAATAAATAAATATAAAAATAAAATAAATAAATATAAAAATAAAATCAAGATGGTTTTAAGCTGTGTGGTTAATTTTAGTGAACAGTTGAGAGAGTGGCTCATCCAGGATTTTTAGTCCTTTTCCCTTAAAGAAGGGGTCCTCAGATGGATCTGCAGTCATAGCCATAGAAACCAGGCAGGGAAGATGGCTTGTGAGACCTTGGCATGCTCTTAAGGACGTTAGTGTCGTGTGTTTTAACTGCATGGAGCTTACATTTTACTTCTCTTTTCTCCTAATTAGACCCACACCTTTCCTCTGAGCAGTGAAGGTTATCGCTCAGAAAAGTTTAAACCTCTTTTATGGTTCAAACTTTAGATAGCAGAACGTAAACAGTATTGAACAGGGTGCCCTGAGCGTTACCACTTGCTGGGCTCTGGTATTTCTAGGGATATAGCAGGAATATTGTGGCCAAGTTTAAGAGTGATGCACACGAGGAAGGAACACAGGACACAACGGTAATTTGTGTTGTGGGGGAGAGCTGAAGCCTTCCAAAGCAGCATCCTGACAGTACTGGGATTGGACTCCTAGGGAAGTTTAAGTAGCTTAGGGGCTTGTTGGGTGTAGGAGGGGCTTGAAGTCTCTGAGTACAGAGGGCGAAAGCATTCCCATCATCCTTCTCTGTGAATGGCTTCAGGGTTAGAGGACTATAATGAGCTTTGGAGAAAGGAAGAGGAGGCAGAGGGTCCGTGTGCAATGTCTAATGTTTCTGAAAGAATGGGCACAACACGGCAGCCTGGTTCCCCCACATATCCTTGGCAGGGCGGTGCCCCTGAATATAGCCTTCAGCATACAATATGGTAGCCATTGTCTCTGGAAATGGGCCACGTAGTTGTGGAACTGAGTCTTTGTGTCATTTCAAATACATGTAATATAAAAACACTTGACTCAGGTGTTAGAAGGTGTTTCAAGAATATTGGAACTACTTGGATATATAAACTTACTCTTCCAACTGGAAGTTTTATTTTATTTTATTTTTTGGAGACAAGCTCACCCTCGGTAGTCCAGGCTGACCTGGAACTGTGTAGCATAAGCAGACCTTGAACTCTGACAGTCCTCCTGCATTAGCCTCTTAAGTGCTGGGATTGTAGGCATATGCCACCTGGTTCTCCAACTGTAAATTTTATGATATTTAAATACAGATAAAAACTTTCTAGTGAAAATTTAGTGTCTCCTTGGTGATGTGCTGTATTGGAAGCTAGAGACCAGATTTCAAAGACTTGGTATTAAAAAAAGGTAAGATATAGTAGTATATTTAAATTAAGAATTATGTATTGATTATATGTGGAAATAATTTTTGGCCACATTGAGCTAAGTGTATGTTATATAATGTACATACATACATATTATATATATAATTTAAGCTAATTTTATTTGCCTACTTTTCTTACTGTAGCAACCAGGGAATCTTAGATTATACCACTGACTTACCGTAGTTGTCTGGGACAGTGCTAGGGGAATCATTCCCATGTGGGGTCTGTCAGAGAACAGTGGAACTTTCTAGGGAAGTTTACCGGACTTCAGATGCTGGAAGCTCATTTCCCCCATTCAGTTAACATACTCTTTTATGTGGATGGGTTTGTGGCGACTGAGGGTTGGAAAATGAGTTTTAATGAGAGCAAGTTAATGGAGACGATAGCTTTAGTTGTGTGTAATCACAGTGATTTTCAAGTGCGTTTTTACCCCCTCACAAACCACTGATTCTCCCGGAACAAGGAAGCGGCCGCATCAGCTCTTCTGTCTTTTGTGTTGGTTCGGCATTTCTCCCAGCAGAACCTTGGTGACCGTCAGCGTGGATTTGGCTTGCTGGTAGTAAAAGTATAATCTTACCGGTGGGGAATTCCATTGCTTAGAAGGAAATACGAGCCCTTCACAGGTCCCATCTCAACCACCAGCTCCAAGCGGTTTTAAGAGCCCCTCTGATTTTTTTTGTCGAATGTTCCAGACCTTCCTCTTCTGTAGTTGGCAACAATCGGAGCCCAGAGTTGGGAATGGCGGTAGAGCTTGACTAGTGCCCTGTAGCCCAGTTGGTTTGCAGACTGGTTTCTGAAAAATTTCGAGAGAATTTCAACTTATTTTCTCCAGCTGCAAGACCAGGTGAAATGCCAATGTTTGAGCTAGGTCCTGCCACAGACCTGTCAGGCTTAGAACAGCGCATTGCCCGAAACACAAAAAGAGAAAATGCGCATCATATGAGGATGCCTAAGTGCTGTTGAGAAGTTTAACTTCCAGGAAGAACTTAAGTGTTCAGTGGCTTTTTCCTTGACAGAGTTTTCGCCTTAACAATGAGCAAATAAGTCCGAAATTCTCGAGTAAACCACTCTGGCCCTGTAGGGCTACTTTGTACAGACTCTTATTTACCGAGAGCTTAAACATGGTTGTAGGTAGGTGTACTCTAGATGTGGGGGTTAGGAATGTTTGCTTTCTCCAGAACAGTGTGGGTCGTTCAAGGGAGGTTTGATCAGTACTTCACATCAAGTTGGACCTGTGTCAGGTTGGTTCTGTGCTGGTTTTGGTGACCTGACTCCTGAGTGTTGGGAAGACGCGATGGAAGGAGTTCCAGCTTGGTGACGAACCCTAGCAGGTTCAAGGTTCCTAGTAGTTTAAAGGTTTTGTTGGTCTTGTGCTGGGGATTGAACCCAGGGCTTTGCACATGCTGGCTGGTGCTCTATGGATCAGCCGTGTCTCCAACCCCTGAGTTCTGAGATTTTATTGAAAAGTCGGCTATGGGGATGGAGCTCCTTCAGTCCTTCAGAGCACGTTGGTCTTTCAGAGGCCTGCGCTCAGGTCAGCCCCCAGTACCTACACTGGGCTGTTCCGAGGCACCTGTAATTTCAGCTCCAGGGTTTCCAGTGTCCTCCTCTGACCTGCATAGGCATTTGTACCACCACTCATGTGTGCACCCACAGACAGACAGACAGACAGACTCACACACACCAAAAAACAGACAAACAAAAAAACCATAAATCTTGAAAAAAGAAAGCGTGTTTTCTCAGACTTCTTGTCATCAGCCGATGGTTCAGTGTGGAGAAATGTGGACCTAATCACCAGTTACAAGGTCACTTTGGTCAGACATGTATCCCAGTGGTCACCCTAGATAGAGTACCAACAGCAGACTAAAGAAATTTTTCTACCAGAGTCTCTCTTAGCCAACCTATGAGTTAACTGGTGTTATAGATGAGTGAGAGGTGACTTATAGGAACATAGGTGACTAAAATGTAGCTATATCAGTGTAAAATACACCCCAACATGGGTGACAACTCACAAAAACAGCTTTTCTGGAGCTCTCTATAACTGTGGCCAGTCAGCTATAGCATACATCTCCTCCCTCCCAGCACTGACTAATGGTAATTTAACTTTTGAGGGGGGCTTGTGCATCCTGGTAAGTGTCAGGAGCTGCTGGAGCCCTGTAAGTCTTAGGAGCCTCCTTCCTCGCTAGAGGAGGCTGTGTTTGAATTCAAAGAAAATAGCCAAACAGCACATAGGCACAACTATCTAAGCCCTGACAGCCATCTTGGGGACCATTCCCTCTAAAGACTAAACAGTCATTGGCTTTCTAGGCTCTAAGCCCCACGTCCAGTCTCTAGCACAGTGGTTCTCAACCTTCCTAATGCTGTGACCCTTTAATACAGGTCCTCATGTTGTGGTGACCCTCAACTATATCCTTATATATACTTCATAACTGTAATTTTGCTACTGTTATGAATCGTAATGTTGAAGTCTGTGTTTTCCGATGGTCTTAGGTGACCTCCCCCACTCCCCACCCCAAATGGGGCTGTGACCCACAGGTTGAGAACTGCTTCCAGGAGACTTTTGAAGCCTGAGTGGGTAGAAGACAAGGGAGGACAGACCAGAAGGAGAGTAAGCGCCTTTTCTACCTGCTTCTCTGTTAACCTTGCCATGCTCCTGTTGCATATACCTCAAGGACAGAGAACGAGGTTCTGCACCAAACTTTAGAACCTGAGGCTCGGCAGGTTCCTTGGGTGGCCACTGGGGAAACAGGGACAGTGAGGAAAGAGAGGAACTTGTGTACAGCAGTGTTCATGTATAGATGGGATGGTATGTCCCAGACACTCCCTGTATTACACTGGTTACCTGTTTTATGGTGAAAGACAGGACGGTGGTAATTTACGCAGGAGAGAGGACAGTTAGCACACAGATTAATAAGCCTTCTAAAATCTGTTGTGAAACAAAATCATTTACCATATGTCTTCATTAATTTTACTTGTTTCTGTCTTGATTTCAGACTGCAGTTCTCAGCCTTAACTGCACACATCAGAATCAGCATCTAGGAGTGATAATATTAATATCTGGCTCACAACCCCACAGACTCTGATTTGCTTGGATACTGGGGTTTATTTGTTTAAGTAACTCTGATGTGTAGCCAAGATTGAGAATACCCGATCAAAAATGTGTTTCCTAAATTGTTAACTGATCCCGAATCCCCAAGGTACATGTGAATCTAAGCATATTTTTCATATACCATTGGATAATAACAGTTTTAATGAAGACATGGGATCTCATATAAAATAGTTAATTGGTCTTTAAAAAGCTATAAGATGTAGTACGTGAGTTTCCTTATTATTTTAAGCTGTTAATATTCTGCTAATTGGTGTTATCACACATGTACTTTTATGTTTCATTCTCATTTCAATTGCTCATTGTTCAGAATGGTATTAATGCCAGTGTCATCTCTGTAGTAATATTCACTTATCCGCAAGACTTGTTCAATAATAAATCACCAGAAATATAAACTCCCGGATCTCTCTAACTATGACCACGATGAGGAAGGTGCTGACTGCCTCTTCTAATTGTGAATCTTAGTGTCTAAGAGTCAGAAAATTATGTAAATTTTGTTTCTGAGAAGTACAGATGGAGAATTTTTTTTCCTGAAAGTAGAAATACAAGCGTGTCACACTCATGATTGGTTGTAAGGTAGTTTATGTTACCGTGGGGCGGGGGCGCTATCCTAGATTCTTGTGTGTGTGTGTGTGTGTGTGTGTGTGTGTGTGTGTGTGTGTGTGTGTGAGATCATCACAGGATTCTGCCTCCTCAGTTGGTACCTGTACATCAAATACCAGTGATTTCCCATTTGCAACACCAGGACAGGCTTAATTTTTTTTTTTTTTTTTTTTTTTTGGTTTTTCAAGACAGGGTTTCTCTGTATAGTTTTGGTGCCTGTCCTGGATCTCACTCTGTAGACCAGGCTGGCCTCGAACTCACAGAGATCTGTCTGCCCCCCCCCCCCCGCCCCCTCGAATGCTGGGATTAAAGGCATGTGCCACTGCTGTCTGTCCTGGCAGGTTTAATTCTTAAAGTCTGTAGTAAGTGGGACTTTCTGTCACTTGTCATAACTAGACCTTGTATGTTGTATTGAGATCCTGTGATTGAAAAAGCCCAGAAATGCTGTAGAAGGCTCATTTCATTTTTTTTTTAGTAGCATGATATAGCAGTAAAGGCTGGATATTATGAGGCTGGTGTCTCAGGAACACTGGGATGTGGACTCACTATTTCTTTTATTGCTTTTAAACTGTTAATTGGTTGCATTGCAAATTGTTTGGTTGGTAAACATTTTCTAGAGACGTAAATCTTTTCTGACTTAATTTATGCTTATTTCTCTAGATACAGTTTTCAGGGCTGTCCCCCACCCTGCTTCATTTCATTTCATATCTCAGCCCAAGGCAATCTAGGAATCACCTGTTAGATACAGAATAAGAGAGTTCTTTATTTTGACCTGTGTAGTACTTGTGGTCTGCTGGGGTTCAGGGGATCAGTTAAGACCCCAGCTTCCCTGGGGCTGCCTAGCCTGGGCCAGCGGCACAGCTCTACAAAATACGGGCTCTCGCTTAGTGTGGCTGACATGGGGATTAGAATGTAAACCTGTCCTTGCTCTGCTGCCTTATTTTAAAAACCTTAAGTTTCTGCTGGCCGTAAGTAGCCCACTCAAGCTATGGGTGTGTTACAAAGAGATGTCACAGGACTGAAAGTCTTTTTAGTTTTAAAAGAGGTCTAAGGTACTGCCCCCGCTCCAGCCTTTGCTACCAACTTGCTGGCATTGTGAGCTTGACTTCCAGGATAAAGCCATTAAAGACAGGAGAAGGAGCAGGGCTGCCAGTGGTGAATGGTGGGGTGTAACGGAGAAGAAAGCTACGGGAGGAGGAGGTGAGAGTTCGGGAAGCCGCACGAAGCAGGTAGTGGGATTCATAGTTACTGCACTGGTGTCTAAGCAGTCTGCGAGAGTCTGACCTTGGACTTACCTCAGCCCAGGTTTTCAATGCCGTGAATCCCAGGATAGCTCCCACACCAGAGGCACAGTGAGTGATTCGCAGGGTCTATCGTGTGGCGGTGGCACATGCCTGGAAGGTCTTTTCTCATTTGTGGGACGAAATTGAGAAGCCTCTCTAATGGCGCCCCCGATACAAGTAAATAGCAACTCTCTCAGTTCATTACTTGTTAGCCCCAGGCAGGGACTGTGCAGATTGGCTAATTGTAATAGCCAAACCATTAAAGGCAATAGCATTAATGGAGGAGAAAGCAGCTAATATGGTAGCTGAACTTGGCCACTGTGTTGTACCCAGGGTACAGGCTGCTGCTAACTTAAGTACCTGTTCGTTCTGCATCTGAAAGTAGCCGGGAAGAAAGAATTTAGTGACCTTCTTTGAAACGGTGGATCCAAAGCTCAGGGGCATCTCTGGGTAACTCCAACATCGAAACTTACTTTTTCCCTGAGGTAGCACTCAGTGGTTCTATATAAGTGAAAATACTCACCTTTCCTCCACTGAACAGTGCTGCTGGCACACTCTGAGCGCACACACATTTTTACGGCGTTTCCAGGGGCCATGCAAGGAACTGCCAATCTCCTCTGTTCTCAGCTGCAAGCAATCGTGGCATCGTAGCTGGGGCTAGGGTGCAGTCTAGGGCTGGGAATGGCATGAATTTAATTTTCCTGTCCAGGTCTGAAGCTTGTAACCTTGCTTGCATGTGCCTGATGCTGGGACCCGGCCAAATGAGCTAACCATCCGCGCATCCAGAGAGCTGGGCTGGCTCCACAGTCCTCCCTGGAAACCACAACCTGGCATTAAAAGGAATCCCAGCTTTAGCTGCTGCTTGCTATTCATGTCAGAAATATCTAAGAAATTCAGAAAAGTTAAAAAAAAAGAAAGAAAGAAAGAAAGAAAGAAAGCAAAGAATTTCATGCCATCTCAGAAGTGGAAAGGATCTTAATTAAAAGATTTTAAAAGTAGAACAATAAAGAAATGTATTTGAGGTTTTTTGTTTTGTTTTTTAACTTTCTAGAAGTTCCTGCTTTTAAACATTGTATCCAGTACATCCTCAGGGTCTAATTGATAGACAAGTGGATATCATTAATGTTCATGTTGTATTTGGGGCTGCTTTTACCTACACTGTTGTTAACAAGCTTTGACTTACCGGAGAGTCTCAGGTTGTATCAGAACAGCATCTTGGAATTATAAAGCACTTGTGTGAGCCCCTAGTGCCTGGGGAAGCCTGTTTTAGAAAACCTCCCAGTCTCAGCCTCAGTCAGCTTTAGAGGAAGCAATCCCACACACGTGGATGCTGGAGCTATTGGCAGGTCCTTTCTCCCTAGTGCTCAGGTCTGTATTACGGGATCTACCTCCTAAGTATACAGTTGCTGTTGTTTCCGTTTGAATAAGTATCTTTCAAAGGCCTGGCCCCAGAGTGGCACTACTGGGAGGTAAAATACCCTTTTAAGCGATGGGGACATAGGGCTGGAGAGATGCCTCTGTGGTTAAGAGCAGTGGGTGTTCTAGAGGACCTGGGTTTGATTCTCAGCACACACATGGTGGCTTACAACCATCTGTATGTAATTCCAATTCCGTGGGATCTGATGTCCTCCACTGGCCTCTGTGAGCACCAGACATGCACATGAGGTAGAACACTCTCACATAAAATAAAAATAAATAAATCTTTTTAGAGAGAGAGAGAGGGAGGGAGGAAAGGAGAGAAGAAAGGGAAGGAGAGATTGGAACTAGTGAGAGATCTTCAAACCACTGGGGACATGCCCTTGAAAGGGATAGTAGGATAGACCAGTCTCTCCTTTTCTCTCTGTTTGCTTCCCTGTCTTGAGTTAAGTGATGTAAGACCTCCTGCTAGCATGTGTTGCCTTGCCACAGACCAGAGCCAGACCAACAGACAAGGCCTGTTGATCACAGGCTGGAGGCTCTCAAACTGAGGGCCAAGACAAGCCTTTCCTCTTCCTTTTTCATACATCAGGACTTGGTACAGTGATGGAATGCTGACTTATACACTAGGAATCCTCCATTCTCTACTCACCCTCTGATACCGAAAGATCCCCTAAGACTTAAAGGATCGGCCGGCTACTGACCACACATGTCCTTGCTGACTTGCCTCCTCATTTAGCAATGTCCATCTCCAGGCCCTTGAAGGAGTCTCCTTCCCGGGACAGTGTCCACTGTGATTTCTGAGGGCAGACTTACCTCCTCCTGGCATAAGATTTTCCTGTTGTACCAAGACAGTGTTGATAAGGTCCTTTCCTCACTTTTTTTTTTGAATCTCATCTGCATATTTACACTCGCTGTTCTTGAAGAATTGGAAAGACTTGAGTAAGAGAAATGGTTTCTTGTTGTTAAAGAAAACGTTAGAGATAAAGAGTAAGATATTTTTGCCCGGCAGTAGCCAAGATGAGATTTCTATACAGTGTAAAGCAATTAGACACACAAGCAATCTGTAGATGCTTTGCTGGTCCTACTGATTGTCTCAAAGTAAACACACACCCCTGTATGAATTCTAATGGCTGCTCCTGGGCAGAGGCCATATGGGGACAAACAGACATGCATACTCTGTGTTGGCCAAATTCATTTACTTACTGCTCGTAAGATACATTGCAGGCCTAGGAAAGTGGGTACCTAGGCGTTGATAGTTCTGTCGGATGAACCACTGGTGTCCCCCGAGAACTGAGGACAAGTGCAAAGCAAGGAGCTATCCCAAGGACACTGCACTTCATACAGTTGCAGCTTACCTCTTAGGGCTCCTCTTCTGCTACAAAGCCATTATTCATTGGGCGATGGTACTTAAGTGCAGTTTCTTGGTGTTCCTCTTCGTTAGAAGCAGCTCAGTGGAGTGGAGTTAGACCAGCCTGCACCCACATCCCCAGCTCCACCATCTCCCAAGTTGGTGACTGAACAGGTTGCTTAATTAAGCCTTATAATCTTCGGGTCAGGTTCCCTACTGTGGATTGGAGGTAAGGATACCTTCCTAGCAGCTTTCTTGTGGGGTTGAAGTGAAACAACCCCATGAGAAGCACATAACTTCCCTTAATGGCTTCTGGATTTTTGAAGTGTCTGTATCTTCCAGCTATATTTATATTCTGAGATGTATGTGTGTAAGTGTTCATATGTTTTTATGGGTAGAATGATACGGCATTGTGTTTCTTTTTATTGTTGTTTCTTTTGTTGCTGTTGTTGATGATGGTTTGCAGCGCTGGGCCTTGAGCCTAGGACCTTGTGTGTGTCAGGTAAACTCTACCACAGAGCTACACCCTTAGCCCCACCATGGAATATAAATTCTAGAAACCCAAGAACTTATGAGTTGCTTAATTCATAATGCCAAGTATAGGCCTAGACTCACTGAACACTGAAGTACTTCTTAATGTTAGAGAGGGAATCATCTCAGTGACGCTTAAGTGCAAGGCTTGGTTACAGGGCTTTTTTCTAATATACTTTCCCCCTTTCCTTTATAACCCCACTGTGCAGAGATGATAAGTGTGGGTAAAAGGAAGGTTGAAGGCGGTGTGATTTAACTGTGTCCATTTGATAGATGCAGTGCATTGTCTTCTGATTTTAGGATGAAACTGGTGGGGGTGGGGGTGGTAAGGAGCCACCTGTTTTGTCCCTCTTCGTAGACTTCCAGAGAAAACGGCACTCCTTCAGACTGGCAGAGCCTAGTTCCTGGGAAGAGCCCTGCTAGCTGAGTGTGTGGCTGTCCGGCGCACCCTCTTCCTAGGGCAGCCTGGGCCATCAGGGTAACTTGGGGAGGAAACTTCAGAGACCAGGAATGTGGTTCCCACCCATGTTACTTTCCACAGGGAAACTCCCATTTGTCTTCCCGGAGATACTGATGTGTATCCTGCAAGCGAGTGTTAAAAACCAGACACTACTTGGGTTGTCAAATGACCGTCCGGATAGATGTTTCTCATGGGAAGGGCCTGGGTACCAAGAAGCACTCGGGCTCTTGGTTTTAGAAGTCTCCTGAACCCTTCCTGGGAGGAGAAGAAACCACCATAACTTCACTTCTGCGTTACTCTTCATGTGTATCTGGATATCTGTGATGATCTTCCCTGAGCCCAGACTCTGGGGCATATAGTTTCTTTCTGGGGGCAGTCCAAAAATAATATCCATAGCTGCATATGCTTATTTCTCAAGTTCTTTAAGTTTATCACACTGATTTTTGGGTTGGACAAAATAATGAATTTTTTAATATATTTAACAAGTGAAGAAATAGATGTTTGAGGAATATGTTAGTTTAGGTTTTTATTTGCCTCTGTGTTGCCAAATGCTTAGAGAATGGCGCAGGTAGATTTTTATTTATCTGTTTTTTAAAAAAAATAATGTGTCAGGTGGTGGTGGCGCACACCTTTAATTCCAGCACTCGGGAGGCAGAGGCAGGCAGATCTCTGTGAGTTCAAGGCCAGCTTGGGCTACAGAGTGAGTTCCAGGACAGACACCAAAACTACACAGAGAAACCCTGTCTCGAAAAAAAACAAAAACAAAAACCAAAAAATAATGTATAGATAATGGCTTGTTAATAGAAGCATGCTTATGAAAAGTGTATTTAGTGAAAGCCAACACCACCAATCTTGAATCATTTTGCAGCCAGGATAAAATACCCTGACAGAAAAGCAGCTTAACAAAGGGTTATTTTGGTTCACAGTTCCATGGAAATTCCATCATGACAGGGAGATCATGGCAGCAGTAGGTTGAGGCAGCTGGTTCCGTCACATCTACAGTGCGAAAAGAGTGTCCTTGTGCTTATCCTACTTTCTCCTTTTTGTTTAGTCCAAGATCACAACCCAGGGAATGGTGCCACCCACAGTAGGCTGGTCTTCCCACCTCAATTACCCTAGTTACCTAGATACATACCTACGGTCTCATCTCCCAGTTGACTCTAGAGCTCATTGAGTTGGCATTTGAGATGCCATTAACCATCACATTGAGTATTCCTGCTTGTTTAGTAATCACGAAACATAGCTTGTCAGAGGAGGGATTTGTTCTGTGCAATCTGTTGATGTTGGTTACAGGACAAGCATTAGCATTCTCCCTAACTTTTAGAGACCTGGCTGTCTGATCTCTTTGCTGTTCATACATCTTATCTGCGTTGCAATGTTCATTGTTGTGGTGGGACAGTAACAAGCAGGAGATGAGAGGTGCCTGTGGTGGAATTCTTACCATAACTCCAGGAAACAGTCACCGTTCAGTCCCAGGACACTCCTCAGGACTTTCCATGCAGTCTTCAGAAACCAAATTGGAAATATAATCTTGGCATTTACAATGTTGTAGAAGCAGTCTCTAGAAAGAATTCCTCAATCAAGGACATCTAAGCTTTTTGAAATAACACAAGAACACTGGCTTTATTTCTGTTGTCCTTGATTCACAAAATGCTTTGACTAACTCTGGGTGGTGGTGGCGGTGGTTAATCCCAGCACTCAGGAGGCAGAGCCAGGTGGATCTCTGAGTTCGTGGCCAGTCTGGTCTACAGAGTGAGATCCAGGCTAGGCCAAAACTACACAGAGAAACCTTGTCCCGAAAAACCAAATAAATAAATAAAAAATAAAAAAAAATGCTTTGTTTATATTTTCAGAAGGTATTTGATTAATAGTAGGCTCTAACTCAACCTGTCAACCTTTTCCAATAATGGTGTAAGGACAAGTATGTGAATAGACCAGAGGGGTCCTCATAATTTACAGAGCTCTATATTGAATAATTCAGAAGAGGGAGATGCTCTTGGTATTAATAATTCTGTGCTTTTGACCCTTCTAGAACATGTGGCCTTAGGGCAGGGCAGTGGAAGTGAAGATGTCATTTTTCCTGTACAGGATGAGTGAGCTCTTATACATGGACGTTTCAAGTTCCCAGGTTAAAAATAAGCAGAATAAAATTGGTACCCTTCATTAGCCCTTCATGCTTTGGATTGCATTAAAGGGAGATGTAAATAATTTCAGATTCAGTAAGTTGTTCTTATCGGAACATCCATTTTAAAAAGCTTTCTATAGTGGTTAGTGAAATTTACATTTCAGCCCTTGCCTTCAACCGTTTCCGCTTTTCTTGGCCTTACGGAGTTCTTTGTAGCTTCTTCTTCAGTCCTCATGGATATTACAGTTCCCATCAGAAATCACAGCACTTCCCTTTTGTCCAACTTGGCATGGTAGGTTGTGTCTGCAAATTTGAGAGCAACATCCCTCCCACCCCCAGCATCTAAGCAATAGCGCACCCACATCACAGCGTGTTTAATCACAGCATTGACTTCCATCCGTGACTTATTCTTCACAATACCTGAATGCATTAATATTACTGTCTATACAATTTAATTTAATTAGGGCCATGTTTATAATCCTCTTGGGAAAAGTCCTTAGTGCTCCCGGTATTAAAGTGCCTTTGGTTTTCACCTGGCTGGCAGTTTTCTCTAGAGGTGAATGAGCCAACAGTTACTCCTCTAGACACCTTTTCTTTTGATAAACAAGAGGAATAGCAGTTGTGAGAATAAAGGAGCTACTTGATGTAGAATGGTGGGTGTGAGTCCCCTTTAAGCCCCTCTGTCTAGATGTCTCTAATAAGATAACCGTGTCTAGTGTTTTTTAGTGGCCGGTAGCTGCTGATGGGCCAGGATAGATATTAAGTGCATGGCTATAGTAAAAGAGTAAAGAATGAGTACCGTGTAAGTCAGGCCAGAAGTTAGACAAAGTACATTAAGTCTTCAGTGTGGTGTTCCCGGATGTTTGTTCTGTTCTTCTCAGAAAAGAGCCCACATACCGGGTAACAGTCTCCCAGGGTCTCTGAAGGCCACTAAGCCCAGGGCTCCAGTAGGTAATCATTGCTGCCCATGGGTTGCTCAAGGCCTGAAAAGCACAGCTGGCCTTTTCCCCTTGTGGTCAAAGTAGCGAAGCCCCTGTGGTGGATGGGTGTGTTCACTGAACCTTTCACAAAGGGCTTCCTGACATCAGCTTAGAGCTTCCCAGTCACGTTCCACAACCACTCAGGCTCTACCTTGCTGCTGGTAGATCTCATCATGCAAGAGTATGTCTCCATCTAACCCTATGGACAGGGATTGTTGCACATGGTCCCAGGACCAGCACTGAAGCATGCTCCATCAGTGTAGTTGGGAGGCCAGGAACTTTGTAGAAATGGCCACTTACAAAGCAACCACAGCACGCCAAAGTCAACAATGCAATGATGAAATAGCTGTCAGGAATATATGCACTATGAAGGTGACACCCAGCCAGACCCTGTTTGTGGGCTGATGGTAAATCTCCCTCAATGCAAAGTAGAAACGTCCGTGGTAGGAGACTGGAATGAAGTGGTCTCCTCTCTTACAGACAAGCGTGAGGTTCTTGTGAGTCTTTGCTTTGAGACAGAAGTCATTATATTATGAAACACCATTTCTTTTTTTTTTTTTCTTCCTCACCCTCACGCCATTCCATTTGAAGACCCGTTGACTGTACCAGGCTTCTCCATCAGTAGTCTCACTTATGTAAATACACGCAATTCTTGCCTCTCTTACCCCACATGGCCCCAAAGCAAACATGCAGACACCAAAAAGAGTAGCTTATCTGTATGTTAGAATTGCTTGAAATAGTCAGTGTCTCGGGTTTTTGTTTTGTTTTGTTTTTTTAAAAAAGGGAAATTGGAAGTTTTGTATCTTGAGACATCTTGGTTGATATAGAAATCCAGTTTAGGTCTGTGGGCCTGCCTTGGATTGAGAACTTACCAGGATCGTTCAATGATGCATGTTTAAACAGATACTCCTTTTGATGCCTTAGGCAAGGTATGGTGATTCCATCTGGAAACTATAATATGTGTATTTTCATTTTAAATTGAAATTTACCATCCCCACCACCAAACTTTCCAGGCTCTGAGCAGAAGAAAAGCTTGACTTTGGCTACAGGGCCAAGGGGACTCCTGGCTTTCCCTTCCTTTGCCTTACCATTTGATGAAATACACAGTATTAAAGACCTGTCTTTCCAAAATGTAGGGATCCTTTTTTGATTTTGTTTGTTTGTTTGTTTTAGGCAGTCTTATGTAGCCCAGGCTGGCCTTTCTGAACTTCTTGTATCTTCCTCTCAAGTCCTGGGATTACAAGTATGCACACCTGGCCAAGCCCTGCTTTCTCACCTTAATCTAGAATTTGCTATTGCTCCTGAACTGTATTTTCATAGTGTCAACTTACTGATCTCTCCTCCAAGCTTATTTTTGGACCTTGTATTTCTCTCTTTTGTTTGTCCAGCTAAATCACAGGCACCATTGGAAGTTAGATTTCGAGGTGGACTGCAAGTCAGGCTGATTATTGGTATGTAGACTGGAGCTGCTCTTGCTGAACACAGTAGTTGTTTTCAAGTTACTGTTATAACAACCCTTCTCCAGTCACTCGGTTGGCTTTAACTGATCTAGTAAATACTGACTGTTTGAAGTTGAATGGTGGATCTGTTGTAGCCCCATGCATCATCTCCTTGTCAGTTGACAAATATCTTTAGTTATTGTCAAATAGTTTTTAAAAGACCCTGGAATACTTCAGAGAGAAAGGAAATAATTGCTTGTGACAGGGAGGAGGAAGGAGCAAGGGGATGCTTGCTCATGTGGATTTGGAAGGAAAGACTTTTAAACATTGGCTGTTTGGGGCTGTGGTTTTGGTATAGTGAGATAGTGATAGAAAATGTAATTAGATCATCTGGGGCTATAGCTCAGTTGGCGAAGCAGTTAGTTGATGAGCATGTATGAAGCTCTGGGTTCAGTCCCTAGCGCTGAAAAACCAGGCATGGTCACACATGTATGTAATCTCAGCACTCAGAAGATGGAAGCAGAAGTATCAGGATTTGGAGGCCAGCCTGGGCCATAGGAGACCATTTCTCAGAAAAGAAGACCAAAAACAAATCTAGATCTGAGTCTTTGGACTTAGAAATCATCATTTTCCCGCTTACTGGGATAGCTCACTCTTGCTGGATTCGAGTGTAGAATCATACTCTGATTAGAAGCTGGGGACGTTGCCAGAGAAGAGGAAGAAGCATGGTTTGAATGCATTGGTGACATTCAGTATGTGACTTGGGAAAATAATGTTGGGGAGTTGCTTTGAAAAAACGACTCTTAGACCTCTTCTTTTCACTTGCTCACCCTGCCCCTCCTTATTCTGGGGACAAACCGCTGGTGTGGCACCTGTTGACCTGAGTCCAAAAACCCAGTTTTTAACCTTTCCCGTGTTTTTTTGTTTGCTTGTTTTGTTTTTAAAATCAAAAATAGAAGGTATTTAAAAGGTGGTATTACTTGAGGGCTTGTCTAATCTGATGCCAGTGGGCTGCATATATCCCAGGGTAACTGTGTGTGGCTCAACACAGTCGTGGAGGACAGGGCCGTGTTGTGACTTCAGAAGGTTGGACACCTCTGGTTGGGGACCTCTGGGCAGGCTGACGTCCCACATGCCCCTCCTGCCTTTTGCTCAGAGTTTCACACCTCCATTGCAACATTTCATTTTCTCTTCTCCCTCCCCTTTTCCTAACAGCAGGAACGAATTTCATACACACCTCCGGAGAGTCCAGTGGCAAGCTACGGTTCCTCGACTCCACTTCATGTTCCAGTGCCTCGAGCGCTCAGGATGGAGGAAGACTCGATCCACCTGCCAGCGCACCTGCGTGAGTGTTTGCCTTCGAGGGGATGGGGGTTGGGAAGGGGAAGAACTGACAGAATGCTGAGCCAGGTGGATCCCAAGGAGAGAAGCTCTGGGCCTGAGATGGTGTTCATGGGACTTGGCCAGCTGTCCTGGAATCTTTGACCCTCACCTCATAATGGCTTTGAGAAGTTTGAGATTCTTGTCCGTAATTTCTCAATATTTTCATTCGTATCTGATAAGGACATTGCAGGGGGAAAAAGGTAGAAATACCTAACATATGACAGTGTTAATGTAGTAGTCTAAGAGGCCAAATGAGTTGTTT
This sequence comes from Peromyscus californicus insignis, assembly GCF_007827085.1. Taxonomy (NCBI): domain Eukaryota; kingdom Metazoa; phylum Chordata; class Mammalia; order Rodentia; family Cricetidae; genus Peromyscus; species Peromyscus californicus. The sequence goes on from NW_026294584.1 coordinate 146,256,665, forward strand.
TTTTTTTCCCTCGAAGTTTTTATCTCTAAATTCATACTTACTCCAGCTTCATATTTTCTTTTGTCCAGTTGTAGATTCAGACTCATTGCTTTTAAAAGTTATTTGTGTATGTGGAGGGGAAGGATTGTGTTGCGGTGTGTGCCAAGGTACATATGTGGAGATCGGAGGGCATCTTTGGGGAGTTGGCTCTCTTCTTCCGCCATTGGTTCCGAGGAGGCATGAACGCAGGCTTGCCTGGCAAAGCACCTTCCCGTGCCACGCCACCCCCTCCCGTGACCCCCACTTGGTTTCTAAGCCACAGCCTCCCTTCTCGAAGGTCCCTCTCCCCTCCGTTTCTCCGTATACTGGCTGCTTTCCTTTCCTTCATTTCTGTGTACCGTCACATGTCTTTCCTTTGTCTTAGCTCATCTACTGCTCCCTCTCTCCCTTCTCTTGGCCATACTTTGCCCTAACGGCTTCACCTTCTCCCCCAGGTCACACCTGTTTTTGCTTCCATCCCCTTCCATCTCAGTCTTCAACTGCGTCTCGGCAGAGCATTGGGACCAACGTGCCTGTGTGACCAATGTTAGTCTCCAAAGCATTGACCCCTGCTGTGTCCTTTTTGTCTGCTCCTCATCTGCTGGTACCTAGCCCAGGGGATAAAATGTGACTGGAGCGTCCAGAGAAAATGAGTCACCTGATTCCCAACCTTATCACTTGTGTCCAAGAAAATGCCAGTTTTTCTGGCTTGAGTGTTGTCTGAAGGGCACATGTCCAAGTTCTAAAGGGCACTGGGGTTGCATTAGGCCTTTCCAAAGCCTAGGTACCCCAGGTACAGAGATGCAGAAAGCAGAATTTCCTGCTTCTACGGAGCTTAAAATGACGCGAATGTCAAATAGTCATGCTTACTGTCCCTTGGCATAATAGTGGTCCCCAGGTTGTCCTACTTTCTTTATCTGGCCCTCCTCAGAAGATGGCTTGTTGAGAGTAGGGAACAACTGGGGACAGGGGATGCATGATTTGTGTTGGGGGGTGGGTGTGGATCTTGGACAGTACTGCTGGGTCATCCCTTCTGCTTACTGCTGGGATTCATCTGGGGCTTTGAGAGCACTGGAATCCTTCCTTCCTCCGCCAGTGTGTAGATAGTGTTGCCTCCTGTGATCCAGACAGCCCTGCTTCATATCTTGAGCAGGGAGGTAAAAGGCACAGCTTCATCTTCCATTGCACCCTTCACGGTGATCTTGCAAAGCAGAGGTTGTGTCTGTAGAGGGGCAGGCAGGGTCATTCTTACAAAGTGGGAGTGTTTCGGCACCAGTAGAGCAGACAGAACTGGAAAAGAAGCAGCAAGCAATAGCAAATTTGCCTCCAGGCGTCGTCCTGTGACCAGGATATTTACTTCAGGACTGTTCACCTCGGGGAGAGCATACTCATGCCATGCAGACAGAACACCTCTACCAAGTCTCACTTACTTATTTTTCCAGTCATTACTGGCAGCCTGTGCTCTGCCAGGCACTGTCCTAGGTACCCCAGGGACAGAGGTGCAGAAAGCAGAATCCCCTGCTTCCATGGAGCTTAAAAATTACAGACCATTATCCCAAATGGGGTGAATTTTCATTAAACTATTTCTGTTCTTATATTTATATCCCCCGGGAGGGACCCTAACCCCTTGATAAGCCTCTGGACACCTTTGAACATACATGAGCTCTTTGCTGTAGAAATTACCGTAGAAAAACAAAGCCTAGCAAGCTAACAAGCAGACTGAACTGGCAATTGGATCTTCATTCTGAGCTTGCTCTGCCATTTCTCTGTGAGCTGGTCATTTATTTCAGTCTTTCTTTCCTTCATGTTTGGTTTTGGAAACGAGAGCACTTTTAACAGTCCTTCTTTCTTTAACGATGGTGGGTCTCATCTCCGCCATCATCATCCTTACCTACAACTATCTTTCCTTATCAATACTTAGTCTCTCCTTGAGAAGGCAGCTTCCTTATTGAGCCACCTCTCTCCTCCTTCCCAGCATATCACCAGCTGCAGCACACTATCAGAATAACTAGTAATAAGCTGGGCACAGTGGCTCATGCCTTTAATCCCAGCACTGAGAGGCAGAAGCGGGTGAATCTCTGTTACTTCAAGACCAGCCTAGTTTACAAATTGAGTTCCTGGACAGACAGGGCTCATAGAGAGACCCTGTCTCAAAACAAGCAAATAAAATTAATAATGTCTACTGTAATTATTGTGGCACTATATGAAGTCTTGTATATATAAATTATTTATTTCACTCTCACTTTAATATTTGTAAAGGTAGATTTTTCTGCTTATTTCTATACCATGCATAAAGGCTATCTCCATGTTATACATAAAGGCATACAGATTTTTATTTTATTTTTTGGGCAATGCTAGGGATCAAATCCAGGACCTTGCACATGTTAGTCAGGCACTCTACCACAGAGCTTTATCCCTAGCTTAAGGCTTCAAAAATTTAAGTAATTTTTCAGTGTTGGTCACGGAACGAGTAGAATCGCAGGGTCAAGATTCAAATTCAGTCTTGTCTAATCCTGCATCTTAGATTCTTAATGCCACTGTGCAGCTATATGTTTAACCCATATATTTCACATGGATGAGTAAATTTAGGGTTGCTACTTGGCCAGTTGCACTGATATGGCCCCAGAATGGGTTTGTGACTGGAACCCATTCTCTGAACTATTGTTCTGTTGCTGAAGAACTCATGTGTCACCCCTGGATGGATGGATGGATGGATGGATGGATGGATGGATGGATGGATGGAGAACTCATGTGTCTCCCTTGGATAGATGGGTGGATGGATGGATGGATGGATGGATAGAGAACTCATGTGTCTCCCTTGGATAGATGGATGGGTGGATGGATGCTCACCAAGATAATTACCCACTGTGGCGTTGTAGCACATTACTGCTGGCCTGGGGGATAATCAGTAAATTATGGATTCATGCTAGGGCAGTCAGTGGTTTTGCCTAAATGTCTCAGCTGTGGCAGTCCAGCTTAAGTGATAGCTCTCCATGGTAGTCTGCAGGAGCCCTGCTGTGTCATGGTTGGTTTCAACATCTGGAATGAATCCTCTAGAAGTAGAGGTTCCCAGGCTCCTGCCGTCTGCCCTCTGCCGGGGCTTTCCAGGCGAGCTAGCCCAGCTTCCCTCCTCCTTCTTCTAGTCCAGGATTGCCTGCTCCTTACTGTATTTGAGGAACTCAGTGGTCTCTGACTCTGTGAAGTTGGGCCATACAATTGAAGATGCATCCCAGCTGAGTTTCCAAACCTTAAAAAAAAAGAAAGAAAAAATAGCAAGAGAATTAAGTTACTGCTGTTTTGATCTGGGATTCCAGACAATTCCCAGTAGAATGTGCATGGAAAGTACGGGGAAGAGTATGAGAGCCGGGACAGCAGCAGGACATTTATGGTATTGCGAGGTTGGAGCGTTCTCAGAGGCCTGTTTAAAAAGAAGTACCAGGCTACTATTGATTGCTTCCAGTAGCTTCTTCTAGATGTTTATCTCCAGCTAAACCTCGCTCTTAACTCTCTTTTCTTCTCTCATTCTTAAGTCAAAGGAAGATTAGGGAAGGGAGAGGGCAGGAATCTAATAGCTGGGATTCTCACAGAGCCTCGCCACTGTGTTCACAAACACAAGTCTAAACTGAAGCCCCAGCCTGGAGAGGTAAAAAGAGGGGCTTTGCCTTATGTTAACAGATGTGATAAAAGCGAAGTGGTAAATGATGCAAAGTGTTAAGTGATGGTTAGGAGGTGCTGAAAGGAGATGCAGGGGCCATACAGGTCTTGGCGGAAGAGTCCCTGTCACCTTGGTCCTCAGTGCCCAGAACTGCATGCTGTTTAGTAGTCTTGCTGCTGACCTCTCTGTTTATTGGAGGACGGCTAATGTTTGTGCAGAGGATAGAAAGGGCATGCTTGCCCTCTTCCTCTTCTCCTTCCTTCTTCCATAAAGCATGCTGAATCGTTTGTAAGCCCGAGGGTGAAAGGGCTGGAGAATAGTCAAAGCAGGCCATGAAAAACAAGTTACCTTCTTTGTCCCGAGCACCATCCTTCCTAGATGGGAGAACCCTTGAAGGACCCCAGGGGTGCTGGGTCAGGTTCACAGTTGGCCCTCATCATTGTCTGGAAAAGGAAAGTCTTTTCCCTGTTCTCGTGGGGGGCGGGGCTTACCCTGTGAAGGAGGGACTTAGTCTGCCGGAAAGCTACCTTTTGTCACCTTGCCAGGAAGTGAGGCACAGCAAGGTGCTCCCACTGTCTCCCAGCAGAGGCTGCTCCCTACGATTGGCATCCCTATGACCAGATGTCTAAGCAAATAGACTTAGAAGGTTGAGAATGTTATTTTGGTTCATGCTTCTGTAGTCTGTAATCTGTGGCCACCGACTGCTCTGTTCTGGGCCCACGGCAAGGCAGAACATCATGATGAGGCAATAGCTTCCAAGAAGCAAAGACAGAGACAACGAGCGGGAAAGGGAAGGATCCGGGTTCCCATAGCCCCTTCCAGTCATTAGCGTCTTTCTGTTAGGCCCCACCTTCTAAGGGTCCCACCATATTCTAATAGTATCATAGGCTGGTGTCCAAGCTTTTGGCATATGACTCTCTAGAGATCCAAAGATCTAAACCTTAACAGATTCACAGAATGTTCATAGGAGCCCTTTAAGTACCAGGCCTCAAACACTGAAGTCCAGGCTGGGATGTACAGTAGAAAGATGAATGGGTTTCAAATGTATAGAGCAGAATCTAAACAGTTAAGTGCCTTCTTTTAAACCTCTATTAAACATGATCATCTCATGTTTAGTTGATTTAATCACATTTAATCATAGGTCGACATTAATGCCATTTGCCTGAAGACTTTGCATCTTACTCTGTCTGTTTGGCCTTGCTCAGTCCCTATGAGTTGATAGTAAAACATCGGGACCCAGGATTCATTCGTCATATTTAATAGGGCTTTGGTTTATGATGTTGTGGGTTAATAAATAGCCATAATAACTGCCCTGTGTTTTCTAGAGTCAGGACACCAGAAATAGTCCCCTGGCTCTCCTTCCTTTACTTGTGAATCTTTAAAATTCTTACATTACTACTCCTGCTTGTGCGTTTTTAATAATTTAATTGTCTGCCTTCCTGTGGGAGCCTCGCTGCTCACCCACTGTGCTGCTTTGCATCTTCAGCAGAGTGACTGGGTTTCAGACAGTTGCATGGCAAGCGAACTCCACCAGAACCTGCACACAGCGAAGGATGTGGTGCCTCTGTTTTAATTGGCTGGAACCACAGTTCTATACACTTTGAAGTTATACTTGTTCTCAAAAGCAGAGACAGCCATGAGAGCTAAATATAATCATGGTTAATATTTTATGGTGTTATAAAGAAAATAGATGCATATGTACATATTACTTAATCATATGATGGTAAGCAAGTGTTCTTGATCTGGCCTCAAGTCAATGGACTTGTCCAGGTTCACAAGGGACAGAAAGGGTCTAGCATGATTTCTGCTTCACAAGGTATCTTTTAGCCTTCTTAGCAGGAAGCATACAGACTGGAAAATTAAGTAATCTGCAAATGGATGGACAGTGATGGACAGAGGGTCCAGTGGCAGGCATGGCTCTAGAGATGCCACTTGGCCACTGATAGGTTCTCAGCCTCCATCAGGCTAGCATCTCCCTTTCAGAAGGAGGAGGGAAATGTGTCAGGCAGTCCCATTACAAGGACTCTTTCTGGTTCTGTCCAGCTGCTGTGCTGTCCATTTTTCTTCATTTTCTGGTGTATCAGGTTGAGATTCAGTTTATCTCAGCAGCCAAATGGCAGGGTTGGATGTAAAGGCCTTAGAGGACCAGCTCTTAGAGTGGGACACAACCAGTGATTCATATTGAACGGTGTTTTACCGAGATAACCTGGCTGCTGGGACCACCACTGTCTCCTGGAGTTTCCAGTTGAAAAAAAAAAAACATGGTTATAGGATTAGTCTGAATGGGCGTCAGTCTCAGGACAGTGTCTTCCGAGTAGAGGATTCAGCTTCTTCAAGACTAGCTTTCTAATAACGTGTGCTGATAAGAGGTTCTTGTAAATGTCAGAGTTTGTATGTGTAACACTGGCATACTGTCTAATAACAGGGAGGGAAAGTAACTCAGGAGTGGTCTGCTGTGGGCATCTCTGCAACTTAATAGGCGGCTTCCTCGCTTTCAAACTATTGGGTATCATGCATGTTGCTGGTTGTTGCTCTCATTAGGGAAAGGACCCCGAGCTTGCCGACATAGTATTGAGGATGATTGTCTTGACTCACAGTAGAAGCAGGATTTGTGTTCTGGCAGCCCCCATGATTGACAAACTCCCTCAGTCTGGAACTGTAGTCTCTTTCCCTGGCCTTCCCTTCTCATCTTCTTAGATCTGTCAGGTCTTGCTAGGTCCTTGGCCCTCATCAGTGATCCAGAGGTGGCCTCTCCTTACAACTGCTTGTGACATGTGTTGACATCACCACCAGAGTTGAGGCAAGGGCATGGGGAAGAGCCAGTTCCCAGCCGGTGTCTTAAAGCAGCACTGACTTCTGGCAAAGTTGGTCAAGCTCCTGACATTTTCATTTTATCTTTATTTCTCCTTAAACCTTCCTTTGGGTATCTCCACGTTGTGCATCCAAATGCTCCAAGACCCAGTTTTCCTAGCAGCACGTGGGACAACACAAGGGTCCAGTTTAGCTGCTTCAGATAACTCAAAGAGAAAAATAAATAAATAAGTACAGCAGTCCACAGCATAACAGCCAGGATGCTTTGGAAGGGAAATTTCCTTTTTGGGTGTGCTGTCTGAAAGAATTTCCGATGCAGGCAGACGTTAATTCCTAGCTCCATGCTTCCTGATAAGGAAGCAGCTTCAATAAATGCAGCTATTTATAGATGTCTCTCTCTCTCTCTTTTTAAACATATAACCAGAGGTTTATTGACCTTTTCTTTCACTTCACATTTCATGCAGTGAGGCCTGTGTACATTTAAGGCAGTTCCTCCAGCATGAGCTTCGACAGAGTTGCCCTGGCTCTTGGGGGTGGGATCCAGAGGGGAAGCACAGCCACCTCCTGTGTATCAGCTTTGTCCGGAGTTCTGAACTAGGCATTTAGAGGACACTGGCAGCTGGTTGTCCCTACCTGGTGCTTCGGGGGTAAATATGCATGTCACCCAGGCTTTTGTGCTGCTGTGGACCAACTACCTGATGTGAACAGTTTAAAGAAGGAACGGTGTGTTTCAGTTCACGGTTTCGGGTCTCTGGCCCTGTTTCTGGGCCCGTTATGAAGTGGAACATGATAGCAGTGAGAGCCTGTGAAGGAGGAATTTCCTCATGGGGGAAGGGAGGAAGCAGAGAAAAAGGTGCACAGAAGAGGCCAGGGCAAGATGTGGTCCTAAGGGATTGTCCCCAGTCACCTGTCCCTGTCCTCTAGGCCCCACCTTCTGTTTCTCTCCATCTTCCAGTAATGCCATCATATTAATCTGTCAAGGGATTCATCCAGCCATTAGATCAGAGCCCTAATGATGCAGTTGTGTCTAGAAATGTCCCCCAGACATTCAGAGGTGTGCCTCATGAATCCCCTAAGCATTTTTTCTATTTTCAACTATATTTTAATTAATTTCTTGGGAATTCCATACAATGTGTTTTTGATCCAGTACACCCCGACTTCCTCCCCTCCAACTCTTAACCAGGATGACTTCACCACATCTCCCACCTAACTTCAGGTCCTTTAAACAGTTCTCAGTACAGTCAACAATCATAATTAACCATCATAATATGTGAGCCCAGAGATGTCTGATTTATTTTGGACTCCACATAGAAGGGTTATGGCAGACAGAACCATTGAAAGATGTAAGAGACATTGAGAGTCAGTTTTATGAAGAGACTTGGTCAACAGAAGATGACCTCATTTCCACTCTGTTTCTCTCTGCCATCTCCCTTCAGGTTTTTCTAATCCTGAGGACTTCTCTGGCCTTCTCTTGACAGGCTAAGGTCCTGCAGATTGAAGAGTCCTATCCATATAACTGTAGGCAGGCTCACACCCATGTCTGTTGGCCCTCCTGGCAGGTGTGATAATGATCCTGTGTGATGTCAGCTTGTCCTATGGTCCCCTGACCTCTCCACTTCCTCTTCATTCTCAAAAAGAAAAAAAAATATTGGTGAACTGACTTTATACAAATACAGTAAAATTCCCGTTCTCAAGCAGCATGTATTTTCTCCCATTTTGCTCTGTGCTTGAAGTGCACCTGCCTCTGTAACTCACTCTTGAGATTTCTGGCAGGAATCACTGGGACAGTTGTGTCCTTCCAGAAGCAGATCTTAGCAGAAAGCTCCTGGTGTCACTGCTGTCCTAGGCGAACTTGGATTCTCAGTTGCTTGTGCCGAGTATGAGTGCTTTGGGATTCTTTTACTAATCTCGTCTGAAGCAAGGTAGCAAGATTGGGGATTTAAACCGGTCCTGACTCTGACCCCGTGGCCAAGTGTAGACTCCCAACTCTGTCAGCCACCTCCACCTCACATCCCTGCTTCCAGCCTGGGAGGGTAGAATAAGTCCCTTCATTGTGAAATCGGTCTCCTTTCTGCTTCCTCCAGATCAAGGATGCTAATAGCTCTTAGCTGGCATTACTGCATCCCAGTAATAGAGCTACAGATACTGCAGATACTGTCAGTGGGTACGCTGATCAAGAGCTATGATACTGCTAAAGAGCTGTGGATGCAAGGTAGATGCAGAGAGGATCCCTGGGAGGAAAACACATGCTGGGAGTTCTTGGCCTCACCAGAAGTTAATTCTCAACCTGTGATGTTGGAATACTGACTAATGCTGTTTGCTGAGGAGGGTGAAGGTTTATAAGGGGGAAATTTAACAATTGTTTTGTTTTTTTAAAATGCTTGTGGAACAAGTATTGAGGGGTATTAAACCATACTTTGGTTCTTTTGGAACAGGGTCTTCTGTTGCACAGGCTGACCTTGAACTCATGTAGCTGAACTTAGAATCTTCCTCCCTCTGCCCACCAAGTACTGGGATTACAGCAAATACCATTACACCTAGATCTCAAGTACCATTTTAAATTTTTGTTTGTTGTTTCATTTTGTTTTGTTGCTGTTTTGTCATGATAACCAAACTGCCAGCGTAGAGAAGCAGTGCTTCATTCCAAGGTCACCGGTGTTTAAGTTCTGAACACTAGTCCAGGGGGCTGTGTGGCAGTGCCGTGTGCAGGGAGTACTAATAGCCATTGCTGTGTGTAGAGCACTTCTGTGTGCCAGGAACCTCTAAGTTAGTCTGAATAATCACACGTGCGTTTGCAGCTCAAATGTGGCACATTGTGTCCCCAAGGACACAGAGAAGATAGAGGAGTCATGACCTGACTCTACATCTTGTCCCAAGACCAGACTTTCCTCACTTCATCATCCCGAGTCTCAAATGTGTTAGGAACTAATTAGTTATTTCATTCTAGCTGTTGGTTAGAAGGAGAAAAATCAAAGCTCTCCTTGTTTCTCTTTTTGAAGGGAAAAAAAAAAAATCAAGCAAGATTGGTATAAACAACTGACAAGAAAACCCAGGGGGATAAAATCAGAGATACAAACCAAATAATCTCTTGAACTTAGAAGCAGATAAATTTGCAGACCCAGTCCTGTGGGTATACTGTTATCTGCCACACATTTTTTTTAGAATGTTAGAAACAAAGATTTAATGAAGCCAACAGAGTCTCCCATCGCACGAGTTTTCCACCAGTTAAAAAGAAACCACTCCGCTTCACGTTACTGCTGAGCACCTGTAAAGGTGATGTGCGTGCATGCAGATTGTAACACTGACTTTACAAACCACGACACCGAACTTTCCCGTAGTCCGTGTTCGGCTGGCGTGCTTCAGATCGTCACCTGGTGTGCTGGTGCCGCACTTTCTCCATGTGGCATTTGTTCCAGGACGTTGTACGGTGACTCCTAGGGCTACTGCTCTGCCAGTCACTTCTCTGGGCTTCTGGCCTCCTTTGGCTATGGTGCAGGATCATCCCTGACACAGTTTGTACCTTCTCCTGGGAAATAGTTTATCTGTAAAATGAAGGAGGTTGAGTCCATGATTCCCAGGTTTCTTCCTGACTCACACATCTTATTTTATTCTGACTTCAGAGAAGCACAGAGCTTCTCAACTGCCAAGCATTATCTGCAGACACCACGTATGGTGTTCATTCATTGGATTTCCAGTGCTCAGCCTCCAATTTTGGTGCAGATGGTAGTATTTCGATGATGCAGGAGATTGTCCTCTGCTTGTGCTGTGACTGCTGTGTGAGGATGCCCTCCTGCAAGGAAATATGGAAATCTAGAGTCTGGCTCTGCTGGATGTTTCTCTGGGATGCCTGTGGTTGAGACAAGGTAATGTTTTATGGGATGGAAACTGGTGCCCACTCGGGCACCTTGCAGGGATTCTCCACTGCCTCTGCTGTGCTTCCTAATGCTGGTCCAGGACGATGCAGCACAGTCTCAGGCCTGCTCCTCTGTTCTCTCTCCCCGCCCCCGCCCCCCGCCCCCCTTATGACCTGAGAATTGCCTGTGAGCTGGCCCTTCGCCCAGTGCATTACATACAGGTGCAGCTTCTGGTAACTGCTTGATCCCAACTGTGTGATTTGTGGGAATCCCCTCATGACTCAGGGCGTGTTCATTTTTGTTGTGGTCTGTGTCTTCCTCCCTCTGGATGCTGTCCGCTTGGGTTTGGGCTTTACAGAGCCAGTGACCAACACAGAGCCCTCATGATCCTTCTTCAGCCAGCCTCATAACACATGCACAATTAATACTGCATTAATTAATTATGGCGAAAAAAGGCCGAGCTGGCAAAAAGGGTTGAAGGCTTTCAGCTTCTAAAGTGAAGACTTTGATGCCGAGCTTTAAAGTACATTTCCATCTTCCTCTGCTGCAGAGAATCTGTGACACTCAGACCGTCCCCCTGGGCATGAAAACTCACACCCGAGAAACTATTTCTAAACGGAGGATCTGAACCAGTTCCTTGAATCATCCCTGAGTTGCCACGGGCTGTCCAAGGGGGATATAAGATTAGGAAGAAAGAGATTGCCCAGAGCACTGTGATTTGTGAACAAAACTGATAAGAGGATTTTGTTCTGTCTTCCTTTATAGCTAGTGAGTCACCAGCACCGGAGACTCCAGGAAGGAAGTACAGATGATCGTAGGACTTGGTGCTGACCCTCTTGAGATAGAATCTCTGTCCTGCTCCCAGTGACTCTTATTTCAGAAGGGGCACTGAATTTACATATCCATTTCTCTGGAGGACTAGGGGATTCGTCTGACTGTGGGGGCATTTTCCTACTAGATGTAGACAGAGTGGGGAGGAAACCCTGCCCTTTCTTTTTCATTTGGAAATGCTGAGATCCCACCTAGAATTCCGTTTGCCCTTCATGCAAGCTGGTGGTGAGGCCACCACACAGAATCCCCAAGATGCATTCGGTGTGAGCCTCTCACTGGCCTTGAACCTTGGCTGTGGTATAAATATTCATTCATCCAAGCATCTGGAGTTTCATTTAAAGGAATTTTTAAGATCACAAAAGTAGAAATCCCCTGAGATGTTCTCCTCGCTTGAGACTGTGGGCTTATGGATGTTCTTTTCACACTGCACCTGGGAGCTGGGAGTGTAGCTCAGTTGTAAAAGTGCTTGCTTAGTGTGCCTGAAGCTCCGAGTTCGATCCCTTACGCTGGATGAACCAGGCATCGTCGTGCATGCCCCTCATCCCAGCACTCAGGAGGTAGACAGAGGGATCAGACCGTCAGACTACTTGAATGCTCTGATCGTATGCTGACTGGAACTTGAGACCAACAAAAATTAAACAGATTTGTTGTTTATCAACTGTATTTTTGGACCTTATAAAAGAAGATTTTCTTTTGATTCCTAGGCAGAGAACATTTTTACCTCAGATAAACTTGCACGCGTGTGCATGCTTGTGTATGTGGTGTGTCTTGGGGATTATGTCATTGGGTACTCCAGATATCTACGTCTCAAAAGCCCCTGCGATGATTTATACCGCCCCCATGTTAAGAGGAAGGAACATGAAGGACACAGGGGAGTATTGTGACCCTGACACTGTACCTACAGCTCTGTCACTGTCTGCTTATTGGCGTCTTTGTTTGCTGAAGGAATGTTCCGATTTACAAGTGCCTGACAGAGGGCTTGTAGTTATCTGTGAACGGGTCCAGTGTTCTGCCAAAGCAGGGAATGTGGTCACCCAGTTGAAATGATTTAGAGTGCCTTGGGTATAAATATCTGGCCGTGATGAACTAGTGCCTGCATTTCCACCTTTGAAAGACATTTCTTCTGTGCCAGGAGTGTTTCTACCTGGTTCCGTTAAAGCACTTAAAAAAAAAAAAAGATTATTTTATTTTATGTATATCAGTATTTTTCCTGCATGGATGTATATATGTGCACCACATACATGCCTAGGCATGGTTGAGAGCCACCATGTGGGTGCTACAAACGAAATGTCACTTGGGGGCCGGGGGACGACTGTAAGAACAGAAAGTGCTCTAACTGCTGAGCATTCTTCTAGCCCCATTTTTAAAAGTAAACAGGAATGTAGACAGTGCCTTGGGTGGACGTGGCGAGTAACTCAAGTCCCAGCTTCGTGGAAATTAGTTTATTAAATCTCTCAATTCTCTTGCGTCAGAGGCATCCATAGCTAACACGGAAGGTCAAGGGGGGTGATCAAGTTGGAAATAACCTGTAATTTTGCTCAGACTGTTTTTCTCCATGGAGGAGACAAACATATGAAGAAAAAGAAAATCCAGGTCCCTCGATTGATTAAGACAAAGAATATTGTAACCCCGAAGCCCTGGGGCTAAGAAGAATAGTCAGTCTGCGGCTGACCATGCACAGGTGTTACCTCTGGATACTGCCAGCCTTGATCTAAGCCAGACAAGCTGAGCATCCTGAAGGCACGTCATCTTGGGGGTTCTAGCCCTGTGTGGTTCTTTGACAGAAGTAGCGAGTCTGCCAGTATAAATTCTCACAAGTGAATTCAAATCTCAGTGAAGGGGTCATGGAAATCTTAACCTTACCAAGGTAACTGTGTAATGAGGATTCAGGATATGGAATTTGGGGGAACAATCCTCTATAGCACTTCACATTGACTAATGACTTCTACTTATTGAGTGCTGACTGTAGACACTTTGAGCATGGATTATATCACCGAGTCCATTTGACAGCCCTGTGAACTGATTTCCATTATCCTTATTTTACTGATGAAACGTCCAGTTTAAAGAGGTTAAGAAATTCGGCCAGAGTCACTCACAGAGCTGGTAGGCAGTCCAGTGGGCCCCTCAGACTCTTTACATCTTTCTTCCCATTGTAAACCAAAACCCTATTTTCTAGATGAAAGGAATGAAAAACAATGTCACATCCCCCTCGGAGACTCAACTGCGGTTAAGACTTCATAAATTTTAGAAAAATAGGATAACTCACCAAAGTAAACATTTTAAAACCACCCCACAGCAAACATCTACCACAAGTCCAAACCTCAAGCTTCATATATTGAGATTTTAGTGAGCTTTATGATTCTCTTCAGTCTCTTAAATACTGCTTTGTTTCCTGGTAAATAATATCCCTTCAGAGCCCTGGCACATGAATGGTGTAATAAGATCAGCCCTGAGCATGCTGCTGCTCTAGTACCCTCTAATTGCAGGGTGAAAATCCAGGGCTGCCTTAACTCCTCATCTGTCTATGTCTCTCTGGCCACTGCCTGATACACAGTTTGAGGTTCAACGCTGTCTCTTCCTTCCTTGCTTTAGATAGATCAGTCCTTTGCACAGCTTTTTTTTTTTAAATAAAGTGATTTGAAATGGAAAATTAAAAACTTAAATGCAAGTTTGGCAGCTTCTCTGCTCAGAAGCTTCATAAAATTCACTGTAGCACAGCTGCTCTGGATTCTCACCACTTAGCTATTCTCAAGATGTCTGAGAGATTAATTCTTATAGGGCTGTGGTTGGAAAGACTTCCCCCCTCCATGTTTCACTTAGAATCCTCACTGGGAAAAGTTGTGTGGAAAATCCCATCACCCGGAGCAGAGGGTTCTTAGGTAATAGACATGGTGGAGGGTCTGTCCCTTGCTGTTTTGTTTTTGTATGCCATAATCAGTTGAAATACTGTTCTCTTTCTGGCAGAAATCGAAAGTCTTATGTGTGATCCATAAGTGATTGTGCTGATACTACCTTGGGATGCCTGTATGTGGTATGTGTGTGTGTGTGTGTGTGTGTGTGTGTGTGTGTGTGTGTGTGTGTGTGTGTGTGTGTGGTCTATCTGTCATATATATGGATGTGGATGACAGGTACTACAGTTTCTCCTGGCAGATTTAAGCTCTTCATGTCTCATAGGCAGCAATAGAGGATGAGGGGGCCAGAGAATGGAGCTTTGGTGGGGTCCCCACCCACTGGCCCAGGGATCAACTGTTTATCCCTGGGTCCCGGCAGCAGCAGAAAGCCAGGGGTGTTTTTGGGACTCGGCTGCCAAAGTTTCTTGAAACAGCCCTGTTCAAAGGCATATGCTGGGCTCACTTCTGAGGGAAATTTCCTTTTTGGGGAAGTTGAAGCAAAGGAATTTCCTGTGTGGGCAGACAGAGCTTCCTGACTTGAAGGCTTCTTGGAAGGGAAACAGTTTCATAATGAAATGACAAATTAAAGACATACCAGCCGGGTTCACTTCAAAACAGCTATTGAGAGTGCAGGCAAAGCCCTATTATACTCCCTCACAGAACAAAAATAAATCCCATCCTGACAGGTTTCTATATGCTGCGTTATATCTGTCCCCCCCACACCTTCCTTCACAGCCTCCCACATACTCCCTCCCTCCCACCCCCCCCACCACTAGCTACCACCATCCCTGTCTTTAACAGACTTGGAGCAGCCTCAGGGAGGCCCAGGGCATCCTTCCTGCCTCCTGTCACCTTTCCTTATGGCTTCACCCATCCTTGGTGTTCTTGGAGCCTCCTTGTAGGTTATGGTGCAACCCCAGGCTGCCCAGACTTTGAAATGGCCTCTATCCTTCTTTTGACATAAAGCAATGATGGAAGATGGCTTCAGCCCTTTCCTCTGGCTGGCCCTTAAAATCTTGTAGGCAGTACATGTAACTGCTATTCTTATTTCAGAGCTGGCTGAAGCAGGCTTTGTTCAAGAAAATAGAGCCATCTCTGCACTGGGCAGATGATGATCTTGTGCTGAGCATGTAATTTTCTGCAGTTCAGTCAGCCAGCATAGTGGGGGTTTGTTTTTGTTTTGTACATTGACATGAAGATACCCTTTGTTGCAGTTGCTTATGTTTTTGAGGCAGGGTCTGGATGTATAGTCCTGGGACTGACATAGACCAGGCCTCTTATTTGATGTAATCCTCCTGCTGCTACCTCCTGAGTGCTAGAGTGATAGGTGTGCACCACCATACCTAATAAGGTGTCTTATGGACACAGTTTCTTCCCCCTTCCTCTTTTGTTAGGGGTGGGGTGTGCATCCTGGGCAAGTACTCTTCCACTGTGCTATACCCAGCATCCTATGTTTATTCTCTCTCTCTCTTTCTCTCTCCCTTCTTTCCTTCTCTTCCTCCTCCTTCTCCTCCTAATACAACAAATTACAGCCATTATTAATTAGACTTGGGTCAATAGGATCAAATAGGTACAGGCTTTGAAAATCAACTACTAAATGGTCAGTTCTGGCACTATTCAGTCAGCGCCGTAACCAAGTCCCTTAACCTCTGGGCCTCAGTTCCCTTGTCCCTACAATGAGTGCAGTGATAGCTTTTCTTCATTCTTACATAGAAATCAGGCTCTGATGTCAAACATACTTTGTAAACATCTCTAACTCCATTTTTTTTTCATTAGTCCACCAGTGAGCTCTTTTGGGGTTGAGACACAATATTAGGCTGAGATAGTAGAATTATATTTACAGATCAACTTGGCAAATATTTTTTAGAGATTTTCTTTCTATACAGCCCAGCTGGGCCTGGTGGAGAAGAATAACCAAGTTAGACATTTCGGATGGTTGTGTGGTGTAGCACGAAAAGCACTGGACTTGGGGACAGAAGGCTGGAGTCCAATCCTGGCTGTCACTCAGTTTTATTTAGTCCTGTGAGCCCCAGTTGCTCATCTCCAATACCAGAGGATGTCAGACTCGGAACCTAAGCCACCTCTTTGTAACGCTCACAGAGTATAATCCCTTTTGAAGGGTCCTGCTTTTTAACAAAGACTTTAACTGTGTGTGTGTGTGTGTGTGTGTGTGTGTGTGTGTGTGTGTGTGTGTGTAACATGTCCAAATCCTCCTAGAGCTGGAGTTAAAGGCAGCCACCTAATGTGGTGTGGGTTGTTTGATGTGGGTGCTGAGCTCAGATCCTCTGTTAGTGATACAGTAAGGACTCTTACCCACTAGCCATCTCTCTAGCCACAGGCCCTGCCTTTTGCACTTGTTTGTAATTTCTGTTCTAAGGAGTCAGGAAGACATGGGCCCTGTGTAACAATAGCATCTCAGATGGAGAAACTTGCCTCGAAAAGCAAGACAGATTTTTTTAGTGTGTGTGAGGTAAGCAGGAAAAAAATGTGCTTTGCAGACATATCAGCTGTGGTGATTTTTTTTTTTCTGGGGGTTCTGATGGTATTGACATGGAAATAATGGGGACCATGGTTGAACTTGGTAGTTTTCCTCAAGAGGACTTATCTTTAGGCCCTGTTTTTTCTCACAGGACACTGGGACATTTATTTCTAAATGGTTGTTCATTGAAAGCTGCCCTTCATGGATACTCTTGTTCAAAGGAACTTGAAAGATAGGATCCAGTATTGATGGTCAGCCCATTTTATGTTGTGTAACACTCGGGCTGCTATACCATCCTGCCTCTGTCCATTTTAGGAAGGAATGTTAACTAATATTGCCTCAATCTTCTGAGCCCTCATTTTAACCTAAGGAAATTGAGATGCCAGAGAGTTTGATTTTGTGTATAAAGGTGGGGTTTACAGGGTGTAGTGTGTGTTAACTAGAGCTGTAATGAGGTGCCTCAGTTTTACCCTCAACAAGCCTGATGGATGTGTGA
The DNA here is from genome assembly GCF_007827085.1 of Peromyscus californicus insignis. NCBI lineage: Eukaryota > Metazoa > Chordata > Mammalia > Rodentia > Cricetidae > Peromyscus > Peromyscus californicus. Next base: position 146,273,700 of record NW_026294584.1, read on the forward strand.
CCCTGTCATCACTTCACAGACACAGACATGGGAAGTTAGTTGAGTCAATCATGTGTTTGCCACACAAGCATCAGGACTTGATTTTTGTCCCCAGATTACACGTGAAAAAGCCGGGATTGGTGGTGCATGCCTGTAATCCCAGTACTGGAGAGGTAGAGACAGGCAGGTTCCTGGGGCTCAGTGACCATCCATCCTTACTTAATCAGCAAACTCCAGGCCAGTGAGAGCTGCATGTTGAAAAAAGAAGGTGGATGGCCCCTGAGGAATGATACTTGAGGTTGACCTTTGGCCTCCACATAATGTACATGTAAACCCACATGAGTGCATGGGTTCCAGTGCACACACACACAAAGTCCTTAATACTGAGCTTGTGGTGACACACAGTACTTGGAACCGTGGCCCCGAGTGGAGCCAGAAACTGATGATAGTAGAGGCAGAAATTGAAAGTGTCTGTTTTCTTCAAAGACTTTATCCCTTGAGGGCATCTCATCTGTATTGTTCCTGTTATTGTTGAACCACATGCTCAATGCTAAGGCTAGAGGCATCTAAGAAAGCAAAAACATAGATAATGTGCACTGAGCACCTCCTGTGTGCAGGAGAGTGGCAATTACAGAAAATGCATTTTTATTTTCCCATAAAACATCAGACTTATTAATTAAATGTGTATTTTTATTTCTCTGTAAAACATCAGACTTATTAATTAAATAGCAATACTTCAGTGTTATCACTGTACATTTGTTGTTTTTGAAACAAGGTCTCATTGTGTATGCTGATCTCAAACCCAACAGAGGTTCTCCTGTCTGAGTCTCTCAGGAGCCATGACCCCTGGCTCTGGACATTTGTTCTCCATCCTGTGTTTGATTTTATTCACTGTTCTCTATATAAATAAGCCTTTTGTCTGTGTTGGTATCTTTCTAATATTTTATAACTTGCTACTTACACACTCTGAATTAATTTTTCCTCTTTGTTCTCATTGCTAATTCTCCCTTGGGAGATATATATTTTCCAAACTATTTTTCAATCAAGAATAGTTTTTCTTTCTAAGTCACTTATATGGGTGACATCCAGGAGAAAGTCTGAGGGGAAAAGCATAACTTCAGTGGCATCTAACTATTAAAGATTCACGTCAGTATTAGTGTTTGGTCTGTGTAGTGAGGTACTTTGTAGGTATCATTGTGAATTCATAGGAAGGGGAGAAATGCTGCCATTTCTCCTGCTCAGAAATTTAATTTCTCACTTTAATTTTTCATAGGGCTTTTAGCAGCCAATAGGGTCTTATAAAAAATTCCTCTCCCTCATTACTGTATATTCCCCATTTGGTCTTAAGAATGGGGTGGGGTGATGTCAGTGAAATTCTATATCTAATCTACATGCTAATTTGCTGCTTTGCTCCCCTGGTGAGGAAGTAGCTGGGGGCAGGGGTAAAAGAGATTATTTTGTTTGGGGGTTAGAAGGGAAGTGGCAGAGCCTTGTGGAGAAATGGGGACTGTTTTCCTGAACCCCAGTTATTGGATTGCAGGGATACTTTTCTTAGCTGGTGCTCTGAGGCAGGGGAGGAAATGTTAGGAGGACTGTGGTACCAGGAGTCTCAGAAGAACTGCCGAAGGGAGCAAGGTGACTGGCAGGTGAATGGAACTCAGCGGCCTTTCCTTTCGATAAAGAAGGAAGGGAAGAGGAAGAAAGCAGGGACATTGCCAGTCAGTGAGTCTGCGTTATGTCTGGTAGTCCCTGCTCTCCCAACACTAGTGCTAGTGAGCAGTCAGCTGTGGGCAAGCAGCCTCTCCCCTGGACCTTGTGGCCCCCAGGCAGACTACGAAGCCTTGGAAACCAGAGTTGACCATACCTTCCCTTTTGTCTAACAGTTTCTTTGCCTCCTTCAGAGCCCAGATGGCCCAGATGTAGGAAGTGGCCTGCGTTTCGTGTTTGGGAGCTCAGCAGAGGAAGTTCCGCCTTCTTTGTTCACCCCAAGCCCTGCATGCTGGAGTTGTCTGTGCCCATCCCTTATAAAGGAAGCCAGAGCATATTAGAGTTTTGTGTGCTGTAGGCCCATCCTGAAGCCTGGGCATTCAGAACCTGACCCTGTCAGCTCCAGCCTTCCCTTCATGACTCAGAATGCCCAACAGAAGGCCCTTCCTTGCTAGTTCCACCAACCCAGTGACACATGTCTTCCAGACAGTAGCCCTTCCTGCTTCTCCTCCTCTACTTGTCTTTAATAACCTCAAGGCTTAAGGGAAATTAACATAGATCTTCCAGCAAGGCATCAAGGTCCCGTGTAAAATGTGGCTTCATTTGATGCTCTTGATTTCTTTGTTTTGAGCTAGAGCCTTACTATGTTGCCTATCCTGACCATGAACTCTTTATCTAGCCCACTCTGGCCTCCAAATCTGTGATCCTCTAGCCTCTGTTTCCCAAAAGAACACCCGTGCAGCGTCATAAATCAAGAATAACTAAATGCTGTGTTCCACCTTCATGGATGAACCAGTGAGCTTGCCTAAGACCCAGGGTGGTCCTGACAAGCTTTAGTCACGACCAGCATTAACACCTTCATTTGGGTCTTCCTTTACAGACTGACTAGACAGCATTGCCACATATAGGAATTCCCGTTTCTGGAAATGTGGGGACTTTGTAGAGATTAACATGAGTAATGCTTTAGCATTTCACAGCGAACAGTCATAGACTGGATGCTGTGCAGGCACTGTGTTTCAGATGATCAGTAAGTAGTAAGCTGTACTACCATGGCACCCCACTCCATGTTTTACTTTTGGCTCTTTGTCCAGTAATTCCATAACCTAGTCCATAACTCAAACCTAGGGAATAATTGTCATATGTGAACTTCATTGCTTTAAAATCTTGAGATACCTTTCGGCACCCCCGTCTTTGTCTCTGAGTCCTCAGACTTTTAATGACATTTAAAAGCCAAACTCCAAACATTTTGAAGCAAAATCCCAGCAGAAATGAACTTTAAACTGGTGAGAGTGGGGGCCGAGAAATCCTTCTGGGAGTCAGAGTAAGGCACTTGATTGTCTGGACTAGTGGAAGGTTTGTATGTTACCAGAGTGATCTCCATGGTAACAGATCAACATGGCTCCAGTGACAGCTTAATGCCCAGAGCTTCAGGTTCCCATGAGAAGGGGGATTCTCATAGCAAATGGAGAGGAAGAAATCAAGAGAGGTCGATGAACACTCCCTTGCTTTGTAGAATTCTAGCCATAAAGTGTTATTCCATATAACACCACATGTCCAATTCAACTACTTTGTCCCTCTTAGTAAACCAAAGGTCTTCAGAGAGCATATAGTGCTCTCTTGAATTTTAGCTCATCTCAGGCAAGGTTTAAACAGCTTTACAGTAGAATCAGAAGGCAACTTGGGGTCAGGAAGCACTGACATTGATGGGAGGAAACTACCTGACAGGTTCTTGTTTTCCAGATTCTGAAATTGCCTTCAATAGTTAATTGATCAGTTATATTGAAAGCCTTTGGTGCGATACATTAGTAGTAAAAAGGCAACTGACATAATACAGAATGCCTTTCTACCATCAAAGAGGAGATGATGATGATGATGATGATGATGATGATATTGTGTGTATGGCAACACAGCATCTAAAAAATAGAAAGTGGTCTCTGCCTCTCTTATAAATTATTTCTATCTCTGAATGATAAAACCCCAACATGGAGGTTGGAAAACTAACTGAGGAGTTAATTTTCCTGGAGCCTTGGTTACAAAAGGTAATTCATTTGCAGGAAGAATCGCCAAACGCTAGTTTATCTTAAACCACAAAAGAACATTTGGGACTTGGGAAGAACAATTATGTAATTTGGTAATTTAAAGAACCTCTTCCCTAAGGAGTCTTATGACTCAACAGCCAAAGGTGTCAGAATGGTGAAGCCACTTCAGCAGGCAGGCTTGGGCCTTGACCGGTTGGGGTGATAGTTTTTATTGTGTCCATGCAAGGGGATCAGTTTTTTAGTTTTGGTTGTTTGTTGTTTTTTTTTTTATAATGATAATTTCTTTGGTAAGACAGTTCATTCTAGGGGTGTGGGGAGTTAAAACCACAGTGACTCAGGGAAAGGAACTATTTCCTGTAAAAGGTAGCTGGATTGGGATTGTCTACAACAAACCATAACTCCTTCCAGCAGTCTAGCCTTTAGCTACCATGTTGCATAGTTACAGGGACAGCTAAGAAAGGTAGTTCTCCATTGAAGTTTCTCGTGTGATTCTCAGGTCTATCTTTAACGACCAAAAGCCTAAACATTTTGTTTTAAAAATCATTCTGACTCCAAGAATTGTCTCTGTGAATGATCCAAGTTCAGGATTTAAGCATGAAAATTTTTGACCATTTTCATTATTTCCTTTGTCATAACTTTAAGTTTACTTTGTTGGCATAAAAGAATCCTTAATTCAATAAAATCTAAATATACACACTTTCTCTTTCTCTCTCCCCACTCCTCCCCCTTTCTTAAAAGTGAAGTATTTCCAAATCTCAACTGTTTGAGACTTGAATTGAAAATGGGAAGTTCTTGGGGTGAATTCTAAATAACCAAGATGGAGAGAGAGATTTTTAGGGCCATTTCCCTACTAAGCAGTTCTAGTCCCAGAACACCAGCATTACCCAGTTCAGATGTAAAGATACATTAGTTTATTGTTATAAGGTAGTTGAAGTTGTTTATTCTGTGTGTAAGGAAAAGATCATTTTGGTAGTTCAGAGCCTGTGGAACGGAGGAGATTTTGTGCTTTGTTTAATCTCGCTAAGCAGGGTGTGAAGCACTTTTCTTTAGGTTCTGGGTGGAAGGGGTCCCAGGAACAAAGGTTGTGTATCTGTGTGTGGCAGGGGGGGGACATAGTGCTGGCTCTGGAAGGTGGCGGGTGCCCAGCTGCCTGCTCTGGGTTGGCCATCTGTCTAACATCTCTGAACAACACATCTATCCTCCTCTCCTGGAAGGCTGTCTGCCCTTCATCCTCTAGAAGACATCTCCCCTTCATCCCCTGGACCAGCGATTGCCCTCCATTCCCTGCTGGGTGCTGTCACACACAAGTAAGAGGTGGTATGCAGAGGACAGGGACTAGCTGTTGCCTCATGTACTGAAGACAACTTGGAGCGTGGGTGGCTCCTGTGGAGAAAGACTTTTAGGATCAGACCCTAACCACCAGGTCAGTGGAGAGGAAGCTGACAGATCTTAGAAAAGGGGGAGAAATGGAGAAGTGTCTGTTTGGTTAGTTGCTTTTTAATGAAAGAAAGAGGGTGAGTCCAAAGACTGATGGACAGTTTGAGGTCCAGGGTGGAGTGGCCCAGTGTCCCGGGGGATCACAAACAGACCCTGCTTTTTAAACCACTCACGAGGGCTCCCACTGGAGACACTGAGGGCTTCCACAGATAGAACTCAGAACGTCAAGGGCTGTACTGGGGAAAGAAACAATAGACTGTTTTCTTCTGTTTGCTTGTCCTGCTTCCCACAGGAATCTGATGGATGACATGCGTCTTTACATGATCCAAAACTCTGTTGGTGCCTGCAATACCCTTTTATCCCTGGAAGAGAAAAAAAAAATGTGAATAAGTGGTATTTAGTTGTCTATTAAGCCTACCAACGCCTGGGAAGCTCACAAGATGTCTGAAATATAGTACTGGTAGACCTTATTCGGTGAGCTATCTTTTCAAGCATAATTAATCTGGTAAAACACAGGGGGCCCTTTATGTATAAAATTGTATTTATTTATTTGCACTAATTTATTTGTATGTGCGGCACAGCTATAGGCCTGAGGACGATCCATGGGAATCTGTCTTTCCTTCTACCTTCTGGGGATGGAACTTAGGTTCTCAGGCTTGGCAGCAAGTGCCTTTACCCACTAAATCATCTCACTGACCCCAGTGGGCCCTTTAGACTCATGAGTTCCATCCACACCCATGGGCTTAACCAACTGCAGATTGAAAATGTTTAGAAAGAAGTTTCATCTGTAGTGAACATGTACAGATGTTTCTTGTCATCATTCCCGAAGAAATACAGTCTAACCACTGTTAACATGGCATTTATATTCTATTATGAGTAATGCAGACATGATTTAAAATACTCAGGAAAGTGCGTATAGATTCTATGCAATTACTATACCATTTTATACAGGGGACTTGAGACGCCTCAGATTTTGATATCCACAAAACCCTATAACTAGTCTTGTAGAAACCAAGGACTAAAACTGCTTTGAAAAAAATCAAAGTGAATGCAGAAGTTACTCCAGCTGTGGTATGAGGGATACCTGTGGACTGCCACTCTGACCCTTCAAGGACCTGGGGAAAATTAACAAGTAGTAACTTGTTAACAGTATCAGAATGAGGGTGGTGTTACTTTAGACAGCCCCCAGGAATTCTCAGCTTTACCAACACGGACCTAGAGATTCAAGAAGACAGACTCAGACTTCCCTTCTTGTGAATAACTCAGATTTGGACATAGCTAGATGCCATCCTTGTGTGTGGGGTCTGTAATTCCCTGCCTACAGATGGGTCATGGCCCCGGTGGAAGCCTTGTATTAGAGAGCAATTTGTACAGTTTTCTGAGGTTAAAACCATGATTTGAGCCTTTCGCTTGTAATGATTAGAAGAGTTGGGATCTGAGAACTGGAGAGATGACTCAGCAGTTAAGAGCACGCCCTGCTCTTGCAGGGGAATAAAGTTTGGTTCCCAGCACCCTCTTCAAGTGGCTCAAAACTACCTGTATTGTAGCTCCAGGAAATCCAAAACCTTTGACTTCCACGGGCACCTGCACTTGAGTAATATCCTCCCACATATACACATAATTAAAAATAGTAAAAATTAATTGTAAAAAGAGTTGGGATCCAGAGGGATGTTCTTAAGAGTGTGACCTGAGGAAGGCACCTGGATGGTCACAGCAGATCTGACATCAGAAGCCAGGAGGGGAAGGTACAGTTTGCAGCCTCTTTCACACCGGTTGTAGGCCTGGAAAGTTGACTGTAGAAGAAACCTTGGCCATTCCCAGAAAATGCTTTCAAGTTCATAGTGTGGTAGGTGCCTTGCTGAGTGCTGGGGTTGATTTGTGAAACAGATGCAGGCATAGCTGTCTTTCCCATTCACAAAAAGATGCTTTTACATACATTTTTTATTACATAATCGGCAGTATTCATTGAATACCTCACATGCCAGGTAGCTGCTACACACTTGATTCCATGATGAGGAAGAAAAGACAGTTTTCTGTGTTAATTCAGGGTTTTCAATTTAGGGGAGAGCCTGTCCACCCATCAGATGCATAGATGCCTTAAATGCCCTAGCTGTATGCCTGTCCTTGCTCCAGTCACTCCTTCTGAGTCCACATTTATGGCTTATCACCCTGTTGTGTGAGCTGCTCGAGAACCTGATGAGCCCGATAAACTGCACCAACTCCAACATCCAGGCAATGATTTCTGAACAGTCTGTGGAGCTGAACATTGCACTCTTAACCGATGCCTGCACATCAATACTTTATTGATCGCTTCTCCGTGCCAGCCTGGTTTGTTTTATGCAGTCCTTCAGGTCTGTCCAGGCCCGTATTATCTGTCTTGGACTAACATTTCTAACGACCAGTTGGGGGGGCCTGGGTCGTCCCTCCTGTCATGTCTGCTGTGGCATCAGGCCCCGAGCGCTGCCGGGTGGGCAGCTGTCGACAGAGCTGGTTGTTAACAGTGCTGAGTTTGCCAACTGTGTCACAGTTGATGACGTTTTCACAGCTCACCTGAGAGTTCACCGTCAAAGGACAGAGGAACTGCAGACACGGAGGCTGTGAGGTGATGGAAATTGATTTCTTATGTTAAAACGAGGCCCCCAGTGGAGCCACCGTAACCATGCCAGGAAAAAGTCGTCACTAGCGTCGCAGCAGCAGCAGTAATGCCCAGTATGAGTACCAGCTTTCTACCCTAGGTTGAACCTTAATTAAACTAAGTAATTCGCCAAAGAATAAAGAACAGTAGACATGAAAAAAGCAGACTGTTAGAATAATAAAATCTTGAACTGGCAGAGTTAGGGTTGTTTTTGTTTGTTTGTTCTTTTAACATTAATTGCCAAGAAAGGTGGAGCTGTAGGGAGATAGGCATTTGTGTTTATACCTGGCGTGGCCTGGCCACTTCAGACTTCCAGAAGTTCTTACGGTGGAAATGAGACCACCAGCACTGACTGAGCTTAATTGTTTAACCCACTGATGGGCTAGAGAATGTAACTTAGTTGATAGCATGCCTACCCAATGGTCTCAAAGCCCTGGGTCCCGTCTCCGCTACCACATGAATCAGACATGGAGTCTTATGCCTGTCATCGCAGCACTGTAGAGCTAGACACAGGAGGATCAGAAGTTCATGTAACAAGTTTGAGGTCAGCCTTGGCTACATGAGACTCTGTCCAAACACAAAACAAAGATATAACTCGGTGAGTAGTACCATTGTAGAAACATCATGGCAATGTGAATAAAGAGCATTTCATCCATTGATTCAGTCATTCTCCCATGATTTGCCACAAGGAGCAACTTGAGGTGCTGACAGACATCTTTGCATGCACATGTGACACACGCTAGAGGCCAATAACCCAGAACTGACTAAGCTAAGTATTATTGAAAACCATGCTTGTCTCAAATGCTTGTCTCAAATCACTGAATACGTAGACTACAGATGTCACCTCAGAATAATCCATCTTTTCCCTTCTTTTGGTGGGGGTTGGTTTTTCAAGACAGGGTTTCTCTATGTAGCCCTGATCATCCTGGAGCTCACTCTGTAGGCCAGGCTAGCCTCAAACTCAGAGATTCACCTGCCTCTGCCTCCCAAGTGCTGGGATTAAAGGTATGCACTGCCACTCCCTGGAAATTTTTTCCCTTTTTAAATGTAACTTTTCAAAACATTTATGTGGGGGGGGGTGCATGTGCATGTGCATGCACATGTGCAAGCTTGCATGTATGCACATGCATGCCATGATGTGATGGTCAAAGGACAATTTTACGGGAATGGGTTCTGGGGCTCAAACTCAGGCTGTCCAGATTGGTGCCAACACCTTTAACCACTGAGCCATCTCTCCCCCTGTAGTGGTAAGTTTCTTCAGTCCCACCCAGCCTGGCGGTCTGCAGCTGCTATAAAATGATCACTCAGAGACTTAATATTATTTACAAATTGTATGGCCTATGGCAGGCTTCTTGCTAGCTAGCTCTTTCATCTTAAATTAACTCATTTCTATTAATTTATGTTTTGCCACGTGGCCATGGCATTACCTGTCTGCTGGCATCTTGCTGCTCTTTGGGCGGCGGCTAGACATCTCTCCCTACTCTTTTTCCTTCTCTCTGTATCTCTGCTTGGATTTCCCACCTGCCTCTAAGCTGCCTTGCCATAGGCCAAAACAGCTCTATTAGCTAATGGGAGCCACACATATTCACAGCATATAGAAAGACACCCTGTAGCAACCCCCCAGACCATATATAAATATATATTCCATAAGAGTGAATGACAGAACTGCAGAGGACTAGATCCTGCTGTCATCTCTGACTGAATGGTTTTCTTTAGTGTCAGAGGTTATTTTTGTACACAGGGGCCTGAGGAGCGGTCCATGTCTGTACGTAGCGGTGTGTACTTGGATTGAGTCTGTCAGAATGTAAATCTGAGCCTGATATTTCTATGATTCTCTTCTCACCCTTACTGCCTCTCGATGCTTGGGATACATGCCCTATTCTAAGAAGTCCTACTCCCCCTGCCCTCTGTCCACAACCTCATTTTGAGCCCTCACCTCAGGAGCCCTTTGCATTTCTTGAACCAGTCACAAGTCAGTTTCTTCCTCACCTTCCTTGAGGTGGGAGCATTCTTCTCCCGCTCCTCCACAAACAGGATAATGTCAGCAGAATCCAACCTCATCCCACAGGCAATGCTTAGAGCATTGATTGCCACCATGCTTCATGGAAGATTCACCCTCAGTGAGCTTCCCATGCCCTTAGCTTCTTCTCTTGTCTCCATCTGCCCCTACCATTAGGCTGCATGTTCTCCAAGGGCTGGGACTGGGCGAGGGCCAGGATGATCACCACAGCACCCCACCCCAGGAGCAGCCCAGGACTCTGCCCACCAGCATGGTTCTGAAGTAGTTACAAGTGGGCGAAAGGTTCCGTTCCTAGAAATGCATAAATCAGGCATGCTGACAGACATCCTAAGGCAGGAAGATCAGAAGTTCAAGGTCATCCCTTGGCTGCATAGTAAGTTAGAGGCCAGCCTGGGAAACATGAGACCCTCTTTTAAAACAACAGAAATTTAAAAAGAGAAAGAAAATGCTGTTCTTCAGAGTCTTTCCCCCAAAGGTTTAGATTTATTTTTCATCATATGTATGTGTATATGCCACGTATGTGTTATGTGTGTATCCTGTGTACCCTGGAGCTGGAGTTAAAGGTGCTTGTGAGCCACCTAATGTGGATGTTAGGAATTGAACTTGTGTCCTCTGGAAGAGCAATATTCACACTTAACTGCTGAGCTGTTTCTGCTGCCTCATGCTTTGGAGTCTTGACTGAGACCTGGATGCCTGTCTTCTGCCACTGGTACAAGGTTGCGTGAGTGACTATTTATGAGTTGTGTAGCTTGGCATTAGGTGCATAGCAGTTGCCAGTTAGAGGTGATTTCACTCCGGGCAGTCTGGTGCCTGCCACCCTACCTGGCTCTTTCCTGTGTTCGTGTATGGCCTTATCTGCTGTCAGTCACTGCCGAAAGCTTCCCCAGAAGTACTGTTTTCCCCAGAAACTGGGTTCCAGTTAGTCCCATCATGGGTTTCCAGAGGTCGTTTATCTTCACCATCTGAGTTTCCTGGGACCCAGCATGACGCTAGTTGCTCCATGCTTGTATGTGTAGTTGACCTAGAAGCTGACTCAAACACTGGGTAAAAAGCCTATATTCAGATCCTGCTGCCTTTCCCTTGGGGAAGCCTGATCATCCAGAGTCTGCCTGTGGTCATTTGACTTGATGCCTGGTGAACTTGGCCAGAGAACTCACTTCTCACATACACAGTTCACTTTGGCTGGCCTGCAATCCAGTACTTGGAAGCTAGAAGCAAGAGGATCAAGGCTTCAAGATAATCTTTAGCTACATAGTGAGTTTGAGGCCGGCCTGAACTATAAGAGAGACCCTGTCTGAAAAGCCCCAGAAAGTCACTTTTATTTCAAAAGCGTTGAGCTGACCCAGTTGTGCAGAGTTGGTGTATTGCACATTATACAGAAAACATGCTTTTTCTTCAAGAGTAAAGCCCACTATGTGAATGATTCCAGCATAAAATGTCGCAGAGTTTCAAACATCACTCTCTTACACAACAGACTGTTCAGCCAACCAGCCCTCCCTCATCACTTCCCTGATTGTCGCTTAACATCATCAAACTCTCAGACTTGAGCTGGTTGTTATTTTATCTCCCATACAGCCAACCAGACTCGAGATGAGAAAATGGCTCTTGTCCTTCCTACATCCAGCCCCTGGATGCTTCAGAGCCTCATTAAATACTGTGCTGTATCCTTCCATAGAGCAGAGCTTCCACCAAACATGACCATTGTGCGTCACTTCCCCCTTGTGTAGAATGCAAGGGTATCTCAGTAGATGTTTATGTGTGCCTTCCCGATAAGAGCTCCTTTAACACTAAGCCTTCATTGTTCAGAAGTGATGGCTGCTTTACAGCTTGTGCTTCTGATGGTTTTTAGTGGATCCCTGCAGCAAATACATTTGACAGAACAGTGAACTTACAGGTGTGCTCCCCGAGAACGCTAAGCACTGAACTTGCTGAGTTCCTGTCCTAAAACGCTGGAATTCCTTTGACTTCTCTGATGGTGCACTCCTGTGTGATCTGTGTGACTGTAGCTGAATGCTAGACCGGCTGATCGTTGAATGGATTGCTCAAAAAAGAAGTCAGATGCTAAAAATAGCTTCCATACGAAGGCCACTTAACTTTTCTACCTGGGGGATCAGGACAAAAACATTTCCAGGATGGAAATGACATAGTTCAAGTGATGTAAGCGGTTGGCTGCTATTTTTCCTTTTTTCTGCCAGAAAGAAAACATAACATCATTTAGAAAAATTCCCCTAAGTTGTTAAATAATCACCGAATGATGTAACCTTGGGTACTTAGTAGGACTCTCTGGCCAATGTGGCCCTCTACAACGTTCATTTCTAGGGGTTTCCAGATGGTTGCCGTTTTCATTAAAAAACAGATTGGTGTGGACAGCTCCAACTGCGGTGGTTCAGGGCCTTGTGAGAACTGTTTTTCACAGAGGTGAAAGGTTGTGAAGAGAATCAGAGATGTGACCAATTATCACCTTCCTCACTGACCTACTGTGCCATGTAATTCAATGAATGCATACAGTCTATAAGTTCTGTGCAATATCAAATAAATAACATGACTTTTATAAAAGTTTTGCCCATAATATTTTTTCCTGTCTGCAGAACCATTGCCAATGTTCTGCCTTTGGCATTCCTTGATTTTACACAGATTGGGAAAAACAAACAAACAAACAAACAAAACCTGAAAAACTAAAACAAAAAACAAAAAAAGAAGCGGGTTAGGCTGGGACTGTAGGTGGAAGAGTGCTTGCTTAGCATGTTCAAGGGTATGGATTTGATTCCCTAACACCACCAAAGGCAAAGAAAGTGGGTTAATTAGGAATAACTCATTTTCTCTCCTCCTGGCAGACATTTTGATAAGTATTTGCTGAGTTAATGAATCAGTCTATAAATTGTAATTTACTGTGAAGTTCATTCATGGATATATAATTGTTTTCTCCTAGTTTAACAGATGCACTGCTTTTTTAAAAAAATATTTATTGGAAAGAGTGTGTGTGTGTGTGTGTGTGTGTGTGTGTGTGTGTGTGCGTGCGCATGCACAAGTGTTCATGTCTGCATGCACACAACTTTTGGGAATTAGTTCTCACTTTCTACTTTGTTTTTGAAGTAGTTTCCCTTGTTTCTGCCACTGAGCAGTGTGTTCCAGGCTAGCTGGCCCATCTCACTGTACTAGTGCTGGGATTACAGATGTCTGCCACTGTGTCTGGCCTTTTACATGAAACAAGCTCAGCCTGTCCGGCTTACGCCAAGGCAAGGACTTGTCCTGCTGAGCCATCTCCCTGGTTCTGCCTTTCTTTCTTTCTGTTTTTTTGAAGTTGAAATCACGTTTGCCCCTTGGATTGCCAGCTTCGTAGACAAAGAATGAACCTCTTGGGTGTATGTGCGAGTCTCCTAGCATGCACGAGGGCCTGTCGGCTACCTGTAAGAGGTGCTAGCAGATCGTGGTCATCTCTGCAAGTTTGCCAGTTCCGTTAGCCTCCTGGTCTGCATGTACCCCGGAACACTGGAAAAACTTACTTCAAGAAAAAGATGAGTCTGCTTTCTTAATGTGTAGTGTTCAACTCTTTGAAATTGTTTATATACATTTTGTTTAAAAAAAAAAAGTAACAATCAACAACAACAACAATGACCCAAGCAACCTTAGTCACTTCTGCTGTTTGTCTAATAGTAGAGCACTCAAAGATGACACATTTTAACTTGTTACCCAGGCCGTAGATGTCTGTGGCATTCCAAATCACACTTGTGTCCCTGTCCCGTCCCCTCTTGTGGTAGTTTGAATGAGGAATACCCCCCTAGGCTCATGTGTGTGAACGCTCGGTCCAGACTTTGTGGCACTGCTTAGGGAGGCTATGGAACCTTTAGGGTGTTCAGCCTTCCTGGAGGAAGCAGATCATTAGAAGCAGGCTCGAAGAGCATAGCCTCATCCTCCTTCAGCCCACCCCACCCCAACTCCTCACCAACCCACCCCCGCTTCCTGTGTGCACACAGAAATGTGATCAGCCAGCTTCCTGGTTTTGCCCACGTGCCCTGCCCTTCCTGCCATGGTGGACGGCATTTCACTGGAACCGTAAACCAAAATCAGCTCTTTCTCCCTTAAGTTGCTTTTGGTCATGGTGTTTTATCACAGCAAGAGAAAGGTAGCTGATACAAGCCTATGGTGGGTATCACTCTTTCTTCACCTGAGCTTGGTGTCGCTTTGTTCTTTGGTTCTCATTTTACCACATGGAACCAAATAGGACATGGTTTTTCTACATATATTCTAGAGACAGATGGGACCTTGGAATCAGATAGAGATGCGGATGTCAGTTCTGCTGTGTAACCTGTCTCAGTACTTGTTGAATATATATCTATAGAATAGAAATAATGGTTTTTATTGATGTTAACACTTTAGATTTCAGTATCTGTATTATACTCCTGATCATTTTTGCTTGGGCTCCAGCCAGAAATCATCATTCTCTCTCCTTATTCTTTGATCCCTAGCCGTGTGCCGCCCCCCCACCCCCCCCCCCCCACCCCCCATGCCCCTTGCCATGTTAACAGTCAACCTGTTAAGTTCTGTAAAAGGTGACTAAATTGATTCTGGCCTTACGGCTGCCATTTCACTTGTGTTTTTGTTTGAAGACAGGTCTCATTGTGCTACCCAGAACTTACCACATGCTAGGTCTACAGGTGTGCACACCACCTTTTAAAAACCCTTCTTTCTTCCTTCTTTTGATCCAGATTAGATGGGTATTCTCTTTGTATGTCTGTGTTAATTTTGTGCAAGGAAAAAGAGTGAGATAGGATCCATGCAAGAGCCTGGAGGCATACCAGTAGAAACTGCCTTCCAGGAAGGCATGGGCTGGCCTTCACGACTGATGCTTTTATGTTTTATGCCGTATAGATCTCCCATGCTGTGTATGCTGTAAATGACACATTTTCACCATTGCCCAGTGGTTCTGCATTTCAGTTTAACCTATAAGAAACAGTCAAGACAGACTGTCAAATTATTTGCTGAAATCTAGATGTACTGCTTGGCTCTCCTCAAAACCTGTAACAAGTGCCCTCTTTTGCTTCGCCAATCTGTTCGCAGTGAACCTGAAGCCTTCTGGTTAGTCTTACACAAGAGTTGTTCTTGGGTCAGTGTAAACAGATGGTTAATCAGTCAGTCTACTCACAGTGCTTTCAAGAGAAGAAAAAAAAATCATCGTTCTGTCTAAGAAGAGTTCAGCCTAACCATTCAGCTGGAACACATCTTCAGTCTACTGGGTAGGGTATGCCTTATTTTTCTGCTCATGATAGGCCGTGCATGTATGTATCTGTGTTTTTCTCCTACTTGTGATAAAGGGTTTTTACATTTTGTTTCTCATTTTAAAGTGGACTCTGTGTGGTGGAATGTTCACTGGTGCCGTAGAAAGACAGGGACTTGGGGACGACTGGGAAATGTGGCACAAATCTGTTACATAGGCAGATTTTCTCTTTGAGACTGGGTCTCATGTAGTACAGGCTAGCCTCAGACTCACTATGTAGCCTAGGATGATCTTGAATCCCCGATCCTCCTGATTTCACCTCCTAAATTCTGGGGTTCCTGGTGTGTGCCACCACTCTTGGTTTATGGGATAGCATTTCTTGGTTCTCTCTAGTTTAGATCTCCTCAGGAAAGTTACAAGACACCTATCCCCTCTCTCCTTCTATCTCTGTCATACCTTCTCTCTCTCTCCTCCTTCCTTGCCACCTCCTCTCTCCCCACCCCTCCTTCTTTGCCTCTCTTCTTGCTAGAGATTCAACCTAGGGTCTCATGCATGCCTGGGAGCTACATCTCCATCCTCTAGACGCATATAAATTCTCAAGAAATAACTTAGAGTCACAGTATCCAAAGAATGTGCTATGTTGGTTTGTATGTGTTTAAATAAGATAACCTCCAGTACATTGATGTAATGAGGGCAACTAAGTTATCACATGTGTAAGAACAACACAGGAGATACACATTTGTGTAGAGTAATAACTGTTCCCCTGCCAGCTGTGGAAGCAGTAGGAGCTAGGTTTTGAAGGGCCTAGAGCATTCCACACTAACGAGTTTAGATCTCCTCAGGAAAGTTATAAGACACCATAGAAGAAATTTAAGTAGCAATGAGAAGTCTGTTTAGAAGTCTTTTCAATAGCGACAACACAGTGGATGGACTGAGTTAAAAAGCTCTCTTCAGTAATTCAGCTGAGAGAAAAAAGACACTTGCCAAATAAGACCATCCCTACTGGATGAATGAAATGGAACTACTCAAGGGATATTAGTAGATGTGTGAGTGAGACTGTCACTGTGACAAATCCTTGTGAGAAATGATTTAAAGGAGAAAAAAGTTATTTTGGTTCCTGGCTTCAGTCTGGTGTTCTTGGTCTTACTGCTTTGGGCATAAGGTGATGAGCATCATGGCAGGGAGCCTGTGGGCAGAGCGAGATATACCCCTCAAAGATGGACCTAGCCAAGTCCCACCTCCTAATAGCCCATTGATGAAGTCTCTGTCCTCATCCAAGCACCTTTCAGTGGACGGATGGAAGCCTTTGACAGATGAGCCTCTGCCGGATGCTTCACACCCAAACTCTAACAGAAGGACGAGACTACTGTTTACATGAGGAAGTGCAGAAGGGAGAGCAGGAGAGACATCTCCCTGTGGAGTGAGGGAAGGTCTGTAAAGAAGATACAGGAACATCCTTGAAAAGACCAAGGAAGGACAATTGAAAGACATGATGAATCATCCTGTCCAACCTAGCCGTGAGACAAGGGCCTAAGGTATCTTTAGCTTTCTTGAGTAAGGAAGTCACAAGTAACCCAGGCGACGATTTCTTTTGGTTAGTCCCCACTACCCTCCACCGCCTTCCCCAGGATGTCGTATAGGCTGGGCTGGTCCTGATGTAGTTGAGGATAACCTTGATTTTCTGTTTCTCCTTCCTCCCTGACCTAAATGTTGGGATCGCAGGTGTTCATCACCAGCCTGGTCTGTATGGCGTTGGGGATTAAACTCAAGGCTTTGTGCATGCTAGAAAGCGTTCTACTGATGGACCATATCCCCAGCCCACAGGGGACAATTTCTGTAGCAGAAATGATTGCTGTGGGTTGACACATGGAAGACAGTGCTTGTGGAAGGTTCTTATGGACAAGCTATGCTCTAGGAGCTGGAGGGCAACAGTGAGTGGAGGAAGAGCTTGCTTGTTTGTTTCGTCTTATTTAAGATCTGCCAGTGCAGAGTTTCTGATCAGAGCATTGAAAATTTAGGAAGGATAAGGGGTGATCTGTGGGAAATGGATTTCTCACAGAAGTGGGGAAAACATGAGAAGTCAAGTCAGAATGGGATGATTTTTCATTTTTGATAGCAGGATGGACACTTGGTACATATAATTGGGGGAAGTATGTACACACATGAGATTTTGTTTATATGTGGTAGGCTTAATATTTTTAATTCCCACTTTATTGCCTTCATCCCACCCCACCCCCACCCGACCTGTTCCTAAACCCAAGACAGAGAAAGCTGCAGTGAGGGGAAAGTGCTGGGTATCACAGGAACACGGCTTGGTAGGTGAGGCCAGGCCTTGCCACCCCATGTTCATCTGTCTGTGCTGTTCACACCAGGAGGTCATACTCCATAAAGATAGACTGTGCAAAGCAGAGCTGTACTGTCCTGAGGCTGGCTGAGTTAAGGAACTGCAGACATAGAGAACAATTAAAACCTCAACTCGAGTACATGGTTGCCAGGTTAAAAGGACCGGATAGGAAGGGAGTGTTTCTCAGGTGACTGATGGGAAGAGCATTGAGTTTGAAAGGCAAGGGAGGTAGGGGATGTATACGCCATTGTAAAGGCTTTGGCATTTAATTTTTCAATGAGAATTTTAAGCAGAGGACTGATGTGATCTGAGTGCAATTTGAGAGAATTCCTGTAAGGTAGAGAAAAAGAGAAGGGAAGAGGGAGAGTAAAAGCATACAGGATTTGGGGAGCCTGTTAACAGTAAGTCCATTAAAACATGATGACAGCCGGGCGGTGGTGGCGCACGCCTTTAATCCCAGCACTCGGGAGGCAGAGCCAGGCGGATCTCTGTAAGTTCGAGGCCAGCCTGGTCTCCAAAGCGAGTTCCAGGAAAGGCGCAAAGCTACACAGAGAAACCCTGTCTCGAAAAACCAAAAAAAAAAAAAAAAAACAAACAAACAAACAAACAAAAAAACATGATGACAGTGTTGAACTAAGCAGCTCCTTACCTGCCATACTTCCACCCTGGCCTTTGCACTTCTCTGTACAGATGGGATATTTGTTTCCAGTATCCCCCTAGCCTACTCTTTCTCTTCCCTTAGAAATGTGCACAAATGTGAGGACTTTAAAACCAGTGCCCACCCTATTGCTACCAGTACCCCTTCCATGTCCCCCCACCCCACCCCACCCACCCCCACAGATACCTGACACAAGCGGCTTAGGGAGGAAGGATTTATTTTGGTTCACGGTTTCAGCAGGTCTCAGTTCATCATGGTGAGGAAAGCCTGCTAGCAGGAGCTGCCCAGTCTGTAGCAGTGGGAGCTTGTGGCAGGCCACGGAGGCAGAAATGTGTGCTGCAGCTAGAAGATGTAACCTTCTTAGGTCGGCATCCTGTTTCTGCCAGTCAGGCCCACCTCCTAAGGAGCCTTAGCCTCCCAAAACAATGCCACCAACTCCAAATCAAGTGTTCAAATGCGTGGGCTGTGAGGTGAATGAGAGACATTGTGTATTCAAACCATAACACCCTCTGTGACATGTCATCACCATTTGATGAAGTGTTGGTTTTACCTGCTTATTTTGTTTGTTTATCCATCGCCTGTACCTCTGGTACCTAGCAGAATACCTGCCCCCGAGGAGTTGCTTACTAAGTATTTGCCTAATCGATTATGGAGTGAAGTTCATCTCTCTCCAGTCACCAGTTTTATCACCATTATCATGAGTAACAGTCGTGACAGGACTAATGTTTTTTCCTCAACCATATGTCCCTTTTTGGAAAGGCTTGATGCATCAAGCTTCCCGTATCTTCCGTGCGGTGTAGAAGTGTGTCACTAAGCCACTGAGCCACTTCTTTGGCTCCCAGCGCGTCGAGCAGCCTTGCATTCGGTTTGCATTAGGCTCTGTTTCTTTTTTTAGTTAGGTCGCTCATTCTTCACAGCCCTCCAGCTTAAACTCTTGAGTAACTCTGGACGTTGGAGTTTTCTGAGAACTTGAGAACGAGATGAATGAGGCTGCCAATAGCATGCCTTCTGTGCCTGGCATCTAATTTTGGCACTTGCTTTAGCAGGCACCGTTGCATAATTATAGCCATTGGCTACAAAAGATGACCACATAGCCTGCAAGAGGGAATTGGAGGCTGTCCTAGTGAGCATTAACTGTCACCTTGAAGCAGCTGAGAATCACTTGAAAAGGCTCAATGAAGTGACTTTCTTTATCTGTTTTGTCTGTGGGCATGTCTGTGGGGAATTTTCTCCATTGTTAATTGAGAGAGGAGGGCCCAGCCCACTATGGGCAGTACCATTCCCTGGGCAAGTGGTTCTGGTCTGTATAATAAGGAAGCTAGCTGAGTACAAGCCTTAGAGAGCCATGAAGCAAGCCAGCAAGCAGTGTTCCTACTTGGTTTGTGTTCCACGTTCCTGTTTCAGAGCCTGCCCTGGCTTCCCTCAGTGATGGACTGAGACCTGGAAGTGTAAGTCAGATAAACCCTTCCTTCCCCTGGTTCTGTCGGTCCTAACAACAGAAAGCAAACTAGAACAGAGACCCAACAGGGAAGCAGCTCTAGGGATGTGCGGACAGGCTGGGTTTCTGGTGTTTTTAAAGGAGACCTGCAGTTTTGTTAACCTTCCTATTATCCCAGACCTTATGCTTTGGTCAGCACCAAGTGTGGCTGCCTTAGGGGAAGATAATAAGAGGCTGTCATTTCTGGTCCTTTTTATACCGTGTCCCTGTTTCCATGCCTGAATCCCGTGTTTTGCAGTGTTTTCTTTACTGAAAAAAAAAAAAAATCTATGTTCATTAAATAGAACTTAATTTGTTTTTCCATTTTTGCCTAATGAAATACTTATAAAGTACTAAGTTTATCAGAACTCCTGTTAATGAAATAGTTGAAAACTAGCACAGATTGCTGCCATAATTCTAAAATAAAAGCCAGGGTATTTACAGATTTAGCCTCATTGGGAGAAAGATTCTTTATATGTACTATGAATTGAACTCAAGGCTCACACATGCTGGACAACCACTCTACCATTGGGGTGGTGTCCCCAGCCATTTCCTGCTATATTTAAGAACACTAATGGAATACCTTTTAGAGACGCACAGTGGTTGTGTAGAGGGTCTTGACATTTTGTTGGATTTTTGTTGTTATTTTATTCTTTTGAGATAGTCTAGTTGTATAGCCCTGGCTGACCCTGGTACTCACTGTGTAGACCAGGCAGGCTTTGAACTTGTAGCTACCTTCCTACCTCAACCTCCCTAGTGCTGGGATTCTAGGTGTGTGCCACCACACTTGTCTTGCTGATGATCTTAAATGTGTATGTGTATCCAGAGGTAGGACAGTGGCTTTACTCCTGCACAGAGCCAGCTGGAAGAGGAAGTGAAGAGCCCTGGGCCTGTGATTGCTCGAGACTCTTCTGGAATATAAATGCAGGGATCCCTTGCCTGTGTCCAGGACTGCTGCAGCTTCTCTCTGCAGTCTTCTGGGTTGGAGAGAAGGATGATCTCAGAGGAGAGTGGCCCACGTTGGAAGAACTCTCCCTGTTTGGATGACCCCATTCCGAGCATCTCCTTCTTTGATGTGTACCTGCCTTGACTGACACTAATGCCAGGCATCACGTGCTACAGTGGCCAAATGATACAGCTGAATGACGCCATAAGGTGTTACGGGACTGACGTAGGAAGGAGGGTGGAGCCAGAAGCCAGTCTGTCTACTCCAGATGTCCCGAGGTAACTCTGGACTTTAGGACAGTATTGTAAGGTTAAGCCAGCTGATAAAACATGAGGTTTCTCTGCTCATGGCTGGAGTGACAGATACGAGAATAAAATGGCTGCTAGTTGCTGCTGTAAAATGAGCATTGTCTCTCAGAGACAGAAATGAAGCTGTGCTCTCCATTACAGGGCCACTGATGGCAGCACTTAACATGGGGCTAATAATCTTCATTGAGCTCCACTGTGAGGATAAATTAGTCACATCTCCACCAAATCCTGACATTAAAACTAAAACATGTCAACTGATTGTGGTGATCCATGCCTTTAATCCCAGCACTGGGAAGCAGAGGGAGGTGGATCTCTGTGAGTTTGAGGACAGCCTTATCTACAGAGTGGGTTCAAGTTCCAGGATAGCCTTGTCTACAGAGTGGGTTCAAGGACAGCCACAGCAACATGGTGAGTCTCTGTCTTGAAAAAACTAAAACTAAATTTTAAAAAATCATCAATAACTTCATATTGATTTTATATGTAAGTGATACAGATTTCAATATTTGGGGTTAAGCAGGATGTTTTATTAAAAGTACTGTCAACTTTGTTACTCTCCACTTCTTTTTATTCTGGAGATAAAAATCATTTAAAATTACATTATATGGTTCACATTATATTTCTGATAGAAGCATTAGCCTAAAGTAAGGTTTTTGGAGACTAGAGAAAGGGCACTGTGGATAAGAACATGGACTACTCTTACAGAAAATCCAAATTTGATTCCCACATCAGGCTGCTTACAACTGCATGTAACTCCTAGTCCAGGATATCAGATGCCCTCTTCTGGCCTACAGGGGCACCTGCACTCACATGTACACACAGACACACACACACACACACACACACACACACACACACACACACACACACACACTCATGCACACATGCATTAAAGAATAAAAATAAATCTTCAAAAAATTACAAGTTTTCAAGGTAACTCAGTGGGTTAAGGCGATTTCTACACAAGACTGAAGACCTGAGTTTGGTCTTCAGACTCCACATAGAAATGGAAGTGATCTGAGGCCCCTTAGTTGTCCTCAGAGTTCCACATGTGTGCTGGGGTATGTACCTTCCCACATCAAAAACACAATAGTCACAATAAGTAAATGTTGTCAAGTAGGATTTCTAGGTGTTAAAGAGGCTGGGCCTCACTCTTCCTTTTACAAAAGAGAAAGGTGAGATCAGATAGTTGAGTTGACTTGCTCAAAACCACAGGGAGCCAGAAGACAGCCCTGGCGCATTTTCTTGAAAATTTGCTTTACTTGAATTGAAGTCCATGAAACAGTTGCTTTGGTACAAGCAAGACAACCAAAGCTTACGTTCCAGTTTGTTTCAGGACACTGTCAGTTTTAACCTATATTGTGGCTAAACCTGTAGCTCAGTGGTGGAGTACATGTTCAGTGTGCAAAGGGCCCTGGATTCAGTTCTCAGCATCAGGGGAAAATATTTTTTTTTTTCCCCACAATCCAACCAAAAATATAATGAAGTGAAAAGAAAGAGGTCCTGGTGAGTTCTCCCGTTTGTGTTCTTGAATGGATTTCTTTCACCTTGTTGCTCTGGGGGTGGAGCCTTCATTGCTGTAGAAAAGCGCAATAAGAAAACATTTACATGCTTGCTTTATACACAAACCTCTCTCTCTTCAACAAACACTCTTAAGAGATTAAGGCTGGCTGGAAGTAAATTGCCACCCAGTTCATTTGTCATCATTTCCAGGAGGCTGAGACTCTGGCCATCTGTGCTTAGCATGGGGCTGTACTAACACCACGAAGTCTACGCTAAAAAGTTCTAAAATGGACTGTTTAAAAAGATCTTGACCTAATAAGACCTGAATGTGGGTAGTAATCATAACATTCGGCTCACTAATGGGGTCTTTTATTTTGCCTCCACAATGTGTAACCAAAACTTAGCAGTCCTGCCTTAAAAAAATAAAAAATTAAACACCTCTAAAAAGTGGTCTTGGAAGCGTCGTGCTGGACTCGAGGAGCGGCCTAAGTGAAAGGACAGACATGTAGCATCATGTGTCCTTGGTATTTCATGGCCCTCTTTCCTCTGTGCCATTGTTTCCTCAGGGACAGCTTTATGTGCGTTTTGTGAGGATTATTACTATGTATGCTGTCAAGAATGTAATAGTTCCACCACGCCTCAGCCCGTCTGGTATCCTTTTGGTCTTTGTTAAAGGTGAATTCTTTCATGTCTTCCCACTGATTCTTCCTTAGATTTATGTGTTTTTATTTTATGTGCACAAGTGTTTTGCCTGCATGTATGTCTGTGTACCTTGTGTGTGCAGGGTCCTCAGGGGACCAAACATGGTTCTCATTGTAGTCAGTGTTACAGACCTTGAAGCTGGATCTCCTGGAACTGCCCACCTGCTTGGGACACCTTGGTACCAGCTGCCCCCTTGGACCTTCGGCCTGTCCCTTGCATGAGTCCCTTCCCTTGCTGCCTTGCCTTCCTCTTCCCTAGTTTAGCCTCTTGATTCAATGGAGGAAAACTGTTAATAGCTTCCTGAGAGGTGGGAGAGTACATTTTTTTTTCCAGCTCTTGTGTGTCTGAAAAATACCTTTCTGGTCTCCCCATGCCTGGTTGGTAATTTAACTTAGTTGGGTTTAGACCAGACCTGGTTTCCCACAGGACTTTGAAGGCGTTGTTCCATTGTGTGACCACAACATTTATAGCCTTAAGTCTTGGTGTGAGTTAATTTCTTGGTTTTGTCCTCTCTGAACATTCAGTCCCCAAATTGTGTGTTGTCAGAGTCCTGTGCCTCAATCTGGAATGTCCCCTTCAACTCGCAGATTCATTTCCTTCCATCCGAGGACATTTGCCATTTCGTGTTTGTGGGGTGGTTTTGGTTTTTTTTTTTTTCCCTCCAGAAATGGTTATTATTAGAAGGTTGGTTGGTGCTATCATTTTCTAATCTTTGCCTTTTTAACATTCCTATTTGGGAAACTTCCTATACCTTTCCTTCTAACACTTGTACTGAGTTTTATTTTGGTGGATTTTGTTTGTCTTTGTCATTGACTTTTTCTTTTCTGTTTTCATGTTTGTGTGTGTGTACACACTCACATGCACAGTGATCACATATTTGTGGGCACACACGTATACAGGTGCCTGTGTCTGTGTGTGCACGTGAGTAGAGGGCAGAGTTGGACTTCAGTATCTTCCTTGCTCTCCACTTTTATTTACTGAGGCAGGGTCTCTAGCTGAACCCAGAGCTGACAGATTCACCGTGTCTAGCTAGTCAGCTTGTCCCAGAATCCTCTTGTTATAATTTGTTTTTTTGTTGTTGTGCTAAAACACTATGACTAAAAGCAGCTTGGGGAGGAAAGGGTTTATTTGGCTAACAATTCCACATCATTGTCCATCTCTAAGGAAATCAAGTCAGGAGCTCAAGGCAGGAATCTGGAGGCAGGAATTGAAGCAGAGACCATGGAGGAAAGCAGCTTACAGGCTTTCTTCCCATGGCCCCCTAAGTTTGCTGTATCATATAACTCAGGACCACCTGCCCACAGTGAACTGTGCCCTCCCCATAAATCATTAATCAAGAAAATGTCCCACAGTCTTGTCTACAGGCCAACTTGATAGAAGTATTTTCTCAGTTGAAGTTCTTTCTTCCCAGTTCAAGTCAAGTTGACATAAATAAATAAATAGATATATGGATGGATGGATAGATAGATAAATAAATAAATAAATAAATAAATAAATAAATAAATAAATAAATAAATAAACTGCCAGCACACAGAGTGCTGGGATTATAGGCCGTGTGCCATGACTGTTCGTTTTTTTTTTGTTTTTGTTTTTGTTTTTTTTTTTTGTGTGTGTGTGTGTGTGTGTGTGTGTGTGTGTGTGTGTGTGTGTGCTGGGAATCTAAGCTCTGGCCCCTATGTTAGTACAGCAGGTACTTTACCAACTGAGCCATCTCCCCAGCCTTTGGTGATTTTATTGTTGTAGTTGTTGTTTTTCAAGACAGGGTTTTTCTGTGTAGTCCTGGAACTCACCCTGTAGACCAGGCTCGCCTTGACTCACAGAGATCTACCTGCCTCTGCCTCCTGAGTGCTGGGATTAAAGGCATGCACCACCACTGCCCAGTTTGTTGATATTTTTAATGTGGCACTTTTAATAACTGAGAATTTCATATAATATTTCTTGCTCATATTCACTCCCTACTCCTCCCAGATCCACCAATCCAATGAGAAATAATTGTTTATGTCTATAACATTTGTTGACATTATTGCACCCATAGGCCTATTTTGCCCATGGGGTTCACAGCTGGGTATGACTGTTAAAGACCCTTCCCACACACAGCAGCCTACGTAGCACCTTCTAGTACTATGAAAATCTAGCCAGGAAGACCCTTCCTGCTGAGTACCAACTTGATTTCTCCATGTCTTTGACCAGACTCTGGTGTCTTTAGCAATAGGGTCTTCCATCAACATGTGGTAGGCAGCTAAGAGCAGTGGCAGTAGCCTGTATTTTTGGGGACTTTCAGGAGACCCCTGACAACTTGTGGGGAAGTGTCCCACGGCTGGCGCTGGGCCTATGGCTTCTAAGAAGAGCATTATCCTCCATGCAGGATGACCCCAATTAAACTCTTTTATATGAATAGTGTAAAACAATAGATTCCTAAATGGCATTTTCAATTGTCCGTAGTGTTAGTTATCCCTCACTCCACCCACTCCTATCCCTCTCCCCATATAAACCTTTCTCTCCGTGTTGATATTTTTTGAGACAAGGTTTCACTGTGTAACCGGGGCTGGCCTTGAACTTGGATTCCTCCTCCCTCAGCTCCCCCAAGTGCTGGAATTTCGGATGCACCTCTATTTTGGTCTTTGTTTTACTCTCTGCTCTTGTTACTCAAATACCTGGTGATCTGTGCTCTTCTGTCCCCATTTCAAGTTAACAGAGCCTAAGGCACTAATTGGAATCCTGTGTCATCTTTGGGCTTTCCCAGGAGAAGGTGACCCACATGCGCATATTATTGGGACACCATTAGGTAAATATCAGCAGATCTTTTGGTGTGTAACTTCCAGTTAATCCCACCCAGTTATTCTGGCATTAGCTCCCTCTGGTTGTGCTAGAACCAGAGCATACACTGTAACCTGCCCTGATAGGAAAGGGACAGAGACTCCTGATGTGACTGGTGCCACCAAATCCCGACCCTTTTAAGATCTTGCCATGTGAGCTTGCAGTTACCTCACTGTGCTCATTCCTGGGCGATTGGCATTCCACTTTCTGGTGTCTGTTGAGTGGATCACCATTTACTGATGCATCTTCTTCCACATGTCTGGTTTGTTTTTCTTTCTTCTTCTCCACCAGCCTGGTAGTGTTGTGTTGTCTTTGTCCTGGTGGATTTCTGTTACTTTACAGGAGTTTGGGAAAGAGAACAGAGCTGAAATTAACTTGGTCCCTTCATGAATTCTGAGTCTCTCTGCCATAGGGAGAGTGTCCAAAATACGTTTGTTCTTATGTATATCAACTAGAACTCCTCAGGCAGGGACCCGCCCTCCATGAATTGCTGTTACCATTGATGACTACCATGGACCATGATCACTTCCTTTGACATCGCCTTTAACTCCTGTCACTTGTTACATAAAGTTCTCCTAATGTGTGGCTTAAGGGGCAGGTCCTTATCACTTTGTTGGTGTCCCTGGTTAAAAGAAATCAAGTGGAAAATCAGAATTAAATCCAGCCAATCGTTCACTTTTGCACTAAATTCCTATATTTGAATGACACATTCTTGTGTGAATTATTAAGTAGTTAGCGTATATATAGCATTCAAGGCTGTGACTGACACATAATACTCAGTATTATTGCTGCTGCTGTCTACTATGTTTTGTTGGTGATGATGTTTTTATAATGCCTTAAGGTAGGGTCTTAGCCTCACACTCTCTTGTGAAGTTGAGGATGACCTTGAACTCCTGACACTCCCCAACCCCAGCCTCCACCTCCCAAATACTGATTATAGAAATGTGTCACCACACCCACTTATGACATGACAAACCCACCTGGTGATCTTTAAAAGACATCCTGTACTTCCCCATGCCCCCCCCCCCCCGAAATTCTGTATCCAATGTCAGCTATAGTTAATCACTGTCTCTTGGATTTGGTTCTAATATCAAGGCAAAGTAGAGCTTTATTTAGTTTTTTAGGAAACAAGTAGGCAAGGCATGTGGGTAACCACTGGGATGAGAGCATCACTGATAGAATTTAACATGTGCTAAAATTGGTGTAGGAAAGTGGCATCATTAATGAAGCGAAAGAGCCAGCTCTGAGAGCCGTGCCTAGAAGCAGAGTATCTGTACACAGCAAGTAAATAAAACATTATATCTCTGTCTATCTATCTATCTATCTATCTATCTATCTATCTATCTATCTATCCATCCCATCCATCCATCCATCCATCCATCCACCCACCCACCCACCCACACACCCACACACACACACACACACACACACACACACAGTCTAAAACCTGGACACCGAGGCCCTGCTGGCCCGGCACAGAGCAGCTGGCAGCACACTGCCCCCTTCTTTCAGATGTTTTCCCCTCTGTTTAATCAGCTCCCACCTGATGAGGAGAAACTGCAGAAGAGGCCTCTGTGGGTGTGCCCTCTTGCTCTCCCACAGCCAGGCAGTCAAGTGTTAGCCAGAGTCAGCTAGGCTTTTACTAACACTGAGTGGGACCCTCCTCAATCGGAGATGAATGACTCCTAAGTCAATCCTTGTTTCAGAATCACGTCTCATCTGCTAATGGAGCTCGATTTTCATCCATCTGCTGTAAAACCAAACTGAGCTGCTGAGCTAGGGGAAGTGGGGCGGTGGAGCAGTAAGTTTTATTTGATTGTGACTTAGAAGGCTCACAATGGCCATTTTATTTCATGATTAATAGCAGCTTTTTGCTTAAGACAGTGTTGGTGGAGTAATGTGATACAAATCATGCCAGGGGACTGAGGGAAAGGATGGAAAATGCAAATTACAGAATTACCAGATTCCTGTGAGGTTTACCTTTTAAAAATTCTAGCTGGTGTGATGGTACACACCTGGAATCCCCACATTTGGGAAGGATCAGGAATTGAAGGTCAGCTTTGGCTACGTAGTGCGTGAGTAGATGGGCACCCTGGGCTACCCAAGACCCTTTTTCCAAAAAACAGAAGCAAATTCTAATGCTTCTGTCAGGTGTGGTGGTGCACACCTGTTATATCCCAGAGCTTGAGCGGATGAAATGGGACCTTGAGTTTGAGGTCACCTTGCTAGTTCACGAGGCAAGTTTAAGGCCATCCTGAGATTTGTGGCCAGACTGTCTAGAAGGAGAAAAAGGGCAGGGAAGGATGGACTGAGAGATGGAAAACATGCTGGGAGAAGCTGATGCTTAAGTCTAAGGAATTATTCTCTATAATTTTTTTAAAATTTTATTTCAAATTCTGTCTATATTGTGGGAATTGGAGTTGGACTTTGCTTTCCCACCAACTCACAAAAAGCTACACAGAGACTTATTATTAATTATGAAATCTTTGTCTTGTTTTAGGCTTTTTTCTAACTAACTCTTATAACTTAAATTAACCCATTTCTATTCATCTACATGCTGTTGCATGGCTCGTGGCTTTTACCTCCCCTCCTGCATGTCCTGCTCCCTCTGTGTCCCTCCAGCGACTCCCAGAGTTCTCTTCCCAGACTTCTCTCTGTCCAGAAGTCCTGGCTATACCTCCCGCATAGCTATTGGCTATTTAGCTCTTTATTAAACCAGTCACAGTGACACATCTTCACACGGTGTAAAGGAATATTCCGTGACAGGGAGAAGTGGAGAATGATACTGGGACTTTCAGCTGATAACACTTACTGGGGACCATGTGCCAGGTCCTGTCCTAAGCACTTGGGACCTGGTAACTCATTCAGCCATCACACATGTCCTTTGAGAAGGCTCTGGAATACTCTCCAGATTTAAGCCGGGTTTGCTGAGGCACAGATTTCCATCGTGCTCACATGCACATTTATCTAGCTTGTAGCACAGCTTGTTCAGTCACCATAGGGACGGGGCTTAGAGCACTTCATGGTCCAGGGTGGGGAGGGCCAGGGAAGGAGTACACATCAAATAACTCTATTAGGGAGCTCTTTGAGATAAGACTCAAGAACTGAGATTCACCCCCACAGATGGACAGTGCCACTGCCTTCAGCTAGGATTCAACCCAGGGCAGAATCTGAACCCAGAACAATGCTTTCTGTCTCTTGAATATCCCTTACCCAAAATACTTGGGGAAAGAGATGTTTCAGAGTTTGAGTTTTTTCCAGATTTTTAAAAATATTTAATATAGGGAGTAGACACAAGTCTTAAACAGGAGATCCACTTAATGTTTCATATACACATGGCCTGATTGCTATTATATACATTATCATGGTGCCCTGTATCTGGACTGCAGGCTCTCAACGTGAGGTCAGCTGTGGAATTTCCCGTCTGTGGCATCACGTCAGCTCTGCATTAGTTACTTTTCTCATTCTTAGGACAAAATGCCTGACAGAAGAATCTCAAAGAAGGAAAGCTTTATTGTGGCTCACAGGTGGAGGGGATACAGGCCATCGTGACAGCAAGAGTGTGGGGCAGCTGGTCACAGTGTCCTCAGGCAGGAAGCAGCGAGAGGTGGATGTTGGTGCTTAGCTCCATTCCTTACTATTCGGTCTGATATGGTGCTGCCCACATTTAGGGTTGGTCTCCTGTTGGTCTGGAAACATCCTCACAGACACTCTCAGAGGTGTGTCTCCTGGGTAATTTTAAATCGTGTCTAGTTGACAGTGGAGATTAACTACCCCAGGGTTCTTAAAAAGTTGTAGGTTTGACATTTTGCATCATGGAGTATGTGGAATTGGGATTTTTGGAGTAGGCATGGTTATCCTGCTTTGGCTTTGTTTTGCCACTGAGGAGGCTGTGAAGCAGCACCAGGGAGGAGCACTAAGTCTCTTCCCTGTTACCTTGTGTAGCACTGTGCTATGTCTGTGCCCCAGGCCTGGCCACAGATAAAGCCAGGGAGGGTGGCATGGGACAAAATAGCACAGTATCGCATGGTCAGCAAGGAACCGTGTCCACCTACTCTGCTTATCTGCCCCCCGTTTTTCTTTCTTTCCCCTTCTTCAAAAAGACGTGGATGCTGAGATCATCCCAGAGAAATCTAAAATAAATGCCATGAGAAAACGGCCCCTCTGGAAAGTGCCTTGTTCTCCTGCTGTTTGTAAATGTGAACCGCTCAGCAACTGGGCAGCTGCGTGGGTATAAATATAGCCACAGCACTGACGCCGGCTGAATCCTGCTTTCTTAGAAGCTCGCTGGGAACCCACGGAAGTCAGGGAGCGAGCAGTAAAGCTCAGTGAATCCGTCAGCCTCCTCTCTCTCTGTTTCTCTCTCCATCCTGGACCTTAGTGTGGGTGTGAGGACAGAAGTAGCTCCAAGAGCATGCTGGAAATAGCCCTTGGCACTGGATGCTGGTGAAGCTCAAAGGCAGGGAAGATGCTTCCTATATAGCTGACCCCTGCCTGACCCTTAGACCTGGGCTATTTTGGCCATTCTGTGATCTCAAGAGCATGCTCTCAACCCAGCTGCTTGGGCACAAGCAGGTTTTCCAGCGTGAGCTCCGTCCGGGCACTTGGCGCCTCTCCACTGCCTCTGCACTCAGATATCTTATTCTGACTGGACTCAGCTGTCTAGAGCCTGGGGTTTAAAAATAGCTCTTGGTGCTTGCTGCAGAATTGAGGGAGAGAGAGATGTCCTGGGCACAGGGAGCTCAGTAGCACCTAAAGTACCTCTCCTCATACCTGTAGGCTTCATTGGGCTTGAGTGTTTTTATTTCTTCAGGTTGACTTCTAGACTGCGGCCGTTTGAAAAGGCCTCTTGATGTTTGTGGGCATCGACACTGTTAGGAGTCTAGGTTTTGGCAGAAGAAAGTCATTATTTTCCTTGGTGGTTCCCAGAAACAAACAGTGTCTAGTTATCTTTCCATGCAGACAGCAGAGTCATTTAGTGTTACATTTATTTGTTTTCTCTTTCCTGTTTGGTGGCAAATGCTTAAGGAAGAGAACCATGTACTTTCATTGTGCCTACCCACAAAACTTCAATAAATCATTTTATACAACTTAATGTGCTTTGTGACCATTGAACTGACCACAACAACATTCTTTTAGTGCCCATGGCATTCCATTAGCAAATGGTGTGAATACTACGTTGTTCACATCATTCATTGTGTAGGGGTGGTGTCCTGCAGCAGCCTGAGAGTATTCTGTGCATACAGCACTGTGCGTGTGTTTAATGGTTTCAGTAGAACTGAGCTATGTCTATGCATTTTTAAAATTTTTTCTCTTCTTCAAATTGAGCCTCTGAGCACATTTGTTAAAAACACAAAAGTAAGATCAGTTATTCAGTTCATCAGAATGAATACATTGAAAATATTCCATCTAAGCCTTGATTCATGAGGGAAGATCTTGAAGTTCAAGGGCTTGGTTCTGTCTGTGCCCTGGTGTTGGGATTGCCTCAGGGCACTGTGAAACTTCTTGTCCCCAGTCCTCATACTTGGAACTGAGGCCCAGTCAGCAGAAGAGCGCTCACTGCTCTGCCGTTGGTAGTGAAGTACGATGGAAGGGGCACTTTCCAAGGAAATCGGGGTAAAAGAGCTGTGTAAACATCTTGGGCCACAATTAGGGGCTCTGGCACACTAAACAAAGATTTCCTGACATATCTTAAATCATCTCCAGCCATGGATAGCACAGGCCAGACCCACCCATGTGCTAGAGAACAAACAGAAACTTCCATAGTCTACAAAGGGCAATGTGCAGTGGGATTAGCACCCACTTCACAGGGTTGTCTAAGTCACAACAAGGGAGAGTGTAAATGGAAAACAGTGCAGGGTTAGGCAGTGAGTAAGGACTCAGTAGATGCTGCCTGGTTGAGAAGGAAAGGGCAAAATCACGCGGTGCATTTGATCTGTGTGGCCACAGCAAGTTCGTTCCCTCACCTGAAGATGCTCGGATTACCCAGGCCACATTCTTCAGATTGTTTCTCTGAATGAAATCACAGTTTTACAGAGATGACAGACAGCCCCCTGGCCTCCAGTTCAGCCGCCTGTAGGGAACATGGGAGGGTGCACTGTGAATGAGACCAGAAGACAGTCTACTACTTGTAATGACACACACCAGAAAGGAAAGGGAAGAGGCATAGTGTTCCTTCTGGTCCTCGGCTAATGTCCACATTCACCTGCTCCGTGTGAATTCCTATCTCAGGGCTAAGTTCTTACTACCTTTATCCTTCTACCCAGCCCTCACAGCAGCTCATAGCTGGGTAATGCTGCCCACAGTTTGCAGGTGGGGAAACAGTCTGTGGGAAGTGAGGCTGAGATGTGACACTAAGATCCAGGGTCCTCAAGCTAGTAAGTGGCTAATTGAGGATCTGAGCCCAAAACTTTATGATTCCCAACCAAGTAAGGTATAAATCAAACAGTGGAAACAGCCATCCACACACCCCAACAGCACCGTCTTCAGTATGGACACTGAAGGCAACTGTGTAGTCTTAAATAGGGCACCCACTCTTCCACATCATTCTCTACTGAAACCAGTGCTCACACAGCAAACAAGGATACACCAAGGCTATTCACTGACAGCTTTGGTATCTGCAAACTTTCTTTCATTTTCATAAACTGAATAGCTCCAAGGAGTAATTTCATGACAGAGCTATATCTGTTTTCTTTGGGGATAGGGGTGTTGAGACAGTCTCCCTATATAGCCCTGACTGCTCTTGAACTTGCTGCGTGGACTAAGTAAGCCCATTGGAAAGGTCATAGGGCCACAGGGGCCGACAAGCAAGCATCTCACAATAACTGTAGCTCACATCTGGCCATGAGTTGAAGAAGGAGCTTTAGTTTCTGTGGGTCTTACAGGCTGATACTAGATTACAAGAATGCTCGGGATACGAGCTCATTTTATGTGATCTGTTTGTGGATTTGATAGTAGAAAGAGAAGAAAATTCCTTGGTTTTTATTACCATACAAGGACAAAATTTTGAGATTGTCTTTCCAGGCATTACTTATCCACTAGCTATTATTTGGCATGCACGGTCCTTTGTACTGGGATTGCAAAGACAAAAAAAAAAGAAAAAAGTAGTTCTTGCCCTCAAGGGACTTGCTCTCCCTTGGGGAAGACGGATCAGTAACCCATAAATTAGAATATAAAGCAGTTGGGTGTGATTTTATGTCTGTGGCCCCTAGGAGAGAGGCAGTTGAATTGGAGAAGGAGAAAGTGTTTAAGGCGACTGAGGAAAATGGAAATACAGGCAGATCTGAGGACAGCAAAGAGAAGAGAGGAGGCATGATTTGTTTGGAACCCCAGGAAAGTAAAACTTAAAGCCCTAAGGGTCTGATTTGCTGAGATAAAGAAGTCAGAGGGGAGCGGTGGAAGGGTTTTTAAAAGGCAGGGATTGTAAACAGGAGCAGAGGGAAGGGATGGGGAGAAGGCCTAGTAGTACTTGGATCTTTCTCTCAGTACCACCCACTGTAACTCTAGGTTAGAGAGAAGCTGCTGGGATGTAAACTGAGCCCCGGGGCAGTTCTTGCCTCTTCAGGAAAGGGCATGATGGTGCCTAGAAGTGGAGATTGAAATGCTAACTCCAAAGGCACAAGTTAAATCCTGGCATCATATGTAAAGAAATTGCAGAAAAATTTAAAATCTCATTCACTTCGAGCCATATTTATAAAATCCAACATTTATGCAACTATTTCTAAATGCTTTGAAATGGGCCTCTTAAAAAAAAATAACCTGCATACCTCCATTTTGTATCACAAATAAAATTCAAATGTTGCATTGCAGTGCTGTGGTGTATATGTTCTCACACTTGTTGGATCTCTTTAGCCCATTTTCCTAGTATTTGTTTTCCTTCGAGATAGGAGTTAATTTTGTCACAGTTTCTTCCCCTGACAATAACTGCAATTTTTTTTTCCTGAAGTAGCTTTCCCTCCAACCGTTTCTTGTTGTTCTTACCCAAGACTCAGTATCTGCCAAAACAAATGCAAGAGAGTGATAAACGCTGAGAGGAATGTCTGTTGGACCACAGGAAATTTCCTGTTCAGGAAGAGATCTTGGGAACTTCCTGTGGAGGAGTGCATTATGGGACTTTTGGCTGCCCGCCCTTGACCACAGCTGCAATTAACTAAAGGCGAAGGGGGTAGGGAGAGGAAGAAGAGGAGACAGCTGCCCACAGACGTTGATTCCACATAGCCCGAGGAGAGGATGGGCTAATGTGGGCTCAGCGCAAACCAGTTGGTTCATTATAGTAGGTCTCTCTGTCCCCTTCGTGGGCTCCCATCCTTCATAGCATTCCAGATCCTGGCTCAGGGTTGTGGAAACCAACACTCAAGTTGTGTTAGCCATGTTTGCCCTCCTGTGTCCCAAACCTGGGTGAGCCTTCTGGAAGAAGCCTCATGCTCTTGAACCCCACCGATCTGGAAACCAGTACGTAGTCTGTGGACTACCAGTGGCTGGCATTAGGGCTTGAGTTCATGATGTTTTCCTCCTCCCTATCCCAAAGGAGGCATGGAAGAGGAAAGGGGGATGCTTTGGCTCTCTGGCAGACCCTCATTTGACTCTGAGTGCATTAAGGAAGTGTTGAAGGATTATAAAGAAAAACTAAAGCACAGTCAAAACCATGGAGTCCATCTCTGAAGAGTTTCAGAAGCCAAGCTCCACTTGGTGGCAGGTTATATTTCAACCTTTCTGAGACCTTGGGGATTTCTGGGATTGGGAAGAGGGATGACCATGTTAGGGCTGAAAATAACCCAAAGTATGTTCTGGTCCATGTCTGAGTAACCTGAGCTTCTGTCCTGGGCCCCTTATACCATCCCTCTGCTGTCCCATCCCCATCTCTGCTAGGATACACATCCCCTGTTCATAGCTGTGGCTCCTCAGTGAGTTGCTGCATTATAGTCAGTTGTGTGTTTTTAGCATCTGATGGCGGGACGTCCTTAGGAAAGAGCCTTCTTGCCTTGTGCTATATGACTAATAAATTTCAGTGAACTCCAATCCCATTAATTTTAGCAGGGAGGTTCCAGGGATGTCTTTAAAATGGGACTTAAAGAACCTGGTGATATTACTGTGCGTATAATGCCCACAATGATTAGGTTGTCTGTTCTCTATTATTAGTGAAAATGAGTTGTGTGGGTGTGGGTGTGGGGGAGGGACCGTCCCCTTCCCCATCAGCTGGCTGGCATGTTGCAGGACTGCATTTTTGAGTTTCACTCTCATGACTCCCATTTTCTTCGGCAGTTGAGTTTCCCCCTGTCTCTTTCTCTGGTTCTCTTCTTTTCTGCTGCAGACACTTGAATGCAGGTCTATTTTTGTCACAGTCCCCTTGAACACAGACCTGTTTTTGTGACCGTTCTGTAAACAAAAAAGCAGTGGCATTGACCCCTGGTGTGAACCCCCAGAGTTCTATTGGAAAATGGGCTTCAGTTTTTTAATTTTGAATTTTCATTATCTTTGATGGACAAATAAAAATCGTTGGTATTTATACCTTGTGTGTGTTGTGGGGAAAGACTGGAAAAGTTAATGTGTCTGTTAACTCATGATTGTGTGTGGTGAGGACATTGAAAATTCTAGGAAATTTGCATGTATGCAATACATTATTATTAACTGTAGTCATCGTGTTGGTACAGGAGATTGACTGCTGGCCTTCTTGCCCCTGTCACCCCCACCCTGCTCTTCCACCCCTGACCCCAGTCTCTGTATCTCTTGCTTTTTAGCCCGGGCTGGCCTAGGACTCAAATCATCCTGCCCCTCAGGCTCTTGAGTTCTGAGACTGTAGGTATGAGCAGAATTTTGAGACCTTTCACCGGTATCTCCCCAGCCCCTCTCTCCCCTCATAGCGCCACTCTGCTTCCATGAGTGTCAGGATGTTAGATTCCTCGTGTGCGTGAGATCATGTAGCAGGTGTCTCTCCAAGCCTGGCTTGTTTCACTCAGCGTAAGGCTCTCCAGGTTTGTCTATCATGCTGTCGCAGATAGGGGTCCAAACCCAGACATGATGACTGGGGCCTATAACCCTAGCACCTGGCATGTGGAGGCAGGAGGATCAAGTGTTTAAAGCCAGTCCCAGCTACGTAGGGAGTCTGAGACCAGCCTGAGCTACAGGAGACTCTGTAATGAATGCAAACAGAAAAAATGGGGGAGAAAGAATCAAAATATTCATGGGAAATCATTTGGAAAAAAAAACTATTTTTATAGCTGATAATTTCTGGATTATGACTTAGTTCAGCCTATCCCCTGGTGTTATAATTGTATCATAATTTTGAAAAATGAAAGCAGAAATGCAGATGAAGCACACAGTGACTGTCCTTGCTGCCACTCCGTGCAGTTCTGCTTTATGTTCTTCTGAGGAGGCTGCCAGCATCCGAATGTCACCCACCTAGGCTCATAGAGAAACACAAAGTGTCTGACTGGAAGGGAACACGCTGGACCTCAGATCTGACCATGTTTTTTTTAACCCTGACTTTGGCCTTTAGAAGAAAAAGACAAATTTTAAATTAAAAAACAAACAGAAAAACCTGTCCGATCTAGTTCAAGAGGCAACTCTCAGCTCTAGCTTATAGGAATTAGGCTTGTTTCTTACATTTTAAAAATGTTTTCTGTATTTGGAAAAATGAATTCTTGGCTTTGGGCTTTTGATGTTGTTGTTGTTTGAAACAAGGACTCTGTTACTCAGGCTTGCCGGGAACACCTAGGGCTGGTCGCTAGTTCTGCCTAAGACTCCTGATTGCTGGGATCATAGGTGCACACCTGGCCCAAATCTTTCAAAATTTAATCTTGATGTAACCAAAACCCTCCATTTCCTTAGCTCCCTTGTGGGTCAATGTTCAATTGTGCATTCAGTGTGGCTTTTTCTTTGGACACTTAGACATGGAATGATTCCCCCTTGGGGCATGCCTGACCACGGTGGAGATAATGCACTACCGTGCTAGCATTTGCTTTAATGAAAATACAATGATTTAGTCAGTAGAAGCTTATATTGTGGGGTAACCTATCTCACTTAATCGTAAAAATGCTGCTTGGTGTATGGAAGAGGAATCAGGCTAAAAGGTGAAGGCTGAGGTCGACAGCAGCAGAGTCTGTACCAGTTAGACCTCTCCTGTCCACAGTTAGTTATCCTGGCCTGGGGAGAAGCTGCTGCCCAGAGATGAAAGCTGACATGTGCCAGTGAATAAGCAACTTTCTGACGAATCCAAGGCCAAAGGAAGCAAAATGCCTCATTGTTCCCCTCCATTTCCCCCTATGCTGCCCAGCCCTCAAACGCCTGGCGCCTTCTCCTGTTCACACCCACCTCCTCGGCCCACTCAGCTTCGGCCAGCTTACAAGTGTCTGTCCGGGGGTGGTGTGCTCTGTATCATGAACTTCCTCCCAGGAAATTTCCTGTGGTGGAAACTCTGGGGAAACTTCCTGTTGAGTAGGTTACTGCCCAGGCCTGATAACAGGAACTGCTTAAAACCCACAGCCACAGCTGCTGAAAGGGAGGCATGGTTCTTCTCTTTCCTCACAGTTTTGGGGGAACAAGAAAGGGCAGCTGTGCAAGGACTCTGGAGTCTCCCTGGCTAGTATTTTCTGGTAGCTAAAAGCTCTGCTTGCATTCAGCAAGTTCTTTTAGTGAATTGGTCCTCATGGTTAAATGCACTCTCGTGTATCTGCGGGGACATACTGTTTGATGGGGCTCTGCAAACCATCTCAAAGACCCAGGTCTGAACCCTTCAGTGTCGTTTCCAAACCTTCCTATTATTCTTCAGTGCCACACATCTGTGAGGCCTGTGTGTTTTCAGCTATCACTAGTGTGTAGGGAATTGTAATTAATCCTCCTCATTTGCAGATACAGTTGACAATGTGTACAGCGTGGTTCACATGACACCAATGTGTGAATCTTCTGCGGTTTGTTCTATATGACGGTCTTTAGCCTAGCACAGAATTCTCAATAGGCTGTATGATCCTGTGGCCCAGCCTGGACTTGTGGTGGATTACTCTGTTGTTTGCCAGCCCTTGGGCAAATGTAATTATCCCTAAATTATCCCATAGGGTTAAGGTCAGTTCTGAATATCTTCAATTTTGGGAATTGTAGTTACCTTTAGCATTTCCTTCCACCTAGCCGTAGTGTAAAAGTTTGGTCCCCTAATTAGCCTGAATTCTCCCTAGTGACCTGTAAGTCCGTTACTACTTACTGTATAATAAAAATAATTGACCCCATGCCCTCTGTCTGATTCTATATAGACAGCTTCATGAAGGGTGTATTTTACTGCTTCGTTTGCCCTAAGCCTATTTCTCTACAAGTGTTTAAGAGGTATTTTTTCTTCCTGGTTCAGGGGTTAACATAGACTTCCTTTCTAAAATGCACTTAGATATAATGAAAGTTTCTATCAGCCACATCTATCCAAACTTCTACCATGGTATGGTTTCTCTCCTGGTTATGGGAAATGAAGATTTGAGCCTCAGAATAAATCAGTGAACTGAACATGCTTTAGGTAAGGGTTGTGGTTATATGCCTGACCCACACTGCAGACTAAGGAGCCATGAAAGAAATTACAGTGAACCAGGAAGAACTCAACTGGCTGATAAGGAGTCAGCCTGTTAGACTTCTTGAAGACAAAGACCATTATTCATCTTTGTTCGCATCCACGATAGTTTATAATGTTTTGGCACAGAGTCTTGCCACCGTGTTTGCTGAATGAATGAGTCCTAAGAGTTAAGAGAGAGAGAGGAGAGAGAGCGAGAGCTTGTTATTGGACATTAGTTCTATCTAGAACATATTTTTAAAAAAACTATGTGTTTTCCATCTTATTTATAAGAACAAGCTGTACTCATGAATTGAGTATTGATCATCAAAATGGCAAGATACTGATGATGAACATACATGCAAAGGCTGAAGAATAACCTCTATGTTAAAAAAAAGACTTGTATTAAGCTTTATACAGGATGTGCAAAACAGTGATTTAGTGTGGGACACTTGCGCGATGACTAGGAGACTGTAAGTGGTTTGCAGTATAATTACTTTTGGTTTGAGATCTGATTTTATATTATAAAGAAAGATTAACTGGAATATGTTGTAAACACAGAAGACTGTCCTTACAAAGACACCATTCATGTACTTAAGAATAATAGCCGTTTCACCATTTCCAATGCAGTCTTGCTCTAAAAGAAACTACAGTGATGCCATAGTGTTTATAGACCAAGCCCACATGCTGTCGTCGTCACCACCACCGTCATCTCACAGTCCTTATCAAGCTGTAATAAGTACTTCAGGGCCTTGCTGTGTGCTGTGACTTTTTTTGGAAGTCTAGTTAGTGTAGTAGAAGGACCAGGCTTTTGAACTCTGTAAACTGATGCCTAGATCTATTTTCACTGTTGTATATATGCCTAGTGTACATACTTTGTATGCATGCTCACATGTGTATTGGCACATGTGGGTAGGCATGTGCATGTAGTGACCACAAGTCAGTGTTGAATGTCTTCCTCAATTGCTGCTCATTGTATTTATAGAAACAGGGTCTCTTATTGAGTCCAGAACTCACCAATTTTGCCTAACTTCCCCAGAGATTCCATGTCTCTACCTTCCAAGTACTGGAATTACAGGGGGCCACCATACCGGCCCAGCTTATATATGGGTGCTGGGAGTCTGAACTTGGGTGTTCATGTATGCAGGGTAAATGCTTTATCTATGGAGCCATCTCCCCAGCCTATATTATTAAATTCCTTTAACATGTATTTCTTGAATGACTACTGTGTGCCATGAAATGTCAGTGAACAAACCAGAAATGACCCCTGCCTTCATGGGATGAACGCCAGCATATTCCCTGCCCAACTAGAGACATTCCTGTAAAATGTAAATCAGGTTATATTATTTTCCGATTCCCAAACTTGCAGCTGGCTTCCATTCTGACCTCTCTGTGACCTGTAAGATTTGGGCCCTGTGATTTCTATAACCCTCTATCTCCATTCTCAATACATTTTGTTCTGCTCCCTTCCTTTTCGGCCATACTGGTTGGGACATGCTGGCTGCTGTGCTTGGAACAATCCAGATGTGTTCCTACCACGGTACTTGGCACTTGCTCTTCCATCTGTAAAGCTGTTCCTCCAGAGAAGCCCATGTCATAACCCTTCACCTGAACCTAGGCTTTGCTCAGGTATCGCCGTGGGGATTTTCCTAGTAGCTCTTTCCAGAATGTCACCTTCCCTCACTCTTCATCCCCTCCACCCTGCGCTGTCTCCCTTCTTTAGCAGTTTTCACACTTGATACGGCATTTTATTAAACTTCATGGTGACCCTTGGGCATCTGTTTGGAATGACAGCTCTGTGTATAGAGATAGGCTCAGTACTGGAAGGGTCAACTCTAGGCCAACTGGATTGGCTTCTGACTATCTCAGGGAATAGGGTGTACCACAGTCTTTTTTTGTTTGTTTGTTTATGTTTGTTTTGTTTTGTTTTGTTTTGTTTGAGACAGTGTTTCTCCGTGTAGTTTTGATGCCTATCCTGGATCTCTCTCTGTAGACCAGGCTGGCCTCGAACTCACAGATATCCGCCTGGCTCTGCCTCCACCGCCCGGCTTCCACAGTCTTTTCTTTAGAGTAGATGAACTTGCCCTCTACTTGAAAGCAGCTCCCATCCTTTATCCTATAGACTTTAATGTAAATTCCCCACATCCCAGAGTTCCTTGCCTGTGTTCTCTCAAACCTCATGCTTTCCAAATGAGCCTGATTGCAGCAAGCCAGTATCCAGTCATGTGTGGGAGGCTCCATCACTGGACTGAAGGTGGGACACAGACACGTCTCAGATTCTTTTGTTGATGGCGTCCCCTGTTTCCTTCCCATTCCTAAGGGTATTTTCCCCCAGTTTATGTCCAGAAATACAACGTGATTCGTGGTGTCACCCTTGCATGCAGATAAACATCGGCTTCCCACTGTTAGCTCAGACACCACTTGGCTGTCTCCTATTCTCCAAAATTTTGTGTACCTCTCTGGGATGCCATGGCTGGCTCTCCCACTCTGGTTCTTATGGGTTTGTACAGTGATTATTCTTCTCCTGTGGTTTAGGGGGACCTTGGACAAGAGCAGGAACAGGCATAGATATGTGCCATTTACTTGGTTATGCATGGTGCCAAGTGCTCATGGGTCAGTACTCAGGGCTTTGGAAGCATGAGGTGGTAGCCTCTGGCCTCTTCTATGGCATATATTTAAGAGGAGGATTAAAAGTTTAGCACACCAGGCCTGGGGGTGTCACTCAGTCGGCAGAGTGCTTGACTAGCATGCAGGAAGCCCCGTGTGTCATTTCTCTGTCCCAGGCACTGTATAATCAGGTCTGGTGGAATATGCCTGTCATTCCAGCACTCAGGAGTTAGATGGAAGAAGATCAGAAATTCAAAGCCATTCTCTGTTAGGTAGCTAGTTGGAGGCCGCCCTGGGATACCCTAGACCCTGCTAAATAAGCGAATTTATTGGCAAATCAGGTAAAGAGCACACAGGGTTATGTCCTGAAGGAGAACTGGATATGCATGTGTAGAAGGGAGAGGGATGGTCTAAAGACCCTGAGGCTAGAAGATTTGTTCTTCAGTAAAGAAAGACCAGGCGGGACAGCATTTCCTGGATTTGCTGTGGAAAATCAAGAGTGCTGCATTATAGACATACAAGTGGCAAAGATAAAGAGGTAGAGGAGATGGCCACGTTAAGTATTTGGGCTTTTACCGTGAGCCACGGGGCAGCTGCAGCTGAGTTATCTGCATAGCCCCACATCTCAGGAACTCGAGCTCTTTAGGGATCAGGACCGTGATTTCTGCCTGGTAGTTATGAGCATTAGATAATCCTGTACATGTTTTGTCCACGTAAACCTGGCACATTCACTTGTGGATCTCAGTCTTCTCTGACAATGACATGTTGCTGTAGCCCCTCAGGAGAACTATGTAATCGATGTGTCAGGATGAGAGGTCAAGAAAATGAGAAGGTATAAAGAAAGAGACAAGCAGGAGACATGGTTCTGGATCCAGAGTCAAGTAACAGGGGAGTTTCAGTTGTCCACACCTGGGGTCAGGTGGATTATGGGGGAGCATGAAGGACAAGAGTGTGATAAGGCTCTAGCTCTGTGCAGGCCAAGCTGACCAAGGATGAGTGAGGGAACCAACCAAACAGTTACAGAGGAAGCAGGCAGCAAGAACCATGGGGTGGTTCTGCATAATTTTATGTCTGGCAATATAAGCTCATGTACATCTCTATAAGCTCTCATGTTTAAAAAATAATAATAATTTTCCACTCAAGAAGCAGAGGCAGGAGAATTGCCTCAAGTATGGGCCAACCTGGTTTACATAGCAAGTACAAGCCAGCCAGGCCTACCTAGCAAGACCATGTCTCAAAACAAGCTAGTGAGCAAACACAAGTTGACTGAGGCATCGGGTGTGGCTTGAAGTAAGTAGAGCTTATGTTTACTCTACACGGCCTCCTTCCCCAACAGGGAAACACAAAGGAAGGGGGTGGGAGGGAGGGTATGCTAGGGATGAGAGGCTCAGCTGTTAAGAGCCCCTGTTCTTGCACAGGACCCAGGTTCAGTTCCCACATATGCGTGGTGGCTCACAACCATCTGTTACTCGAGCTCTGTCTAGGGGGATCCAGCTCCCTCTCTGGCCTCTACCAGCACCAGGCATGCACATGGTCACATACATACATAACATGCAAGCAAAC
Source organism: Peromyscus californicus insignis (assembly GCF_007827085.1). Classification (NCBI taxonomy): domain Eukaryota; kingdom Metazoa; phylum Chordata; class Mammalia; order Rodentia; family Cricetidae; genus Peromyscus; species Peromyscus californicus. The sequence continues at coordinate 146,316,177 of NW_026294584.1, forward strand.
ACTCGTACACATAAAGTAAATCTTAAATAATTCTTAGAATGTGCAAAACACATGGATAATGTGCAGTAACTTGTGCAGATATCTAAGAATGTACTAAACACATAGATGGTGTACAATGAGTTATTGAAGAAGTGTTTCTTGTCTTCAAAGAACTTTCATCCAGTAAGTGGAGTGCTAGCCTAGCATTGCACGATGGCCTGGGCTCAGCCTTATAAAGCCCCATGAATTTGGAAGTCAGCCCCACCGCGACAACCCTGCTGCACCTCTGCTAAAGGAAATCACAGGCATCACAGGTCTCATCTGATGCCCACCCTGCCCCCAACGTGTTAATCAAACAAAATGGTCACCGTGGATCATTTCTGGGGCTTCTAGAATCCACTGTAGGTTGTCAAGGTGCAGACATATTCAGAGGCTCCCCAATTTCTAGTTGCCAGATATGTTCAGGCTGTGAAGTTACCCACAAAAAGGAGTGCAGTTCAGGCCATATTGATGTGCTCTAAGTTAATTGTATTACTTTTTTACAGCTCTCTAGAAGCTTGTGGTAATAAATTGTAGAAGCTGGCATCTGCCTAAATTATTTTTTAAATTGCATTTATTTAATTTATTTACTGTGTGCGTGTGTGCGTGCGTGTGTGTGTGTGTGTGTGTGTGCGTGTGTGCGTGTGTGTGTGTGTGTGTGTGTGTGTGTGTGTGTGAACACAGCTTGCATGTGGAGGTCGGGAAACAACTTGTGGGAGATTCTCTCCATCCACCACGTGAGTCTTGAGGGTTAAACTCAGGTCTTTGGGTTCTCGTCTGCTGAATTTTGATCTTCAAGAATTTCAAAGAGAGTATACACCCTAGAGAGGTAGTGGATTTTAATAATGTATTTCAACATTGTTAATACACAGATGTCACAGATGTGTGGTGGTGGAGAGAACTGGGCCAAGTGCCTGAGACATAGTGGCTCTCCTTGCATAGTTCCGTGGTCTAGCTCCCAGGTGGGAACCAGCGACTCTGGGCAGGGACCATTCCGTGTCAGGGCTCATTAGGCAGTGAGCAGGTTAGTCTCAAGACTATGAGCCTGACAACTGTGTCCTGAAAACTCACTGAAAGCTTTTCATTTTTATTTCTGACCCATTCAAAAGATGGTGGAGGAAACGGAAAAAGGCAATCATAATAAAATAATATGTAAAAACTAACCAAATAACACTGGTAGTCGGCAACAGACAGTATTTAAAGCCAGGAAGCTTCCAAATGGGTCTGTGTAAATTAACCTCATGGAAACATGCACCTGTCTAGACCTGCCTGTGTCACTACAGCAATGGATATTTGATTGGACTGAAATTTTCTATTTCCTTTTTGGTAGAAAATTATACGGGCTTGGCTGAGAATGTAACTCAGGCTTGGCCGAGAATGTAACTCGGTTGGCAAAGTGCTTACCTAGTGTGCAGATACCCCTGGGTTGCACTCCCAGTACCACATAAACTGGGACTGTAATCCCAACACTGAGGAGGTTGGAGCCAGAGAATTGGAAGTTAATGGTCATCCTCAGCTACATAGCAAGTTTAAGCCCAGCTTGGGATACATGACAAGATTATATATATATATAGATATAGATATATAGATATAGATATAGATATAGATATATAGATATAGATATAGATATATATGAGACATAAAGACAACTGTATATAGAAATCGAGTATCAGATCCTGTTTATCTTGCCCCGAGAACTTTTGAAAAACAGGAGAGACCAGTTATTTGACCTATTTTTTAAATATATATCTTATTTGGCACCTTCTTCTAAAGCAGTAGGAGAATGTATTTCTTCCCTTCATACTCTGATACCCTGAAGTCCCTTTCCTCAACCGGTGTCAGCAACACACCCACCCACAAGTCAATGGTGGCATCATTGAAACGACACAAAGTTCCCTTGAACATGAACGCCTGCAAGGCATTCCTGGAGTTTTCAACAGATTGGAGGGAAGGGGCAGTAAAAGTAATTGCTCTCAAATGTTTGGTAACATGAGCAGCACACACTTCATTCCAAAATCTTAGCTGGGTGTAGAGGAGATGAGTGAAACTGGACCATAGACATGGTGGTTGCCAGACGAACCGCTCCAGTTTTTATGTGCATTTCTTATTCCCCACCCCTTATTTTAGCCATCACCAGCTTGCCCCATCTATTGCCTTTGTTCCTCCTGGGATACAATAAGAAGAAAGAAATCCTGAACAAATTCAATAGAAAGCAACATAGAACTGCACCAAGAAGGGTGGGAGCAGGCAGTCAGGTAACAGCAAAAAGAAAGGAAGAGATCGGAAAAGGGAGGCTAGAGGAGAGCCTGCCGGGGAGGCCCCGGCCGGTGGAGGATTCACAGACGGCTGGAGGTGAAATGTACGGGAAAGGGGGAAGGGAAGAAACTAGTGAATGGGGGAAAGAAGCTCAAGAGGATGTGAGAGGGAAGGGAGAAGATCAGTAAGATGGGAGTCCATCCAGCTTTAAAGTGCTCCACCTGAGCTGTGAACATGGGTCTGATGAAGACAGAATGCCGGGGTCATCTAATGTGATGTCTTATCCCCAACGCATGGATGCTGTTTGTCCTGAGATCATCACCTTCAGCTGTAAATGTCTTCCTTTTTATTAATAAGACAGTGAAGCCTTAGGTACACACATGACTCAGCAGAGCCAACTCTGTCCCTTAGGTCAGCTGCTTCTTGCCCCTCTACCCCTTGTGCTGGACAGGAGTGATACCTGCAGGTGTCCGTTCTGCTGTGCCCTATGTCTGCAGACCCTCCCAGTCTCCCCTGCCAACCTAAAATCTCTAGTTTCTGCTCTTGCTTGAAATAAGCAATGGACAAGAATAGTTAAAGCTCTGGCGAGATGGTCCTGGGTATAGTAGTCAGCACCAACCCTGCTTTTATAATTCCTTCTGGACTCTAGTACCTAGAGTGAGGATCAACAGAGGTTGAAACTGGCATAGTAGCTTTTATGGACCCAGGAAGAAAACCACATCTTTAAAGTTTTGTTTGTTTGTTTATTTATTTTATTTATTTGTGCGTGCGTGCGTGCGTGCGTGCGTGCGTGCGTGCGTGCGTGTGTGTGTGTGTGTGTGTGTGTGAATATGTGGGCATAAGCACAAAGTCAGAAGACAGCTTTTAGGAGGCGCCCCTCTCCTTCTACCATGGGTTCTGGGGACTGAACTCAGATTGTGGGGCCAGCTCACAAACCACATCTTTAGAAAAACAAGAAGGGCAGTTGTTTTGATGCATTTCTGAGGACCCTGATGGACGCAGGGGTGGCTTAGGTACGTCAGGGATGGAGGGTGCATGTGTGAATATCAGTTGGTGTCAGTGGCTCTACAATCCCGAATAGCATCAGTGTGTCGAGACCCATGCTTCCTAAATGGCAACAGGGAGAAAGAACGTTAGGTATGTTGGCACACCACATACTCCAGACATCAAAGAGCTAGAGCCCGGAGGATCAGGAGTTCAAAGCCAGTCTCTACTATGTAGTAAGTTTGAGGCCAGCCTGGGCTACATGGTACCTCTCAAAACAAAAATAAAAGCAACAGAAAGGTAAGCATGAAAAAAAGCTTAAGAGAACCCACCACACTTAAAAAGTAAAATACCTGTGGTGTCTTGAGAGTCTAGCTCAGAAGATCGAATCTGAGAATGTGTTGAGACTATCACAGTTAGTGGGATAGCATCCATGTCGGATTGTCTTCTCTGTCCAAAAGGCTTTGGGGCACATCTTTAAGAACAGACTACAACTTCTGAAGATTTGAAGTTACGTCTTCTTCTTTGCTGCTGCTTTCATAGACTTACGGAGGAATTGGGGGTTTGAATGGACACTGCAGGTCATCTAAGCTACTGACCATGTGTGGTGCCAGCATGTGACTGGGGCATGGCTCATGAACGTCCTACCTCTGCAGGACACCGCCCGGGACACTGAGCCCTCCCCCAAGCAGTCTTTGCCATTCTAAACTTCGACTCTTAGATAAGGTGATTTGAAAATGTCACTTCCACAGCAGTGGCGTAGCAAACCCTGGACCTTCCTGGGTCTCTTCCTCCGTGGCTTCTTACAACTTGGATCGTTTCCCGGAAATCGTTTCTGACAGATGCTCAACCTTATCTCCCTCATACTCTATATGATGGGATGTATTTAGGATCCAGCTAAAAAACAAGAAATACTCTTGTTTACGTAAATAGAAAGCTTGGCTATCAATGAGGGAAAGAAAGGCCCTTTAGCCTCAGCCAGTGATAATCCCAAGAAACTGTGACTTTTGGAACATCCTGTCATGGTGCCCCTACTATCCAAGCAGTTTGCCTATCTGTCTGGCTTCATAGTTTCCGTAGAAGACCTGCTGCCTTCAGAATAGTCCCCAGCCCTTCCTTTGGTGCCTGCATTTCTACCAGAAGAAGTTCGTTATTGAACATGAGTTTTATTGAAGGGGTAGGGGCTGGGAGGTGACTCACTCAGTCAGGTGCTTGCCTTATAAGCCCAAGGACTTTAGTTCTGTCACCAGACCCCAAATACAAAACTAACAAACAAAAAACGCTGGGCTGGTTAGTGCACGGGGAAGGCAGACAGGTGGATCCCTGGGGTTCACTGGCCAGGTGGCCTGGCCTACTCTGAACTCAAGCCAGTGAGAAGATACTGTCTCAAAAAACAAGGTAGATGGAACCTGAGGAACAGTACCCGAGGTGGACCTCCTGGTACTGGTACACATCTCGTGCTCGAGTACATTTTACACACACACACACACACGCACACGCGCACACACACACACACACACACACACACACACACACGCAGCATGGGCCAAGGAGATGGCATATTAAGCTGTTGGTAGTCATTGCATTAGAGCATTAATCATTTTTAGATCCATTCCTGGAAGTTCATTTGAATGGATACTGGTGGAGAGAAAAAATGGGGCTCCGTAGGTCAAAAGGACTCCTTGGGCTCTGGGGAGGGAAAAGGACCACTGGGCAGGAGAGAAGAAAAGAAAGAGCATTTCTGAGTGCCAGGTAGGAGCAGCACATACAGTGTGGTCTAATTTCTCACCACAACCCTGTGAGTTCAGGTGTTTTTACATATGAAGACAGGAGGCAGAGAGACCTGACCAGATCATGGGGCAGGAGGGGGTTGGGGGCTGGCAGGACACGGCTGGGATTTAAACCAGAGCTGCCTAATCCAGACCTCTCATTCCAAAGATACCAGGTGCTGTCCTTGAGAAAAGGGTAGAGAACTGGAAAGCCGAGCTGCAATTGCCTCCTTCAGAATTTTGCAGAAGGCTGACCCTGTCTGAAAGTACCATCTTGCGATCACCCATGTAGAGCAAGAAAAATCTTCTAATGCTAACTCATCTTGAGTGTGGCTTTCTTCTTACATAAAATTTATGTAACATCACAAACTAGTTTACATGTAACAAGATACTTGTTTATAAAGAGCCACTTGTTCAGAATATTTTTAGTGTCTCCCCCCCCCCATTGTTATGGATACTTTCCTGCTGTCTAGAGAAAATGGGCTGTGGCCATACTCTCTTCATTGCATGATGCTCACATGAAAGCCAGTGATGTCGTTTCTGACTTCTGAGCCCTCCTGCTCTTCTGGCTCTGAGATACCACCCTAAGTCAGGATAAGCACAGGTCCACTTAGGGAATGACAAAGGAAAATTCTTAGGTTTTTTCCCCCAAATAAGTCACATGAGCCTACTTGGCAAAGCCATTTTACCCCCTTCCTCCCTGCTCAGTGCCTTCTTGGGGTTGTTTTCTGCCTCTCACTCTCGACGCTTTGGGGGGAACAGGCCGAGTGGAGGGGTAGCTTTATAAAGGTGGGTCTCCTCCCCGCCCCCCCCTTCGCCTTCGTGTTCTTTCCCAGCTACCACAAAACCACACTTTCTCTACTAAGCACACATTCCTAGGACTCAAACAAAAGGCTTCTGTGAGCTGAAAAGCAGCGGGCAGGGTGCAGCAGAGGGCTGAAGATTTAGAGGGTTTCATTTCTTCCTTGCTGGGGGCTGTATTGTGTTTGGATGCAGTTTGGAATCTGCTTCACCGCCACAGGGGGGAACTGAAATGTGCCCTAAAGCTTCCCAGAGACCTGTCTGATCTTCATCCTCCTAACACAGTGACTTTCTGCCTCTGGAATTCTCAGAGCCAACCCTCCCCCCATACTCAGCAGACCCCAGGAAACCAGCTCTGAGGCCTCAGACCAAGGAAGGGAACCCTGTTAGTGAGGTTCTGGTATCTGAGCCTCAGTTTACCTGGATGGCCTTTGCTTTGCTGAGTGTCCCCTTGGTCAGGCCTGTTTATGCCAGCAGAGCCAACAGCCATGGGAACCTGCCCTCAAAGGACAGTACACTTCATTGTTATAGGGGAGAATGAGGAAATGGGAATTTTCCATCCTTCCTATTGGGGAGAATTGGATTCCACAAGAGAAAGTCGCAGCTTTAAAAAGAAACATGCACACCCAGGTCCCTCTGCACCGAGTTGGCAAGCCTTCTTCCCTGCCTGGTAGTTCCAGACACTATGAACCAGGGGTTGGCCATGCTGCTGAGCTCCTGCGTTTTCAGTAGCAAGTTAATGTGGCCATGACTCAGAATTACAGGACCCCAGACACCAAGGAAGTGAACTAACTTCTCTTCGGCTCACAGTGGACTCGTAGGCAGCAAAATAGGTTTCGTGTTCTAATGAAGCAGTGTAGAAAGCCCGTCCTCGGTGGCTCCCACGCTGTGTGATGTCTGCCCCTGCCCACTTCCCTGCTTGCCAGATCGTTCTTTCAACCCATCCTCCCTCAGAACCCAGACCCTGAAATCCAGCTCAAGTTGTTGCAAACAGCATTCCTGAACTTAACCTTGAACAGACTTGCTGTGATAAGCTTGTCCGGGTGCATATTGTGTCTTGAGCTTGGAGATGGCTGGGAAAACCTTTCACTCCTTTTAAGGAGAGCCTGGATGGTTAGTGGGCGGGGCCTTGAGCACAGAATGAACAACAATAATACAAAGAAATACACATAGAAAGTGCGAACTTGATCTTGAAGAACAGCTTGCGATTATTTCATAACACCTTCCTTCCAAGGACTACGAAGAACTTCCCTGCACATTTTGCCCAGTTCTCACAGAGCATGAATTATTTCCCAGAAATGATTTAGGCTCTTTTGGAAAATGCATTGATTCTTTTAACCGTCATGATCCCACTTACAGTAAAACCACTATTATCTGATTTTCTGTGAGTTGTAAAGCTATTATTAACGGGCACATTATATATTTTACCAGTACAATGACAGCTGATGTGTATAATGGTGACCCCACAGTTCCTTAAGACCCTGAATTGCCCACTCAGGAATCAAAGGAAGATTGACTGTGTATTCAGTCGAGTTTTTCATGTTAAGAGTCTTATTATATTCAAGTTCTCTTTAGAGGAGTCCAAGTGTGTGCCCGCCATGATTTTCTGTGGCTGCACCAATTCAATTCTTGCTTGGTCATGTGATTGAACTCTTTATTTTTAAGAAAAGTAGACCTTTTCAGTAGTAGGGTCTAAGTTACAAATGATATGACCTCATATTTGAAAGGAATCAGTTTACTTTGATTTTTAGCTTTATTTTTAAGTGTGTGCATGCATGCATGCATGCGTGTGTGCGTGTATACCTGAATGTATGTATGTGCACCACGTCCATTGTCCATTGTAGGTACTCATAGAGGCAGAAGAGGGGGGTCAGATCCTGGATCTGGAGTTAAAAATGGTTGTGAGCTGCCAGTGTGGATGATGGGAACCAAACCTGAGTCCTCTGCAAGGCAGCAGGTGCTCTTAACCACTGAGCCATTTCTCCAGCCTCCAAAGTTTACCCTTTAAAGTGTTGCTGCAGACATAAGTGTCATAAACATATTTACCAAAGTATGAGAAAGATCACTGCACACACTCGCCACCCTTACCCTTTCAGATCTTAGTTCAGCAGTGCTTGTACTGAGTCGTCCCTGGCTTTGACATTGTCACTCAGAAGCAGTTTAGCATCTGCCTGTCACTCAGAGCCTGCTGTGGTTTAGGATCCTCATCATGAGTGGCTCAGATTAATGTGCTTTCGTTGTGGTCAGTCTCTCTCCCTCCCTCCTCCCCGTCCCCTTCTATAATTGCCTAAGGGGTTAAGTCAAAAGCACGTCAAAGGGGAGTGATGTGAGCAGAGGATACCTCTCCCGAGCCACCTGTGTCTTGTGTCACGCCTTCATAAGGAACCTCAAATAAGACTTCCATCCAAGGTACCTGGCTCAGTTGTGCAGACCTGGGATGGCTTCTGTATACTGGGCTCAGGAAACCAAAAGCTTAAGCCAACAGGAGCCTACAGGAGAGGGAAGCAGAGACCTAGAGCAACCAAAACGGGCGTGCCTTCCTCTCTCCTGGTTCATCAGTTTACACAGCTGCCTGGAGAAGTCAAGCCACGCCACAAACCAGGATATCTGCCTATCGCGTACTGGTTATGGTGATTTCAAAGAACCATCATGTTCTTTACCTCAATGGATGCAAGGCTTCTAATTCTGTATCCAACGTTCCCGAGAAGAGGGGACTTCCTTTTTAGATGGATGGTTCCCAGGGTCGAGTTGCTCCTGGAGCATCTTTCTGAAGGACACAGACCCATGGTGTCACCTCTGGCTTGGGAGTCCAGTGTATTTGCTGAGTTCTGGACTAAGAGCTGGCCCAACTTCTTAGTGGTTCGGTGACTTTAAAGGACACCACTTAGCTCCTTCCCTTCATGCTGCTCAGCAGGAAATGAGAACAATTATGTCCATTCCACTTCCTCTCCTGGCTAATGTGATGCCAAGTGAGATCAGGTGTGTGAATGCTCTCCACCAAAGTGCTATTTGAATCTAAGGAGGACATCAGGAGAAGGGTCTGGTATCTATAGGGATTTGTGTGTGACAACTCTGTAAACTAATTTCCGCTGATAATCTGACGTCTAGCCGATTAGTAAGACAGATTTCTAGAAAAAGCACATGACAGGTGTAAGGTGTGTTCAGTTTTAAAATTCAAACTGGGCTGATGAGGCCACTCAGCAGGTGAAGACACTTGCCCCAAGCCTGATGGCCTGAGTCTAGTCCCTGGGACTTGCATGGTAGAAGGAGAGAACTGACTCCTGCAAGTGTTTTCCTACCTCCATTCGCATGCCAGTGACTTGTAATCCTCCTGCGTCCGCCTCCCAGGTAGCTGGGATTACAAGCATATGGCCAGCATACCTGGTTACTTGAAAGGTTCTCTGACACTTTTTAGTGGCTACACTAGTCCTAGCCAGCCACATGGCCAACTTCAAGTGCCCAGGCCCTTACTAAGATCCATTCCTTGGTCTTAGTTATGTTTCTCTTGCTGTGATAAAACACCATGACCCAAAGCAACTTGAGGAGGAAAGGGATTTATTTGGCTTAGAGGCTGTAGTCCATCATCAGGGGAAGCTAAGGCAGGAACTTGAGGCAGAAGCCTGGAGGCAGGAACTGGAGCAGAGACCATGGTGGAGCAAGCTTACTGGCTTGCTCAGCCTGCTTTCGTATATTGCCCAGGACCACCTGCCCAGTAGCGGGCTGGATTCTCCCACATCAAACACACGAATCGAGAAAATGACCTACAGATTTGCCTGTAGGCACTCTCAGTTGTGGTTTCTCTTCCCTGATGACTCTCTAGCTTGTGTCAGATGGACAGAAATCCAACCAGGACAAGGGCGTAAAAGGCCTTATACTTGAAGTTTGTTGACTCGTCGGATACATCAGTAACATACTGAGAGCTTCAACACATTGTTCTAGAAATTACGCATGTCTGCCAAGTGCTCTGGAAACAAGACAGGAAGAAAGACACGAAGGCATCTTAAAAGTGACTTCAGGTAGAGGCTTTAAAAGAGAGAGGTGAGGGCTGGGGGGAGGTGGCTCGGCGTTAGGAGTGCCTGGAGTACAAGCATTTGGACGTGAGTTCAGATCCCCAGGAGCACGTGAAAAGGCTGGACATGGCCATGGGACCGTAACCACAGAGCCCATGACCTCTGCACATACTCACACAGGCAAGTGCATGCGTGCAGTGACACATTGGCACACCCCCACACACCACGTTGAAGGGGTGTGTTTCAGCAGGCAAAAATGTAGAGGAAGCCAGGCGGAGCGTATATGAGAGCAGAGGCAGACTGAGGAGAGTGCTTGGACAGTCAAGTGTGATAGACAGCTGGAGGAAAGCCTAGAAAGGTGTCTAGGGGGGTTAGGTTAGAATGTTGCGTGACTTTCAGTCAAGCATGTGGCATAGGCCTATGATCCTAGGTTCTTGAAAGGAGGATCACAAGTTCTAGGCCAGCCCGGGCAGCTTATTAGAACTGTCTCAAAATAAAATTTTAGACAGAGTCAGGAGTGTAGCTCAGTAGTAGAACTCTTGCCTGGCATGCATAAGGCCCTGGGTTCAATACTACAAATAATAAAGATTAACACTGTGTGTTCTCTCTGAATGTTTGGCGTGGGTTTAGTTTTATACCAACTACAGCGTGGTGTCTCCGAATCTAAAAGGTCACTTCCACAAAAGAGTAGAATTGTTGGACAGAATGAAACTGAGAAGATGCTTCCCTCAAGTGGACCCTGGGAGTACTCATCAAGGCTTAGGGTTCCCCAAGAAGTTTGCCCCCCTCCCTGTAGTTATTGCCTGCAGACACCCTGTTTTCTAGCCCAGCGGTCCCACCAGGTTCTCTGCACATTCCAGGTAGCCTCGCTGCCTGGCCGTGGTCCAGCAGCTCCCCTCCACTCCCCATCAGCCCGTCTTACTGCCTCCTCTGTCTCGGTGGAAATGGGCTTCTCTACCTGAACACAGAGGCCTTTTCCCTGAGTTCTGGCTCTTCCACAGCAGCCTGGCCTGCTGCCTATCCCCCCCCCCCCGCCCTCCCCCCCACCTCCCATTCTCCCTCCGTAGTCAGCCTTCTTGTCTTTCACCCCTCATCTTCAAGGGAATCTGTCTAGGTTCTGCAGTGTCCTTTGCTGTCACACATAGTCACGTGTTTCTGCATTCCCCACCTCCCACTTGCTCCTCCAGCGGTCGTAGCTGTCCTCTGCTCTGACTCCAGTCCACTGGACGTGCACACCCAGTTTCTCCTGACTCTCCCCTGACTTGTCCCCTGCTGTCTCTTATAAATAGTTCACTCCTTAAAGGTTTTCCTGGGGAAATCCATCTAGGATAATGGCCCCAGCGAGCAGTATGATGGAGACAACAAAATCTGAATGTATCTATGACTCAAGTCCTTCTCCACAAGTACATATACTGATACAGCTACCTTCTCTACTGGATGTCCATAGTCAACAAAATTGACCCATCTTTCCACATCCTCCCCTTTGGCCTGGCCTGGGAGGGTACCACTGTCTGGTAAAATTCAGGAGCCCAGGTTCTGCCGTTGACTGCTTCCTTCACACCGAGTTTCTCTTCCTGTTCATCTGTTGTTCCGCTGTAGTATCTCGAGTCCGCCCTTTTCTTCAGTCCTTCTGTTTTAGTTCATGTTAACAGTGTCTGTCATCTGTTTCTGCAGGAGCCTCTGAGCTGGTCTCCTGGTCTTGCCCTGATGTGATTCATTCTCCCCTGCACAGCTGGAACAATCCTTTGAAAACAATATCTGATTATGTTACTCCCTCCTTTAACATCCGTCAATGACTCCGTGTCGCCTGAGGATAAAAGTCTAAACTCAGTGTGGCAGACAAGGCTCTGGCTAATAATGACCATCATTTCTCAAGTGCTCAATCTATGCCAGGTTCTCTCCTGCTCTGAGCGCTTTCTACCTACCCCATCCCACTTAGTGCTCACAGCTCCCTGATGAAGGTCAGTCGCCTTCCTCGTCCCAGTTTTATGACTGAGGAAGCTGAAACACGGGTGAATGTGAACCTTGCCAGAGGTCACGCAGCCTAGCTAGCAAGTTGAAGTGCCAAGATTTAACCCCCAGGATACCTGGTCCCAGGGCCTCACTCGTGGCCACTGTGCTACACCACTTCCTTCACACAGGATAGTTTCTCATTCGTTCAGAAATGCTTGTTGAGTTCCCATAGTGAACCCGAAACTGCTTGAGGCGTTGGAGGTATAGCAGGAGTAAAGCAAAGGTCTGCTTATATTCTAGTGAAGGATAATAAGCAAAACAAAACAAAAAAGGCTCAGGCGATGGCTCAGCGGGGAAAGTACTTGCTGTAGAGCAGCAGCTGTGAGAACATGAGGATCTGAGTTCGGATCCCCAGCACCCATGTGGGGGAGGGGGGAGGTGAAGGCGGAGATTGGCGCCTCCCAGGAGTTCACCAGTCGGTCAGGTTTGCTGAGTCAGTGAGCCCCACGTTCAGGAGAGACCTTGTCTCTAAGTAAGGTGGAGAGTGATAGTGAAGAACACACACACACACACACATCGCACATCACACATCACATATACACAATAAACAAGTAAACCACAAGTAGTGGAACTGTTAGAAAGTGGAGCAACAGGAAAAGAAGAAGTCAGAGAATAGAGACTAGCTGTTTTGGACGGAAAGTCCAGGGAGAGCTTAAAGGAAGTGAGATGGCTCCCAGTCTCAGAGAAGGCTAGGAGATGCCTCCAGCTGAGGGAGCAGCCAGTGCAAAGGCCCTGTGGTAGGGCTGTGTCCCGTGTGTGGTTGTCAGTATAGCCAGAGCAGGAAGAAGCAGGATTGGGGGGGGGGGGGGGTGAGGAAGTAGGTTCTGAGCATGTCAGGCTCCAGTCATCTTAAGGACTTTGACATGAACTCTGAATGACTAGAGCATCATTAGCTATGCAAGTCGGTTGAGAACAGACCATATGATGGAAGCTGGGGGACTAGTTTGGGACCATGAGAGCCAGCAGTGGCTGGGACTAATGTGGAAGCGGCGGAAGTGGAGGAAGCCGTTGGATGTGGATGCCGAGGAAAGGCAGAGACAGCAGACTGGAGGGACACGCAGCAGGGAGCAGAAAGGGTTCCTGTAAGGCGTGGGGCCCTTGGCCACTGACAGCATGGTGGTGGTCTACTCTGAGACTGGGAGGCATAGGTGAGAGTGAGTACTGTCCAGATGTCCGTTCGAGATAGATTAAGTCCAGTGCATTTTAGCATCCAAGTGGAGACATCACCTCCCACCCCACCCTCCCTGTCACCTCATGTGATAGCTGTGTCAGACTGCTCAGTTTCCAAAACTGGCTGCAAGCTGTCACCCCTCTTCCTTCCTTCGAGAGTCTACCCTGGCCTGGTTCTGATGCAGACTGGGAAGTATCTCTCCACACGCCCAGTTTCCCAACCAGACTGTCTGGGCATCATTCCCCTTGACACCCCAGCATTAACCCGAGGCTCAGCACCATGGTAGATGTTAGATGGATGGGGCAGGGAGCACGTGAGGGGAGCGACGGGCAGAAGAAGGCTGTTCAGTTAGACCACACTGTGTTCAGCTGGTGATGATGGGAATTCCCCTGGACCGTGGCCAGGTAGAATGAACACTCAGCTGAACTGAAAGAAACAGCAGATGTCAGGAGTCTGTGGGCTCACCGTGCCCTGTGCGTTGGAACACCACTGCCTGAGTCCCCACTCGTGAGTGCTGGTCCCCCGCCTTCCCACCCCAGCCCTGGCTCCTGCTCTGGTTAATCTCTGGCGTCAGTAAGCATGCTCTTTCTCCTTTGCACATCCAGGTCTGTAGGGGAAATTTTGATTATAAAACCGGAAGAGTGTTTAACCTAATGACGCGCTGCAAGCTTGCTCTCCACAGGCCCCTGGGTCTGCCAAACCGATCAGGCCTCATTATTTAGGAAGCTGCCTCAGCCAGGCATTACTAATTTGGGCATTACTAATTCGGATGCCTATTCGGGCAAATGAGCAATGAATCGTAAAGTGCTTTTGTCAGTGAATTGAAGTGAAGGGGTGGGGTCAGGGGAGAGCGGTAGAATGTTTGGCTTTTGCTTCATTTCCAGAAAGGACGGACATTGCTTCCTGGAAGCCGCACTTGGCAGCAGGCGTGGGGAATGGGAAAGATTTATTTCCTTCTGCCAAAGCTCAATAATTCAGCTTGAGTATCTCAAATCGATACATTTCTTGCAAAGTTTCCAAGGACCACGTTTTAAAAAAGAAAGACATTAAAAAAATTATCAGTACAACACAGCTCTGTAGTGATGAGACTGGCAGGTCAAGGGTGAGTCTGGTCTTCCAAAGAGACAGAAGCCTAATGAGAAAGCAGAGGTGAATGGGGAGAGCCGGGTTGGGAAGTGGGAGAGCAGGGTTGGGGCTGACAAGCCGGTAGGACACCTGCAGGCCCTGCTGTTAATGCCTCACTGGTTTTGTGGGACTTGTCTGGGAGAGCTGCTGGTTGGTGCCTCTGAAGGGCTGTGTGCAAAGCTGATGACTGAAACTCCCTGTATCTCGGGGCTGTGATTTGTCACTGTTCTTGGGGAAGAATCACATGCTGAGGTCTTCACCATCACTTAGGACCGCTGAGGTGTGCAGCCCACAGGCTGAGTGAGTCAGAGTCTTGTGAAATTTTCAGATGACCACAGTGCCGTCAAGGAAGGAGGGTGGCAGGGTCTACTGGGCCCTGTAAATGGGAGAGGTTCCCTCTGATGGGAGACTTTATGTTCACTGAAACCAGTCCTTAGTTCCATCATGCAAGAAGCCCCGTACCCTGGGTTTCTAGTGCAGAGGGAGCCTCGGGGCCCAGTTGCTTGGTTTACATTCCCTCCCAGGCCTGTCTGTCCCTCCTGTCTCTGTTTCTCAGGTGGTGCTTCCTTTGATCTGGGCCGCACAGGTGTGTCCTGAAACCCCTCAGATTATTATTACATTTCTTTCACTGTCACAGAATCCAGCAGTGGTTTACCAAAACTTGGCATTTATCTTATAAGTCTGTGCTGTCCTTTCATGTAAAAAGTATTATGGGACACTCTGGGAAGATGACACATGTAACAGCAGAATTCTCTCAAGCTCCTATAAGAACATAGCAATTTGGTAGCAAAACCCAAGGACAGTACTTTCAGCTAGGTCACAAGGTGTCCCCAAGGGTTTTGATAAGCCTTGGGACAAGAAAAACCCAAAATAACCAAGAAGTCTTCACCAGGGAAGAATGGCTCATTTCACCAGTAGTGTGAGTGACCTCTGGGGCTCTCCAAGATGTAGGATTCTCTGGTGCCTGCTAACTCGGGAGCCAGCCTTCTCCATCTATGGCAGCAGAGAAGAAGAGACTCGGGCAAGAACTCCCCAGGGAAAACAGAACCAAGCAATTTCAGAATGCTAGCTGCTGCGTTTGAACAGAAGAGTGAGCTAGGTAAGGCTGAAAGTAAGTTAATTCCTAAAAACCCAGGAAGATTAACTTTGTTTTAAAGAAAAAAAAAAATGAGCAGTAGGAAAGTAGTGAAACCAAAGCACACTTTTTAAAATAGAGGAAAGTTGGGAGCAGGCTAGCACTCCCCAGGACAACATGCGTGCATTCCAAGGTAACACCAACAGTTCACAGCATCCACATCCTTCCTTGTGAGCACAGACATGAGGAAGATGATACAAAGCATGAGAGGGGATAGTAGAGACAGTGGTAAGTCAGAAGTAGAAAAACTCAGAAATGAGTTAGCAGCACTCAGGAAAGAGTCAACAGGAAAATCACTTGAGAAATGAAGAGTAAGCTAGTAAGAATGCACGGTGGATCCAAAAGGCAGAGTCTTTAAGAGTCATGGAAGATGCAAACGAAAGATTTTTTGTAATAAAATAAGAAAACAACAAAAATAATAACTCAGGAGAAAGTGGCAAATATTGAATAAAGGCAGAGATTTCACCATGTGGGTAATGGGATCCCAATGAGAAAAAACCCAAAGGAAGCCCAGGCCTACAGAAGTCTGGATGTGACCACTGCACCTCATCCCATGATCCTTAAGTTATGTCTGCAAAGATGCTTCTCATAAAAGGTCTCACCCAGTCTTCAGGGGTGACAGTAGGAGGATGTCTTTGGGGACCATTCAGCCTTTGACAGCCTCTGTGCTAATAGGTCGCAGAAACAGGATGGAAGTGGAACTGTCATTTCCTTTAGTAAGTTGGCTAGAGGCAGTTTCTAGTGTTTTTCTACCATGTTAGGAATACTTGTTAAGAAGTCGGAGTAGACAGTGTGCTTTGATAAACAGTGATAACAGTGCTGAGAGACCTCACCAGAGCAGAGGCCCCGCCCAGCCACGAGAAAGGGCTTGTGTACAATGTGAATGAATGTTGCTTGCACCACCAGTGACATGCCACTCATTCTCCTGACAGTGTTCATGGGTTCTCACCTCCAAGCTCAAAGCACAGGGACCTCTTTGCAGAACTCCCATCCTTATTCGCATCTGAGCCAGGCATGGCAGTTCGTGCCTGTAACCCCGGCACTTGGGAGGGTCAGGTATTCAAGGTCGTCCTCACCTGTAATGAGTTCATGAGCTCCAAGAGAGGAATGACCAACTCCATGTGACAATAGGCAAGAATTGGATCCAGGTCTCTTCCTTTTGGTGTCTCCCAGCTGCTCAGAGTGTACCCCAGCCCCTGGCTATAAGGGAGTCCACTTTGACACTCTGTGTCTGCCTGTATACCTCTGACTCTTCTTACTACCTAACAAAGCTGAGCATGAATGGGTTGTATTGACATCTGGTGTTACCTTGATCAGCTTCCTCTTCCACAGACAGGACTCCACCTGCCCTTATCACAAGCTATAAATGATGTAAAATTCCAGATAGGGTGAGTGAGCCAAGCAAGAAAGGTGTTCTGCATAAGGCAGGGCCTCCTGGTTCCCTTCTGGCCACTGAGCCCCAAGGGAAATGGGTCTTGTCTTTGTTCTTTCCCTACCACTGTGTACAAGTCCTCAGCCAAGGGGATCAGCAGTCGTCACAGCTCTCATGCTGAAGAGTGGAACTGGGGAGAGAGGAGATTTTTCTCTCCTGTGGCTAGATCCACAAGGGCCGTTTCCCTGTGAATAAAGAAGGAAGGGGTCAGGGGCAGAGAAGTTAGTCTCCCGGGCACGTTCAAGAAAGTGCAACAGGATTGTCTTTAAATAGAAGTTGCTGGTCCAAATGTGATTTTTTTTTTCATGAGGCATCCGCGTCAGCAGTGCCGTTAAAATTGCTCCATCCTGCTCATGATGTCAGTCATGCAGCCCTCAGATGCTGAGTTAGCACTGGCTGCCTGGCCTTTCAAAGGACACTCAGTGCCACAGCAAAGGGCAGCCAGCCTTTGAAAACACTGGAGTCACTGTCGCTGGAGTCAGGCATGACAAGGTGGAATGGAATTCTTCTTCCAAAAAGACACTCAAGAAGAGCCTTGAAGAGTTTTAGGTTCCTTTGACCCCTTGGTCCAGTCTGAGGTCCATGGAGTGCCTGTTGAAAGTTAAACACTCTTTCCTACTTCTGGCCATCACCTTCCCAATACACACCGTTCCTGTCCCTCCCATACCACCACCACCTCTGGGATTCCATGATGGCAAGCACTGTCTCCATCCTGAAAAAAAAAAGGCACCTTGCTTTCTCAAAAGTTCCACAGGATAAAGAGCAACCCAGGAGGGAAGGGCAAGGGGGCAGCTGGGCCACACAAAGGCGAGCCTCCCTCCCACTCCAGTGATTGGATCTCTCCTGTCCCATTCAGAATGGGAATGAGGGTCACTCTTGTTACACTCTGTAAAGGAATATCTGTAGATCCTTGGCTATGGCCAGACAAGAGATCATCTGTGTGTGGCTTAAAAGAGCAGAAGGGAAAGAAAAGCTGTTCCTTTTCTTCTATTCAGGCAGCCCTTGTCAATCATAGGATGCAGATCCCACACATCCAGCCAGATCTTTATGCTCAGACACCCATTATATGCACTCATTATATCTACTTGAGACACACACTGACTTTTAATAGCTAGTTTTCTTATTTTTCCTTCCTGCCTTACAGTTGGACTTCTTGTTGGCATAAGCATTGGTAAAGTTGATAAATAAAATATATCTTTCTGCTCCCAAATGGAGGAAAGTCTGTCCTTTTTACCTCTTGGCCTTTGAAGCTCTTCTCTCTGTGGTGTCTTCTCGTTTCTGGTCACACCAATCCACTGTTCATAGACTAAGATAATTGATTGATATGAACCTTTCCTAGTGTACATACCAAGTTTCAGCGTGTTCGCAAGGACTTCTAACATTCCCTGAGAGGGGACACTCCCCCATACGGTCTGCTGCCAAGTAACTCGCAGCATTTTATCTTGCTCTGATGTCTATGTGAGAAGTGGGCACCCTCTCTGATTCTCTATTCTGTTTTCCTCCCTGTAATTTGGGGTAATGTATTTCTCTTCCAAACCTAATTTGCTGTTGCATTATATCACAAGTCAGCAGTTAGACTCATTGATATACAAGATACTGAAAAGCACTAAACTGATTTTCCAGTGATCCACCTATCGATTCCATGGTCCACAAACATTGACTTGGCAGGCAGATTTCCCTGTGTGTGCCTCTCAAAGGAAGGAGAATGGCTATCTCTGAACTCATGGAGACCTTTGCCTCCAAAAGCCCAAAAGCTGAGTGGTACTATGCAAGTGAGTTCCCATTTTCCAAGATTGTCATGGAACCTCCTCATCATGTCTCTTGGGAGAATGACTTGAAGCACTGATGTTCATCAGAAATTCCTTGTGTTTCCTTTGATTTTTTTAAAACACATTGTCCTGTGAAATCTTCAGAGCGTGCATTCCAGGACCCATGCTGACACCCAACTGAGACTCTCAAGTGCCTTTGGTAATGGGATACTATTTGCCTGTAACCTACATTCTGACATATACTTTAAATCATTAGATTGCTTACAAAACCTAAGGCTGTGGACAATCTTAGATTTCTTCCATCGTTACCCAGTATGGTTTAGAGAATAAAGACATGATGCATTGTAAAGGTTCAGTACGTTAACGGGCTTGGTTTGCTGTTATCTGGGGTGGTTTATATACTGCATTATGTGTATAATCAACCCCCAGTTAACTGAATTGCACATGTGGAGCCCATTGGCATCTATTGTGCTAAACTTTTAATTGAATTACTGAGTTTCTAAAAGGTGCCCTGTATGTTTCACACCTGAAGCCGACACCTCCTTCCTGGCTCTCCGTCATCCTTCCTTCCCTTGCCTGCTCCTGACAGTCTGAGTATCTTCAGGGCAGCTACTTTCCCAGCCTGTGCCCTGGCCCTGCCAGGCCTTTTTGTTTAGGTGCTATAGTGGCTTCAGAGCTCCACCAAGGACATCTCACAGCTTACATAGCTGTTGTTCTGGCTTCTTGGCCTCTAGTGAGCTGCTGAGTGCATTTCCATTTCCTAAAGATGCACGGGAGAGCCCCGGCACTAAGCTTTCTGGTCTCTGTCCTGCCAGACCACCTCAAATGCATGGAGCACATCCTTCATACAAGAATTATGGCATGTCAGACTTAAATTTGCCTTAGGAAGTGGAATGGCTCTTTATATATAATTTTATTAATTTTTAGAGAATTTTTCACATGCATACATTGTATTTTGATTATATTCACTCCCTGTTCCTCCCCCAACTCCTCCAAGATCCACCCTTTCCTGCTATAGCTTCCTGTTCTTTTGGTTCTAGGCTCATTGTAACCTTGGGAAAGTCCCTTAGCCTCTCTGAGCTTCAAATACAGATGTGTCCACTGTAACTTCACAGAGCAGTGGTTGAGACGACAGGAACACGGGAACACTTGCCAATGTACTAACCTCACAAGTTTGAAGCACCCTGACTCTCCAAACCACCGCAGGAGCGTGATAGGAATGGTGCCTGGACAGGAAGAGGGTGTGCTGTGTGACTTTAACTGGGAAGACACGATGTAAACATCTCCACCTTAGACTGGGAATTGGCCACAGGCTGTAACATTCTACTAGAGTCCAGTTTTGTCAATAGATGAGTTTTGGGGGATAACACGTATATGGACATCTTAGCTTCATTTCTATTTCAGTGATAACATACCCTGACCAAAAGCAGCATAGGGGAGGAAAGGGTTTATTTTACTCACAAATCCAAGTTATAGGCCATCATTTTGGAGAAGTCAGAGCAAGAACTCAAATCAAGCAGCCAGTTACATCACAGTTATAGTCAAGACCACAGAAAAAGTAAACACACCCTTGCTTGCTCTTGGCTAGCTTTCTCCTGTCTTACTCTGTTCAGGACTCTCTGCTTGGGGAATGGTGCTGCCCACAATGACTGGGTCTTCCTACCTCAATTAACAGTCAAGACAGATCCCTAGAGACATGCCCACAAGTCAACCTGATCTAGATAATCCCTCCTTAGGACTGTCTTTCAAGTGACTCTAGATTATGTCAAGATGACAGTTAAACCAGCACAGTGGGTAAGGAGTTACTAATTGGAACAGGGATAACTAAATAGCTGTCATGGAAGAGCCCACCCCAGTTTAACTAATAGCTCACCAAAGCTGCAGCCCTAGAACTCCCTGTGTGACTTGTAGGCAGTGCAGCCACTCAGGGAATCTCCTTCCTCACCAGAAGTTTAGTGCAGCTATAGCTTGTAGAATGGGACTTGTGAGTCTTGCTAGTTTCAGGAACTTCCTGAAATTGAGTTGTTTATTTCCTGAGGCTCTTGGCCCTCCCCCCTCATTTCTAGAGGGAATGTTTCAATCTGAAGTTGCTATACAACAGGGTGGCAGGCATAGAGGTGGGTCATCAAGCAGTAGGCTCTTTAGCTGCTTCCAAGGGCCTTACTGAAGGTGTGTCCTGAGTGCTGTGTGTACATCATTTAGAAGTTACCTCCAGATACATGCATGCACATTTTACACTTAGCACATGTACTTAATAACTGGCAGTTTTATTTGTCCACAGGTAGAAGAGACAAGGAGAGGCTCTGCCCTTTGACCCAAGTCTGACAGAGAGATTGACTGGCAAAGTAGAAGTGTTGGGGACTTCTGATGAGGATGAAAACATTAACATAGAATCAAGGAAGGGAAATAAGACAGACTAGAGGTGTTTTCTTGGCTTAATTAGAAAGCAAATTTTTAAACATCAGAGGGAAACTACCTATGATCCCATGAACCAAAATGCTACAATACTACTCAGAAGAGTTGGTGTGTTCTCAAAAATGAGATTCTCACTTAAGAATTGCACATGACTAAAAAATAAAAAAAGATGGAAGAAAACAACCAAAATCATCAGATACAGCTCTATAGAAGATAGTCTCTAGTGAGCTCCATTTTTCTTTTCTTTTCTTTTTTCTTTTTTTTTTTTTTTTTTTTTTTTTTTTTTTTTTTGAGACAGGATCACATATAGCCCAGGCTAGCCTTGAGCTCCTGATTCTTCTGTCTCTACCTCCCACATACTGGGATCTCAGGACTGTACCACCTCAACTAGTGACTCAACGTTTACAAAGACATCATTACTCAGGAGGCTGAAGCAGGTAGATCTGGAGTTCAAGGCCAGCCTGAGCAATTTAGCAAGACTGTGCCCTATCCCAGAGAATGATGCATACTTAGTACAAAAAATTGGGAAATAAAAATAAGTAAAAGAGACAGTGTCACCTATAATTCTACTATTGAGTGACAGTTGCTATTAATATTTTATGTTCTATAAAACATCTGTGCATTGTTTGAGATTCTGTTAGTATACACACTATTTTGATTTTCAATATGAATATTCATTCTTTCTAAAAACTGTTATCAATTGCATCATTTTCTATCATAGATGTTGTCAGTAACTGCTCTCTTTTTTATGTTCTGTTTTCCACTATTAAAAATAACACTTGATATTTTTTTAAAATGCGCATCTTTGTGCATGAAGGATTTTTCTGCATACAAAGTTATTTCTCTAAGGTAGATCCTCAGAAGTTGACATTCACCAAGCTCTTAAAATATCACCAAATCATTTGCCAGCATGGTGTGCCAGCTTCTCATCCTACAATCTTGTATCAGTCTAATGAGCTCTCTCTTTTAAAAAGCTGTGTGTAGTGGGTGATTTTTTAAAAAGTTACTGAAAAGAGAAATGATAAAGGAGAAACCTCATAGGTCTAGAATATTAAGACAAGAGGAGCTACAGATAACTTCAGGCTACAATGAACAAAATCATGGATGCTTTAAGGAAAAGCCTATTATTGGCCTGCTGTGGCTTATGTGGGGTAACACCAACACATGCAAAGAGAAAACAGCACCATTAACCTTCTGACTCTTTCCTCTCACTCATCAAGGAGAATGACCACCAGACAGAGCACTGGAGATGGGTTGACTTGTTGGGAGAGGAAAAGCTGAGCTCTTCTATGTGGCCCAGACACATGTCATGCCAAGCCAGAGAACTCTCCAGAAACATCAGGCACCCCAGGGTACCCCTTGGGGTAGCAGGAAGAGGAAAAGGTGCTAGTCGTGTTGACCTGATGTGAGGAGTAGATAGGGAGGGGAAGTGGGCACACAGATCAAAACAGGAAGGCTGATGGGACCCTGAGTACCGTTCAGGACGGGTTTTCAGACCTGTGTGTGTGAGCACAGAGAAAAAGTTATCCCCGTGGGGCCAGACATTGGTCCCTCTCCACCTCTGCATCCTCAGTAAAGTTGCTGGAAGTTTTGTACTTGCATATTTCTGAGCTTCAGAAAAGCATTCCATCTTATTGATGAGTGTGTGGAGGGTTGATAGATAGGAAATTGATTGGTACCCATCAAAAGGAGAGGGCTAGTCTGTCACCAGCATGCTCCCGTCTTAGGCCTTACCTGGTCAGCACTTTTACTGACCCATGGGGATGACAAATGCCTATCAAAGCTTCGATGATATAAGCTTTGTAATATGGATAATACTAGAAAGATCTGTGTCTGGGTGAGATGCAGCATGCTAGAATGATTAAATCAACTGTCAGTTGACATGCATTCTTACAGTGTGATGATTCCTAGTACCAGTTACGTATGTACAGGCAAAGATATTGCCATTAATGTAACCATAGAAAACAGGAGTGGATTCCTAGGAAAAGCAGAAGTTATTAAAGTACCTTTATGTTCTGTCAGAGTACCAAAGAGTCTTAGAGAGGCAGGTGTGTAATAATACAAACTTTGATTGCATCAGACCACTTGGATTTCTATGCTTACTCTTCCATTTCCTGGCTACGTGACTTCATCCAAATAGTCACTGAAGTTTTCTGTGATTTGGTGATTGTTGTCTTATGGGGCAAAGGGAATTAGGTGAGTGGCATATATAAAGCATCCCCTGACCCACAATCAATGCTTGTGTTGGCTGTTATTATCAATCTATTTGAAAATTACCATGGTGGAAGTAATCGTGAGACTGAGGAGCCAGAACCCCAGCATTGCCTCTTCCAGTTTTGTGGGCTGTTGTGGTCTCACCTGCCAAGGCAAGAACAGTAGCCATCATTGTGATTTGGTTTGGTTTAAGAATTCAGTGTCTGCTGCATCGTCATTGAACTGTATTGTCCAGGCAGAGAAAGACCCAAGTCATGCTCCTGTGTTGTCTTAGGAGTTGGGGGAACACAGGTGTACAACCTCTGAAAACTGTAGTTCTGGGCTGTTTATTATAAGACAAGATGACCAAGCAAGGATGGAATTAGTCACTGGACATGACTGGGTCAAGGGTCATAAAGTTGCTGTCATGGAGTCAAGTGATTGGGTCACATGGATCCCTGGGGTGGGTTGACCAGGAGTGGTATGATTAGCTTTTCCAGGCCTTGGTTTCCTAATCAGTCATGGAGACCAGGGTTGAGACAGTACCTATCTGTGACATCTCCATCCCTCACATTCTCAACTTCTGCCCACCAGTGCATGGACTCCATAGCAAACACGTGTAATATGGAGAGTTTGAGATGAAAGGATGTTTTTGCCAAGGGCTATAGAGGTGAAAGGCCTTGAGCTGGGAACTGGGGTGTGGCTTAGCAATAGAACAATTGCTGAACATGTATGAGGCCTTGGGTTCCATTGCAAGCAAACACACACACACACACACACACACACACACACACACACACACACACACACTCTCACACTTGTCCACAACTCTAAGCCTTCTGTTTCCTCATCTGTTAAACTGAAATGAGAACCCAGCCAATTGCAGGGCTCCTGTGAGTTAGGGGCAGTGACATGTAGGAAGCACCAGCCAATTGCAGGGCTCCTGTGAGTTAGGGGCCATGACAGGTAGGAAGCACCAGCCAATTGCGGGGCTCCTGTGAGTTAGGGGCCGTGACAGGTAGGAAGCACCTTTGGACTTCAAAGGGGCAAACTGTTATGTTTGTCATTGCCATGCTGACTTACAACTTTGCAAAGAATTAGAACATAGCAGCACACTCTTCAGCACTAATCTGCCTTCCATGACTCAGAAGAGCCTTCGAGAAGTTACAAAGGTCATGATCTCAAATGTAGAGCAGTTTTGTAGGAAAACAAACATCCTGGCTGGCTGAGTTGCTTTGTGTTTAAGGTTCCAATTCAGTAGGTACACACTGGCTGTATTAAACCCTTCAGGAACTTGTTGGTCACATACATACCCTAAGCCCCATATTTTTACAGATGAAGCCATTGAGCCACAGAGAAATGAGGCAAGCGCACTTCCTAGAATCGCATGCTCATTAGCAGCAGATGTGGGAGTGGAATCCCAGCTCCTGATTCCCAGTCAGCTTTCCATCATTTATTTAAGCATAACTCAGAAAGTTGAGCATGAGCTGAGGATGTCCTGATGGGTGTGGTGGCCATCTTTGAACATGAAATTGAAGAAATCAATAGTCTGGATGTATCACTGAAGGGTGTGAGCCCATGAACTTGACTGGACCTCCTTAAGAAAGAAGGCCAGTGGGAGTCTTAGTCATTTTCTCATTCATAGCAATTCAGTTCCTCCATACAAAATTCTCACCAAGTGCTCTCTGAAATTAATTGGTGTGGTAAGACTGCTGGTCATGGTTAAATGGCTTTTGTGGCACATTGGTATTAGTATTAGTGTAATGTCTAAGAGGGTGTCTCTCACTAGTCTGTCTGTCTCCCTCTTTCTCTCTCCCTTCCTCCCTCCTTCCTAATCATTAACGGATATATTCTTTCTTTGTTGAGCCAAATTGCCAGAACTGACTATAAAACACATCCTACACATCCCTCCCTTCTCAGGCAGTCTTGGTCCCACCCACCACTGGGAGCTGGGCAAAAAGTCAGGAGCAAGTGTCAATGCTGAGCAGCCTGTGAAAACAGCACTTTCTTCCCAGACACATTGGAAGTGGCATTCCGCCTGCCCCTCCCTCCTCTTCCTAGCCATAAATCTGTCTCCCTGGGATCTGCACATTTTTTTTTTCTATCTTCAATCTGCTGATAACTTGCCTCGGCCAAGGATCTCAGCTTTGGGTGGGAGGGAGTCGATTTCCTCAGTCTTTTGGAAAGCCAGTCCTGGTTCTGAGTGTGGATGGAAAATGCCTGGGTAAGAAAACAGACTCGAATCTGAGTGCTTGGATTCAGACCTCAGCTCCACTTGTTGCTAGAACCATTCAAGCATGGGGTGAATCCCTTAAATGCATAGACCTCCTCCGTGTCTTAGTTTGCACCTCCATCTCAAATGTACAAGCATGCAGTTAAATGGACTGATATTTCTGAAATGCTTTAAACAGTGCTAGGTGCAGAGAAGTGCTTCGTAAACGACTGTTTAGTAAGTTAAATAGTCTTCATCACACCAGAGTTTCCCTCAGGTACCAGCGCTATTCCATTAGACACTTCAGCATACGGGCTTTAGGGCCCTTGAAGGGAGTGGCTTCTTTTTTCTCCATTAAAATTACAAAGCATATGCTATATCCTAGCCTTTTTATACCGCTGAATGAGAAAGGAAATGGCAGAGGGACTTGGCTTGCAACACCGCTGCATGGCGAGCCTGTCTCTGGCTCAGTGAGCTGTCCACCTTCTGCTGACGCTAATGCAAGTGCAGTGGAGCTGATCGATCTCCTGAGCGTCCTCCAGCGGGGTGCTGGCAGCGTCGGGGTCACTGTTGTTTAGCCGCCAAGTGCTCTGTAACCCGCCGTCCAGCTGTGCATGTGCCCAGAGCCTCCGTGTGGGCTCCTGGGGAGGGGGTTTCCACAGCACTGTGGCCTTGGTTGCTTCAAGGCCGAGCTGTGGGAGAGATTAATGGGAAGTGAGAAGAGAAACTGTTATTCTTACCCAGCAGTGCTGTTGGGAGTGTGTGACTCTTCTTGTATTTAGGGAAAAGATTACTCATGAGGATTTTCTTTCATAGAATATAAAGAACCTCAAATTACTGCTTGTGGCCCCCGCCCCCTTCTCACCCACCTCTCTGTTTCAGTTTGTCCTGGGTAGAACTGTCAGCATTTTATTTTCGTTCCCCTCCTATGCAGGCTTTGGTTCTGTATTTACTTTGACATCCCAACAAGCTGCCCCAGACCCATTTCCCTGCATCATCTAAAAAGCCCTCTGGCCACTAGGTGCTTTCCTGTGACCAGCCTGATGGGAACCTCCACCCATCCCCTGATGGCATTACCCTCCTCCCACTTACCAGTAACATCTGAAGTCACAAATTGGCATGCTGTTCTTGTTCCAAGTAGGCACTGTTGACAGTAGGAGGTGAAGTTGAAGGTTTTCCCAGGATAGCCTGGCTAACATTCGCACTCTACTAGGAAGAGGTGGACACTTGGATATCCATAAACCATTTTCAATAGGCATTGCTTTCTGGCCAGTCAAGAGCCAAACAACAAAACCTCAGATCCTTTAGTGGCTCTGTTTCCTTCTAAAAGTCATAAAGCAGTCACATATTACAGTAGCTACCTCATAATGCTACTCGTTTCATCCATGTGAAAAACATTGCCATAAAATTTAAAAGCCAAGAAAACACACTCAGAGTCTTGGGGTTTTGGGTTGGATTGGTGGTTTTGATTTTAGGGTAGTAGGGATTGAACTTTGGGCCTCATGCATGCTACCAGTGAACAATAACCCCAGCCCTCTTTTGACTTGAGACGAGGTCTCACTGAGTTGCCAGGTTGGTCTTGAACTCACTCTGTAGCCCAGGCAGCCATGCATAGCCTTCCGTTGCTTTCCAAGTAGCTGTGTTACCAGGCCTAGCCAACTGACTGGTTATAAGGAGTCTTCCGGGGACTTAGAAGAAACTGACGTCTATTCTTCAAAAGCATCTACTTCAGAGGAGCCTCTTAGAAGGCAGAGCCAGCAATCACAGTCAGAGCCTGGAATGTTCTCCCTGGCATCTGAGCCCTGTGTTCCCCTCTCTCAGCAGTACTTCATCATGCCCAGGGTAGGGCGAAAACTGGTTCGTTGTAGGATTGAGCTGAAGGTCACGTTTTTGAGACACACACCACATCTCTGCACAAACGCTGGTCCCTCTGAGCTCTCTTTGACTCTTGATTCTGAGACTTCGGAGGGTGAAGCCCTGCAGACCTTGTGCTGTCAGGATTCAAGTTGTGAATAATTATCAAAGACTGTTCTCCTCAACTCTCCACTCCCCCAACCCCCCCAACCCTCCCCCCCAACCCCCGCACAAGAGCCTTTGTTCATAGGACTTATAGCAACCCTTACCACATTGTAAACTACTTTCTAAAGTATTCACTAACTTATTGACCAACAAACTAGGCATATATCAATATATATTTAAAGTATATTTTCAAAAGATGTGTGTAAACAACAGTAGTGTTATATGCTTTTACAAACTTCTCCAGTGTCTAGGTTAATAGAAGATACCTGGATTCACATCTCTGTATTCAACCTGTTGTGACGGTAGCAGGTCATGTAGCTCCTAGAACATTCCATATGTGCTCATGAGAGAATAATGTTAATATTGTTCTGAAAAGAGTTTTTGCTGTATAGACACTGTGCAAGGGTCTTGGGAACCCTCTGGGTTCCCAAGGATCCCACTTTGAGAACTATTGTTCTAATCACTTGAAGGATGTATCAGAGTTTCCCATAGCAGCAAAGAGAAATAAAACTACAGACTCTCTGCCTCCCAGAGATACAACCTGAACCACCCTGTCGGTGACATCTGACCCACTTCCAGTCCATCAGCAAGACAAATAATAAAGCAAAGGACCTTCTGTGTTACTCTGGCTGTGCATTTGCCAGAGGCTAGCCTCGCTCTTCCCAGAGGCTGAGTAAATGACTCTTCCTGGAAAAAGTTTCAGGGGATGCTTCATTATTTGGCAGCTCTGTGGGGGGGGGGGGGGTCAAGACCAGCCCTGGAACACTCCCATTTCAAAGGACTCTGGGCTACAATCACATGAGCTCTGAGTCTAAGGTCTCCTGCTAAACACACTGAGATTTGTCATAATTCCAGTCCTCCTAGGGTGCCCCCAGGCCACGTTAGAGCCAATCTGACCTTAGTGCAGCCCTGGGGCAGGGCTCTAAGACCTATCATCCCTGAGACACATGGAAAGGGGGTTCCCCTCATTTTGCCTCTAAGAAAAAAGCTAATGTGACCCACACTTAAGCACTTACAAACCTGGGCCTTGGAACTCAACCCGAAGGCTCTTGAGACAGACAGTCTCAGTTCTGTTAATTATTCCAAGACCTTTCCCCCTTTTGTCCCAACTGTGTGACTGACCAGATCTTTTCTCTCTGCCTTGTGCTCTCCAACAGGCTTGCAGCCAATCTACTGGAGCAGAGATGACGTAGCCCAGTGGCTCAAGTGGGCAGAAAACGAGTTTTCCTTAAGGCCCATTGAGAGCAACACGTTCGAAATGAACGGCAAGGCGCTCCTGCTGCTGACCAAAGAGGATTTCCGCTACCGATCTCCTCATTCAGGTAAGAGTCTGGTTCTTGCATACCAGACTCAGCATGGAAAATATGGCCGGTGGTTGGTCTTTGCCATACTCATCTTGAGGCAGTAATCTCCACAGAAGATCTCATGGGAACAAACATAATGACAGCTTAAGAAAAAGAAGATCTACTGGCATTGGCCGGTGTGTGGGGAAGAGGAGGTTTCCAGATCAAAGAGACCCTTGGGTTAGAAGTAATTCACCTATAAGCAGACACAGAAACTTTAAGGGGTCTAGTGTCCCATCAAATAGTGAAGAAAAATTCCATTCTTCCTCTTTTATCTGCCTTACCCCTGATCCTAAAGACTTTAGAAGAGACGGCTAAGAGCACACATGCTGTGAACCACTCAGTTAAAAACACAGGAGACCTAGGCATGGTGGTGCACACCTGCAGTCCCACCATCCAGGGGGTTAAGGCAGGAGGGTCATGAATTCAAAGCCAGCCTGGGCTGCATTAAAAGATCCTCTATCTAAAATAACAACAGTCGAGTAAGAAAGGAAAGGGTTAGGCATTGCTGATACCTTGACAGAATCGTGTTATCCAGCCCTTGAGCTGTTAAATAGTGGCCCCATTAAATGGATCTGGGTGATTAAAATGCAGAGACATGTGTGATCACTGGACTCAGAAAGACCCAATTAATAAAGGAGAACAGACAAGTTTCACTTGGTGTTCCCTCTTATTTAGAGTTATTGCACACATAGCATTCAGGTAGAATAGATTTATGTGTCCGTTGTTTTATAGGAACAAAATCACTCAAGTCATTATCGACTTAGTTCATATTATGCTCTCTATCCCTGTTTAAAAATAAAAAGAAATTCACTCACTTTCAAGGTCCCTTTAATTCATTTAAAAAAAAATTGGCAAACCAGGCATCATGGTGTAGACCTGTAATCCTAGCACACAGAAGCCTGAGGCAGGGGGATCATGAGTAGGAGGCCAGCCTGAAATACATTTTGAGACCCTATCTCCAAGACTCGTGTGTGTGTGTGTGTGTGTGTGTGTGTGTGTGTGTGTGTGTGTGTGTGTGTGTGTGTTGGTCTTTTGGTGTGGCAGTGTGGCTTTGTAAATAATTTCTGCCCTTTCCAAACCACCAGTGTCCTTATCTTTAGAAATACACTTTGCTTACATTCTTCCAATACAGAAAAGTCCCATTTCAAAGTTGAACTGAAAGTGTTCATTATTATCTACATGCAATTCCTTGGACCAACCATCTAAATAGAAGGTGGCTCACTAGATTAAACAGCTATGTTTTAGATTTAAGTCAGAGAATCCTAGAATACAAATCACAGAGGGCAGTTGCCAGAAGTTGCAGGGCGGCTGCATGGCCTTGACTGAAGACACACGAAGTTGGCTCTTTCCTATCTTACTGTGTCTTTGAACGAGGAGTAAAAACTGTGCAGCACATGTCAGAGGGATGCTTAGGGAGGTCACTCATGGGAAGGTCATCTAAGATGTTAGCTGCCCAGCCCATGAATGAAGGTCGTGGTGGCAGCAGATGTGTGGTGCAATTGTTTGATGCTTTCTTTAATAAACCACATACACACTTACTAGTATTTCTGTTTTCTCACAAGTTTATTGCTTACCTTACTTTTTATTCTGCATTCAGCTGAAAGTAATTATCTTATAATATATGTTTTCTGATTTGTTCTTAAATACAGTATTTCTACAGACTGCCTCCCTTCTCTCAGGATCTCTGTCTTGAAGTCGTAAATAGGAAGCTAAAGGTCACTTACTTATTTTTCAGTAAAATAATATTCTTGTTTTATTATTTTAAAATTCAGATGGGGGAATCTTTTGACTTCATTTTCACCTTCCACCACATGGTACAGATATCAGCACAGATACGTGTGTGTGTTGGGAAGTGGGGAACACTTTAGAAGGTGGGGCCCAGTTGGATGAGGTAGATCACTGAAATACCTGAACTGAAATGGGTTACCTTTCCCCGTAGTAAATGAGAAGTTTGTAATTCAGTTTAGCGACCAAAATATACTAAATAGAATACTTAGGACCCAGAGCCAATCACATTCAAAACGCACACTGTCCCATCACAGTATTGGGCATTTGGGGGTCCCCTACCCCCCTGGCGTGTGACTGCACAGTTGTCACTGCGGAATTCACCGTGGAACTCCGAGGGTGAGCTGCAGGCTCCTCTCTTAACTCCTCCGCAGGCAGAAAGGACCCAGCCTCTCACACCAGGCATGCTTTTCCTTCCTTCATTTGCTCTATTTTGTAATTGGTCAAAAGGAAACCAAAATTTCTGAGTCAAAGGGAAATAGAAGAGAGAACTGTTTGCAAACTGGGGCGTGTGTTTCTTGAGATGATCATCTGCTTGTGAAGGTTGTGTGCAGAGCAAATCATCACCTGAAAAGTGCACACTTAATGATGTGAGGGTGCCACTGTCAGCCACTAACCCAGAGAAGTGAGAAGCTCAGGAGCCACGGGAGAGACTCTCAAGTAGCAGATGGCATTTAAGCAGTGGCCCTCCGGCCTCAGCCTTTTGAGCACCAGCAGCATATAATGAGAGCTTTAGAGCTAATCACAGCCTTTCACCGGCAATTCCATTCCTAAGAAAATATCCCAAGGAAATTATCCAGTAGTGGACAAAGAAAATGTCCTTAGCCAGTCTATTTATAACAGTATAAACTGGAAATACCCCAACCACCCCCAATATGAGACTAGCTGGGCAAACTCGGAAATGATCAATTTAACGGGATACTCCATAGCTCAACACCTAACTGTTCATTTCGTTTATTATTCCTTCATCACGTCATTCAGGGTCTTGCATATCCTATTCAGGATCTGAAGCAGAGGGTTGGCCAGGAACAGATGTGCTGTGTGAAGGTAGGGCAGTCTGACTGGAGTCTTGAAGCAATGGTAAATGGGGAAAGCAATTCTTGAGCCAAGGCGGGGCCAGCAGAGAGGGGGTGATCCCAAGAGTTCCCAGACTTGATGACTGATTCGATGTTAGATGAAAGAGGGCGATTAGGGGGCGATTGAAGGACTAACCCCAAATTTCTGACCTGATTGGATAACAGCATTTACTGAACTAGGGAACCCCTTCTGGTTTATAAAGATTTCTGTGTTGGACACATGGTCCATAAATCAAGAGATAAGTAAATGTGGTCCTGGTAGTCAGAAGGCATCGTGACCGGAACAGATCAGGCCAAAGACAAGCGGAGCGCAGTCGTGGGGACAGATGCAGTTGTCCGCGAGGAGCTGGTGAGGGTGCTGGGAAACCCACTATTGAGGGCTGGAGGAAGAAGAGCTGGGAGGTGGGAGGAAAGCCAGAGCAGCCATCTTGGCAGGCAGGAAGCATCCTAGGAGGGGGCAGGTGAAGATTCCTGGCAGTGAGTGCTGCCAAGGTGGGGCTCTTCCCAAGTACCACAACTGCCCTTTGATTTAACACCAGAGAGGTGACCTCAGCTAGAGCAGTTTGGGGAAGGCTTCGCTTGGAGGAAGCCAGCGTGAAGAAGTAGAGATAACAGAAGTGACAGCTCCTGGGGAGGGTTGACTGCCAGGAGAGGAAGGGAAGAGAAGAGCCACAGGAGGAGGAAGGGATTCGGGGAACCTTGAAACCGCCTGTGTACTAATGGACAGAAACCCGCAGATTTTGAGATGATTCTGCATGGAGGGGAGGGTTTTAGAGAGGCCTGACTATGAACTAGAAATTTCTGTATGGAATTATGACAACAGAAGGAAAAAGAAACTTCCACACACAAAAGTAACATAATGAAACTTATGTATGTGCTTGAATGCAGAAGTATTGAAGCTGAGAGACTGTGACATGTCAGCTCATGAAAGCCACGCCCACAAGAGATGCCGTCTAGTGAATGTGTATTCCATGAGACCAATGTTTCGTACCTGTCTCCTTTATCTTGCCAGGTCTGTGGCGTTATTCTCATCTTGCACAAAAGCACAGGCAAGTTTAGCTAAGCCGTAAACTAAGAATCAGAGAGAGGAAATAATTTGCCTGAGGACAGGTAGCTGACGACAGGGACCAGGCTTCAGACTTGGATTGACCTCCCTAGAGCCCAAATTCTGTTCCCTAAAAGAAAAGTAATTTTCAGCAGCTGCCTCCCTTCTCTGAGCTCTTGATCTTCAAACACTGACAAGACTAACGGGCAACTTGCCTTGTGTTTTCTACTTTGTCTTCTGTTTGTTTTAAACAGCCACCCCATCCCCCACTAAGGATTGGACCTAGAGCCTCACATGCTAAGCTCCAACCTTATTTACCTTTGTCCCACTTCCATACACCCTGTCCATCCCCACCCCCACCCCGCTTGCTTCCTTTTTTGACAGAGTCCTGCGGAGTTAACCAGGCAGATCTTGAATTTGCAATCCTCCACCTCAGCCTTCTGAGTAGTCAGGATTACCAGGCCTAGCTTCTGAAAGAAATTTCAGTCAGA
Source organism: Peromyscus californicus insignis (assembly GCF_007827085.1). Taxonomy (NCBI): domain Eukaryota; kingdom Metazoa; phylum Chordata; class Mammalia; order Rodentia; family Cricetidae; genus Peromyscus; species Peromyscus californicus. Next base: position 146,349,242 of record NW_026294584.1, read on the forward strand.
GAGTAACATGTGGAGCTGAAGAGCTGGCTCAGTGGATGTTGTGTAAGCACGAGAGTCTGAATTCAAATCCTCAGCACTCACATAAAAAGTTGGGTATGGTTGTGTACGTCTGAGAGTCCAGCCCTGAGAGAGTGGCAGGCTTGTCCTGAGAATTCGCCGGCCACCTGACCTAGTCAAAATGGTGGATTTCCAGTTCACTGAGAGACCCTGGCCAAGACAGCAAGGCAGAGATGATGGAGGAAGACACCAAAGTCCCTTCTGGCTTCTTACGCAGTCAGGTGCATGCACCCCAGCACCGCTCCCCTCCACCCTCCCTCACACACACACACCAAGAAGGAAAAAAAGTAGAATTTAGATTTCAGAATATACCAAAAAAAAAAAAGCCGGGCAGTGGTGGCTCATGCCTTTAATCCCAGCACTCGGGAGGCAGAGCCAGGCGGATCTCTGTGAGTTCGAGGCCAGCCTGGGCTACCAAGTGAGTCCCAGGAAAGGCGCAAAGCTACACAGAGAAACCCTGTCTCGAAAAACCAAAAAAAAAAAAGATTTCAGAATAGGTTGCCTGGCTTTCAGAATGCATGTCAAAATACACATGTTGAAGCTGTTTGTGTTTCAGTGTATATGTATGACCCAGGATAATGTATCAGTGTTAGGACAGAAAGCTGGAGAGTACAAATATTTTCAGTTTCCAGCTCTCCTTCTAGGGAAGGTGTCAGTGAAGCTCCCAACATCAAGGTTAAATCTGCCTCTGTGGACATGTGTATCTCCCCAGGTCCCACCATGTCCCACCAGTCCCAGAGCCCACTTATAAAATAAACACACAGACTCTTACATTATTTAAATGCTTGGCCATTAGCTCAGGCCTATCATTGTCTAGCTCTTACTCTTATACTTAGCCCATTTCTATTAATCTTTACTTTGCCACGTGGCTCGTGGCTTACCGGTACTTTACGTCTTCCTTGTCCTGGCGGCGGCTCCAGGCAGTCTCCTGCTCCGCCTTCCTGTTCCCTCAATTCTCCTCTCTGTTAGTCCCGCCTATACTTCCTGTCTGGCTACCGGCCAGTCAGTGTTTATTTATACAGAGCGATATCCACAGCAGTATACATGTGCATACAGATAAGCAGATGAACCAGCTGTTGGCTCTGCATCCAGAGGTCTGGGTTCCAATGCCTAGTACTTCACAGGCACTAGTTGGGACCAGTTATTCCATTGCTGAGAATATGGAGATTTGCTAAGTTAGGCACACAGCTCTATGGCTCAAGCTTTGCTTTCAGTGGACAAATACACAACTTATTCCAAATACCTTCTGTATTCCAGCTTTTAGGTTAGCTTTGTTTTTATGAAGCAATGTTGAAGGTACTTTAATATAAGCTAACTCACAGGGGTTAAGAGAGATGTTTGGAAGAAAGTAAGACACCATGTGGGCTTCTCAAAGAAGAATCACAAAAAGCAAAACATACTCACGTGTGTGTAGACTCTTGAAGGGAGAGTCACCAATTTCACCTTTAAATATGGTGTCCTGGTCCAGCATGATGGCTCCGCAAGGGAAGATGCTTGCCTCCAAGTTTGGTGATCTGGGTTTGATCCTAGACACACATGGTGGAAGGAGAGAACTGACTCCCACAAGTTGTCCTCTGAATACCACGTGTGCTTTGTTGTGTGTTTCTGCACACACACACACACAATAATAGTTAAGAAAAAAATAAGTGAGTTTATCTGCACAGTTAAGGATCTGAAGAATATATCCACAGAACAGGTGGGTATTAGAGAAGCCAAAGGGCAGTGGGCACGGAGACAGGTGCAGGGCCATCTTCATTTATTTAGGAAGCTGTAGGCAAGACATGTTTTGAACACTCTAGAAGCCAAGATGAGATATAGGAATTTCAAGAAAGCCAGATTCCAACGCAACAGAACTTTTTACCAACTAGAACCATCAAAAAATGGTTTTCTTATGCCAGGGCTGGCTGCCCATCATAGACTTACTCCGCCAAGGCCATTTCTTGGCAGGGGAAGGAGATCGAGGGGACTCCTAGAGAGCAGAAGTTTGAGCCAATCTAAGACATTTCCAGAGTCTTTAAGAGCTTATAATCCAAGTTGTTGCAGATACATTGTGTTACTGAGTGTTACACACAGTGCATGTCCAATGCACTGCCTCCTCCATAGCGCTGAGCCAGCCACTTCTCTGAGCAAGCTCCTGGTTGCTGAGGAGCCATGTCTGGTCCAGCTGTACCCACATACTGGGGTCATAAAGTTAAGTTTTCCTGACAGAGCTAGGACTCAGGCTTCCGTAAGTATAAGCCATCCCCATGAACATGTGCATGGTCATCTTACTGCTCTTCAGATAAGCAGCTGGTAGAGACTGCTTGGTGCATCCCCTCCCTCTGCTTCCTTCTGTGGGAAAGCCTCTCTCTGCACAGCCCCCTCCCTACCAGCTGTTGGATGAGAAGCTAAAACATCATGAAGGCAGAGCGCGTGTCAGCCCAGTGTGGCAGGATGAGGAACTGGGAGAGAGAGGCCTTGGTTCACCTTCTTTGCCCTTTTCTCAAAGGGGAATATAGAACTCAGACCTTCCTCCTCAGGTCTCCATGTGAGACCTGACTGTCCTTGCCCACTTGGATGATCTCAGTAATCAGGATGGCAGTGTGATTGATAGTGGAGCTGGTGCCCGCAGTAGCCAGTGCCAAGGAACTCTTACTGTTCAGCCTCTGCTCGTCTCTTTATGGGGATCACCTCAAAGAACCCTCAGGACCCTACAGGGTTACTGGAGTCTAGATGAGGAAACCCAGGCCTAAGGCAATGAAAGGACATGTTTAAGGAGGTTCAGATTCCACGGCATCAGCTAGCTGTTCTGCTGTAGAGAAACGTAATTCCAGGGACCAGTAAGATGGTTCATCGGATAAGTGTGTTTCCCATGCAGGCCTGGTGACCTGAGTTTGACCCCTAGAACCCAAGTGGAGGTGGAAGGACAGACCTACTCTACAAGGTTGCCCTCTGACCTCCACACCTGCTGTGTGACATTCAACACATGAACATACACACGCAATAACAGTAAATAAGGTGGTTTTTGTTGTTGTTGTTTTAAGAAGCAAGAACTCAGAAAAGAAAGTGGCCTCCTACTCCTGGCCCTTGTTTTAGGTCTCCTCACCAACTTGAGGAGGTGTGGGCATACCAGCTCTGTTCCAGGTCCTTCTCTACATTACTGTCATTGAACCTTTATGATATCAGAGCAAGGGAGGCAGGTGCGACAGTGTGCATTTTGCAGAGACACCCAGGGACTCGCTCAAGGTGACCTGGTACCCAGGCTGGCTAAGGCTGCAGACTCTGCCCCTCGCTGAGGGAATAGCACTGAACACCCTTCACAGACACTAAATTTATATTTCCTGGCCTCCCCTTCCAAAATGGATACACTAATTGCAGACTTTTTTTTTAATAGTAATCATCAAGAACACATTTCTTTAATGTTTGCGTTTTCTATTCTGCATAATGCCAAAATAAAACATCGATCAAATCCACAAGCTCAAACCCAGTATGGCCATATAAATTAGGAAGGGTTAGGAAGACATTACACTAAACGGAAAGAAAAAAGTGTTGATTAGGGACTTATTTTTGTATGAGATTAAAATGTGAATCGTTAAAATAGGACTATATTTTGGGTTCTGCGTTCCCTTCTCGTCAGAGCCATAGCAATGGCTCCTGGATTGGAGCACTGAAATCCTTCCCAGCTCTGAAACCTGGTACCCAGTACAGGTTCTACTTTCCCACAGCATTTCCAAAAGGGTGGTCAGAGCTCCTTTGTATACGCCTGCCTGTCCTATCTTAAGAAAATCCCCTCCAGACTGGTGTCTTAGTCTTCATTTAATCCTAATTGTAAGTGGCAGCAGTTAGCTGCACCACCAGTAACCAAAATTCAAAGATGGGGGATAGAATGAGTAGCATGGAGCTAGGGAAGTTCCTTGGTGCATGGGGGGGTGGATACTTGGGAAAGAGTAGCCACCTACAGAACTTGATTTGGTACAGGGGGTGGTAGTAGATACGTTTGCACTCGTGGAGTATTTTTGCAGTTCATGCTCAGTTTGGAAGAAAAAATAGCAATATCTACAGCCCAAAATGCACAGTTAAATTAAGTTGTTAATTAAAGTGTCTTTAAAAATGGCTAAGATCAGAGACAAAGGCCCATTGTTTGGTACAATTGTTGACTGCATGTCTCTGTATAAGGTAGAGTGTGGGGGGGACAGTGAGGCCTGTGGTGTTTTTAAAAATTAATCCCCCATCCTTACAGAGTTCCAAAGCACCCCCCTGCATTGTGAACTTGGATCAAAGCCAGAGAGGGGTAGAACCAGTTCGTGATAGGATTTTTTTTTTTAACTAATGACCTACTCAGTAGACACTTCAAATACCAAGTGTACAGCACCCACCATTCTCTCCAAGCACTGACTTGTCCGAGGTAATTTTGTGGAGCTTGTATGACCTTGGAGTGATGCCTAGATGTATTTTTAAAGAAGAGATGACCCCATACTGTCCCAGTTCTTTATAGAGAGTGGCCACTTCTGACCAACACCAAACGAGAAACTTGTTTCTTAACACCCCCAACCCCAGCCTGGGCACCGAGTGAGAGAGATGTATTCTTCCCCCTACGAGAAGCTTTTGTTGTTGTTGTATGAGATTGGATCCTGCTGTGTAGCCCAGGCTGGCTCAGCCTCCTACCACAACATGTAGCTGCTAGGAGAAATTTCTATCAAGAATCTGTGAGCCGTTTTGCACATTTAAAATGTAGCTACCGAAGGATGTCATTTTCTTTGAATAATTCTGAAGTGCAAGCAGAGAGAGATGTTAAAAGGGTATTTTTACAAAAATAGGAAGACGTTGAGACAGTTTAAATTTCCCCTGGCTCTGGGATCATCCTCTAATGGGCTCTCATCACCAAGCAGCAGTTCAGTACAGTGTCATTTCAGTAGCCTAAAACGTCAGTACCGTGGGGGCATCTTCAAAATCTAATGTAGTTCTGGACCCTTTGCCTGTACCAAACTGATCCATGAGTCCCCCTCTGGAGGGTCTATAGTGTTATCCCATCTGTTGTTTAGATGTTTTTATTTAGACTGGGTATGTTTGACATTAAACAATATATTGTTGAGAGGGGCGTGGGCAAGGAAGGTGGCTCATTGGGTGGAAGGATGTGTCTCACAAGCCTGACATCTTGCTTGAGTTTCATTCCAGGGACACACGTAAAGTAGAAGGAAAACCCGACTTCACAAAGTTGCCCTCTGACCCACGCACACATACACACATACGCATACACACATTTTGTCTTCGGTGCTTTGCCTGAGTGTATGTGTGTGCAGTACATGTGTGCATAGTGGCCACAGAAGTCAAAAGAGGATGCCAGATCTCCTGGAACTGGAGTTACAGGAGGTTGTGAGCCACCATGTGGATGCTAGGAACAGAACCCGGGTCCTCTCTCTACAAGAGCAACAAGTGCTCTTAACCACTGATCCATCTCTCCAGTCTGAAAACTTTTTTTAGTATATTACTCTTTTTTACGTTTACTTTTTGTTGTTGTTGTTGTTGTTGTTGTTTGAGACAGGGTAGCCCAGGCTGTCCTCAGGATGGCCTGGACCACCTGCAGCTCTTGCCTCTACCTCCCAAGTCCTGGGATCAAACATGTGCACCACAATGACCTGCTCTTGTTTTTAGCATTTAGAAACAACTTTGTAGAGATCTGACAAACCTACAAGAACTATATAAAGTATATAATTTGATCAGTTTGAAGATAACTATATATCTATGATATCATCACCATAATAAATGTAATGTCCATATCCACCACCTCAAATTTTCTCTTATCATCTTTATTATTATTATTATTAGTTTAGTTACAAGAACATTTTCCCCAACATCTTTCCACTTAGCAAACTGTAAGTGTACCATGCAGCATCGGTTACTTGACAGCACCCTCTGCTGGCCTCTTCAGGACCCACATATACATGGCGCAGACACATACACATAAATCAAACTAAATCGTATAATAATAATCTTTAAAAACCACACAACCCTGATAGGTTATGCCTCGTCCCTGTCATGGGTCAACAATCTATTCTGTTAATTAACATTATTTCCTTCCTCTGTGGCTGTCACAGCTCCGCAGCTCCTTCTGTAGCTATTAACTAAAGCATCCCATCTCTGTATTTCTCGTTCCATTTTCCCTCCAGGCGATGTGCTCTATGAACTCCTTCAGCATATTCTGAAGCAGAGGAAACCTCGAATTCTCTTCTCGCCATTCTTCCACCCTGGGAACTCTATCCACACGAAGCCAGAGGTCCTACTGCATCAGAACCATGAAGAAGGTACTGGAAGACACTTCTCTTTGCTTGCCTGCACTTTAGACACACTAAGGGGTTGAATAGTTAACTGATAAGCTGTTCTTACTGCTGTAAATTCATTCTTCATTCAGGAAGCATGGATTGAGTGCCTACAGTGTGCATACACTGGGGGAGTTGCCTGGATGAGTAAGGCATAATCCCATTAGCTCTCACTAATGTAAACACTGATTACAATAATATACACAGGGGTGTAGCATGAGGGGAGATGACTCCCGGGTACAGCAAGCAAGTTCACCTTTATAAAAGGAGGAGTCTGGAGGAGTCCTTGATGGTTCTGGTAAACAGCAAGAACATTCCAGTTAGGTAGGGCAAGGCCTTGGAATAAGAGAGCAGTAAGATGACTTGATTGGCGAGCCCATTCATCATAAACATTTTCAAATATATAATCCATATAGAATAAAATCCATATAGAATTAAAAAAAAGCTGTGTAAGCCATTTATCACCCTGCTTCAGCAATGATAAACATTTTCCACTATAGAACTAATCTACGGAGGTTAGCCCGGAACCAGAGTGTGGAGAACTGAGATTCTGTGGCTGTGGAGAGAAGTAACAGCAAATTGTTCATTGAAGATGTTTGAGGAAGGTGTTCATAAAGGCTGAGGGAAGTTGGTGTTGGGTGGGGCTTTCTCCATCATGCATCAAAGACTATTGGCTGGAGTGAGCTCAATGTGGAGACTCCTGTCATAGTTGCTGTTATTTGTGGGACCCACACAGCCAGAAAAGCATTAGTAGATAGCTCAAGACCATGAAGTATAGGGTCCTGGTCAAGCAGGTGTTGGGTGTAGGGCTATAAAATGTGACTTTGTGCACAATGCCACTGAACAGCGAGCGGGTTGTGTGTTAGCGTTTGAGCAGAATCACATTTCCCAGGGCCATCAAGCCATCCCTCCCTCCCAGTCCAGCAGGCAGCCAGTATGCAGATACTGTGAACACCACAGTAGGGACTTTTCTTTAAAAGTCACTTTCAAGATCCTATTCCTTAGGAAATTTTGTTGACTAGTGAATCATTCCCAAACACGGGACTGCTACTTTTCTTTTGCAGTCAGACAGTTAAAAACTTGCAGTTGGTATTCTCTTAATTAGCACTTTACAAAAAAGAGCCTGACTCCAGGTGGGGGAGGGGGGCTTGTCTCTCAGCAGGTTCTCTCCAGCGTATGAGATGGAGAATAATGCCAGCATTTCTGGCATGCTCCTGCTTCCATCCTCTCCTCTCCTCCAGTAACCCAGGCTAAATTTAGCAACTGTCCCTTCCCCTCAATTCGGATTTGATGTTCCTCTGCTCTTCTGGCCTTTCTCATTTCCGGTTTGCATAATAACCAGGAGCCACTCCAGAGAAGAGGAGGTGGGCTCACTGAAGCTTGACCGTAAGACGGGCATTGTGTTATCAGCCTGGCTCTTCAGACACACAGCGTATGGGATGGGGTCCCCCTCTTTCTTTCTCTTGCTAGTTAAAATTATTTATTTTTCATTTGGAATTTCTGTCCCCATTTTCTTCTCAAATGTGGTTGAAGGCACGTGGTTCCTTCCTACTTGCTCAGAAGTAGGTGTATGTGTGTGTGTGGTGGTGGTGTTGTTATTGTTATGTGCAGGGGCTAATCTTTCCTAGAGAAAGCTGGCTGACTCTGAAACTTACCCTCAAACCAAGTAAGTGGAGGTGTGTCACATCATGCACCCTGATGAGCTGTGCATGCATGCACTGTGATGTCAGTGGTGAACTCAACCACTAAGAGAACAGAGCTAATGAGGCCAAGGTCAAGGGCTTCATAACCCTGCAGATCATGTAGATACACTTCAGAACCAGCTCTTAAAAGTACCAAGGGCATCCACAGAGACCATTCCTTGATGCTATTGGTCAGGAAGCAAGATCTGAGGGGCTCTTCCCTCCCCCATTGTCTGTTCGGACACCCTGCCAGTCTTAGATGGACAAGCGACACCATCTGTAACCAGGTGGTGTCAACGGAAGGAGCCGTGTGAGACACAGGTGTGACAGGAAGAAGCTACCTCCTGTTTCATACTTTCAGAATAGTGGCTTGCCCTCCCCACCTCCAGCCTCTTTCATTCCTTCTCAAAAAAAGAAAAGAAAAAAACCAAACCAAGTTCAGCACACAGTGTCTCAAGAATTAAAACAGTGCTATTTGTGAAGGCAGTAGATCAGCTAATGGCAGATGAGGATACATCAATATATGCTAAAATATGGAGAGATCTGGCCCAAAAGAAAAATTTCTGTAAGATGAAATTACACACACCAAATTTTAAACAGAGTTAAGGATACACAGAATTATATTGGCCCAAGACTACTTATGTTTGCTACTGACTTGGCTTGAGTGTGTGTTTGTAGGTAAAAGCTGAGTATTACTTACCAAAATGTTTGGAATCAGAAGTGGTTTGCATTTCAGGTTTTATAATATTTACAGAAATATATGATATCTCAGGATGGGACCCAAGGCTATCCATGAAATTCATTTGTTTTGTATATACCTTATACCCATGGTTTAAAGATGATTTTTATGGGATTTTTAAAGTTTTAATTTTCTACAAATTACCAACATGCCTATGTTTTGAATGTGACCAGCCACCCATGGTCAGGTGTGGGATTTGACACATGTGACATCATGTGGACTTTGAGGTTTCAGACCTTAGAGCGCTTCAGAGCTCAGGTCTTGGGTTAGAGATGCTCGGTGTGTGTATATGAATGGCAGGCCAGAAAGAGGCGAGGCGCTCGCTCAGTGTCTGCTTCAACAAGAACCCCCCTGCGGCTAAGCATCCTGACACTGAGAGTGCAGAGACACAAGCACAAGGCTGCCTTCACCCTGTGACCTCCCTTCACCCCAGCCACCTGCTGAGCCACTTCAGATACCGATCATTTCACAATGGGAATTGATATCACAGAACAAACAAACGCATCTCATTTGATCTATCCATGGCTTCCCCACAAGTGTCCCCTGGGGGTCCTTTACACTGAAGCCTCACCTTCCCCTCTGTATGGCAGCGCCAGCTGTGAGGAGCCTGGAATTGGCTTAGGGCGTCCCCTCCTGCTCTGGACAGGGTGGTGGCCACACAGAGGCAAACAGTCTCCACAACACACCTTCTGAAATCCTGTCAGGACTTGCGCAGAGCAGTCATCTAGAACACTGTTTCCACTCCTTGTTTATTAGTTATGGAAGAAGAAGGTGAAATATTATTAGGTTAACTATACAGTGTCTCTTGCGTTATTGGGATACTTAGGGTCAGCACTCGCTAATGAGTAAGCCAAGGCAATAGGCATAAACCAGAACCACTCCAGATGTGTGTGTGTGTGTGTGTGTGTGTGTGTGTGTGTGTGTGTGTGTGTGTGTGTGTATTTTTATTTTTAAAGAACAGGACGTAGAAGTCAAGAAAGGAGGCTTTAATCCCCAGTCCTGCCAGAACAAAACAGGTCAAGTTTCTCATTTCACAGACCCTCCGTTTTCCCCTGTTGTGAGAAAGGAGGTTAGATTACATGGTGCTTAAAGGTCCCTCACGCTTTCAAATCCTAACATAGCCAGGCAGTATGGAGATAAACAAGACACAGACTTCACCCTCAGGGTCTTAGGCAGTTAAGACACAGGAAGCCAGGACAGAGTCCCACTTGGTGCTGCCCAGGAACAGAAAACCATGGTCTCAGTTGGCCCTCCTCGGCATCAGACAGTAGCCTCATTCACCTGAAGTGAGAAGTGCAGTTTCAGAAGATTCCTTTGCTGACTGTCATGACTCACTGTACCTGTAGCACATGAATTCGATAGTAGGTAGGCGGTGGTATAGAAGGGAGACAGCGTAATCGATGCTGCTGCCACTTGCACAAGAACCAGCAAGCAAACGCATCTTTAGATGATTTGGACCAGCAGATGACCATAAAATAAATCTATCTTGTTACATTCAGTTGTGATATTTTAAGGCTGTAGTTTCCAAAATCAGCCTAATATCCCATGGAACTAAAAGTAACAGATTGCTACTCTTTCCAAAGAAAGGCTCTGTCCCCGTGTACATGCAATTGACACTGGTCCCCTAAAAGCTCCTTAAGTCATATTAAAATAAGCTGCCAGTCTGGGCTGAAATCCAAGTGGGGTTAGCTCTGCCGAGTGACCCCTGTAGAACTGGTCGACACAGTCTATAGGGAGAAGGAAAAAGATCGGTTTCTCTAATGTTCTTTCTCCATCTCCCCGCCCCCTCTTATCATTTAAACTCTGAAGTTTCACTCTTTCCTGAGATAGTGAGAGGTAGGGGTAGTTTTTAATCACACCATTTGAGCACAACCCCCCACTCAACACACTCGAGCTCGCGCGCGCACACACACACACACACACACACACACACACACACACACACACACACTGCTGATGGTTTCTGTGCTGGTGAGTGAAGTATTGAGGGATGGATGCTCTCATGGCAGCTTTTTGTTGCAAGGTGCGTGTAGAATTCTCCAGTCCTGCTGAGAATTTCCACACATCAAAACACTGTCTCATTTTCCCTAGCAGCTAGCACATGAGAACAACCCAGAACTTAGAGGACAATCATCTCTTTTTGGAGGGACAAGAGGGTGGCGTGCATTCTAATTTGGCCCACTGAAGTTTCATTTGTGTGGGCTCTTTCTTGAGGGGAATATTACTCCTCCCTTCAGTACCAAACCCAGGTGCCCACGGCCTGCTTTGGAATCATACACAACTCCAGTGAGATAATTAAAAATGAGGCTCAGGATAGTTTTTATTGAGTCCTGCTACATGTCAGCCCTCCTAAGCACTTAAATGTTCAAATCGTCTGCTCTGCACAGACATCCTAAAAACAAGTGACATTATCCTAAATTTGTAGATGAGGAAATAGAGACCAAGAGCAGCTAAGTAATATGCTCCCAGGAAGCCGGGCGGTGGTGGCACACACCTTTAATCCCAGCACTCGGGAGGCAGAGGCTGGCGGATCTCTGTGAGTTCGAGGCCAGCCTGGGCTACCAAGTGAGTTCCAGGAAAGGCGCAAAGCTACACAGAGAAACCCTGTCTTGAAAAACCAAAAAAAAAAAAAAAAAAAAAAAATGCTCCCAGACCAAGTGGCAAAATGGAGATTTGTGTCCATGGATGCATGTGTTTGTGTGCATGGATGCATGCATGTGTGTATGCACATTCAGGTTTGTGCAGGTACGTGTGTGTGTGTTTTATACATGCATATGTGTATGCACAATCATGTTTGGGTAGATACGTGTGTGTGTGTGTGTGTGTGTGTGTGTGTGTGTGTGTGTGTGTGTGTGTGTGAGAGAGACAGAGAGAGAGAGAGAGAGAGAGAGGATCAGGTAACCCTTTGCTTGCACTACAAAATGTAAACAACAAAAATGATCAAAAAGAATTACAAAGGCCCCCAAATAGGTCTTTTAGTTTATGACCTATTTTGCTTTTCTGAATCAGGGTCTATGTACCCTAGGCTGGCCTCTAGACCCACTATGTAGTCAAGTATGACATTGAACTTGTGGTTTTCCTGCCTCTTCCTCCCCAGTGCTGGAATGATAGGACACTACTGTGGTAGGTTTTATGTGGTACTGGAGGATGGAGCCCAGGGCCTCATGCCTGCTGGGCAAGGGCTCTGCCAGCTGAGCTACATCCCAACCCTAGTTCATGATTTTAGAAAACGTACTCAAAATTGGATGGAATAAACCTTCTGGATGGTTGGTTTTCTCAGGATGAGTAAACTCGACATGAGTCAAACCTCCCAGCCTGTGTGATGGACAGGCTCTGAATCAGACACGGGGCATTGATCTTGGAAGCCAGCACCTCTGTGCAGCTCCCTTGAAGGCCAGTCCTTCCTTACAGTAGCTGCAGAGGCACCACAGATGGGAAGCTTTTGTCTGCCGAGGCCATGGCCTCTTACCGATTGTAAAATCTCAGCCCAATTTTCTACTCTTCCTGGAAGGGTGTTGATAAATTAAGCGTCAGAGAGGCCCCCAGCTAGGATATGACATCTTTGTTATATATTTTTACTATGTGATACATGAAGGAGCCGGAGATCATCGTGGACATGTGCCAGGCCACCTAGGTTCAAGGACATTCTATCTCCCCGGTTTGCCTGCTCTGTGTCTCAGGACGAGTTAGTTCCTCCACGTGTCAAAGAAGGAAAACAGCAGTGCCTGCCTCGTACGATGTCAGAAGTCAATTTATTGGAGTGAGACTTGCCCTTGGAAAAGCCCCTGTCAGCAGGCACCCAGTAAATGCCGTTCGTTGCCTTTATTTGGTGAATCTTCCCATTACTTAGTTGAATTTTTCATCATCCATTTCTTATAAATTCCTTTTTTTTTTTTTTTTTTTTGGTTGGGGGTTGTTTCAAGATAGGGTTGTTGTTGTTTGTTTTCCTTTTTGTTTTCTCTTTTTTGGGAGGCCTGCCACCCAGCTCCCCAATAAATCACACACAGAGGCTTATTCTTATTTATGAATGCCTGGCCTTAGCTTGGCTTAGTTTCTTGCCAGCTTTTCTTAACGTCTGTCTTTTGCCTCTGGGCTTTTCCTTTTCTATTTTTGTATACTTTTCCTTGTCTTTTTACTCTGTGGCTTGCTGTGTCGCTGGGTGGCTGGCCCCGGGAGTCCTCCTCCTGTGGCTCCTTCTTCTTTCACTCCTCCATCTCTTTTTTTCTCTCCTCCCAGATTTCTCCTTCTAAATATTCTCTCTGCCTGCCTATCCTTTCTCCTGCCTCGATATTGGCCATTCAGCACTTTATTAGACCATCAGGTATTTTAGACAAACACAGTAACACAGCTTTTCAGAGTTAAACAAATGCAACATAAACAAAAGTAACACACCTTAAAATAATATTCTACAACATAGGGTTTCTCTGTGTACCAGCCCTGGCTGCCTGGCTGTCCTGGAACTCGATTTGTAGACCAGGCTGGCCTCAAACTCACAGAGATCCACCTGCTTCTGCCTCCCAAGAATTTTCTGGTAATTTTTTTTAAATGATTTATTTAACTTTATTTTATGTGCATTGGTGTGAAGGTGTCAGATCCCCTGGAACTGGAGTTTACAGACAATTGTGAGCTGCCATGTGGGTGCTGGGAATTGAACCCAGGTCCTTTGGAAGAGCAGCCAGTGCTTTTATTTACTGAGGCATCTCTCCAGCCCCCTCTTGTAAATTCTTTTTTTTTTCTATTGACTATTTTATTTTTTATTTATTTATTTTGGTTTTTCGAGACAGGGTCTCTCTGTGTAGCTTTGCGCCTTTCCTGGAACTCACTTGGTAGTCCAGGCTGGCCTCGAACTCACAGAGATCCGCCTGGCTCTGCCTCCTGAGTGCTGGGATTAAAGGCGTGCGCCACCACCGCCCGGCAACCTCTTGTAAATTCTTAATTGTGATAAAATACATATATGCCTTGCAGCCTGGCCCAAGTTTAAGCACACTTGAATGGGGTTGGGTACCTCCACATCAGTGGAAATGGTCCTTTTGGGTTTTGTTTTCTTCCCTCCCAGTTCCAGGTTTCTTAAGCATCATCTTTAGGAAGGGACTCTGTGTGCTTGGTTTGGGTGTCAGATTCATGCATCCCATGCATAGTAAAGACCTAGCCCCTCCCCTGCAGCACCTTCTGGGCTAACTGGGCACCATCTCCATCAGAATTGCTGTGGGGACAGCATCAGTCTTCATTGTTTGTACAGCACGGCCTGTCTGGCCATGGTCACTTGTGTTGCCTTCTGGAACATGGGGCTTGCTACACCCTCCCATCTAGAACCCTTCTGTGAGTCTTGTGGCTGTCTCCTCTCACAGTTAAGCAGGAGATTAACCTTCTCACCCCTCTCCATGCTGTGATTCTAAGAACTGGCAGCAGGTCATGAGAGGTCCCAGGGGACTAAGAGCAGGCCCAGCTCTCCACTTCCTGTTCCCACCTAAAAGAAGAGGAAATGGAGGCAAAGGCCCTTCCTTCCTGTTTCAGGGCGAGGGTCAACGTGTCCTTGTTCTTTCTGGCCTCCATCCCCTCCTCGGCATGTGTTTGCCAAGCAGAGGGAAGCACTGGACGGTACAGATGGTCTCTGGCATCTCCCACCAGCCCTCAGTCTTCTTCCTCTGTCTGCTGTGGTTTGGAGACTGCTTTTAGCCCTAGGACAAGTCTCTTCAGCCAAGAGTGTCTTGGGAGGGAGATTCCTATATGTGTGAGTAACCGTAGAGATAGGCAGGAAGTCTCCAAGAAACTCAGAGAAAGACTAGCCAGTCCCTTCGAGATCAGGAACTGGGGTCGGTGAATTGTCATCTCTAAAGAAGGAAGTTTTCTCCTGAAGGGCTGCTGATGGGCTGCCCCCCACTCCAAGGCTCTTCTCTGTCTTTGTGCTGCTCTGACATCAGTCTCTGTTGGTCGTCAGAGGCATAGGCTTACCCCCACAGGTCTACTTGGCTCATTTCAAATTCTATCCATAGATTCCTTTTATTTTTTTTTCTTAAGATAGGGTCTCATGTAGCCCATGCTGACCTCAAACTTGCCATGTAGCCAAGAATTGCCTTAAATATAGGTATGCATCTCCATACCTAGTTTATGTAATGTTGGGGATCAAGTCCAGAACTATGTACATGTTGGGCAAGCACTCTACTGACTAAACTACATCCGAGCCCCCCTTGATTTTTTGGAAGATTTGTTTTTATTTTATGTGTGTATGTATTTTGTTTGCATGTGTGCATATGCATGTACCCAATACCTGTAGAGATTCCCTCAGAAATGGAGTTACAAATGGTTGTGAACTGCCATGTAGGTGCTGGGAACTGAACACTGATCCTCTACAAAAGTAGCAAGTGCTCTTGACCTCTGAACCATCTCTCCAGCTATCACCCCACTCCTGCACCCTAATTTCTGAAATCACTTCTTTTGGCTGCTGTGTTGAAACTGAGAGGTCTCTCTACTCTGTCACGGGCTGTGTCTGCAGATGTGTAGGTGCCCTGGGCCGGCCCACTGGAGGAAATAATCCACTTGTGGGTAGCATCTGCCTGCCTGAGGCAAGGAAGAGGAATGAACCATTCCTTTCCTTCAGCCCATTTTATCAAATGCTTATAAAATTGTAGGGTTTGTTGTTTATTTAATTATACACTCCAACCGATTCTTAGGACCTAAAAGGGAATTCAGTTGAGATGGCCAGGCAAAAGGTCAGTAGATGGTCTCCTGACAAGCGGAAGTTGAGCCTTAAAGAAAAGGAATAGGGGACAAGGAGGTATAGCATTTTGCTAGGCTGCCATAATGAACACCACACACTAGACAGCTGCTGCACACAGTGCTTTCGGTTGTCCTGTTCCAGAACATGGGTTCAGGGTCAGTCTCCTTGAGGACTGAGAGAAAGGACATGGTCCAAGACCCAGTCTTAGCTACAGAAGGCTGGTTGGCAGTTAATCAATAGTGGTGCTTGTCTTGGAGGTCCTGCCTTGCTCTTTATGTAACATTATCCCTGTGTGTGTGTGTGTGTGTGTGTGTGTGTGTGTGTGTGTGTGTGTGTGTGTGTGTGTGTGTGTCCATGCCCACAATCTCCTTTTTTGTAAGGGCATCAGTTATATTGACTGAAAAGGTATTCTGGTTCCCCCTCTACTACTGTGACAAGCACCATGACCAAAAAACACTAGGACTAGAGAGATGCCTCAGGGGTTAAGAACAGCATTTGCAGCCAGGTGGTGGCACATAGCTTTAATCCCAGCACTTGGGTTGCAGAGGCAGGAGGACCTCTGTGAGTTTGAACCCAGCCTGTTCTACAAAGTGAGTTCAAGGCTATTAACAAAGAAACCCTGTCTACAAAAACAAAACAAAATGAAGAAGAAAAAGAGCACTTGCTGTTCTTCCAGAGGACCCAGGTTCAGTTCCCAGCATCTACATGGCCGGCAACAACTGTCTGTAACTCCAGTTACAGAGGATCCGATTCCCCCTTGCAGCCTCCCTTGGCACTGCAGGCACATGGTTCACAGACATGCATGCAGGCAGAACACGCATACACATCTAATAAAAGTTTTAACTAAATAAATGTAAAGCTAAGCTAAAGTAACCACGGAGGGGGAAGACCTTGTTTCAGCTCACAGATTACATTCCCATCACTGAAGGAAGCCAGAGCCGGAACTTGATGCGGAAATCATGGCGGGACAGTCACCTGTAGCCTCTTCCACCAGACAGCACCGTGGAGCCTCTACCATGCAGCTTGCCAACTTTTCAGAGTTAGGACTCGGAAGAACGTAACTTTTTCTTTTACTTTTCTGTATCCTGTTTTGGTTACTGACCCAGGGCTATGCGTGTTTTTCCTGGCATTCTGAACTCTCTCACTTTGTCTGAAGCCCCTCCTTCTTTTGCCACGTGACTGCTTGTTGTTCTCTCTTGCAAATGGCAGCTTTTCCTTCTCTTCTCCATTCCCCTTCTTCGGGCAGCTGCCAAGATTTACAGCTAGCCCGCCCCGTTGTTTTTCCTAAACTTGTCCCCATTCTTCCTTTCACAAAAAAGAAGAAGAAACAGTGGAGGAATGTCTCTTGCTGGCTGTCTCCCAGGCTTATTCCCAGGATAACACTCAGCTAGCTTTCTTACCCAGGCCAGAATCATCTGCCCAGGGAATGGTGCTGCCCACAGTGAGCCGGGCCCTCCTATCCAGTAACAGTCAAGATAATCCTCCACAAACTTGCCCATAACTAATGTGATCTTTGCAACCCCTCCATTGAGACTTTTCTCAGGTGACTCTGGGTTTTGTCAAGTTCACTGGGATGTAAAATAGCTTCCTCTTAACTAATTATGTCTTCAAGGATCTTCTTTCCAAATAAGGCCACATTGTGAGATCCTGCAAGTTAGAACATATGATTTTGGGGTGTGAGGGCAGAGTTCAACAATCCAGTAATAGGACCAAGAGAATATGAGGCTGTGTGTGAAATATACTTTAAATTCCATCTCAGGGGCCTTTAACCAGACTCTTTAACTTTTGTTTAGCTCTGTATCATTCATAGTTCCTGGTAGTCTTTTACAAACTGCTGAGGCGTGGTCCCCTCTGGAACACTGTGAAACACAAGTGGCCTGAGGCTGATGATTCCATACCTCACTTCTCTGAGCCTGGGGATAACACGGGGTGACATGTGATGCTGACAGGTGGTAGATGGACATGAGATACTTGCCATAACCTTTTTAGACTTATTCATTGTTTATAAATGTGACTGAATTGGGGCATTTGGATGAATTGAAATAGAGATGATAGAACAAAAGGATCAGGAATTCAAGGTCATTGTTACCTATGTGGTGAGTTCAAGGCCAGCCTAATCTACATGAGATTCTATAGTAGTTACTTTTCTCATTGCTATGACAAGATACCAAACAAAAACAAGGTAAATGGAAAGTCAGTTTGGGCTCACAGTTTGAAGACACAGTTCATCATTGTGGGCAAAGCATGGTGGCAGGAAGGTGGAGCAACCAATCACATTGTATCCACAGTCAGGGAGCGGGGAGACATGAATGCTCGGCTTGCTTCCCCACTTCATTAAGTCTATAATCCTAGCCGTAGGATGGAGCCACCCACATTCAGGGTCTTCCCACTTCACTTAAACTTTTCTGAGAACACCCTGAACCACACCCAGAGGTAGGTTTCCATGGTGATTCCAAATCCTATCAAGTTGACAATCAAGACTAGCCATCGAAGACCCTGTCTCAAACACACCTGGGGGGGGGGTGCTTTTCTAATAAGTGATATGAAAGAAAATAAGACAGACCTCTTATTTTCATCCAGAGTCCTGATTTATTTGTTTGGTTGAAGGAATGGGATCCTCTGTGTCTAAAGACGTTTATAAAAACAAAGCTCTGGGCTCAGAAAGCACACTGTCAGCCAGAATGAATATGCTTTACCAGGCTTTGGGCTTTTTCCTCGCATGCCTCAGTGCCTACACGCATTATGTGTGGCTCTCCCTCCCTTCTCCTTATGTGTTTCCCTCCCCTATCAAGACCTTCAGAACCAGGGTGGTGTGGACAGTTTCCCAGTTTCCCAGTTGAGCAACTTACCAAGCACAAACCCAGACATCAAGGCCAAACCAAAAAAAAAAAAAAAAAAAAGAAAGAAAAAAAAAAGCCTTAGACAGAAGACTCCTACATCTGAGGGATTTCATGCACCCGCTGTCCGAGCAGCACATTTCCTGTGTCCGGAGCCCTTCTGCCTGCCGGGTCTGGCCTCTGCAGTTTCCATGCTCGGCTGCCAACTTATAATAACAGAGCAACAGGCAGCAGCAGGGCAGGAGCATCAGAGCCCACTCCGTCCGTGGGTGCAAGCTTTGTACACTGAAACAAAGCTTGGAAGGTCTTGTTGCAGGCTTTTCAACCTTCACGGTGGCTATGCCCAGACCACTAGGAGCCTGGAATTAAATACCCTGAGATCCACTTGTCTACCATTAATGTTATCAGCTTCATCAAGTGCTTCCTCTTTCGGTAGTGTCTGCAGAGAAATAAATAAATAAAGCTCCTCCACGTCTTGTTCCTGCCCAGGATCCTGAGTCTGAAGTCCAGGCTGAGTGGAATTATCTGGAGCACTGTCTCCCTCCTTCATTGTTCTCCAGGATCTGGGCAGGAACAGAGAGTGAAATCTCTCCAGGACATTACATCAGTTCCCCTTTTCCCCTTGGCATGAAAGTGCTTCCACTCACAGCCCTCCCTGACTTCCTAAGGCTTGCCCCCATGGTACACCCACACCCCAGCCTTGAAGCCCGGACATCAAAGAGAACCTGCAGGTAACCAGATTATTGGCCAACGCCTGTGTCTGTTTTGTAATTTAGAAGATGAGAAATGGACTCCGGAAATGGGGTAGTTTTTCCTAGTACATGGTCTCCATGATCCTTGAGTCTTGTTAAACCTTAATAATCTCTTAAGTAAAGAGAGACGTCTTTTCAGCAAAAAGAGATATTTAAATTTGTCTTTATGGAGGGCAGAGTTTAGGTCCTTATTAGCTATAAAAAGAATATTTGCCTTGTCACCAAAAGGTCACTTCTGTCATAAGATTATTAAATCTTAGACGTTAAGACTTAATTAAACATAAGATAACACCATTGAGTCAGTACCCTGAAGTAAAATGAGGCGAATGTCGTGTGCCATTCCAACCTAGAGCTGGCAAGATTTGTCAGGACTTCGTAGTAGCTCATGCCTATAATCCTAGCACTTGGGAGGCTGAGGCAAGGGGATTGCTTTGAGTTTGAACTGCTACAGTGTGAGACCCTGTCTCTTAAGAAAGAGTCAGGCGATGGTGACACACACATTTAATCCCAGCACTCTGGAGGCAGAAGCAGGTGGATATCTGTGGTTCAAGGCCAGCCTGGACTACAGAGGGAGTTTCAGGATAGCTAGGGCTGCACAAAGAAACCCTGTCTCCAAAAAAGGAAGGAAGGGAGGGAGGGAAAGAAAAACACTTTTTATAATAGAAACTATCAAGCCCCACAAGTACTGTCAAGCATTAGTCACCACCAGACTGTTTCCCCCATACCTCACCTGGCTCTTCTTCACCTCCCAGCATCATCCCATCCATAATTAGTTCTGGATAGGCCTAGAAGGATAAAGGCCATTTATAAAACCAGAAGCCCAGAGCCAGGACTTCAGCTCAACCCCAGTAGGTCCTCTGCACATCCTTTCCATGATCACCAGCTGGAAATGCTGTATACAGTGTGAAGCGAAGTCTAAGAAAGGGCCTCAAGTTGCAAGTGGTTGGTGGATCTCCCCAAGCCCTCTATAAAGCAGGTAGTCACAATGCAGCAACCACATAATGCCTGTTGGCTGCCTTTGACTGGCCTTTATAAGAGGCTTGGATCCCAAGTTTAGATTTGGGTTGTTTTTTTGTTTGGTTGTTTTTTGTTTTTCTGGATTTTGGAGTGGTTTGCTTACGGTGAGACAGGTTGGTGACAGGACCCAAGTCTAAACATGAAAGCTATTTGTATTTCATACATACACTACACATGTAGTCTGAAGGAAATTTGATAGAATATTTTTCAACTGTTTTGTTGATGAAACAAATTTCGATGATGTGGCATTTTCCACGCGGGGGGGGGCGGGGTGCAGGCATTTTCCGCGGGGGGGGGGGGGGGTGGTGCAGGCATTTTCCACGGGGGGGGGGGGGGGTGTGCAGGCATTTTGTAGACACACTCAGCAAGTTTCAGATTCTGGAGGGGTTTAGATGAAGAATTCTTGTGCTTATTCTGATAATAAGCCACCCCGTACTACCCCCCCCCCCACACCACTGATTTTTACTAGCAGTCCTCCTGCCTCGGCCTCCCAAGTGCTAAGATTACATACACCTCCACACCCAGGACAAACTGTCTCTTTTCTTATGACTTTCAGTTGTTTTGCTGTCAAATGCCTGGGTGTGATTTCCGTTGTGTGGAACCAGCGTGGGTTTGCTGAGCTTCTGGAACTTTCGAGTTTGTTGTTGACATTGTGGCTCTCGTCACTTAAATTTGGCCATTATTCTTTCCCCTCTCTCTCCCATCCATTTTCTTCTACACTCTAGGCGTATTTGGTGTTTGATTTTAATACGTTTCTAATCCTTTCAATCTCCAGTATGCTATTAAGTCTGTCCAATCTACTCTTACATTTCATAGAGTGTACATTTTGGTTCTAGAACCTTCATTTTTGTTTACTAAGTTTCTACTTTCTCTTTTGACAGTTCCTGTTTGTCATTACTCATTGTGACTGTGATGTCCCTGAAATACTTATAGCTACCTTAAATTCCTTTAAAATCTCTTTAGCTAATCCCATCAGAGTCGCAGAATCTGTTTCTGTTGGTGACTTTTTGATAATAGATCACATCTTCTATGTCTAGAAAAACTGTATTGATATTGAACTTAACAGATAACTCATTGTAGAGACTGGGTTTCGTTATATTCCTTTGAAGAGAATTGACTCTTATTCTTTCAGCCAGTTAATTTGTTAGCCAGTCCCTTCTAGTGTGTGGAGGCTAATTTACATTTCATTGTGGCAAATCGGCCTCAGTTTTGCCTTTAGCCCTCAGCAAGATCCCTTTGCACGGTAACACGGGATTTACCACACTAACACGTGGCCATGCTAGGGTAGTGGGCAGCCTGGGGTGTTGACAGGGCCTTTTAACTTAATGAGACTCAAACTCTGACCTGCTTCTCCACTCCAGTGGCCAGGAGCTGCGACTTCTTATAACTTTCAGCCATGCAACCACTGCTTTTGAATCTCCCCTGTGTGTGTATTGTTCAGGTGTCAGACAAGAATTTGAGAGAACGTTAGCGTGGTGTTTATTAGATCATCTCTCTGGTACCCTACCCTTGATGAGGATTCCACAAGTTTCTGCCATTTGGGCATCCACTTGTGTCCTGACAGGTCATGTGACTTTCTGTTCATCGTCAGACTTCTTCATGCTGCACTGATGAAGGTATTCTTGGGGGAAAACTAAATAATGTCTTGCTCTGTGAAGGTCCCATCTTTTAAGAATAAAGTCCCTCGTGTTTTTGTCTACGTGGGGTCACTGTCCAGTGTTTTTACATGGCTTTTTTGAGTGTATTATATCCAGTTTCTATGAAGTCTATCTGTAGGAGGTTCCTATAAAGTCTATCTGTAGAAGGTTTCTATAAAGTCTGTCTGTAGGAGGTTTCTATAAAGTCTGTCTGAGTGAACCACTGCCATTATTGCAACTGGAACTCCTCTTTCTCTCGCCAGATGAATGGCGGCAGTTTTGAATCCTTTACTGGCCCTTTCCTATCTGGCCATATCGCCTGCATGCTGGCCCTCAGCAAAATTTTGAGATAGCTCTCATTCCTTTTCCCAGTTGATTAGTACTCTATTATTTAGTAATCTAGATTATTAAACAAGTATCCTATGATATTTGTCCCAATGAAGAAGAGTTTTTTGAATTTATGACAACAGATCATACAATAGTCATGAAACAGATACTTTCCCTTCCTGTGAGTCTCAAATGCCATGTTCAGCGTTTCTTTTGTTCACCACCTCATGTGATCAGGGAGGTGTAGTGGAATTTTTAAAAATTTTTTTAAAAAAAAAAACCTCCATTTTCATGCTAACCCAGTATAAACCTTAAGGGAACCCCACCTCTCTCTCTGACTACTGACCCTGGTAGAGGCTCATTTCCCCTTTTCAGGTTCTACATATAGACAAGGGTATTATCTTTGGCATTGTTTTGACACTTAGAACTACAGGTAAGTCTGTGACCAGAATAGGGATCAGCTAAAGTGCTCATTCTTCTGCTGAGACTACCCCAGGAACACACATGGCTAGAGTACCCCATAAAGATAGATGTGAGCTCACATGTTTTTATGGGACTGGACTTTCTAAGGGAACCCAGATCACCTCTGAGCTGGTCCAGCCTCAGCTCAGCCCACAGCTACTTCAGTTCTGGATCTGTATACAGTACATGCCCTCAGCAGCATGTAAATTCAAGTTCAGTGGAGAGCATGTGTTGTTGGGGTACCCATGCATCTGTCCTTCCTACTTGCCTCTCCTAACTCTGAGCCTGTGTGAGATCCATGCACTCAAGGGCAAGCTTCTAAAAGCTCTCTCAAGTATAAAATCAC
This sequence comes from Peromyscus californicus insignis, assembly GCF_007827085.1. Taxonomy (NCBI): domain Eukaryota; kingdom Metazoa; phylum Chordata; class Mammalia; order Rodentia; family Cricetidae; genus Peromyscus; species Peromyscus californicus. The sequence continues at coordinate 146,372,112 of NW_026294584.1, forward strand.
CGTTCTATGAAAACAACAACTGTTGCTGTTGAAAGCAGGTTTCTGTTTGATTTTGCACCCTGGGGGTCTGTGTGACACAAAGTGCTGTATATGTGCAGGTTTTAGAATCTGATTCTAATCCTTTATCCATTGGCCACATGGGGTGAGTTGCCTGTGACTCAGTTTTATCATCTGTGAAGCAAGAATAATAGTGTATCTCCTTAAGAGTGTTCCAAGTTTTAAATAATTAAACCCAGTACCTAGAATAGAGTCATCACTAATCGTCATTGTTACCAGCGGTAATGACCCCTGGAGATAGAGAAAATGAAGATGAAAGCTCACCCGAGCTTCTGGAGAGAATCCTAAGAACCCTCCACCTCTGGAAGCTGCAGAGGGGAGTCCAGCAAGGACAAGATAAAGAAGGGAATTGGGTTCCTTGTGTTTATCAGGCACCGACATATGCTGGGTGGAATGTCGATGGGCATTCCTAGCTTGTCTGGGGTAGGAAAGCGATTTCAAGTATGTTTTGTTTTGAGAAAAGGGACCGACATGGGAATCTGGGTTAGAGAGGCTCCGTGCCCCAGTACAGCTGCCTACAGAGCAATTGTGAGGTCACAGGGCTGCAGGTTTACCGGGATCTGTGAGTGTCTTTCCTTTTGCCCACAGATAACTGTGTGCAGAGGACGCCCAGGCCACCTGCAGAGAGTGTGCACCACAACCCTCCCACCATTGAACTCTTACATCGTCCTCGGTCACCCATCACCACAAACCACAGGCCTTCTCCTGACCCCGAGCAGCGGCCCCTGCGGTCCCCTCTGGACAACATGATCCGCCGCCTCTCGCCAGCTGAGAGGGCCCAGGGACCAAGGCTTCAGCAGGAAAACAACCACCAGGAATCCTACCCCCTGTCAGTGTCTCCTATGGAGAATAATCACTGCCCACCATCCTCGGAGTCCAACCCGAAGCCCTCCAGCCCCTGGCAGGAGAGCACGCGAGTGATCCAGCTGATGCCCAGCCCCATCATGCACCCTTTGATCCTGAACCCCCGGCACTCAGTGGATTTCAAACAGTCCCGGCTCTCTGAAGATGGGCTGCATAGGGAAGGGAAGCCCATGAACCTGTCTCACCGGGAGGACCTGGCTTACATGAACCACATCATGGTCTCCGTGTCCCCACCTGAAGAGCACGCCATGCCCATTGGGAGAATAGCAGGTGAGTGAGCCCAGCCCTCTCGCAGCCCGTCACCACGCAGCAGAAGCCATGCAGCTAGACCCGCACACTCCCAGTGTAATGTGCCTGCAAAGGTTTGGGGAGGGCGAGGGAAGCTTCTGTCTACATGAGACGGAGTCCCTAATGGCCTGGTTAATGAGCCACTGGGAAGGGAGGAGTTAATGAGCCTCAGAAATGTTAAGGAAGGAATGTCCTCCATCCAGCTCACAAGGAGAGTCACCTCAGAAGCAAGGCCAAGCGAAAACATTTAAAATCAAAGGTTTATGAGTACTCTAATGGCCCCATCCTGAAGTCTCCAGGTGCTAATTAATGACCAGACACAGCGCAAAGAACCTTTGTCTCAGATTCACGCCTGTAATTCTGTCCTGTGGGCAGCGACTTGGTGGAGGCGAAATTGAGATTGGGGTGTTAGACAGGTGTTGCCAGTCATTTAGACAGAGAAAACCCACTCCCAGATTCTTTTTGGGTTATGTTGGAAAACCCAAATGGCTCTCCTAACAAGAAACCAAGGAGGATGGATAAGACTCTATCAATTAGAATTTTGCTAGCCTGCCCGCGGTTTACGTGGAATTTCCAGAAGGCCTGTGCAAGTTTGGCAAGGTGAAGTCTTTTCCTAGAGGATGTCTCTCCCTTCATGAGACATTATGGGGTACCTATGATGTACAGATAAACGCATCCAATGTACCATATACAGCACTGATTTAGCACACAGCATCCTCCCTAGTAGAATTGAGAATTTAGTGGAGAAGCACATGTAAATACCATGAAGATACAGGACAGAACGATGGAAGTTTTACTTCTTATCCATGCAGTGTACAGGCGTTCATTGGGTGCCTTCTGTCCGGCAGAGTAATGAAGTGGTGAGGAAGAGCAGAATCTCTGTTCGGACTGGAGGAGCCAGGAGGCTTCACAGGGATGGAGGGACTGAAACAAGTGGCTGTGTTTCCCTTAGTGGAAAGAGACCTGGAGTTAGGACAGAGACCTGTTCAGGTGGTAGGAATAAATGGCCCTTCTCCCCCGTTGATACTGCCGCTGCCTACCCATGTGGGACAGTTCCCAACGAAAGGCCTGCTTCACCTCCGCCTTGACTTTTGTCTCTTGTTGTTGTGGTTGTTGTTGTTGTTGTTATTGTTCAAATCATTTATTTCTAGATCTTTTTTCCTGGCCCCGAGTACACCTCTACTGTTGCCTCAGTTTTATTGCTAAAGATGTTGAATTAAGAAAGTAAAATGGAGAGTCTGGGGAGAGAGCTCAGGCAGGAGAGTGCTCTGTAGTCTGCTGACCCCAGGTGTTGTGACATGCGCTTGTAATTCCGGTGCTAGTGAAGCAGAGATGTGCATTTCATTTCCTTGGGACTTGCTGACCAACAAGCCTAGCCTACTTGGCCAGTTCCAGACCAGTGAGAGAATGACCCTGTCTCAAAAGACAAGGTAGACAGCACCTGAGGAACAACACCCGAGATTGTTCTTTGGCCTCCACATATACACAGATGCTCAAGCATGTGTGCGCACTCACACAGAGAAAGAGAGAGGAGAGAGAGAGAGAGAGAGAGAGAGAGAGAGAGAGAGAGAGAGAGAGAGAGAGAGAGAAAAGGAAGTGTGGCTCAGTGGTAGAATGCTTGTCCAGCATGCAGAAAGCCCCAAGGTTTGATCGTCAGAGCCACAGCCACAACAGTAAAACAGCAACTATCTATGACTTGCTCATTTTTTAAAAAAAAAACTCTGAAACTTGGAGTGTGCTTGGAATTGAATTCAAAATAGTCCTGCAGGGTTAGTGATGGGGAGGTGTCGGGTGTGCGGTAAAATGGGGTTAGCCATGAGGTGTTTGGTGGTTATGTGGGTGAGTGGAGGCAGAGGGGTTCGTATCATTGTTCTACTTATATGTGAGATTTGCTTTAATAATGAAGAAACTGCAGGGCCAGCGGTAAGGGGGCAAAAAAAGGAAAAAAATCTTACGGAACCGTGAATTTTCTCAGACAGCTGGAGGAAAGGGATGAGGCGAGAAGTGCTGAGTGATGGAAACAGCCTTAGCTGCACACTGCCTTGGCGTTTCCCTGCCTGGTGTCCTCAGAGCCCGTTGCTTATGTATAATTCCCAGGACGGCCTCTCGAGCTTGAATCCCTTTGATGTACGTGGGTCATTTGTACAGGGGAACCACAAAGATGATCCAGCTCCGAGACCAAGGTTTTCCTCAAGGTCAGAAGAGGGTTGGGTGACCTTGCTGTCCCTTGGCTGTTGTCTGCAGTACTGTCCTTGTGGGCCTGGCTGCCTTGTCAAGGTCTTCCATATCTGCCTTCATCTCGCCACAGACTTCTTGAGAATCTTAAGATAGGCATAGAAGTCCAGAAGGACAACGTCCATGAGAGAGGAAGGGAGGGATGAAGGAATTGTTTAGACATACAGACTGTCTTCCCCTTGTAAGTTGCACATCTGTTTCGTTGAATTCTACCACTACTTTTAGAAGCATATACTCAGACATCAGTGATGTGACGGACATAGGCTCATCAATTAAGATGCAACTGGAAACAGCCATATTAAGCGATTTTAGTCTCACAAAGGCAAAGTATCACATTTATCTCTTATTTGTGGGTCTTTGATTTCATGTAGATGCTGAAACTCATATAGGTACAGGTATGAACATATAAGAAACTATATAGGATAACAAAGGAAATAAGCAAGGCGCTGGGGACGGGGGGGGCTGGGGAGTGGGCAGGGGGAGGTCGCGGGTATGGTGGGCTGTGCTCAAGTACATTATATACTTGCATGAAAGTGGCCTTATGCTACCTGGTATAATACGAATACAGGAAGCCTCGTGGAATATTCAGTCAAGTGATGAACCTTGGTATCCATAGATGCCTTGCCTTGAAAACATTTAGAAAGAGCTGGTCTCTGCTTTTCCTTGGCTCTAGGAAGACAGAATGTTCTAGAAGATAATCTTAGGGCTAGATCTTCTGGGGGCAATGCATTCTCTCCTATAGGATGACTGAGTCTCATACAAACATATGTTCATGTTCTTATGATCTTAGTAAATGTTGTAAAATCTCTAAGTATATACGTTACCTACTGTACCCAGATTCCAGATGACCCATCTTAAGTGGCAGGCATTGCTCTTTGCAGGGGTGAAATGCCAGGGTCAGGTTGGGAGGTCACTGAGGTCCCTCCCGGCTCTGTAAGTCCACAATCTGACAGTGTCTGCAGCTGTCTGCAGAGATGACTGACAACCCCACACTCCTTTGCCCCTTTGGAGGATCCCCCTCCGTGTGTCCCCCAACCCTCTGTCTTCCTGGGCTCCTAAGATCTTAGTAAAAGTGATTCTGTTTCTTGAAGGTCACATTCTGTGAGTCACGGCTGTGTGTACTGTAAGGTTCTGTCTGCTGCGCAGCCATAGACGCTGTTAGATCTCTCCAAAGCTGCTGTTAGAGGAGAAGACTTGGTTCCTTGAAGCCCTTTAATTGAGCACAGCACAGGAAGAAAGGAAAGTGCTGCCAGATGTCACACTGATGAGTAACTTAGCTGCAGGGTGTAGACAGAAACACTACTTAGCAATGTGGAGCAAACACAACCTCAGATTCTTACCATTCAGACGGGATTGGCTGGGTAGAGGAGGATTCAGGCATTCAGACACCTAAGAGCGCTCTGGACCGCAGTCTTGCAGACTTAAGTTTTTTATATAACATTGGACTTCTTTCCTTCCATATTTTCCACTGTCTGTCTATCTTCCTTCCATATTTCCCACTATCTGTCTTCAGGAAGGGTTTGGGGAGGGTAGTGGGAAGCATCTGCTAATCTCCTCCAACTTTTTCCCACATGTAGAAGAAGGCTTATGGTCAGCTTCCCATCAGTGAGTTTCAGAGGCATCGAGTGCACTGGCCATGATACCGAGCTATACGCTGATGAACTGACATGGCGTGGTGCTGGGGGATAAGTTCCCAGGATGTACAGTAGCCCCCACCCTTTAGCTACAGCTTCAGTTATAGTACATGGAAATTAACTATTTTAAATAACTCACTATGAAGTGTCATTACAATGTAATATTTTATTACTGATTACTTTGTCAGTCTCCTATATGTAATTTATAAATCATACACCATCATAAGCATGCATAGATAGGAAAAAGAACACTGTATGTTGAGTATGTATTGACTCAGTCAGAGCCATGGTTTCAGGTATCCACTTCAGGCCTTGGAACATGTCCTCTGTGGATAAGCATCATGCTGTTTGCATTGGAGTCCCTTCTTAGGACTGGATGAGTTCACTAGAAGTGACTTTCTAGGGAAAAGACTGTAAAGACTGAGATCAGTAATACAGCCTCAAGTCAGGGTCCCTAACCTACCCCAAATACTGTTTCCTTCTACCCAGAGATTCCCCAACAAGGATTGGAAGCTAACACCTGATTCTGTAAATGAGTTTATTGGGGAAAGCTACCCTTTTTTTAAATGGTTGGCTATGTATGCTTTCAAGCCATAACCCAAGCATGAATACAGTTGAGTTGCTCCAGAGAGCCTATGACCGCAAAGTCTTAAATGTTTACTAATTGGCCTATACATAAAAAGTGGGGTGCCCCATGTCCCCCATCACTGTTCCCATGAACAGTCAGTGTTCTGAGAACCTCAGACATAACGTAGGCTGAGGAAGCACAGTCTTGCTGGCAAGGAAATACTTGAGCACTTTAGGTGATGAGGCATGTCGGAGGCACGTGAGAAGAACAATAACAAATGATGTAAGAGAGTAGACAAGTTCGGACTGCAGGCTGTGCTCGGAGAACAATACAGAACAATTGCAATAGCACCATTAACATAAAATCAAATACAGCTCAGTAACAGATTCTTGGCATATTTGAATTTGTAGTCACACATTTGGTCATTTATTCAAAAATTATCCTGTATTTTCTATGTACGAGACATTATTCTAGATGAAAGACATAGGGCTGCCTTGAACTCCTGATTCTCCTGCCTCAACCTCCTGAGAGCTGGGATTACCCATGCACACCATCACACTGGGCTTAGACAAATCTTTTTAAAAGACTAAAGTGGGGGTTTTAGTCAAAGCCCATGACCCACAGTGGCAGATGCTTTCCTGCCCTGTGCGTACCTCGAACCTTTTGCTGCAGTCTCCCAGTCTTATCAAACTTGAACTTCTTTTAGGATGCCATTGGTCAGTTGGCTCATTGATCCACAGCCGATAAGATTTAGAATCCCTTCACTCCCAACTGTCACTGACAGACTTCGTGACAGTATTTCAGATCCTTAGATATTGGGGGCGGGGCTTGAAGAAATGCTTACCTGCAAGAGTCCATCTGACTAGGGAGACATGAGCCCAAACTACATACTTTCATGTTTTGGCTTATTTAGTGGAAGAGTTATTTGTTCACAGAAACTCAACTCAGAAAGCCTCCAGAGGGAAGAAGCGGGGAATACAGGAGAGACCCCTAAAATTACAAGCCATTTTGGGGGGATAGTATAGAAACCTAATCAGAAGTGTCCTAAAATACATACATATGTGATGACTATCTAAATGAAATTACCAAGTAATGGGGGAGACAGAGTTCCAATGGACCATCTTTTGTCACCAAGTGAAGCTTCCAGTACCAGGACTGGGTTAGATCTAATTGAGTTGTTGGCAAAAGGAGTTCCATGGCAATCCCCAAACAATCCAGGCTGTTGCCAAAACTCTAGGTTGTTCTCCATGAACTGACAGCAAGGCCGCGTTGCCGAAGACGGCACACGACTCACAGAGCAGGAAGACGTCCAGCTGCTGCCCCATAGAGCCCTCGTCTCCGTGTGCCGGTGTCTTTAGTACAGGAAGGTACTGTGCAGGCTACCGAACGAGACATGTAAACACCAAGTCAGCCACAAACCCAGGACAGTGGTGTCTCTGCCTGTAAGATATGCTAGGGCAGTGGTGGCCCAAAGCCTGTGGAAGTAACAACCAACATGTGATTTGACTGAAGGCCCACTCCACAAGATGGAACCAATACCTGGTGCTGCTTGGGTAACCAAGAATCAGAGACTAGCCAACCCACAGACCTGCGATAAAACCAAATACTACTGGTCTTTAAAAAAAAAAAAAATGTAGCAATAAGTAAAATGACTCTAATGACAAGATGAGAACAAGTTCAGACCCACAGCCAGACATTGCGCAGAGAAGGAGACCTTAGAACACTCAGCCATAAACAGAGTGTCTCCATCAAATCCCTCCCCTCAGGGCTCAGAGAACCCTGAAGAGGAGAAGGCAGAAAGAGTGTAAGAGCCAGAGGGGGTGGAGGACACCAGGAGAACAAGGCCCTCTAATTAACAGAATTGGAGTACAAATGAACTCACAGGCGAGGCAGCCTGCACAGGTCTGCAGCAGGTCCTCCGCGGATATATTAAGTCATCCAGTTCAGTGCTGTTGTGGGATTCCTGAGTGTGTGAATGAGTGGCCCCCTGATTTTTGTACCTTCTCTTGGTCTCTCTCACTTCTGTTTGTTTGTTTTGTGCAATTCCAATGTGATAGTTTGTTTTATCTTATTTTATCGTTATCTCTTAGATGCCTGCTTGTTTTCTCATGAGAGGCAGAAAGGGAATCGATCTGGATGGGAGGGGAGGGGGGAGAAATGGAGGAGTAGAGGGAGAGGAAAGTGTGATCAGGATTTATGTGAGAAAAAAATCTATTTTCAATAAAAGGGGGGAAGAAAATAAAACTCAGGGACAGTGGTGGGAGGCTTGGCCTCAGAGATCCTGGGGCAGTAGAGGACACACACTGTACTCCAGCCTCCCACTTGCCTTCTCCATTTCCTTCCCAGAAATTTGGAGTGTGAGTAACTTCAAATGAAACTTTTGGGTACCCCTACCCCTTTGTAAATGAGCCTCAGGAGTAGCCTTCAAGACCAAAAATATTTTTGAGGAACAAATCACTCCTAAGTTTTACTGATAAGAGGTGACGGTCTCATGTGAGTTCAGAGGACAGAGTTGTGGGATGTCTCCATCAGCCGAAGGATCCCGTAATTGTTTTGCACACACTGAAAGTGGAGCCCTCTCCTGCACCATCTCAGGAACTGAGCCTCTGGAGCCCTCAGGCCAGAGCCCTTTCTTGGTAAGGTCTAGTATAGCGAGCCAGGGCATCCCCAGGAAAGCAGGGTGGACCTGTGCGTTCACCCAGACTTTGCAGTCAGCAGGATGGAAGGCAGTTCTTGGGTACCAGAGAAGGGCTTAATACTCCAGCCTTGTCTCCTTTCTTATCTCTAACACTGGGATAATGGAGCACTTTTGATTGACAGTGAAACAACCAGGGAGCATACCACACAAGTGAGTTAGTGCCCACAGGTCAGATCCCTTCTCTGCTTCACGACAGAGCCGCCACACTGTGGGTGGAGGAGATTAGAGGAGCAGCCCGGGTACAGCCAGCACAGGGGTCCATCCTGAGCTGGCACCAGCATTGGCAGGTGACAAGGTCTGTATCGAGTGATGCTAACCCACAAAGTGAACCCCTCCGAGTCCTCTCCCCAGCTTCCTTCAGGATTTGCATCTGTGTCCTCTGTCCCCTGCGCTTTGCCTGATGACCCTTTTAGAGGAGGTGGTTAAGATAAAGGTGAGCCCTGGGAGGGGGTGACCGTCCACTCCATCTGGAATGTTCTACGTGGTTCTGACTTCTCACATTCTGGCTGAGGCACTATTCTCTGTTTTCAGTGTGAAATCAAAGAGTTCTAAAGAGAAGGAATGCTGAGGGTGGTGGTTTTTTTTGGTTTTCTTTTTGTTTTTTAATAGAACAGCAACAGTACTGTGGCTGAGAGGAAATGGGACTTGGGGAGACTGGAAATTTCCATTTATTTAAATTTCAGGGTACTGTTACCCCGTGTCCCCACTTGCTGTCCCTGGATGTAAATCCAGAGGCTGCAGCCACCTGTAGCAAAGCAGGGATGAGGTTCTGCTAGGCTCCTGCTGCTGCCTGTGTCTCTCTGGAGTGTGTCCCCTTCCTCCTGCTACATAACTAACCAGACTCGGGAAGAGCCACCTTGTTGGCAGCCACATGAAGCCGGGAAGCATTGAGGTGGTTCCTGTTGTCTGTCTCCGCTGCACCCTTCCCCAGCGTGCCACGCTGTGCCCTCACGGTTTCTGTTTTCCTGTGCCACAGCGAAACGCAAGCGATTGTCCATTGTAAGCACATGTCTGCATAGCAACACACGGTTGACAGTGCTGGGTCTCTAGACTCTACTAATGGGCGATAGCTGACGGAGGAGGAAAGAGTACCTGGATGGCAGATGATGGTCCCCTTAATGCCCTGAACCTGTGTTCCTGTAAGCAGAGCACCCCAACTTCCATACTCTTGATATTGAGGCCAAAGAATGCTTTGTCGTGGGAACATGTCCTGTGCAGCCTTCGCCCGAAGCACCTCCATCCAGCCCACTTGTAACAACTGGAAGTGTCTCCAGACTTTGTCAGACTCCCCCTAGAATGGAAAAATCACCCCGCAGCTCAGAACAGTGGCTGTCACAAGTCAGCTGTCACTTATTTTATTTTATCTTACTGTACCTGCTCTGGTGCTGAACTTTTAGTAAACTTAGCAGTTGTGAGATCATCAGTTTTTGAAACTTAACTAGGGACACTCAGCTTTGTCCCATGGGTAATATATGCTTAAATCCGTGGTACTGGCAGGGTTCATAGACTGTCACTTAAAATTATATTTGAGCCAGTAAAACAACATAAAATAACCTTCTTAGAAACTTTCTGGTAAGTTAGATTATTCTCCATCATTACATTCCCTTTGTCTATAATTTGACCTGCCTACTCAAAATTTTTAAACATTGGTTTTTATCTAACAGGGATTTTATTTTATTTTTTTAGAAGCCATGTTGGTTATGTGTGAATTGCCCATCTTTTTACAGTCTCTGTTCTGTGAGTTCATACAATAAGTCTAGTAAGAGACAGACGTGGGAGTAAAAATATTTCTCCCTAACCACAGGAAGGGATTTTTACAATGCTTCTTAGAGGCGGATAGCCGGGTACCTCACCCATCAGGAAACAGGGAACTGTTCCTGCAGTTGGAAAGCAGCTTTATCTGAGATAATCCATTCCATAAACTTCCTCTTAGAGAAGAGATGATCCAACTGATGGACATTTCTTTAAAATACCCAGATGTCCTTATATGGAAAAAAGACCCTTGTGTGAATTTCTTTTCCCTTTGCTCTGAAAAAAATACTCTGACAAAAGCATTTTGGAAAGAGAAAGGGTTTGTTCTGGCTCACAGCTCAAGGTACAGCACATGGTGGTGGGGAAATGAAGGCTGTGGGAGCTCAAAGCAGCTGGTTGCATCAACATCTACGATCAGAAAGCAGAGGGGAAGGAAAGCATTTTGCTGCTCAGCTCTCTCCCTCTAGGAGCCCACTCAGGGAATAGCACCACCCACAGTGGGCAGGTCTTCCCATCTCAGTTAACTCAATCAAGATAATCCTCATACACATGCCCAGAGGCCCATCTACCAAGTGATTCCATATTTTTTCAAGCTGACAGTTAACACTCACCATCATCTCTTTAAGAGAAACACACTTAAAATTAATAAATAACTTTGTTTGAAAAATAACATACATGCATGTTCGGTATATAGAAGGATGGACTTCTGTTTTTAGAATTTAGTGCATTTTATTTATCATACTACACCATTTTTACTGTTGATCCAAGGGCTTCTGTACAAACATGGAGTCAGACAAACCTAGGAAATCCCAGGTGGTCTCTGATAATAGTATCCAGGAGATCTAGAGAACAAAAGGATGTGCCTTTTACTTAAGAAATGTTGAAAAGGAAAATAATACAGATAGCTTATGCTTCGGTAGTAAATAAGAGAGGACATGGCTGTGTGGTCAGACAGTTATTTTTATCATCGAGGCGTAATTTTTTTTAAAGAAACAGAAATCAATAGTGTTAAAAAGCCACTTACACTCTGAGCTTGAAGCAGCTGCTTTATGCCATGAAATTCCCCTTGCTGTTTCCGTTAGTGGCTGAGTAATTCAGTGTGTCTTGAATGTCAACGTTTTTATTACGCAGCTAATGTTGGCTTTGCTGGATTAAATGTCATTTAAAGTGATCAATTGGAAGCTTGTTTGGGGTTACTTTCAAATTCATGAAAGGGAAAAGAAGTTGCAATATACAAATGTTCTTGAAGCTTACAAGTCAAGTCTGTTCTCTGGCAAGCCCTGCCCTGCGTTTGCCATCCACTGGGCACATCATGCAGTCACATCCTGGAACCCAGTTTGATGCCTCTGAAAAGACTGGCGTGAAACCCCAGGGCTGGGTAAGCCTTTAACTGAAGGAGTAATCCGAGCGACGCTGTATAGTTGTATAAGTTGTGTGATACCAGGAATGTGCCATGGTAGCAAAACGAGAAAGTGCAGTGGGATGGAGGTCAGGAGAGCTGTCCACTCTGCGTTTGAACTCTGCAGGAGGCCTGGAGCCCAGAGGACTGTAGTTGTTGCCTTATGTCAACCTTATTAAGGTGAACACACTAGATCCAGGCTTGGAGGTACACACCTGTAATCCTGTTGCTGGGTAAGTGAAGGCAGGAGGATTCTGGAACGTACTGGCCGGTCAGTCTACTAATGAAAGACCATGTCTCAAAACATACAGTGGGTAGCAATTGAAAATGCAACATTGATATCTCACCTCCACATGCACATGTGCTTGCACTTATGTGCGTGTGCACACGACTGTTGCCACTCAGGCGTGCAGAACGGGGTTTGTGTGCACACCTGGGCTTCTCCTGACTGCATGGCATTTTATGTGAAAGTGCTTGGTTTAAGGAGATGTTTTCCAGTTAGGTGAGACTAGAGAAAACTCAAATGTGCTTGCCATTTACCATTTGTGGTACCAAACCTGGACAAGGGAGCCACAGCTCTGTTCTGGTCTTTGTCTGTTCTGGCTGCGGAAACAGAGAGTAGGAATTAGGTAAATGAGGAGCCGCACTTCTGTCAGGTCAGCATTGGAGGGTTAAGATAGGAAGGTTACGACAAGTTTGAGGCCAGCCCGGGCTATGTACTGAAACTCTATCTCCAAAAAAGCAGGAAATAACGGAGAAGAGTGAGGAAAAGGATGGAGAAAAGAAATGTCTCACAGACTCCTAGAGGCTGCCGGGCTGAAGGGCAGAGCACCAGCAGATCTGAGGCCTGCTGATGAGTATTCTTTCTCTTCCATAGATAGCGTCTTCTTGCTGTGTCTGTGTCCTCACAGGTAGATATGTTAGGGATCTTTTATAGATAACTTTTATAAAGGCACTAATAGGGGCTGGAAGGCTGGTTAGGAGCACTTGCTCTTCTTGCAAAGACCCCAGGTTCGGTTCCCAGCACCCACATGGCAGCTCACAGCAATCTGTAATTCCTTTTCTAGGGGATCCAGTGCCCTCTTCTGGCTTCCGTGGGATCCCGCATGCATGTGTTGCACATTTACTCATACAAGTGTATACACATACATATAAATAAATAATGTATACATTCAGTCATTGGCCTTCTGTTACCAGCCGTCTGGTTAACCCTCTGGAACCATGCAGTAAGCAACTAGAAAAGGCACCTCAACTCTTAGGCCGGGGCCAATCCAACATCAGCAGTACCCAGGAAATGCACAACTGTCTGTACTTAACCTATTGGGCTGAGCTGGAGAGTGGACCAGGTACCTTTACAGCATAGACCCAGAAAGCCAGGGCTCCACAGCCAAGACCCTGGGCTGAGCACAGTGCAGAGCCACACTCAAATCATCTGATGGATGTTTGCTGCCTGGCCACATAATCGGATATCAGTTCTGCACATGAGAAATGATTTTCTTGCACCAAGTTCCTTTCCACCATGATTCCATTATGATAAAGCAACTTGAAAGACGACCAAAAGATGGTCTAATGAGAATATCTGTATTTCTTTTTAAAATGCTAGCCACAGTCCCCACAGCCAACGTCACCAAGCCGCATGGTTTTTAATTTCCCATCGTTTTTCATGTATTGCTTTCTTTGTAGCCTGTCTTCCTCCATCCATTTAGCATCTCCTGCCAACTACAGAATAATCTTTAAACTCTAATCTTTTAACTTTTTATCGTATTGTTCTCATTAAAACCTCAAGCGTTTCTTTCTGGTCTCAGGAAATGGGTCAGTCGGTAAAATGTCCGCCATATAAGCATGGAGACCGGATAGTGACCCCCCCAGCACTCGCATTAGAAGCCAGATACGGCAGTGCATATCTGTAAACCCAGCCCTGGGGAGACTGAGACAGGAGGATCGGAGTTCGAGGACCAGCCAGTCTAGATTCCTGTTCAGTGAGAGACCTTGTCTCAAAAAATAAATAAGTAGATAAAAAGTGGATGAAGGGGCTGGAGAGGGAGCTCCGTGGGTAAGTGTTTGCTCCGCAAACAAGAAGACCTGAGTTAGAATCCCTAGCACCATGTAAAAGTCCGGCATAGCAATGCATGGCGGTGACCCCAGAACTGGGGGAGGGTGGTGGACACTGATGGACCCTTCGAGCTTGCTGGCCAGCCAACCTAACCAAAATGGTGAGCTCCAGGTTCCATGAGGCCCTGGCTCAAGACTGGAAGGCGGATAACGACAGGGGAAGAACCCAGTGTCTCCTTGCTTCCTAGTATGTACAGGTGTGCCACACACTCTGGCTTCCTAGGTGTACACATAGGCCCATACACCACACACACTCACACAGAAAAGTTTAAAAGGTAGTAAGATGGAGAGCTATTGAGGAAGCCCCCACAGACGGACGGCACACACACAGACTCTTCCCGCCGTGTGTCCTAACTGTTCTGGAGCCCGCTGTCAAAGCCTGTCTGTTCATTTGCAGGTGTACCTTGGTGCCTCATCCTTCAGACGGGCTGCTTCAGCCTCAGGCTTTGTCATGGCTTTGAAAAAGTCTTTTCCTCCTCCTCCTCCTCCTCCTCCTCCTCCTCCTCCTCCTCCTCTTCCTCCTCCTCCTCCTCCTCCTCGGTCCTCTTGTAGAGGTCATGGCCTCGGTCAGCGCCGAGCCTCCCTGGGTCAGAGGTCAGCAGGATCTCACAGGCTCTCTCTGGACCCATTTCATCTGTGAAATGAGGAAATAAGACAGTCAGTCACATCCAGGCCCAAGCTGGGATTGCAAACGCTGTTTCTGGGTCTTGTGACTGCCTGGACAGAAATCCTTCTCAAGGGCGCTCTCGCTTTTCCTCCGTAGACTGCAGACTGCTTTGGGATTACGTCTATCAGTTGCTCTCTGACAGTCGGTACGAAAACTTCATCAGATGGGAAGACAAGGAATCCAAAATATTCCGGATAGTGGATCCCAATGGATTGGCTCGCCTGTGGGGCAACCATAAGGTAAAAAGGCCACATATTGGTTGGGAAAGCTGCTGTAAAGTAGTCTTCATCCTTGAGTTGGAGGATGGTTGTCTTTTTGCCTCCCTCCCAAGTCTGCCCGTGATTATTTGGTTTGTTCCTCCCTGGACGAACAATTAGGTAGTTGTGAAGGAAGGAAATGATTAAAGATGCTTTTTTTCCATGTGTTACCTCTGTCTGGGGCCCATTAACTCAGAGCTCAGTTCCGTAGACTGATTGTAAGTGCCGCCCCGCCCCTGCCCCCCCCCACCCCTGCCCCCGCCACTCCCCTTGACCTGGACCTGCCACCCTGTTGTCCTTATGGGGAATAGGGAAGTAGTGAGAGCTGTATGACTCACAAGGGACCTTTGGGAAGTGTCACTTCTGTCCCCATCAGTTGGAAACTCCCCTTCTCACAAAAGGCCATTTCTGCATGGAAAATATGTTGTGATTATAAAATACCCCCTTTACGAGCAAGAGGCGCAGAAAGCCTGCCCCCCCAGTTTTCCAAAGTAGGAAGAGGAAGTGGGATCTAAAACAGTCCTTTATAGTATGGAAGACAGTTCAAATGTGCAGATATGAAAAGGAGCTAACTGTGGCCAGGCCAGTGGACATAGAAGGAGATCTAGGACCAAGCTGTGGGGGGATACTGAGGTGGTACAGCTGAGCCACAGGCCTCCTAAGAAGGCAGCCTGATCCCTTTCCCAGCAGAGAAAGACCAGCCAAGGGCGTGGACAAATATGCTGAGGACCCGTAAACAGACATTTAAGTGTTTGAGTCACTGAGGGACCTTCTGTGCACTGCCCATCAACAATAACAGACCAGAGACAAGTGTGAAAAAGTCATTGCAACAAAAAAAGAAATGTTATGTGATCCAGGACACGAAGGATGGACCACCTGTCTCCTACCCGAGATAGAGGAAGCCGGGAACCATCTCAAGAGAAGGAGACGGGGGCTGCAGGGGGCTGCGCTAGGTTAGTTAGCACTTATCTGGGGCAGTTCAGTTTAGGAGGGGCCCTTGGCCACCGTGGCTGTGAGGGCAGGCAGCAGAAGGAAGGACCCTAGCAGGCAGCAGACGAGCAGGTGGAGTTCCCAGGCCGGTGAGGCCATGTAGAGCAACTCCACAGCCTTTGTTTTAATAGCTGCCTGGTGCCTTTTCTGCGGTTCATTTCATTGTGTCTTTGTGCTTTTTTTTTCTCTCTCCCTTCCTCCTTTGAACAAACAGAACAGAACAAACATGACCTATGAGAAAATGTCCAGAGCCCTGCGCCACTACTACAAACTAAACATTATCAGGAAGGAGCCCGGACAAAGGCTTTTGTTCAGGTAGCACTTCCTCCTTTTCCTTTCCTTCTTTTGGGAGGATATGATTTTCTTTACATAAGAGGGAGGAGGGAGACGGTTAGGAACTCTGGCATGCCTAGCTGAGACCCAAAGCCATCATTGCAAACACTGTTGACTGGAAACTGGGTAGTGGTTGGTTTGTTAGGATTTTTTTTTTTTTTTTTTTTTTTGCTTAAGTGTGTCCTGTATGAAAAGTGAAATCTGACTCACCTCTAAAATAACATAGTGACCAAAGAGCATTATCAGACATTGAAGTCTGGTGGAATAAAAGGGACCAATCAGAAGAACCATTGTCAATAGCAAAGGGAAGGATTAAGCTGGAACTTCCAGGTCACCAAACCTGGAAGCTGCTTTGTCAAGCTTCAGGTCGTGACCCATGGTGAGTCACTGTGTGGGTGTCAGGCACAGCCATTTTTTTAATGAAATAGAGGATAGAATATGGTAGAGTTGGAAATACCAAATTATAGCTCATCAAATAAGAGTGACCATTAATTCATAAAGATTTTGTTCATGTGTGTGTATTCATATGTGTGCACATGCATGTGGAGGTCAGAGGTCAACCTCTGGTGTCATTTCTCAGGCCCTATCCACCCTGATTTTTGAGATGAGGCCTCACTGGCTTGGGCTGGCTAAGGAGCTCGGGGATCTGCCTGTCCCCGTCTCCCCAGCAGCTGGGATTACTAAGCATATGTCACTGTGTCCCCTTCTGTGTGGGTGGGGACTGAACTCGGGTTTGCCTGGCAAGTGCTTTACCATCTGAGCCCCCCAAATTGTACATCTTACAAATGCATCATGGTTAGAGAAGTGTGAAGGCCTCTGAAGTCGGCAGCCCTCCCCCTTTCCCGATTCCCCATAGCTAATGGTTTCCAGCTCTTCCGATTACCATGGAGATTGTGATTCCCAGAAGTAGAATAGAAGGAAGGGTCTAGGGGCCACTGAGGATGGCATAGGTGGACCCTGACACCCGTGGTCACTGATGTGGTGGGAGGAAGCGGGAATGGCAAGTAGGACCTTAGGGTATAGGTTTTGGCAAATTGGACAAAAAGAGCAAGAGATGGGGCTGGAGATGTGGGTTTAGAATCGTCCACGTCCAGGTAGGAAAACGTCACTGTGTATGAGCCACTGTGCCGACAAGGATGAACGTATTCATTAGGACGGCAGATAAGCCCGACATTAGCACTGAGGTGGGGTGGTGATGTGGGAACAGTAGCAATCACGTTCATCTTTAAAGGAGCAGGAAGAGCCGTTGAAGAAGCTGCAGTAGAAAAGAATAAGTACGAAAGTGCCCTCCCTACCTCCGGCTCAGTTCACAGCCTCTCTTCGTCTTTCACCCCAAATTTTCAGCTCCCCATTCTTTCATCCTAGATGACTGAATCCCACTGCACTCAACTTTATTTGTCACCTCAGTCATTAGTCATAAATCTCGCTCTGAACCCTCCTGGAATTTCAGAGACTCCTGTATGATGTGCCCACTAATACCATATTAGTACTCCAGACATGGTTTCTGCAAGGCAGGCGTCACACACGGCTGAGGAATTCCACCCAGAATGCTCTGGTCTCATAAGCTGACCACCACTGTTTGAAGTCATCTTGAAGCTGGAGCCGTCTTTGAGGCTTCCCACATCCAAGTCAGCTGCTGAGCTGCCCTGTCGACTGGTTCTGCAGCACTGTCCCTGTCCAGTTCTGTGTTGAGGGCCTGAAGCCTGGCAGCTGCATTTCCCAGGGTTTGTAGCCAGCCTGCCTCAGGTTGAAGTCTGTGACAAGCACATTCATGAGGTGTATGATGGAAAGGGAACAGCATTCCAGTTCCTCTGCCAGCCATGTTGATCCTCTTAAGTTTTCACATACGCACACCTCCAAGGCTGCCTCAAGTTGACTGTCCTTTTCAGGGTCCTCTGCGGCTGCTCAGTCACACACAGATGTCCGCTTCCCCCATCTCTGAGTTCCCTTTGTCCTCAGGCACACCATGAGGTTCGTTTTTAATAGTATGTATGGCCCTGGAAAGATGGCTCAGCAGCTAAGAGTAATTACTGCTTTTGCAAAAGACCCAGGTTCAGTTCCCAACACCCACATGATGGCTCACAACCACATGTAACTCCAGTACAAGGGTATCTGATGCCCTGTTCTGGCCTCTTCAGGCTCCTGCGTGCACATGGCACACGTAAACTCAGGCAGGACACATAACATATATAAAAATAAGTCTTTAAAACATCTTTAGTAATTGCGAATAGTATAGTTTAATAATATGTGTGCTGAAGAAATGGTTCAGTGGTTAAGAGCACTGACTGTTCTTCCAGAGGACCCGAGTTCAGTTTCCAGCACCCACATGGCAGCTCACAACTGTCTGTAACTCCAGTTCTAGGGGATCCAACACCCTCACACAGACACACATGCAGGCAAAATACCAGTGCATCTAAAATTGAAAATAAATAGTCTATTTAAAAAATAATATGTGGGAAAGCTTCCTCCCCACAACTAAACCATAAGCTCCTAGGAGGCAGAGCCTTCTGATCTATTTAACTTGGTGTATACATTAGTGAGAGTTTCAGTAAACGTTGGTATGAAATATCAGAAGCTTACCATGGCACAGGAGCCTGAAGGAGGGGCAGTTTTGAAGGCCAAGTACGGTGTGTCTATAAAGTTGGCCTGGGAGGAGCTTTAGCTTCTTCAGATGCTGAGGGAGACGTTTTAGCGAGAATGTGAAAGTAGAAGACAGGCAGCCACTGTGACATGCGCCGCTTGGGGAGCCCAGAAGGCTGGAGCAGAAGGGAATGGCAGTAGGCGTGGAAGGTCCTCCAGTCCCCACTGAGAGGCTTTGAGCAAGAGACACGAAGAGTGCTGGTAGAGAGGAAGAGAGGAGCCTTTTCTGAGGAAAAGCGTGTTGGAAGCCAAACGGTACAAAACGATGGCTTACTGGTATATGACTCTCTATGTAACAGAGTGAAGTGAGGTGTGGCAGTGTGCTTCAGGGTGGGTAGGTAGACTGCAGGGTGGACTCATGCCGGTAAACACCTCTGGAAGGAGTCCAGAAAGTTCCAGATCGGAACAATGCTGAAAATTTGCAAAAAGACGTGAGCTGTAGTTTCTGTCAGGACGAGCCGACAGGAGTGGGGGGTTAACGGAAGTGAACAGTGGAAAAATAAGTGTGTCTTGGGGGGGGCAACGGCAGATGGGTCAAAGACTGCATCTCTGACTTGGTGGAGTGATGATAGGGAAAGTGTGTTTGAAGGTAGCTCACAGGTACAGGGCAGAGCATAGGACAAGGGAAAAGTGCAGACACCGTGGAGGCTGAGGAAAGCCTCATCCCCGCACCGCACTCACAGGGAAAGACAGGACGTTTGCACCCAGGCTTCCTCCCTGCGCTGTGCAGACCGTAGTCAGACCATGACACTGGTGCTATTCCAAGTGACACACAGTGACCAAGAATGTGAGGCTTGCTGTACACTCCAGCTACAAAGGAAGGGGACATGCTGAAGGGAAGTCATTTCTGGCAGTTCGGATAGGTGGTGGGGGAAAAAAAGGATTGTTCTTGCTTTTCTAATTTCGAGAAGCTTCCTTCCCTAAGCTGCCCGTTGATCGAAAGTATCCAGTAACATCTAATAGCATCCTTTGAGTTAAATTCAGGTTTTGAATACTATTCCCTGGGCTCTCAGACTGGAGTGGAAGTAGATGTAGGACTCTTTTGGGTCTTTGTAAACATCTCTCCAGGGTTGAAGAGAAGGCTCCATTGGGCAAGAGGGCTTGCTTGCACAGCATGAGGACCCGAGTTCAAATCTCCAGCACTCACATACAAAGCCGAGTGAGACTGTGCACACCCCTGTAACCCCAGCTCTGTGGAGAGCAGAGACGGGTGGGTCCCTGGGGCTTGTTGACCACCAGCCTAGCTCCAGGTGCTGTCTCATAGGCCTTAGGCAGAAAGTGACAGAGTGGCACATGATGTCCTCTCGGTTCCCTGCACGGGACGCATCCACACATGTGTACATAACCACACGCACACACGCGTGCACGCACACACACACACACACACACACACACACACACACACACACACACACACATGTCTTTAAAACTAAGGAACAGACAAGTGAGCAATACCCAGGCCCCTTTGTGCAATCCAGCTATAAGACGCTCCTAGCACCAAAAGGTGCTGTCTTCTCATGGTCCCCTCACCTTGTCATGTCATTTTGTCACCTTTCAGACAGGTAAGAAAGGAACCTTTCCCTAACCTGTGCTGAGGTAGCACCAGTGTCTAGGTTCAGTGGGTCCCCAGCTCCGTGCATGTTGCTCTAAGGGTTGGAGTAGAGAGGGAGGACGTCTTTGGGATTACAGTCTCTTGACTCTTTTATTTCCTGCTTAAAGGTTCATGAAAACCCCAGATGAAATCATGAGTGGCCGGACAGACCGTCTAGAGCACCTTGAGTCTCAGGAGCTGGATGAACAAGCGTACCAAGAGGATGAATGCTAAGGGGACCCACCACGGCCTCACCGGCTGGCCAAGAGAAAACCTGCCCACAAGGACCGCTGGAGGCGTGATGGAGCAGGCGAGCTGGGGATGGCTAAGAAAGAAGAGGCCCAGGAATGGCAGGAATGCTTTTCTTGCAGACCGGGAGGGACCCAGAGCACCTTAGACAAACCACCCAGCAATGGCGGGCTGGAATTCTGGCGGAGGGCACAAGCCTGAGACTCACGTCACATTTGCTTCTCCTTCGGACCTCTTGTCTGTAACGCCTCACCCTCACCCTGCACCTGCCGTTAGTCTCATGATGTTTCTGTTTTTGTTTTTCTGGGTTTGTTTTTTTTTTTTTTTTTTAAGAACATGCAGTTTGACTATTCATTGTTCATACAGGGGAAGACATCACATGTTGCTTTCCTATGGAAATATATCTATTATATATATATATTAATTTTTTTTTTCTTTTTTGCAAATCTCACAAAGTACGGCCAGCTCAGCTGGTCAGGAAAGAGACTTGCAGAAGGGATCTGGCTCCTCTTTTTCCTGTCACATGGATCAGGTCTGTCCTGCTGCAGTCAGGTCTTGGATGAGAAAAAAAAGAGAGAGAGAGAGAGAAACTTTCAAAAATGAAAGAGAGAGTTCCCTCGTCTTCCTCCTGCCTCCCTTCTCTCACTCATCCTGTCCCTCTCTTTCCTCCTCCTCTGCCCGCTGTGCTGCGTCACATGCCTTTTAGCAGACCTAGCCTCCCTGGCACCTAAACCAAGCACTGACCCAGCGGTTCTGTGGCCGTCATCACACAACCAGACCCCTTGGGCACCCATGGGAGGAAGGCCAAACACCTCACAAATGCTGCTGTATTCCAGAAAGATCAGTGGGAGGTCTGGTCATAAGATGGGCCAGAGGTTGGCCAAATGATTTCGAAGGCCCTGGCCGCTTGGGACTCTCCTGAAAGTGCTGCAGAGTGGAAAAGTCCGAGAGGCTCACCCCGGCCCGGTGGTCCCGGAAGTAGGCAGAGCTGCTCTGCAGTGAGGAACAGGTTGTCAAGGCTGGTGAGGAAGCAGAGCTCTCGGTTCCATTCCCAAGACACCTTGCCCTTGTGGGGTTGCGGCCACCCCTGCTCCAAGTCCTAGCCTTTTTTGTCGTTTCTCTTTACTGGTCCTCACTGAGCACAGAACACACACAAGGGAGGATCCTGGAGTGCAGACTCGGCCCAGCCGGTATTTGCACAACCAGCAGAGACAGGAAATTCCTCAGATTCATTCGTTTTTCCTCCTGTCATTGCTGTGTTTCCAGAAGACATATTTGTGGCTTTTTTTTTTTTTTCACCTCGACATAAGGTCGGTAGTATCTTCCAAGATGAGGGTAATGCTATGCCTTAGGACTTTTGATAGCAGAGATTTTTAGACAGCTGTTTTAGTGGGGGGGATTTGGGTTTTGTTGTTTTGTTTTGTTGGTTTTTCAAGACAGGGTTTCACTGTGTAGCCCTGGCTGTCCTGGAGCTTGCTTTATAGGCCAGGCTGGCTTTGAACTCAAAGATCTGTCTGCCTCTGCCTCCCAAGTGCTGGGATTGAAGGTATGCACCATCATGCCCGGCTTTCCCCCGACCCTTTTTTAGCCATCTACATGGACTCTTTGAACTGCAGTGTTTTTAAACCCAGGTGATGAGGCCTGCCTTATAAACCACCCTGTCTTTTCTCTGTCTCTTCCACACCATCAAGTGAGCATCTCCCAGCCCTCCTGGGTGTGTGTGTACTTGACCAGAAGCCGTACACAGGTGAAGCTGACAGACCAGAGCTGCCCTCCAGCTGTCCCTACGTGGAGCACATAGAGACTAGGAGTACCAGGCATGTCTCTCTGGGCCTAACTCAGCAGATATCAGCACACAGACGTGTAGACAGACTGTGGTTCAGACACTGGAAATGAGTTGATCAGGCTCCTTTAGTCTTTCTGTGACTCCCAAGTCCCACCCCATCTACCTTCCAAGAGGTCAGTGACCTTCTGGGTGAGGGGTTGGGCTTAGTATTCATGGGTGGTGATGAGAGTCACATGCTATGTTTCTTGAAAACAGGGGATATTTATTTTTTCTTGGCCTCTAAAACGACTGGTACCTTATCTCACGTGGGGAGATTAAGCCAAATTCTTACATTGTTTAAGCCCCTGGGTTGAGCTAGAGAGAAAGGGTGGGTTATTTGGTTTTTGTTTTGACTGAGGTCCTGTGTATGACTATGAAATGAGAGACTAAGACACCTCATTCCGGCCACTTTGCCCACATGTAGAACCCAGTCTCTAACTGTCCAAAGAATCTTCCAGATGAGCTGTAGAAGGAAATTCCTTTGTTCCCTAAGGAGCCCTGGATTAAAAACATGTGAAAGTATGTGAGGCCCAGGATGACAGCTTCAGCCACTTACATTAGAAATGCTCACTGTGGCGACACATCTTTGTTTCCCACGCAGTGGTCACAGTATGGATTTACTTTGCTTCTCTTAACTGCAAACATCCTCATTTGGTTTTTGGTTAGAGAGAAGACATGGCTGGTGTTGTCACCAGGGTGCAGTGCTCTCAGGCTGGAGACCCAGAGGGTTCAGATTTAGTCGATCACACCTTGGAGGGAACACCACTACAGGAGCTTTTGGGGTTTTTTGGTTTTTTTGGTTTTCCTTTTTTTTTACCCCCATCCACCGTGATCTTCTAGCTCAACATTAAGTTCAAGAGGTGATGGAACCAAACTAAAATCTCCTGTGTCAGATGAATAGGTGGCCTTTCTCTGTGGCTCTCATGGGTTGGGTCAGAAAAGGAATTTGCAAGAAAGCATTGCTATGTGGAGGGTGGGCATTGTCACTTAGGTCCTGGAATTCTCTGTCCTGTGTCCTTGGCCAGGCTGTCCTCAGGTCTCCACCAGTGGTAGCTGGTTAGATGTTGACAGTAACTTCTCTCAGACCTTCTTGATCCAGGGCAACTTGGTGAGGACCAAAGGCAGTGTCACCGATGTTCCATATCCACCCCCCCTTTTTAAGGAGAAGGGCCCTCATAAGGAAACAACAAAACAGGCTGCAGGCTGAGGGGCTTCTCCTCTCCCTAGCTCAGAACCCTCTGACCCAGCGTCTTTTCACACTAACCTGGTCCAGATAAAACGTCACTTCGGCTGACATCTGGATGGCTGTGAGAGGACTGAGTGGCCCCTGTGTCTTCTCACACTGTCCAGGATCCAACCGTGAACACATTTTGGCACATCCACTGTTGTTGGCAGAAGAGAACCTGAGAGAGGTCATGTCACTTACCCTGCGAGCAGACAGTGTGACACAGACAGAGTTAGGATCGGGATCCAACCTAAGTGGTTAGGATGCAGTGAGAAAGTATCCTGGTTTCAACCCCTGTTTCATCCATCCCCAGCAAAGAAACTAAAGATGCACAGGGTGGCTTTCACTGCCCAGTCATTCGGTGCTAGATGGAGCTCTGCCTGCTCCTCTTCTGAACAGAAACCTAAATTGAGTGACCCAGACAGCCAGTGGGGCAGGAGCGCAGAGGGACACCCGGAATCCTGCCCGTCAGCAAGGCACAGAGAACGAACCCAGTATTCTTCGGCCCCGTCCGCGTCAACACTAAACAACTGCGAAACTCCGGCCTCTCGCTCGCCCTCGCAAGTGAACACTTGTGAAGATTTCTCTTTGCGACTGCACCCACCTGCAAACCAGATGAATCTAGGATGAATTTTTGTTGTTGTTGTTTAGTTTCTAATCTCTTGTTTATGAGGTGTGGGGTTTATAAGGGACTGAATCAAATGAATGTAACAAAAAAGAAAAAAAACAAAAAAATATGCCTTTTCTCAGGGCCAGTGAGTTGCAAATAATTTTTAAAGAAAAGCCTATAATTACATCATCTCAATAAATTTTTTATAAAAAAAATATATAAAGTTCCAAGTCTCTGTTTTGAATAATATGAAATGGAGTCAGACAGGCCAGGTACTCTGATGATGTAAATCCTGTCTACTTAATTATGGAATAAAGTGCAGTCCCGGTTTCTCCTGGCAGGAAGCCGCCATCACCCAGCAGTCTGCTGGCAAGCTGTAGACCAGAGGCCCCAGGAAGGTCACAGCAGATCACTACCCTGAGCTGCTGCCACAGGTAAAAAACAGTCTGTCCAAAGGAACTCCAACCAGATGTGCCAGATCACTAAGCATTGGGGCAGGGGGATAGCAGCGATTAAGTAACCCTGGGTGGGTCGGCACCTGCCAGGCAGTGAAGACATAAATGTGAGGGGTAGCGTCCATGGCCAGCCGGACCCAGGACTTGAGAACTGGAAGGTCACCACACAGCCTGTACACTCAGTGTCTCTCCTGTATTGGTAGGGCCACCAGCCGGAAGGCAACTGAGATTTCAAACTCAAACAGCACAGCAGCAGGCTAGGATGGTGCCCAACTGTAAACCAGCACAGGGAAGGTGGAGGCAGGAGGATCAGGGGCTCAGTGGCAGCCTTAGCTAATAGCAAGTTTGAAGGCAGCCTAGGTTGCCTGAGGTCTTATCCTTAAAAGCACACTACAGATCAAACATAGTTGTCACCGCAACTATTCACCATCACAACAGAGACTCAGAGCATGAGAAAGAGGCAAATGGTATTGCTTTGCAGCAGCTCAGACGGTAAGATTGGAACACAGGAGCTTAAAACTGATCTCAGAATATGTCAGATTGCTTCTCTCTTCACTTTGTCCCGGGGTGTCCCTGGGCTGGAGTGCTTTAAACTACCATCATCAAAGCACTTGATCAAGTAAAATTGAGGAGGCAGTTCTGACGGAGCTACAGTGCCTTTGAAACTACAATTTCTGATCATTCTCAGTTTGAATCATCTGGGAATTCCTAGCAATGTAGATTGTCGGTTGGGATCCCATAAACTGAAATCAAAAGCTTTGGGGGTGGGGCCTCCAAACTGTCCAGGACTCCTTCCTGGTGATGCTGTTGTGTGCTAAGGCACTGTTCTCATTGGCTTGTTCGCCATGCTACGCAGGAGCTCCCCACCCCCACCCCGGCATCAGAAGTGATGGTGGTTCATTTGCATCGCGTGTGCTCACCACATACCTAAACAGACATGGACTGCAGAACGAGGCCAGGCAGACACACAATCATACAGAAAGTCAGCACGCTCCATCCAAACCTCTTAAGCAATCAATCTGCTCTAAAGCTGAGCAGTTTTAAAGGGCAGCTGGAGCAGGTGACCTGCCCTTGCAAATTGCACAGCAATTTATCTACTTAGGCCCACTTGCCTCCCCAACCACCCTTAGCTAAAGAGAAGGACAGGGAGTGCTGTCACCTGTCCCGTTGATGAGCTGTGGCTCTCTGTCCTAGAATTACTAGGCAGAGCCTGAATGGACATATGGCTGGGCGTTTGCTGAGGCATCTTCAAAGCACAAGGCTAGACCAGAACTGCGCCACCCTGAAAGTGCTTGTTAATCACCTGGGGAGCTAAAAAAAAAAAAAAAAAAAAAAAAAAAAAAAATTGTATTTTGTTTGTTTTGTTTTGACATGGTCTCATGTAGCTCATGTTGGCCTCCAGCTCCCTATGTAGCTAAAGATAACCTTGAACTTCTGATTTTCCCACTCCCATTGCCCAAGTGCTAGGATTGCAGGCATGACTACCATGCTTGGTTGATGCAGTGCTGAGGATAGAATCCAGGACTTCAGGCATTCAAGGCAAGCACTCTAGCGGCTGAGTTATATGTCCAGATTTTTGCTATCTTAACAACATTGTAGGATCCACACATGCTTTAGTATCCATGGGCAGATCTGCTTGTGTACTTACTGTAGTCTCTGGATGGAACTTAGATTCTGTACCCTGCTTCCCCCTTTCATGCTGAAAGCTGAACCCAGGGCCTTGTGCATGCCAAGCGAGTACTCTACCACTGTCCTCCATCCTCAGCATGACTATACGTTTCAGACAAGCTCTAGGTGATGTTGATGCTGTTGGTCCTCAGAGCTTGTGAACAAATTATCGACACATGCAGTCACAGGAATGAACTCCAAAGACATCGTGTTAGTTTTAAAGAAGTTGGAGTAAAGGCACTGTTGCATGGCTCCATTTATATCGAAATCCCAGTAAGGACTATCAGAGACATTTGCCTGGGGACAGAGATGGGAGTGAGGTGAAGTTTGAGGAGAAACGAGAAGGAAGTTTGGGATATAATTGAGGTACTCTAAAACCGGATCACTGGGATGGCTACAGAAATCTACAAATTTGCCAAAATTCATTGTTTGCTTTAGGGCAAGGAAATTGGCTCAGTAAGTAGAGTGCTTGAGACGTGAGCATGAGGACCTGAGTTCAGATCCCAGGCAGCCCTGTAAAAAGCTTAGTGTGGTGGCTCCTGTCTGTGACCCCAGAGCTGAGGAGGCAGAGACAGGTGGATCCCGTGGGCTCACTGGCCAGCCAGTCTAACTGAATTGCTGAGCTCCACGTTCAGTGAGAGAGCCTGTCTCAAAAAAAAAAAAAAGAGGTAGAGAGCAATGGAGACGCCTGATGTTGACCTCTGGCCTGCATACACATATGCATATGCTCATGCATCAGCCTGCGCTCATGCACTCTTGAAGACGCATGTGCACGTGGGCGCACACACACATATATGTCACACATATACACACAAATAACAAAATGATAATTGAGAAAGATACCCACACATATGTCACACACATACACACAAATAAGAAAATGATAATTGAGAAAGATACACAGCACAGACCTCTGGTATTCAGCCCCACATGCACAGGCATGTGCACCTAAATACATACATTTGAACAAGTACATACACTTAGACCACAGACACACACACAAAAAGAAGTGGAGGGGGGAACATTATGCTTTAGCTGGGCATAGTGGTACATACCTATAACGCTAGCACTTGGGAGGCTAGGGGAGAATGATCAAGAGTTTGAGGCCGGTCTAGACATAAATAAGATACTGTATCAAAAAAAAAAAAAAAAAAAAAAAAAGAGGTTCTTAAAAGTGACAAGCGATTTAGATCAACTCATGCTGGCTGTGTGGTAGATGGATCCATCTTCAGGAACATGACACTGGACTGAAATAAATAAACCCCAGGAAAAATACACCAGTACTATGAAATGAAATGCTGCCAGATAGCATATGACACAGCACCAATCCCTCTCCACGTCCTGAAAGAGCCCCAGGACTGTGATTTCCATCCGTCCAGGGTGTCCAAATGAATGAAAGCCCTCAAAAATGCTGTCAGCTACCAACACCCTGAAAAGGAACTCAAGAGGCTCACAGTCCTTATTGGAGACCCAGAGTCATCATCCCATGGCTCCAGGCCAGTGGTTCTCAACCCTCCTGATGTTGCGACCCTTTGATATAGTTCCTCATGTTGTGGTGGCCCTCAACCGTAAAGTGATTTCGTTGCTACTTCATAACTGCAATTTTGCTACAGTTAGGAATCACAAAGTGAGCATCTGATATGCTGGATATCTGATAGGTGGCCCCCAATGTCGTCGTGACCCACAGATTGAGAACCACCCTGTAGACCGTTGTCTAGACAGCAGCACTAACATGAACCGGTGGCTGTCACCAGCAAAGGGCATTTGCTACAGGGTTTGGGGTTGTGAGTTCTTAGACAAAAACAGCAGCATTAACACGTCACGACATTCTCAGCGGTGCTATGTGTGACATGAGGATTTCTCACAGAGAATAAAAGGCAGGGAAGAAATGGTCCAAGAAGGAAGTGAGAAGCAGAAGAAGTCCAGCCTGGAATAAAAGGTGTGACAGCATGGTGCAGGGAGGTGATTTAGTGCACCTGTGGGCCATTATTTGACTGTTGAATTCACATTGACATAGCTAGAATGAAAAGCAAGTAATTTTCTACTGATGAAAAGAGTGCTTCTTTTATGTGCAGACTAAGTTTATCACCTTCATCGAATATACCTTCACATCTTTGTCTAACACAAGCTCAAAAGACAATGTCTCTCCATTCAGAAATGGCTAGTGTTAAACCACTCACACAGAAAAAGAGATACACTGTGTGTCTGCTGGAATGAAAGCCATCATCAAAATGTCTTTTAAAGTCATTTCTTCCGTGTTGGTGAAACATTTTTCATTGTTCTGTAATTCATGTTTCCTTTTCCCTCTTCTTTGGGAATATCTAAATGAGGCAGCCTCTTGGGGAGCCAAGGGGAGGGTCTTCAATTGGCAGAGCCAGGGATAGTGACACACACCTGTAATCCCAGCACATGGAGGGCCATTGTGAATTTGAGGCCAGTCTGGGCTACGTAGTTTCAGACCAGCAAAAAATAAAAATAAAAATTAGGCTCTGGAGAGATGGATGCATGGTTAAGAGTATGGTGATATTTTATTTGTACTAAAATGTGATTTGTATGTTAATAAATAAAGTTGCCCGGGGGTCAGAGCTATTAGAGCCATAGCAAAAGCTGGGCGATGGTGGTGCACGCCTTTAATCCCAGTACTTGGTAGGCAGAGCTAGGTAGATCTCTGTGTGTTCAAGGATACAGCCAGCATTGGAGACACACACCTTTAATCTCAACACCAACCATAGAAGACCTGGAGGTCTGTACAGACAGGCAGTGACGAGGCAGTCATGTGGTTGGGTTTACAACCAATGAGAAGGCAGAACAGAAAGTCTATATAAAGACACACACACAGGAAGTAGGTCTCTTGGCTGAAGAGGATAGCTTCATCAGTGACAGGTAAGGCTCTTAGCTCTAACCTCTTGGGCTTTCATCTCTGCATTGACTCTGTGTTTCTTATTTAATAAGACGGTTACTTCTACATAAGAGCATGGGTGGCTTTTCAAAAGAACCAGAGTTCAATTCCCAGAACCCACACAGCAGCTCACAACTACCTCTAACTCCAGTCCCAGGAGATCTGACTCAGATTTGGCCTCATCCAAGGCTACATCATGCACATAGTACACAGACATACATGCAGGCAACACACCCATACCCCTTAACTTAAATCAAATTAAAACAAATAAAAATTTTGATAGGTAGACCATAAACCCAAACAGAGTTTTATCCACCGAATCATTTGGCCTCAGAATGTCAGCAGATTCCAAGAGGAGGCAGAGCACATCTTTGGACTAGAGGAACAAGCTACAGCTTTTAACACGCGCTTCTTGAGAACTTGGCCCCACAGCTGAGTGCATGCAGTGTAAGGAGTAAAACTGTCATCCGAGATGGGCCAGAGCTTGAGAGGAGACTGGCATTGACCACTCGGAAAATGTCTTCTTGGACTTCACCGTCTAACTCTGTGCACTAGCTCCATCAGGAATTACACACCGAGCCCTGAGCTCACTGGCTCTGAGTTTCTAGTTTATTTCCTTCTGACTAATTAATGTCCTTTGCCTAGACTGCCGCTGGAGAGCCACAGTGCAGAATGCTGGCATGAGCTCAACCCTGAACCAGAGCACTTGGACTCAACCCCACATGTCCTCTCACTTGCTATATGACCCCCTTGCCTCAGTTTCCCCAAATGTAAACTAAAGATGCATGTAAGGACAGTGCCTGTCTCTGAAGGCTGACTGTAACTGATTAGTGACTCATTTCAGAGAAAGCCTTGGCACATCATATCCTGTGGCTGAGATGCTTTGGCAAAGACAAGTTTTCAATGTTTCTTGTTTTCCTGTGAGCATCATGGAACCATAGCAGCTGCCTCTTGTTTCAGACCAGAAGTGAGAGGCACGGGCAGGTAAGGGGTCACCTTAAGCCTCCCACTCTGCAGGTTGTCTGAGCCCAGACACCTGCCAACCCCGTCCACTGCACTTCATTTCCTGGGGCCATGTTCTTAGCTTCAAGGACCCCAGGAGCTCCTCAGCCCTCAAAGCTGTTTGCTTGTGGTGATGGTCTTGGCCCAAGGAAAATATTGGCTCTACTCAGGTTCACGGAGACTTATTTTGATTGTTTCATTCCAGTTCAACAGCTGTAGGAAATGTGTAGGTTTTGAGCTATTTAAAATTACTTTGTGGCTCTTTGATTTTTGTTTTATCTTTTTTTAAGGCTCCCCTAACTCCCCTCTTACATACAAAATCGTGCTATTTGGGTTCAATATTAGGACCAGGAAATGAGAGTTACTCTTGAGAGGAGCCCTGAGCATAGGAGAGCCATGTTAGAGAGGCCTGGAAGTTTGGTCATTTGGGAAGGCAGGATATCAGGCTGGAGAATCCCCTGACTTTCCTTTCTGAAGGGAAAAGGTGCAGGAGTATCCCTTCCAGTCTGGGATGAGGCTGCCTAAGGGGCAGCTGGAGGAACAGGAGCTGCCCTGGTTCAGTAAAACCATACTACCACTATCTCAGAGCGTTCTCTCTCTCTCTCTCTCTCTCTCTCTCTCTCTCTCTCTCTCTCTCTCTCTCTCTCTCGTGTATGTGGTGTGTGTGTGTGTGTGTGTGTGTGTGTGTGTGTGTGTGTGTGTGTGTGTGTGTGTGTTGATGTGTATCTGCACACATATGATGAAGAATAAGCATATAGAGACCAGAGGTCAACCTCTGGTGCCATTCTTGAGGATGACACCATTTAATACCATCTACGTTAGTTTTTTGAAACAACCTCTCTCTCGTTAGGATCTGGGACTTTCTGATTAGGGTAGGCTGGCTGGCCAGTAAGTTCCAGGGATCTCTGTCTTCCCAGCACTGGGATTCCAAGCACATGCCACCATGCCTGGTTTCCATGTGGTTCTGAGGACTGAACTAGGGACTTCATGCTTGCATGGCAAGTACTCTATTGACTGAGATATCTCCCCAGAACCGAGTTAGGATTTCATGTAGAATTAGCTTCTCAAAGCACTCTGAAATGATTTAATGAAGAAAATGTGTTACACCCCCTCTTTGCTGCCTGCTCAACCCTCTCCAAAATTCACACTGTCCTTCTAGCACCAAATCTCTGCTGTTCTGATGCTATTGACTCAGGACCAAGCAAATCACTCCATGACAGTTGCTGAGATATCTTGGACCTTTGGTTTCTAAGCAACTGCATGGCTATTTTAGCGCCTTGAGACACATCTGACACTCAGAACCATGTCCAAAATAATGTAGGTGCTGTTTCAACACCGCCTGGAAAGTCAGGACACCCTTCCTGAAGGAGACTCTCTCCCATGACCTGAAGGTCACAAGTTCTCCCCCTGCTTCTTCCTCCTAGTGAAAATCTGGGTCTGCCATTTGCATGAGTGCGGAGCAGGGGAGTCAAATCAGCTCCTGCACGCAAATCCACCAAAGGATTTGAGACTTGCTTTGGGCAAGTCAGTTTGGCGCTCTCCACCTTCAGGACCCCAGACAGCCTGAACATGTTTCCCTGTCTGAAGGACACCAAAGTGAACATGGGCCACTTTAACGATGGCTGTACCCTCTGGCCAAAGATTTTCTTTCTTTCATTTTTTTTTTTTTTTAGTTTATTTGTTTTGGAGAGGTGCACACAGCATGTGTGTTCAGGTCAGAGGCCAACCTCGGGGGTCAATCCCACTTTCCCCATTGTTTTGAGATGGATTTTTCTGTTTGTCTCTGTATATACCAAATTAGTTGGCCCACCAGTTTCTGCAGATTCTCTTGTCTCTGCTTGCCATCTCTCCATAGAAGAAATGGGACAATACCTAGCTTTCCTTGGGTTCTAGAGATACCTCACATCTGTGTGGCCGGCAGTGCATGCACTGAACCTTCTATCCAGCCCAAGAGTTTCCATTTAATGAAAAATTTGCATTTAGATGTAATTAGGGGTTTTGTTTGTTTGTTTGTTTTATTTTTTGAGACAGGGTTTCTCTGTGTAGTTTTGGTGCCTGTCCTGGATCTCACTCTGTAGACCAGGTTGGCCTCGAACTCACAGAGATCTGCCTGCCTCTGCCTCCCGAGTGCTGGGATTAAAGGCGTGTGCCACCACCGCCCAGCCCATGTAATTGATTTTTAACAACTGAATAATTCTCCCTGGCTAGTAGATACTCCTCATTCTGTTTGCAGGGTTGATCACTAGAGTCAACTTTCGATATTGCCTCTGTCCAGCAGTGATATGGCACATGGCCATGGCACAAGAGAAATCTATCATCGGTGGCCACAGAGCTTCTTTCCCATGAAGGGGAGAATTCAGACTCAAATTCCACATGACTGGCTGAAGAAGTGACTACCTCAGGAACTTTTGGGGAGGGCCACCTGGCTGAGACAAGCACTATTTTCCATGAAAAATGCCTCATTTAGGTCTACGCTTACCCACAGCCTTCTCCCACTTTGGACATGTAAGGCAGTTTTAGCCAGCAGACTAGCAGGAATTTCACCAATATAAAAGTAATTACACAGTGTCATGATGCGTCTTCTTCTTTAGTCCCCTTCACACTTTATAATTTGGGGTGCCAGCCTTTGGATAGGCTCAGACTTGCCAAAGCCATTTCCCTTTTCTACTTCATGTCCCACAGACGACTTGGTTTAGGGAAATTTCTCAGCCCATAGCACAGTTTGAATAGGCCTACCCCAAAAGGTCTCAAGCCAGTCCACCCAAACTCTTTTGTAACATGACCATTCTTTGTTTGCTGAAAGGGATCCAGATGTCCCCAGTAGCAGCTGGCTCCTGGGATGGATCAGTGAGGCTCCTCAAGGAAGCAGGATTGAGATAGTGTGATAGCGTATACTGTCAACTTGACAGGATCTGTAATCACCTTGGAGACAAGTCTCTGGGGATTCCCATGAGAGGTTTTCTAGATCTTTTAGGTCACTTGAGGTGGGAAGACCCGCCCTCAGTCTGGACAGTGCCATTCTACGGGCTGCTGTCCACAGCTGCATGAAAAGGAGGAAGTGAACTGAACTCAGGCATTCATCACTCTGCTTCCTGACATGGGTGCAGTGGAACCAGCTACATCAAGCTGCTGCTGCTGGGCCTCTTCACCATGATGGGCTATACACTCAAATTCTGAGCCAAATGAAACCCTCCCTTCCTTAAATTGCTTCTTGTCAAAGAAACAGAAAAGTGACTCACACCAGTGATCTGGAAAAGACACTGGCTTTGGAAGCAGACAAAATTGAGAGTGGGCCATGCCTCCTCCACCTCCAGGAATGTGCCTTTGTAGCATTACTGGTCTGCTCTGGGTGTCAGCGCCTTCTCACAGTTCAGGTTGCTTTGCAACAGAGAAGCACTATATAAAGCATCAGGCACACAGCAGTCGTGCAATAAAGAGGGCTCACTATCACTCTTCTGAAAGTGGGTGGATAGCTGGATGGAGGACCGTCTACCTCAAACTCCTAGTTTTCCACTCATTGAGTCTTACTCAGCTTCTCTTGTTGTCTTCCCCCATCACTACTCCAGAAAAGTAAACAAATGCACCACATCAGCATGGTGACTATTCTGTCTTTATCCCAATCGCTGACAATAGCTGGCCTCTGTCATGGTGAAGCTACACATTTTTAAATCCCCAGTTTTAAAAATAAAAACTTTGGCCAATGCCTACAGAGTGGTTTTTCACACTGTACTTGCAAATCCTAATAACCCTATGAAAATATATTCTTTCTTGTTTTAAGAATAAGAAAAAAACATGTGACAGTCAAAAAAAGGTAACCATTCCTGTTGTATTCTTGTACACAGAATACAGAAAAGCTCAGAAAGCAAGCCCTCCCAATTCCCTTTTCTCATGTTCTGTTGTAATAACCAGGAAAGAAAGTTCTTCAGACCACTGACAGCATTTAATACGGTGTTTCTTGGTGACCTAGGAGAGCCTGGGGCTCCTGAGCAGTGAACACAGGGCAAGCCCGCATAGAGGGAGAGCCTCGTGATAATCCTGAGAAGCAGGAAAGCACCAATGTGTCTCCTGAAAAGGGAAGGGCAGGCATGGCAGTGCAGGATGCTGTGGAACACAAATATCAGAGAAAGAGTCCCGTCGGATGGGGACAAGACGAGGACAGGAAAGGAAGGAGTCTATCAGGTCAGTCTCCCATCTCTTCTTTACTTTATTGACTTTGTAAACCTTTCCCAGTGGTTCCATAATTGATATTTCCATAACTGATCACCCTCAAGAATGTAACCAAGGGCTGGGGAGATGGTTCAGTGGTTAAAGATCTTGCCCACTAGCAAGAGGACCACAGTTCAGATCCCTAGAATTCACATAAAGGCTGAGTGAGTGTGACTACCTACCTGTAATTCCAGCCTCAGAAGTTCAAGACAGGGTCTCCTCAGAGCAAGCTGGTTCTGAAAGTAGTCGGATCAGTCAGTTCTTGGTTTGACTGAGAGACTCTGCCTCAAAGGATAAAGTGGAAGAGTGATTAAGTTTTTCTGATGTCAGCCAGGCGGCAGTGGCACACGCCTTTAATCCCAGCACTCAGGAGGCAAGGCCAGGCAGATCTCTGTGAGTTCAAAGCCAGCCTGGTCTACAGAGCGAGATCCAGGAAAAGCACCAAAACTACATGGAGAAACCCTGTCTCGAAAAACCAAAAAAAAAAAGATTTTCTGATGTCAAACTTGGGCCTCCACACACATATACACATGTGCACACATGTGTGCTAACACACATGCAAACAGGAGCACAACTTGGTTTCCCTGAGAGTAACTGAGATGGATGTCAGACCATCCAAGAATAGACACCGTAGGCATTTATGTGAAGAACAGAGAAGGCACGGCCAGATGTGGGGTGAGAGGAAGTTTAGATGCACAGAAACAGCAAACAAGCAAGATCAATGAAAACCAAAGTGTCAGAGGGGTGCCCATGCGCTGCAGCGGGCACGGCTGAGGTACGTGCCCGTGCTCTGCAGCGGGCACGGCTGAGGTACGTGCATGCCCCACAGGTACTATAGTTATGGAACACAGAATGCTATAACCAGAAGGAAGCAGGTCATCCTCTGTAAACTGGATCTCACAGGCTTCGAGGAACTAATCCAAAGTCAGGTACTATTCAATGGTATTGTGGTTACCTTCTTTCATCAGCTTTGCCAAGAGAGACAAGAAAATGTCAAGGAATCAGAATCAAAGAATAATAATTTTTTTAAAAAAGAACCCTCCAAAGCCACCACCAGTAGTATAAATAAGAGGGCACAAAGAAGAGAGGTTGACTGAGTGTGGTGGTGGATGTCTATAATCCCAGCACGTGGACAGTGGAGGCAGCAGGGAATTAAGAGTTCAAGGTCTTCTTCAGCTACATAGTAAGTTCAAGGCCAGCCTAGGCTACATATAACCTTACCTCAGGGGGAAAAATGAGGGGAAGAAAAGAAACCATCCTGTGAGCACAGATTCAACCATATAAATTATCACACTTAAGGAAACAAATTAGTGTAAGAAAAACAGATGCTGGCAGTGGGATCTGATAAGATGTTGTCCCAGGAAGAAATGTGCAACACAAAAAGACTGATTTTGTAGACTGCTTAATTCCAGAGAGTTATAATGAAGTACATGCCACAGATATTTGATAATATTTGAGGAAATATAGAGAAGTGGTTTGTATGCGAAGAGGAAAGTTTGGATGCTCACTGAAGTGTAAGTTAAGACAGGGAAGAAGAAACTTAGTGTCTTAAGAGCTCATAAAGTGACTTCCTACAGACTTTTGGCAGTTTACTCATGCACATAGTTTTAGGAGTGAGGAGTCCTCAGGGGCTCTAATCCAGGTCTTTGTTTTCACTCTTGTCTCAGAAACTATTAGATACATTAGTTCCTAAGTTACAAAATTTTAACCAAAGTAAAAAGTTACAACAGGGCCATGTGGACTTCATAACACATAAATGTGTAATACGTATGACATCCAAGGCATAAATGACAGAGGGGAAGGTAAAAAGCAGATTTATATAGTTACCTAAAGGTTCTTATTTTTTGTGGGAAGTACAACATGACTCTGAAAACTTGGGATCCCACATTGTAATGTTTAAACAATTGCTTAAAATGCAAAAAAAAAACTAACAAATACATTTATTTAATGGAATTTTTTAATTATTTAATTCTTCCTAAAGAAGTCAGGAAAGGGATGAAAGAGAAATGTACATATAACACAGATAGTAAAGAACAGAAATGTAGCCCTGGGTCCTCTGCATATACATTGTGGCTGCTTGTGCTTAGATTTGGGCTTTTGTGGAACTCCTAACAGTGGGAACGGGTGTGTCTCTGACTCTTTTGTCTGCTCTTAGGACCCTTTTCCTCCTAATGGATTGCCTTGTACAGTCCTGATGTGAGGGTTTGTGCCTAGCTTTATTGCATCTTGTTCTGTTGCATTTGACTGATAGCCCCAGGAGGCCTGCTCTTCTTCTGAAAGGAAATGGAGGAGCAGTGGATCTGGGGAAGATGGGAGGTGGGGGGGGGGTTTGGAGGAGTGGAGGGAGGGGAGGTTGAGGTCAGGATGTGTTGTTTGAGAGAAGAATAAAAAAGAAGAACAAAAATGTAGGGCTAAATGCAATCCAATTTGTAAGTACATTAAATACAAAGGGTCTAAACATTACAAATAAAAAGTAGAGACTGTCAGAATGGATGAACAAACAAGAACCAACTCTATGTTGTCTACTAGAAACACACTTTAGAAAGACACAGATGGGCTAAAAATAAATGAATATGAAAAATATTCCATGTATATTGGTTAAAATATTAAGGCAACTCCACGTAGTTAAAAGGGAGGTTTATTTTGTGGGGTAACTTACAAGTGAAGGGATAGGTTACAGAGTCTGGCAAAGGTGTAGCGCAGTCCAGCGGTGTTCTCTGGAGAACTCTGCTCTCTCTACCTCCAGTGTTCAGGGTCCAGGAACCAAGAGAGCCAGCCCATCCGGATCTCAGGTCTTCAGGGTCCCTCTCCGCCCTGCCTTGTAGGCGTGACAGTTACCGAAGCCTCAGTGGGGGTTGGAACTTCCAAATCAAAGATGGAATGGCTACCCACTACACATGTAAATATCAAAAAGTGCCAAAGTCCTTACATTGATACAAGATAAAATGTACTTTAAGGGAGAAAGTTTTAGAACAAGAAGTAAATCGGAGCCTCTAGAAGTAGTTGTCAGTTTACAGCACTTAGTCAAAGGGAGAGCAAATTACCATACACAAGGCAATGCCCCAAGTTACCACCAACTTACTTTAAAAGTAATGTAAGACAATTTCATTCAAGGACATGTAAACATGCTACATTCTTGTGACAAAAGATAAAAGAAACATTTCAAACTGAACTGAAGGAACCCTGGGAACAACACTCAGTTATGTGGTCTCTCTAGCTTCAAGTACAATTGCTATGATTTAAAATTAACCAACTATTGGCTTAACAAGCATTTATTAAGTTCTTTACATGGGCCAAGCACTGAGCTAAACATTGTGTGAGTGATGCAAATGTAGACTTTGCCCTCATACTAATAAATACATCAAGTCACTACACTAGTTATAAGTAGTGATGCAAGCATGTCCAACATTTTGACATTTGAGTCATGACAGTATCTACAAAGTTACTCTTGAGAACCACTCAATTGAGTTTTTTTTTTAAATCTCATAATGTTTTAAGTAAGTCTACAATTTTGTGTTGATCATATTCATAGCTATTCTTAGTTGCATGCAGCTCCTGGACCTCAGGTTGAACTTGCCTGGTAGTACATTAGTCAGCTTTTCATTGCTATGACAAGTCCGTAAGATAATCAATTTATAAAGAGAGGTTCAGAGGCTCTGAGGCCATCATTCTCTCTCTCTCTCTCTCTCTCTCTCTCTCTCTCTCTCACACACACACACACACACACACACACACACACACACACACACACACGCACAGTCAAGGTCTGAGGATATAAAGCAGTGTTGGGATGTTTGTCTGGCATGTGCAAGGCACTGGCTTCAACACCTGCACTGCATGGTAAGAAGGTGGTGTTTGGTTCACAGTTTGGGAGTTTCAGACCATGACTGATTAGCCTTGTAGCTCTTGGGGCAATGGTGGCAGAACCTCATACAGGAATGTGTGACAGAAGCAATGGGCTCCCACAATACCTCTTTCAGACACACCCCCAATAACCAGATGAGCTCCCACTAGGTCCTACCTCTTGAAGGTTCTACCACTTCTCACAGTACCATAGGCTGAGGACCAAGCCTTTATCCTTTTGAGGGCCACACCCAACCGTAACAATTATAATGCTGAGACAGAACACAAATGAGAGAGGCATCTTGGCTATCAGAAGATGGTCAGAGCAGTCTTCAGAAGCAGGGTCCCTAAGAAGAGCTGGATCAAAGATTGGGAGGTCAAGGACTCTAGGTACAAAGGCATTGAAGGAGGAAAGAACTAAGGAACTGGCTGGAGCCCAGAGAGAGGTAAACAAGGATTCAATCTTCAGAGCACATAAAAATCTACTCTTACATAAAATGGTCCAGAAAGTAGAAAACAAAATAACTTTTCTAACACATTTACAAGGCTAATATGACCTCAAAACCAAAACCACATGAGGATGACTTCCAAATGGGAATAAGGAGTGATCTCACTCATTAAACATATACAATGATCCCCTCCAAAGCAGCAAATAATAAAAATATTTATGTAGGCTCTGGGAGACAGGGAATACCCCAAGGCATCCTTGAGTGCCAAGCAAACAATTCTTCATTGTTTGCATCTGATGGGGATGCAAACAAGCTTATGATGGGCAGCAGTTATAGTCAAGGAAAAGCAGTTTTCGGGAGAGAGTGGCCACATGCAAACTTATAATTAGGTCAGTTTTGCTTCGGAATTCTGTCTGCTCCTTTCTGTCCCCAGACCACCATCTCACCCTGATGGTCCCTACAACTGTTCCCTTGGAGAGAAGGCTCTGGCTATCTACCGGCTGTGAGTTCTCTATGCAAATGAGTGGTGCTTCCTAGTTCCTTCAGCTCCTGGGATGAAATAAAGCACGGTAGATGTCTGTTAAAGAAGGCATTGGAGGGTACCAAGATCTGGGCCTTTTTTCTGTTTATAGAATAACAACTTTTGCTATGTTTCAAAGTTACTGGTCTTTCGGGAGTATGGGGCCAGGGTAGGAAATTATGCTCTCATTAAAAAATCTCAATGAGTCATACAGCATATCATAAACCAGCTAGATTTGGATGTACTTTGAGAAGCAAGTATCAATCAAGGACTTGATTTTATTTATTCTGAAATGAAGTTGGAATATCCCTTGATCACTCTTTTTAGTACCCTATGAATAATCTCTTTCTTTTACAAATTTTAGCTTATATGCAACAAAGCCAAAGAATCTCATTAAGTCTCAGGCCTGCTCTTAATGACTGAATAAATATTTATTAGACTGAATGAACCAATGTAAACAGCTTTCTCTTGAGGGACATCTCTTTAAGGTCATTCCCTGACTTATCCAGGTGAATATCATTAAGTCCTTCTATATAATCTACAGCTGGTCTCTGCCAGTTAGAGTATGGTTTGCCCCCACCGAAAACCACACGGACACTTGATTCCTCCTTGAGGTAGTATCAGGAGGTGGAGCCTTGCACTATATTTGGATCACAGAGGGAGGGAGAACCCTTATGAACTAATTAATTCCGGTCTTGATTTGTTAGCTAAAGCAGGCCATCCTTAACAAAGTCATCCTCATGCCATTTCTGCTGCTGGTGCCCTCCCTCTGCCCTTCTGCTCCTTTCCTGCTGCTATGGTACAACATGAAGCCCTTGGAGCATGTAACCCTAAGCCTTGAATTTTTCAGCTTCCAAAACCATGAACTAAACAGACCTCTTTTTTTTTTTAATGAATTACCCAGTCTTGAGTATTCTGTTATAGCAACAGAAAATGCACTAAGAAAACACCTAACATTTGACATCTTGGTTCTTCAAAATTCAGAGTTTAATAGGTAGGCATCCCAAAATAGAGCCATAAGTCTCCACTCAAAAAAATCACTTTTCCAGTCCTGGGTGGCATATGCCTATAATCTCAGCACCCAGGAGGCTGAGGCAAGGCAAGCATGAGTTTGAGGCCAGCCTGCATTACATTGCGACACCCTATTTAAAAAAAAAAAAAGTTGTGCTTACCTATTTCGGTTTTTAAAAGTGTGCTGATGCTTTGAAAGCTCTCCACACCAGCTTCTGTACACTCAGCTCCATAGTGTGATAATGATAACAGACTGAAGTGGGGCACACTGTCTGGCTGAGGAGTTCCACCCACAAGTCCTTTGTCAAAATGTGTAGTCACTTTTGCAGGAAGCCACTGAGCCTTTCCTAGTGTTCCTAGTGTGCTGGGCACTCCTGAAAGTGCGTCAGCAAAGGTCATTTTCTGTCGCAGGTGCAGAAACTCAATCTCCAACCATAGTAAGCACCAAATTGCGACAGATAGAGAGTGACTCAATGACTGCTTATTTCAAAGAATACGTTGTCTCCCAGGGCGATTATTAGGGTTCTGACCAGTTGCTCCCCATCCCACCTCATTTTCTTAAGTCCAGGAAGGCTGGACTGAGGATGACTTGATGTCATTTTGCTTTATTGCTCAGAGTGCTGCAAAACACTCTCAAGAAAGAGGGATCGTGAAGACGCTATTTATGGAGCTAAGGAGATGGCTTGGTGGATAAAAGGATTGCTGCACAAGTGTGAGAACCCTGTTCAGATCCCCAATACCCATGAAAAAGCCATGCATAGCAGAACACCTCTGTAATCCCAGTGCTGGGGAGGCAGAGATAAGTGGATACCAGCCAGACTAGCTGAAACAGCAAGGTCTAGGCCCAGTGAGAGATCCAATCTCCAAACTAAGGTGGAGAACAACAGAGGACCTCTGTCCTACACACACACACACACACACACACACACACACACACACACACACACACACACACTGGCTGTCTCTAAGCCCTGTTGTCAGTGTCCTCCACCACAATGGCTCATGGGTCACCAAACGTTAACCTGGGATACAACACTACTTCTGAGGTCCACAGTTCAGAGTTCATATCTATTGCTATTGACATTTACAGTGTCACATATCCAGAAATATTGTGTCCCACAGGAGAGTTTCACTGCCCCAGAAATCCCTTATGTTCCACCCACTCATCCTTCTCTTTCTGAAGCCCCAGCATCCTCTGATCTTTTTGTTGTCGCCATAGTTTGCCTTTTCCAGAGTGTCAGGGTTGGAATCACAGCATGTGGCCCTTTCTCATTGATGTTCACTTATTGGTAGCTAGTGAGGTTTCTTCTGTGTCCTTTCACGGCTTGACAGCTCTAGACATGCCCCGGTTTGCTCAATTGAACGTTATCTTAGTTTCCCCCAAGCTTCTGCAGGTCTGCATAAAGTCTGTTATGGACTTCTGTAAGCATGCTTTTGTGTGGCTGTTTTCTTTCTTTTGTATAAATACTAAGGAGTTCTAACTGCTATATCACGTGGTTAGAGTGTGTTTAGATATTTTGTGGAAGTAATAAACCATTTTCCAAAATGGCTGTACTGCCTAAGATTTTCACGAGCAAAAAAGGAACGTTCCTCTTCTCATCTTCGCCAGCTTTGGATGTGGTCAGTTTTGATTTGGTTCTAATACTGCTTTGATTTGCATTTCCCTTGACAGCATATGACATTGAGCATCTTTGTATGTGTTGATTAATTGTCTGTCTTCACTGATGAAATGCCCAAGTCACTGCTTATTATGATCATGTTTTTGTTTCCTTACTGTTGAGTTTTACAAGTTCTTTGTATGTCTTGCATAACTGTCCTTTATCTGGTGTGTCCTTTGCAAACATTTTCTCCCATTCTAGGTTATTTCTTCCGTTCCACGTCTTTCAGAGTGGGAGGGTTTAACTTTAATGCAGTCCAGGTCATCTATCCTTCCTCCACTGCTCGTACCTTAGCTGTCAAACTCCCGGGTCATCTGGACTTCCCTTGTCATGGGGGTGTCACAGTTTTGCACTTTACATTTAGGTCTTTTATTCATCTTGGGTTAATTTCTGTTAATGGTGAAAAGCCTGTGAAGATACTTCATCTATTTGTTTGGACTTCCAGTTGCTCCAGAATCATTTGCTGGGAAAAAAAATTATCCTCTTTAAATTTTAGTTCCTGTTCCAAAGATCAGCTAGCATTTTTCTGGACTCCCTATTCTGTTCCACTGATTTTTCCATCTACCCTACATTGTCTTAACTACTGTAGCCTTATTGTAAGACTTGACGCCAGACAATGTCAATCCTCCAACTTTGTTCCTGTCCTTCAATAGTATGTTGACTGGATGACTTTTACTTTTTTCAAGAAAGTATCTCCTATATAGCCCAGGCTAGTCTCAAATTTATAATCCTCCAGCCCCAGACACTGGGATCATAGACTTGCCTTAAAAAATTTTTTTATTAAAACTTTTTGTTGATAAGCTTTATCATTTTTGTAACTATTTGAGTGGTGAAACAGATACTTACAAATTTTGACTTGTTTTTGATAACTCAGGTTTTGTCCCCACTTAGAACAACCTCAGATTGCCCATCCTTCAGTGATTCTTCTATTCCTACAACCTCTTCTCTCTCACCCACATCTTCAAGTCCTTTGCACCTTTCTCCTTCACACACACACCATCCAACTGAGAAGCAACAGAGATCTCCAAGGATGTCTTCTACAATCAATTTTAAGACCTGTTCCTTCTTTGCTTGTGCTGTAAGAGTTCCTGAGAGGGACTTAGTATCTCTATTAATCCCACCAGATGAGAATAAG
This sequence comes from Peromyscus californicus insignis, assembly GCF_007827085.1. Taxonomy (NCBI): domain Eukaryota; kingdom Metazoa; phylum Chordata; class Mammalia; order Rodentia; family Cricetidae; genus Peromyscus; species Peromyscus californicus. Next base: position 146,414,952 of record NW_026294584.1, read on the forward strand.
ACCACTACCACAATTTGAGCCAAATTTGAAGCAAGTTTGATTTTATTGGGTGTGCACCCAAGAGCTGGCCAGCAGTTGCCTCCTAAGTCATGTTAAAGAGAGCAGCCTCCAGGTCATTTCTTGGGCCCCTTTTAAGGAGTAAAATCATGACTAGCTGCAAAGCAGTTTTACAGAAGAGAGAAAATTGGGCAATAAGTAAGCACAGAAAAATCTCACAAATACCATGTGGTCACCATGGGACTAGAGAGGGTGACTAAAAGGGTCAGGGAGGGTAGGGGTCTTCTCAAAGACAAGTCAAAGTCACAGATTGGCACAGATCAGGCTCCAGAAAACAGATTTAAAAACAGCAACTCAGCTTTTACAGTAAATGGAAACTCGTTTTCAACGGTACAACATAAAGACACCTGCCTTCAAAATGGAGTTAGGCAGGTTCCTCACTCCCAGAAGCTCTGGATTCAGACATGTGATCTGTGCACACTCAGAAGCTCCAATCCTTTCCTCTGGATGTGAGGAACAGTCCTGATGTGCACAACAACAACAGTTACAGTAACAACCCTGTGAAACCAACTGTATCCCTCATTGCTCTTCTTCCATTTGGGGGACTCTCCTCTTCCTTTCTGCCTCTCTTCCTTTGCCATCACAACAGAAGCAACTGGAACACTTTTGGAGCTTCTAAGAGTTGTCACTACCAACAACCACAAAGATGGGAATCTATCATTGACACCTTCTCAAGCCCCAACATGGTCACCTGCAATTCACATTTTTAGTATGTGTCTGCGTCTAGGGACATGACAAGGACTGCAGCTTGGGAAAATCACACAGTTCAGGGATGAGAATTGATCTAACAAAAGTCGATAAGGCTTGTTTGCTTTGGGGTCATTGGTTTGCAGCCAAGCCCAGCTCCATGGGTCTGGTTTCCAGCTTATCACTTTTCACCCTTCCCCAGGAACAAGCAATGGAGGGACAGCTGAATCCACAAAGCAGGTATTGTCAATTGTGGCATAAAAGAATGTGGGATTCACTTTCTCTCACACAAGGGGGAAATCGAAGCTGATTCAAATAGGGAGGCAAGAGGAATCCTAGCCAATGTCACCTCACCTGGAGAGAGAATTCAGAGAAGACCTGAGTTTCCATTATGTGGTGTCTGGGGAATGCTGGAACAGGTCTCTCATTGTTCCAACTCCTACATTTAACAGCCCCAACCCAGAGCTTCCTTTGGACTGACAGCGATGGGCCAGAGTTGCTGGGAGAGGTAATTAGACTACACTGTAACATCCTTCAAACTCCCTGGAGAGCCGGTGCGGCATTGGAGGGTGGAGGATCTTTACTGTAATCCTATCCCTAACCCTCTGGGGTCCCTCCCAGACATCTTTGTCAGTGTGCACAGCCACTCACACATTTTCCAGCTTCCAACTGCAGTTTGTTTCGAGTCCATTATAAGCTCCCTTTAGGAAGTTGAAACTGGCATTTAAAAATTAAAGAGAGAGAGACAGAGACAGAGACAGAGAGACAGACAGAGACAGAGAGAGGAAAGAAGGAAAGAAGGAAGGAAGGAAAGAAGGAAATAAATGTCATCCTCCCAAGTTCAAGAGCACAACCTGGAGCAGGGATGAGTTAATGCAGATTTAGCCCCTTTGTTACTAAGGTAACAACAGCACATACTTACTCTGCAGACTTAAAGCCTCCATTGACCTTGGGCTTCGGTGCCTACATTAAGCTTTCCCAGAAGCAGAAACACTATTTTCCCCCTTTATATCATCTACATTTTTCTCCTTTGTAAATTCTGAAACAGGAAGTTGGTTTTGTTTGTTTTGTCATTGTGTGTCATTGTGCGTCCCATCTCCCAATCTAAAATGAGATTCTGCAGAAGAATCTATGGGTTGGATCTTGAAGGTGCTGACAAGAACACATGAATGGAAACACAGCTTTTAGATGCAGATTCTCTTCCGGGAAGATGTGTGCAGGCCAGGCATCTGGAGGTCCATGGCTTCATTTCAGAAAATACCAGCTTGGGTGACTCCCTCAGTCATGCGCAGCACTTGTCTGGTGGTTTTTGCCTGGAGAACTCACCAAAACTATCTACCAAAATTTATTTAAGATAGTAGAAAGAAAATGTCTAAATAGAAACATGCAAGGGGCTGGAAAGAGCACTCAGCATTGAAAGCATTTGCTGCTCTCCCAGAGGCCCCAGGTTTGACTCTCAGCACTCACATCAGGAGGTTCACTATCACCTGTCATGCCAGTTCTTGCTGTGGAACAATCCTTTTCTACACTGTGAATATGTATTACTCTCATTGGTTAATAAAAAGCTGACAGGCTGGTAGCTGGGCAGGAAGTTAGGTGGGAAAGCCAAACTGAGAATGATGGGAAGGAAGATGGTAGAGTCAAGAGATGCCAGCCAGCTGCCCAGGAAGCAAGACATGCTAGAGGACAGACAGAGCCATGAGTCATGTGGCAACACATAGATTAATAGAAATGGGTTAATTTAAGTTGTAAGAGCTAGTTAGTAACAAACCAGAGCTATCAACTGAGCATTTCTAATTAATAAAAATTTCTGTGTAGTAATTTGGGAAGCAGTTGTCAGGTATTAAGAAATGGTGGTTGGGACAGGAAATCCGTTCACAAATTCTAGATAATCTGATACCCTCTTCTGGACTCTGAAGGCACCTGTACTTACACATGCACAGACACATTAATGTACACATAATTAAAAATAAAACTTAAAGAAATTAACATTCAAAAGTAAAAACCCTTTGCACATAAACAATATCTGCTTAGACTTTCCAATGGCTAGAAAGATCACACTTAGAATAGTATCAAAAGAGAAAATACATAGGAGGAAAAAGTGCATCAAATTCTATAACACTACTGAAGGACAGACAATCCCCCTTCCCCCCAAATAAATCTTAAATAGATGAAAATGGCATGTGTTCCAAAAATGGAAGATTTCACAATTCTAGATGGCATTCCTAAACTAATCTAGAATGTTTATCATTATCATAAATATCAACAGAATTTTCTTAATTCAATCAAATAATTTGCAAGTTCAATGGAAAAATAAAGATAGAAGAAATGCCAGGAAGCCAGGCTGGATGTCCTGTTCCTGTGATCCCAGCACACAGGGGGCTAAGAAGAGTGACAGGTTGGAAGCCAGTCTAAGCTACACAGGCATTCTGAGGAAAAAAAGTTAATGAAAGTGGTCTAGTCTCATGAGATTAGCTCATTAGAGCTTACTGTTTTATGAATGTATCAACAGAATAGACTAGGAAATCAAGAAATAGATTCAAATTTGAGTAGGAATTCTGTACAAGATGAAAAGAGAATTACAATCAGTAAGAAAAAGCTGGATTGCTTAGTAAGTGCTGTCAAACTTCATTTCCACCTCAGGAAAAATTTGATTCAATACTCTGGCAATAAAATAAAACAGAACCAGCAAAGTGGCTCGGTAGGTAAAAGCACCTGCCACCAAGCTTGACAACATAAGTTTGATCCCCAGGACCCTCACAGTAGAAGGAGAGAACTGACTCCTGCAAGTTATCTTTGGACCTGTGCACGCGCGCATGCACACACGCACACACACACACACACACACACACACACACACACACACACACGCACACACAGAGGCACACACAAAAAAATGTAGTAAAAATTTTAAAATACATTCAAATATTTAAATATGAAAGTTTAAGCCACAGAAATACCAGTGGAAAGCATGGGGAAGCTGTGCTAATAATCCATAAGGAAGAAAACTCATTCTGGTTTGCCAGGCTGTGGACATCTGGTCTCTTCTGTGTTACCCATTATGCTCTTCTTTAAGTTTAATGAAACTCTCTTCTGGGTAGGAAGAGGCCTAATCTCAAAAGATGGGTGATAGTGGCTGTCTGGGTCACTTTCCCAGACTCCTTTGCAGCTAGGCTATCTGTGCAGCTTGGGTGGATCAATAAGACATTAGTGAACATCTGCTGGATTTTTTTCCCCCTTATCTTTCCCCATAAAAATGAACACACACACATTGGCTACCATGTCCCTTGAAAGGCTAGAAAAGGATCAGAAGGAAAAGACAAATAATTGAATTTAGAGACAGCAGCTCTGACATTGTTAAACAACTGAACCAGGGTTAGCACCTCTTGTAGTTTGACTTTCTTTTGGGACCGCCAGCCCCCAAATAATGACATGGAAACTTATTATTCATTATGAAAGCTTGGCCTTAGCTTAGGCTTGTCCCACTAGCTCTTATACTTTAATTTAACCCATTTATATTAATCTACATTCTGCCATGTGGCTCATTACCTCTCCTCCATACTGTATGTCTAACTCCTCCATCTCTTGCTGGCTAAATCCCCCTCTCTTCTTCCCAGAGTTCCTACCCCTGCCTAGAAGTCCCATCTAAACTCTCCTGACTAGCTATTGACCATTTGACTCTGTATTAAACCAATCAGATGCCTTTAGCAGGCAAGATAAAATAGCAACACATCTTTACAGTTTGCTCAAATATCCCACATTTCCCCCTTTTTAATCTAAATAGTAAAGAAACATTTTTAACTCTAACACAGTAAAACTCTATACAGTAAGAACAATTATCAAGTCAGGATTACATTTACAATGTCCAGTCCATTTGTATTTGGCAAATTCAGAGAAATTACTCTATCTATCCTATATCTCTATCCTATCTTGGTGAGTCCAGAATTTTATATCTAAACCATTTTCTAACATAACTTGTATCACCAACCTAAAAATAATCTTTTTAAACCTTAAATCATTTTCTTAGATTGTAGGTGGAATTTTTGTTGGGACCACCAGTCAGCTTTGTCCCACCAGCCTGCTCCCAAATAACCATACAGACAGTTATTATTAAGTATAAATGCTCGGCCAATAGCTTAGGCTTGTTACTAACTAGGTCTTACAACTCAAATTAACCCTTATTTCTTATCTAAGTTCTACTACATGGATCATGGCTTGTAACCTCATTTTCTACATGTCCTGCTTCCTCTGTGTCTGACTAAGGACTTCCAAGACTCCATCTTTCTTCTTCCCAGCATCCTCCTAGTCTGGGTCTCCCACCAAATCTCTTCCTGTGTTTCTGTAGGTGAGTCAGTGCTCTTTACTAACCAATGAGAGTAATACATATTTACAGTTTACAAAGATTGTTTCACAGCATTAGATAAATAACTTAAGTTTTTATTTCTCAACCTTATAAACTTTATATCTCTTATGTAAGTTTCTTTTCTGAATTTAGTAACAAAGAAAACAGTATAACTATCTAGTCTTCAACCCCATCAGAGATCCAAGAAGGATAAATATTACCTGAATAAACAGGAAGTACAGAGCAAACAATTTCCAAAATTACAGAAATTTCAGAGACAGTTGGCTGCCTGGACAGTCACCTAAGGTTCCTCTGCAATGTTTGGTCACCAAATGACCAAAAATCACCCACCACATCTCTTGGGTATGTGGGCATCTCTTGAAGGCCACAAGAATATATCATAGAGATTCAGCTGTGTATCAAAGCTAAATTTTGACCAGCCAAGGGTCCGTCAAAAGGCAAAGCCATTTATTATGAATATTTGATGTTATCCAGCCTTTAATATTCCAGCTGTCTTCTGCTATGAAATCCTTGCGTGCCCAGACCAATTGGTAAACAGTTCAGCTCCCCAGACCTGCTGAACCTACTAAGTTACTAACTCCCCTGCTGAGCTTAGAGACAAGCTGGCAGGAGATGCATAGCTTTGTTTCTTATGCTAATGAAGCTCAGACCAACCCCTCACCTTGAGGAGACCTAGTGGTTCTCCAGAGCATTTGACTGAGAACAAAAGAGGTTTTTACATATCACGGTGAGAGATAAAACAACATTCCTGAGGAGGCAGGGAACCATGTGCCCAGGTAAAGAAAGGGCAGGCATTTTCTGTAGACAAGGTCAGAAATGGCAGCGTGGCAAGAGAGAAGAGAGGATGACAGAGGTTCCATAGAGGGTAAGCAGATCTCCGTTCGAGTCTTCAGCGTGCCAAGGGTAGAGAGTAGCAGAGATGGAGAAAGAGGACACAGAGGACAAAGATGAGATTGGAAGCATAGGAGTTTAGTTGTTAGCAGGGCTAGGGGCTAGGGAACTGAACGGAACTGTAGTTACGGAGACAGGATTTCATCTCAGAGAAATAAAGTAGACAGATAAAGAGCTTGGTATATCTAGAGTTACTCCTGCCTTAAATGCCTGGTGGAGCTATAGCTGTATTGATGTAATTTTGTCTTAGAGTAATAAAGTTAACAGACATAAGAACATAGTGTATGTAGATTTTTTTCCCTTAGATCCCACACTGGAAGTAGTTAAGCCCCTGGACCCTGGATACTTCAGAGGCATCATGTTCTTAAAATCACTTCCTGTTGTCTGGAGATGATGACATCTTTAAGGGTCCTGAGAAAAATTAAGATAGTGGTCAAGTCCTGGGGGAGCTAGTTGTTGTTCAGACTCAGAATGATGGGAAAGTGCAGGGCTTATCTGAAGTCCCGGCTGGAGTAGTCTGTGAGGCTGGACCATCTTCACTAACCACTTTGAAGTTGTCCTGGATGCATATTTTTGAGGAAACTGCAACATAGGCATTCTAAGAGGCTGGATCACCTGAGCTACTTGTCTTCTTCAATGGTGTCTGGTTTTTTTGTTTGTTTGGTTTTTTTTTTTTTTGAAAACACACAGACTTTTAAAGGTAACATACCTGCATTAACACAAGTATGGAATGTATGGTATGCACAAATCGCTAAAGATGATTGTATGTTCTATGTTTGAGCAGGTAAAAGGCATCTGTTAACTTTATAAGTCCATTTGGATTGCATAACCAAACTGCAATGCAAATCTCCATCCATGCCATATAAAAGGATGGCATGTAATAATAAGTCATGAGGAGTCTGTAGCCAACAAGATTTATCATGTGTCATCCAGTCTCAGAGCTGTTCCTATAGTAGAGGGATCAGCATACATGCCACTTTTCTTGTATCTTTTCTTGTTTTTTTTTTTTCCATGCCTGTAGCCAAGATTTTCAGGAGGTCTCCCAGAGTCAAATCTAATCTTCATTAATTTTGAAGGAATCTATAGCTTTTTGATTCCTGTGGAAACAAAGGCATAACCTCTCCCTCAACACAATATGTTACCTGACTTCCATTCTGAAGTTAAGACATCCTTAAAATATATAGGCTGGTTTAATTCAGCAGCCTTTTCTACAATCCAATATCTCTCAGCAATTGTTGCTTTGTGTTCATTAGCATTTAAAAATTCAAAGTTAACAAAGCACTATATAGGTTCCAGATGCCCTGTGTTATAATATTTCCCATCCTTACATGGTTCATTCTCCTTATGCTACTTTATTCTCTTTTTAAAGACTTTATTATTTTCAAACTATTTATTTTTCCATGACTGTCCATACCCATTTTATTTTCTTTCTTCAGCACCTAAGCACATTTTCAAGCATACTGTAACTGTTCAGAGGTTTTCTTGGCCTTTGGGGGCAGGGCATGTCTGCAGCATTTCTCTGACTGTGTGAGCCAAACCTTAAACTAGGCTACCCGCTGCACAACTCCACTTAGTATATGGCACTGGCTACTGGCTCCACCTACTTTGGGTCCATGAGAGCTGGGCCTTATGCCTGTGGGTACCAGCCAGGAGATGTGTTTGCCTTCCCTCTGGGAAGCTGTTGGGCCTGTAGTCGGGCAGGCATTTCTGTCTAGCCTTCCATTCTATCTAGTAGTATGCCATTCAAGTGGTCAAGTGGTCAGCTGCATAGCAGGGCCTCTTCAAGGAGCAGCACCTCTGTACCCTATGAGCAGTGGACTCCATGTCTGGGACTTTTCTCAGTTTTCTCAGACCCTATGTTTGGATAGATGGACCAGGCCTCCACGTTGGACACCAAATGTAGTCAGACTTTCTCTTGGGACCACCAGCTCCCAAATAATGACATGGAGACTTATTATGAAAGCTTGGCCTTAGCTTAGGCTTGTCCCACTAGCTCTTATAACTTAAATCAACCCATTTCTATTAATCTATATTCTGCCATGTGGCTCGTCACCTCTCCTCCATACTGTACTTCTAACTCCTCTGCCTCTTGCTGGCTAATCCCCCTCTCTTCTTCCCAGAGTTCCTATCTCTGCCCAGAAGTCCTACACTATTGGACATTCATCTCCTTATTAAACCAAAAAGGTGCCTTAGGCATGCAAGGTAAAATGGAGACACATCTTTACACAGTTTGCTCAAATACCAAATGTGTTTCCATCAGTACAGAGGCTGCACTATTAAAACAATTGTGGCTCTGCAGTCACTGGCCCGCCTCCCTGGCAGTGGCTTGGGCACTCAGGCTGTGTCCTATCAGGAGTTCTGTTCCTACAGGCATCAGCTCTGCTGCTGCCATCAAATATAGCTTTTTAATTAAATCGCTATCATTCAGAGAGTGGTACGAAAACCTGCTACCTCAGAGAGGTTGAATAGCAACTGACTGACCATCTCTCTTTGTTAGCATCTCTGAAAGGAACCATCAAACAAAAAACATGCCACTGGAAGTCCCTCCCTGCTACTTCCTGTGTATCTCTCTATCATCTTCCAGACTCCCTCTGACTCCCTGTGATTACTTTCTGTCAAATGGTTGTTCACTCCTGACCCAAGGTTGATTTTATTTAATTAATACAAACACAAACTCAAAATTCACAGTGTGATCAATTATCCCACAACAACTTCCCATCCCTGACTTCTCACTATGACACAAAAAGCAAATCCTATTTACCTAAGCTGCTGTGTTTAGACTTTTGGTTTCCCACAGTTGTGTGACATCGGCAGTTATACCTGGCATTAAGAACAGCATGGAAGCCGGGCGGTGGTGGCGCACGCCTTTAATCCCAGCACTCGGGAGGCAGAGCCAGGTGGATCTCTGTGAGTTCAAGGCCAGCCTGGGCTACCAAGTGAGTTCCAGGAAAAGGCGCAAAGCTACACAGAGAAACCCTGTCTCGAAAAACCAAAAAAAAAAAAAAAACAGCATGGAATTTGGATAACTTAAAGAAAGAGATGAACAATTGAACAGCACCAAATGTTTCAAATTATTTAAGAAGGAGGAGGAGGAGAAGAAAGAGAGAGAGAGAGAGAGAGAGAGAGAGAGAGAGAGAGAGAGAGAGGAAGAAAGGAAAGAAGAAAGAAAGAAAGAAAGAAAGAAAGAAAGAAAGAAAGAAAGAAAGAAAGAAAGAAAGAAGAAAGAAAGAAAGAAAGAAAGAAAGAAAGAAAGAAAGAAACTAAGATCAAGTGATTCACACCCAGGGGAGCAAACACCCTCTTCTGGCCTCCATAGCCACCTGCATGCATGTGCACATGGCTACACACAGACACACACCTAATTTTTTTTAATGAGAGAGAGAGAGAGAGAGAGAGAGAGAAAGAAAGAAGAGAGAGAGAGAGAGAGAGAGAGAGAGAACACAGCCCCAAAGCTTGGTGGCATAAGAGCCATATCCATTTTCCTTATGCACACAGGTTCTGTAGGCCAGGGTTTTGGAGAGAATGCAACATTCATGTCTTCTTCCTGGATGCTGGTATCTGGAGCCCCAGCGGGGAGGAGGTGACTGGCAGTGTGTGACTCAACTGTCTGGAGCCTGAAAAACGTAAAGGTTTCTTCACGCCGGTGTCTGCCCCTGAGATGGGATGATTCACCTGGCATTTAGCTTGCCTTCGAGTGACCTTGGGCTTCTCAGAGCACGGAAGCTTCAGAATATGAGACCACTTATGTGACAACTCAGGACTCCAAGAGCAGTGCTCCAACAAGGAGAGGCCGTCTGTGTGTAGCCTCGGAAATCACACTCTACTTCCGCTCTGCTCTACCATTCTAGCAGTCCCCAGCCTTTCCGGATTCAGAGAGCAGGAAGCAGAAGCTACACACCTATTCAGTACCAGAGGTTAACTCCGGGAGTAGAATTTTCCTCTTTTTACTTACCTTTATTTCCTAACATACTAAAATAAGCCAAGTATTCCCTGATACAAATAAGTGTTTTAATATGGGTCTCTCTTAGGATTCTCTTCTGTATAATAAAGTACAATAAACCATGTTTCTCATACATCCTTGTAAATTTGCAGCAGTTTGAATTTAGAAATACATCTGTGTGCTTCTCATGAGCTCCCCTCTGCAATGGCACATAAGCAAGAAGCATGATGCATCTCCATGCCTGCGTAAATCAAGGTTCACCCCTATACATTACAGCTATTCACACCACAGTCGGGTTCTGCAGACACAGAGAAATGCTGCTTCAGCTTGCTGTCTGGATGTCTTCCAGCTGTGTGGCATATCACTATGGGGCCAACATCTGGATCATTGTCTTCTGTTTGAAAGCAAGCACAAGACAGACAGCCCCTGCCTTGCCTTTGTCCTGATGTCTGGCTGCCACACCTTTCAAGGAAGCTTTTGTTCTCTCTCTCTGTCTCTCTCTGTCTCTCTCTGTCTCTCTCTGTCTCTGTCTCTGTCTCTGTCTCTGTCTCTGTCTCTCTCTCTCTCTCTCTCTCTCTCTCTCTCTCTGTGTGTGTGTGTGTGTGTGTGTGTGTGTGTGTGTGTGTGTGTGTGTAGAGGCCAAAGAATTGACAACGGCTATCTCCCTCCACCACCCTCCACTTTATTTTTTGAAGGCAAGGTCTCTCACTGAACACAGAACACTATTTTGGTAAGAAGGGCTGGTCAGCGAGTCCCGGGATCTGCCTGTGGTGGTATAAATAAAGTTGCCTGGGGTCAGAGCTATTAGAGCCATAGCAAGTGCGTGGCAGTGGTGGCGTACGCCTTTAAGGACCTGGAGGGCGGTACATACAGGCAGTGACAACCAATGAGAAGCCAGAACAAGGAGAATATAGAGACAGACACACAGGAAGTAGGGCTCTTTTTCGGAGAGCTCTCTTGGCTGAGGAGGATCCCTGAATCAGGAAGGGTGAGGCTCTTGGCTCTGACTTCTTGGCTTTTTTCTCTGAATCGGCTCTGTGTTTCTTGTTTGATAAAACCATTGACTACATCTAAACTGAATTACATCTACATCTGCCTGTCTTTCTGGGGTTGCAGACACACACTACCACACCCAATTTGTATATAAATGCTGGGATCCAAATGTCAGTCCTCACACTTGTGCAGCAGGCACTTTACACACTGAGCCGTCTCCCCAGTGCCCACCCCTTCAATCCACCCCTTCAATCCACTCCTTCAATCCACCCTGTAGATGGAATCTTAAAAGTTCTTATTAATAAAAGCAAACCTGAGCCAGGTATTGGGGTGAACGCTGGAAGATCAGAGAGACAGAACAGACCACAGCCACCTCACCTCGTCAATTCCTCAGCTGATCCTGTTTCCTCAGACTGGAAGCCTCTCAGTCCTCATCCAGAATGAATCTCAGCTGAACTGCTGCTCCAAAGCCTGAAACCTTAACCAGCTAAAAGCTTCTTGTTTCTGGTCTTCACGCCTTATATATCTTTCTGTTTTTGCCATCACTCCCTGGGATTAAAGGCTCACTTCTTGGGATTAAAGGTGTGAGTCACTATGCCTGGCTGTTTCCAATGTGGCCTTGAACTCACAGAGATCCAGAGGGATTTCTACCTCTAGAATGCTAGGATTAAAGGTGTGAGTGCCACCATTTTCTAGCCTTTGTATCTAGTGGCTGTTCTGTCTCTGATCCCAGATAAGTTTATTAGGGTGCACAATATTTGGGGGAACACAATACCACCACACCACCCCCTTCAATCCACTCCTTCAATCCACCCCTTCAATCCACTCCTTCAATCCACCCCTTCCTCCCTCCCCAGCTCTTCTCCCATATCATACTCACCGTGGTAAACATGGCACAAAAGCAGTGGGCAAACTGGAGGAGGACATGGCCAGACTAATCAAACATGCTAACATGGTACTCCTGGATTTTCTTAGACACCAGCTTTGGTTTGGTTTTTCTGTATCACTGTTTTATGACATCACTAATGTCCGTACTGCCTGACACTTCCTAATTCCATCTTTCTAGTGTGCTAAAAACCTACATAAGGTGAAATTGACCATCTCAGCCATTTCAATGAACCCAGCTTAATGACTTCAAAGTCATTCCCATTATTGTAGAATTACTCTCATTATTCATCTCCAGAACGTTCCTCATTTTCTCAAATCAAAACTCTGCCCATTAAACACCAGCCCTCCTCCGTTCCAACCTGGTCCTTCTGGCCCATGGACACCATGGTTCCAGTTTCAGATCTCAAACTTGGTATGGTTAGGTACTTCATATAATGGAATCACAGTGTGTTTGTCCTTTTGTAATAGTTTCAAGGCCATGTGCCAAGATTCCCTTCCATTGAAAGGGTAAATATCCTGTTTTATGTCTGAGACACATTTTCTTAATGCACTTTTTCATTAACACACACTTGGGTCTCAGCTACTAGATTTTTCCTAAGTGGAGTAAGCTTTTCCTTTCCCTCACCTCAGAGATAGGATGCTCCCTCTTCTGAAAGTCCTTCTTTCCAACCCTCAGTGTCTGCTCGAGCTCCTCAGGACTAAGGGGCTCCCCTCCTCCCCCAATTCCCACAATGATGGCCTGTGTTCCCATGTTCCTCCAGAGCAAGAGACCTCGGGCTTAGTCTTCAAACAAGACTTCACTGGGCCTGACCTAATGCTTCACACACAATTTAAGAACATCTGTTCTCACCTTGAATTCTTGGTTCTTCCTGTCTATCCATCCTCAAGCTACAACAGGCTATAACCCTTTCTGGAACTGGACAAGAGATCTGGGGACTGATCTTTAGCAAAATAGGAACTTGCATCATCAGCTCTGAGAACCAGGCATAATGAGGGTTGAGGATAAGATTTAGAACTGAAAATGGGGCAATTCATAGAAAATCTATACACATTCAAGTAGGAAGCAAACCCATCATCTCCCTCCCCTGCTGCACACACCACCATGCTCAGCTTTTACTAGGAATTGAACCCAGGCTCTCATGCTTGCACAGCAAAACTTGTGCTAACTGAGACATCTCCCCAGTTCTCCAGCACGTTTATTAACCACCCATCTTTGTTATCATCATCCTTGAACCTGCCACTGGACCTCATCCTGACTATAGAGTCAGTACTCAAGAACTTGGGGTATTCTTTGTGGAGAAGCCAAGTGGCCCCTTAGGAATAACCTTCATGCGTACACACACACACACACACACACACACACACACACACACACAGAGAGAGAGAGAGAGAGAGAGAGAGAGAGAGAGAGAGAGAGAGAGAGAGAGAGAGAGAGAGAATATCACACCTGAGAGCTAAGAATGCAAGAGTCTCTCTATCCTTGGGTCTGGATGCCTCCACAGTCAGAATGGTCCCGCAGTGGCTGTCTCGTACTAGAGACAGTCCCTTCAGTTGCTCAGTCTATTGCACTGGGTGCCTCAGCACTTCCAATCTAGGCCTGAAGACTTGGAGGGTTCATGGAGAGCTGTTGTTTCACAGTCAATGATGGAAGCCTGGTTCTAAGAGTTCAAGGGCAGCCTGGTCTACATAGCAAGTTCTGAGACAGCCAGAGCTACAAAGTGAGACTATGTCACAAGAAGAAAGAAAGAAAGAAAGAAAGAAAGAAAGAAAGAAAGAAAGAAAGAAAGAAAGAAAGAAAGAAAGAAAGGAAGGAAGGAAGGAAGGAAGGAAGGAAGGAAGGAAGGAAGGAAGGAAGCACATGAGTGTCATGCCTACTGATCTGCTTCTGCTCTCATTCCCATCCTTCAAGTCCACTTTGTCATGAAGACCCATCAACCTAACATCTAGCACATTTCTTGCTTATTTATCTCATGGCTGAGAGGTATGTGCATTCACAGGTGTGTGCATACATGCATATGGACGTCATCACACAACCCTGGGTGCCGTTCCTCGGGAGCTGGCCACCTTAACTTTTGAGACAGAATCTCTCACCAGGACCCGGGGCTTCCGCCATTTTTATTTTTTAGGCTGGCTGCCCTGGGATCCCCATGGGTTTCTTGTCTCTGCCTCCCCAGCACTGGAATTACAAGCAGACACCGCCATGCTTGACTTTTTACATGGGTGCTAGGGATTGAACTCAGATCCTCATAGTTGCACTACAAGCACTTTACTAAGTGAGCTGTCCCCCCAGAAGCCTAGCACATTTACTGATCATCCATCTTCTCCATGGAGGAATGCTGCTTAATGACTTGCTCCTATGTTTTGCTCAACTGGAATTTTCGCACCACCCAGGACCAGCTGCCCAGGGATAGCACTGCCCTCAATAGGCCAAGCCCTCCCACACCATTAATCAAATGGTTGCCCATGGGCCAATCTGATGAGGTATTTTCTCATGTGAGGTTCCCTCATTCCAGATATATGTCTAGGTAAGTTTGTGTTGCATTGACTAAAACCAACCAGCATGCTCCTCAGTCAGACCTGACCCTTGCCTTCTCCTTGACCAAATCTTGCTTGTTTCACTCTCTTCCTTCTTCATGAAGCTCCAGATTCATTATTTTTCTTCTTCACTGTTCCAAAATAAAGATAAAAAGTCAAGCTCTCCAACTATGCTAACCCACACAAGGCCTTTGTCCTGCTTTTCACCTGGCTGCCTCCTTCCTGCCTACATGTCTCAACATAGAAACCATCTCCCCATGAATACCTTCTCCAGTCCACCCAGGAAAACTAAGTCCCTCTTGTTCTCTAGATCATGTGTCCTTTATGAGGCTGGCCATTGTTTACACTGCTTGATCTCATCATTGTCTTTGTTTTGCTACAAAGATGAGGAACCCATACATACCACTGTCTCTAGGATCTGGCTCTGTACCTGTTTGAGTGAATTCCATCCTAAAGGGAATATGCAAATATTGTCTGCATCATTCTGGGCAGTTTTCCAGCTTGTTCTTTGGAGTAAGCACAACAGAGCTGGTTGAGGATTAGAGATGTATGAAAACAGTGGCTCCCTTATGTGGGATACATCAGCAGGAGCATTGCAGGCTGCTAACACCTCTCTCTGATAGGCAGGTGCAACAGTTCATCAACAGTTCATATTGCAGGGAGGAGAGAATAGGAACACACACACACACACACACACACACACACACACGCATGCACGCATGCACGCACGCACACACGATTTGGGGGAAATGGTACTATTTAAAAATTATGGCCCCAAATGTTCCTCAGATAGTAAGCAGAAGCCCTATTTTGATGGGCTTTGCCAAGTGGGATTCAAGTAACATTCATTTGAATCAAATTATTCTATTTGTACTTATTTAATTTTAAATTATGTTTATATTTGTGTGATGGGGGGTATGTACAACCAGGATTGGGCATGAGATGTCCTGGGGCTGGTTGTCATATTACAGGTGGTTACGAGCCACCCAGCACTGTTTCTGGGAACTTAAATCTTCTGCTACAGCAGTAAGTGCTTGTAACCTCCAGGCCATCTCTCCAGCCCCTGAATCCAATTATTAGTAGTGTGGTTGTTTCATAATTATGGTACCCAAGGAGACCATAGCAAAGCAAAGGAACAAGTAGTCAGATGGTAAGGAGTAGCTGCTGGTGTCCTCCCTGGCATTCCTCGTGTATTGGAGTCATGCCTGCTCTATAGTCCTCCTCAGAGGTGCCTGTGGCCAGTTAGAAGGACGATGGTGACAAAGTAAGTAGAGATGTCTACTTCCTCGCCTTAAAAATCAAGTCCCCGCCGGGCGGTGGTGGCGCACGCCTTTAATTCCAGCACTCGGGAGGCAGAGCCAGGCGGATCTCTGTGAGTTCGAGGCCAGCCTGGTCTACAAAGCGAGTTCCAGGAAAGGCGCAAAGCTACACAGAGAAACCCTGTCTCGAAAAACCAAAAAAAAAAAAAAAAAAAAAAAAAAAATCAAGTCCCCTGTCACCCTCACTTCTCACCTGGTCCAATGTCATGATGCCTTACCTTCAACACTGTCAGATTCATCTTTGAAAAGAATGGTTCTCACTAAAGGGATGCTGTCACAACAGAGCAGGAGCTTCGGTCCTGCTGGAGAAGGAGCCATAAATGATCCCTCTGAGTTCAGTAACTGGATGACCTGCCACTTGCTGCAGGATGTGTGGCTCTAAATGTGAGTGGATGGTGGTCAGCTGTGAATCTCTCATCAACATGGTCCCACTCACTAAGCTCCTACATCTGTATTTTAGCATCTTTGAAGGACAAAGTCCAGAAGAAAGAGAAAATAGTACACTGTATATGAGTGGAAACCAAGAAGGGTGATATTTCACTTGTCATTCATTTGTGCATTAAGCAGGTTTCATTTATCACCTACCATGTAAAAATGTACACTACTTGAAATAGGGGCAGGTTTGTAAAATTAGCCCTGGGTTCAAAGAGGGATGACGATGGCTTCTAAGATAAATACAGTGCAGCTTGTGAGTACTGTTGTGGGGGTCAGTGCTGTGAGTCCTGTAGGAACCCAGAGGGGTGACTTGTTCTGTGGTGGCAGTTGAGAATGGCTTTGTTAAACAGATGGTATTAGAATTAGGCTTTGAAGTATAAGTAGGAGTTTTCTGGTAAAGAAGGGTAAGGTGATTCCAAGAAGACAAAATGGCCAACATAAAGACTTGAGGACACATTTGAAGAGAATAGAACAGGGAGATGTCTTAGTTACTGTTCTACTGCTGTGAGGAGACACCACAACCAAGGCAGCTTGTAAAGGAAAGCATTTAACTGGGGGCTTGCTCACAATTTCAGAGGGTAAGTCCATAATCATCATGTTGAGAAGCAGACAGGCATGGTGCCGGAGCAGTAACTGAGAGCTTTACATCCTGATCCTGAGGCAGAGAGAGACTCCACCAAGGTCACACCCCCGAATCCTTCTCAAACAGTCCACCCCTTGGTGACTAAGCATTACATGAGCCTATGGGAGTCATTCTCATTAAAACCACAACAGCCATACAGAGATGAGAAATTAGAGTCAAGCGGACAAAGACTTGATAACAATGCATTGTTCATCATCATCTTAACATCAGATTCCTTCCTAAAGCAATGCCGTGCCCAAATGACATCACCAAGTGTGCTTCATAGCAAGGTTGTTTCTCTTAGAAAGAATTTCCTAGTGTATGCTAGGAACATTAAAAGACACAAGGTTAGGCAACCCAGTCAGGAGGCTTTTGTGATTATCTAGTCAAGAAACCAAGGAGTGACTTATCAAATGGACATCTGATTACTAAATCAGAGGAACTCAGACTAGATCCACAGGTGCCATTTCTTACCTATCATAAAAGCAAAAAGTTTTACTTGTCAAGAACACACTTAGTTGACAAGGCTGTGAGAAAACAAACCTATTTTGCTGGCTGGAGTGTGGAATGGTACAGCCATACAGAGAACTTGAGTCCAGTCAAGCCATGTATACTTTTATGCATTGACTAACAAGAACACACTCAGGATTTACCACGAAGATATGCTTTCACAATACAAAGCAAGATGTATGTATAGGGTACTCAATTGTAAACCTTTCTGTCCTAAAACCAGAAACACATACTTATTCAAAGGAGTCTGTCTGAATTAAGAATGCATACAACACAGTATTATGCAGACATGAAAAGAATATGAAAGCTCTCTATAAATTCTTGTTACATAATTTTTAGGGTGTGTTATTACATGGGAAGAGCAAACATGAAGGAATCCAAAGACTGTGTCAGCTTTTATTTAATATGACAGGAAAATGTGATATGAGCATTTGTATTTGCTTCTTTCTGCAAAAGAGATATTAGAAAGTATAAATAAAATAATGAAAATCATTGCCAATAAAGGGTGAATAATAACAAGCTAGAAAGGATGATAAAATCAACACAGACATCGAGCATTCCAATCCTGGAGAGAGCTTTCTGTGGCTTACAGGAAACCATTTTCTCACTGTCCTCCCAACGTACAGGAGAGAGTGTTCTGGCCTCTCTCAGAGGGACACAAATCCCATCACAAGACCTCTTGTAACTTCATCTCCCATAGCTACCTCCTGAAGATCCTATCTCTAAGCTCCATTACGTGGGGATTAGAGATTTAATATGAACTGGGAAGAAGTGTCTCTGGCCATACCAACAAGAATGTGCCCAGTTTCGTCTGACTTCTGGAGTACTATTCCATCCACAGTACTTCAATAGTTGTGTGTGGGTGGGTAAAGGGTGTCTCTAATTCTCATGCAGTTTATATTCCCATGGAAATAATCACACACATACACACACACACACACACACACACACGCACACAATGTTGAGGGAAATAAGTGCTATGAAGAAAGGTTAGAGTAATAGGGTGAGGGAGAGACTGGACATTATAGCATGTGGAATAGATATGAGAGCAATGGACACAAGACATCAAACATCTAGTTAGAGCCTGTGAAAGCAGTCCTGGGATGGGCTCAGGTTTTACCAGGAAATGGGGGAAGAAAGAAGGAAGAAAGTGACGGAGCATGTGGCAATCATGAAGGGATAGTAGAGAAACTTCAGCTTGTATTCTGAGAGAGGCAGATGATGACAGGAGGGATGTGATACAAACCTACTGCTTTGCAACCTACCTGAAATAATAATAATAATAATAATAATAATAATAATAATAATAATAATAATAACAACAATGAAATGATATGATCCAGCAGTAGCACTATGGAGAATATACAGCAGAGAATGTTGCCTGAGTGTAACTCACAGTGTTACCTCAGGAGGAAGGGAAGGTGACAGGGGGGACCAGGGTGACGGAGGAGAAGCTTGCGCAGGTGAGCAGGCTGGCCACCAAGACATAAGGGCTCTGCAGACACACTGGGGTGAGGTGGGTGAGGTCAAGAGGCAGCCAGGGCTAATGAAAGGTAAAACAGGAACAAAAAAATGAAGACAGGGTGATACCCTGGTCTTGGCGATCTGGGTTAGAGGGAGGGAGGGAGCAGGAAGATGTTCTGAAACAGTGGCATCAGAGGTCTGGGGTTGGCAGGAGGGGAAAGAGTGGCTCCCCTGAAGACCAGCCTGCACAAGGCTTGGGGCACAATACGCATGCTCAGGAGCAAGCCCTCAAAGGCTTCAAGATTGTGGGGAACCCTCTCGGAATGTAGCGAGCCAGCTTTAATCAGAGGGATATGGGAAACCTTTCTATTAACTGCAGCCCGTCATGTAGTGCGAATTCTAATTGGTTTTAATAAAAATCTGGAGTCAGCTATTGGGGTGAATGCTGAAAGATCAGAGAAGCACAGGAGATAGCCACAGTCTCCTCTTACCTCTATGACTCCTCAGCCAAAAAAAAAAAAAAAGTGAGCTCCTGTCTCTCCCTGCCTTATATTCCCCTCTCTGCCCAGTCATATCACTTCCTGTCTCCACCTCCCTAGTGCTGGGATCAAAGGCATGTGCCTCCCAGGTGCTGGGATCAAAGGCATGTGCCTCCACTGCCTGGCCTCTATGGTTTACTAGTGGCTAGCTCCACACTCTGATCTCCAGAGACCCGGGAAACCCTCCTTGGATTTCTTTGCTGCCTCTGTAAATGGAGCCAATGCTACTTACTCATTATGTTGTGTGGAGGACCAAAGCATATGTTGTTAAAGACACGGGACAATGGCAAGTAGTTAGAACAGCAACATTAGAATTAAAGATCCATTAACCCAAACGGTACAGAAAAATGATAGAAAGGAAAATTTGTGGATTTGGGGTCAAATCATATTAAATCAGCAACAGAATTTTATGCAGTTCAACTTAGATCCATTGTTCAAGGGTAACAAATGTTCCTTACATCGTTAAATACCAGTTACATTTCTCTGCTTTGTCAACAGGAAAGAAATTTAAAAGGAGACACTACATGGTATTTATTTTAGCACCTTTGAGATTCACATGTCAACAGTAAAAATTTATATGGTAGAAAGCAATTATGGATGTCTCCTGTTTGAGTGCATGGCACATGTTATAGAACCCAGACATACCCAAGAGATAACTATAACGAATGTCCTGATCCCCCCCCCCACCCAGGTATAAGAGGACCATAATCCTGGTGCAAGGAAGGTGGCTTGCTCTTTTACTATGAAGAAACCAGCCCCTGATACCCCACTTTTTTTTTAACTGTTTACTTCTTTTTTTTCATTTTGGCTCATATAACCCATCTGACCTGGAACTCACTATGTAGCTCAGTGTGGTGGTTTGAATGAGAATGGCCCCCAGAGACTCATACATTTGATTACTTGGCCACCAGTTGCTGAAACAGTTTGAGAAGGATTAGGAGGTGTGGCCTTCTTAGAAGACGTATGTCATTTCAGGGTGATCTTTGAGGTTTCAAAATGCCTATCCCATTCCCAATAGCTCACTCTGCCTCCAACTTGTGGATGAGGTGTGACCTCTCAGCTCCTACACCATGCCTCCCTACCTGCTGCCATGCTCTCTACCATGATGGTCACAGACTCGCCCTCTGGAGCTCCAAATTAAACACTCTATTATAAGTTGCCTTGGTCATGGCGTCTCATCACAGCAAAAGAAGAGTAACTAAGATAGTGGAGACAACCTCAGACTTCTCATCCTCCTACCTCACTTCCCAAGTGTTGGGATTACAGGCATGTACCACCATGTCAGGATTCAATGAGCAAGCCTACTGTCCAAGTAATGCAAGTCCATGGAGGGAGATGGAATATTAACTGCATGCTGAACATTCAAGACATCTTTGAACCCACATTATACTGCCATCTTTTCTGTCCTAACAGAATGGAACTAAGGCTCAGAAATATTGAAGCAACTAGCCTAAAGTCTCAAGGCTACCTGTGTAGAGAGCCAAGGTATCCAACTTACTCATTTCTACAGACAAGTCATTAAAACATCCACAATAATATCCCCTTCATGGTTCCTCTGACAGGAGCAAGGCTGACCACAGCTCTCCCGTCTTTTATGGTCTACTTGAAGAAATGAGACTGTGACAAATGCATTCAGGAATATTTGTTGGGTGTGTTTAAGGTGTTGGCAAGGCGGGGGTAAGGAGGGGAGTGCAGGCCTGCTTTGGGGAGCAGTTGGGACTTGAGTACCCCATGCAAAGTACCCAGTGCCATAGGCCTTGCAGGCTACTCACGAGCTCTTAGTGGCGAGCCCCCCTGCCTGAGGCCATGCCACACATGCCACTGCCACCCAGGCTCCCTACAGAGCTGAGCATTCAGAAACTCAAGGGCAGTAGACATGGAAAAGACAGGAGGGATTTGAAATCTGGAGCCTAGTCTAGATCTACCTCCACCCTCTCTAAGCCTGGGGTCCTCCGTCAGCACTTCCACAGCTGAGTTAATATGAACATGTGAATACGTTTAGGAGAAAAGCTCAACGAAGGAACTTCCCAAAAGAGCTTTGGAAATAATGGCAATATTCAATTTTGTTTGTTTTTTTCTTGTGGATTCCTGCTGATCAACTCTGGTTTATATTGTCAGCAATATGTGAAGGCCCATGAAGTGGGCCTGTTTGTGAGTACCCCAGACCCCTCCCATATACCCATGAAATACTGTATGTAAGTACCCCAAGTCTCTCCATTATTCTCATGAAATACTGTATATGAGTACCCCAAACTCCTCCCTTATACCCATGAAGTACTGTATGTGAGTGCCCCAAGTCTCTCCATTATACCATGAAGTACTGAATGTCTGTACCCCAAGCCTTTCCCTTATAGGAAGGATTGATTACTATACATCTTTGGTGCATATGGGGTGGGGTGGGGATGTGTAGACAGGGGCTTGGCCTTGAACTCAGAGATCTACTTGCCTCTGCTTCCAGAGTGCTAGGATTAAAGGTGTGTGCCACCAAACCATCTGCCTTACACATCCTTTCTCTAAGGTGAGGAGCCACAGATAGAAGTGAGTGCCAGACATCTTTCCAGGCCATCTCCTTCTCTTTGTCTTCTCAGGGGCCTAGATAGAAGCAGCATGCGCTGGCCACATGTACAATTTCAGTGAACAGAGAGTCAAGAAAATAAAGGAAGAGGGGTTAGGAGCACAGGCTGCTATTCCAGAGGACCTGGGTTCAATTCCCAACACCCACATGGCAACTCACAATTGCCTGGACCTGCAGTTTCAGGGCATCTAATGCTTTCTTCTGGCCACCTTGGACACTGCACACATTCATGCATGCAGGCAAAACTTACCCATAAACATAAAATAAAGTTTTAAAAGTCTTTTAAAGAAAATAAAGGAAGAAATCTCTGAAACGTTCACTGGTGAGTCTGAAACATTCAGCTTCTCTGGATCTGTGCGTGGGAGCTGCCCTCCTCACTGTGGTTCTGGCAGTCTACAGCAGTGGTTCTCACACAGGGCTCGCACATCAGACATTCACATTACAGTTCACAACAGTAGCAGAATTACAGTTATGAAGTAGCAATGAAAATAATTTTATGGTTGGGAGTCACCACAACATGAGGAGCTAAAGAAGAATTCAAGGGTCACAGCACCAGGAAGGTTGAGAACCACTGGTCTATAAGCTGGTCTTTTGACCACTGGTCTATAACACACTGGGTCAAAAGGCTGTGCCCGGACTTCTGAGCTCCAGTATTCTGCCACAGGCTCCCTGTCACAGGATGGCAAAGCAGCAGCTGTGTAACCATCTGAGCGTGCCTGGACATCTGGCTGGTGACCTTCCAAAGGGCTCTAGCCTAAGCAGTCCCCAGACGAGCACTCTGATTTCCAGGTGGCCCTGGGCCAGGACCGTGTGCCTGGCTGCTGGCAGCCAGCTGCTGAGCTGCAGATGACACGGGTCATGGAGAGCTGGGCTACCATCTCAGTTCTTTCAATGGCCAGATCACAAATGATGAGTCAGATTCATTCGCCCTGTTCTGAATCCTTGTCAGAAAGACACGGGAGAATCCAAAAGGTCGAGTTGAGGGTGTCTGCGAACACCGTCTTCACTGTGACTTCGGCCTTCCTTCTTGGTCACCCGCAGTTGTTTAAAGGGAGCTGCAGGCAGTCTGTGCAGATGCCCAGGGGGCAGGCTTCCAGTAACATCTCACTGACACTGTGGCCTTCTCCAGGAGTTCAGGAACATTCGCAGCCAGTTTATTACATTCAGCGCGGGGGCTCGATAGTGTCACAATGGGAAGCCCCTGCAGATTCAAGTTAGTTTCCCCCACAGAATCTGTTGGAAGATGGGAAAGGGGTAGGCTACGAAGGCAGAGGAGGGGCCTGGCCCTTGACAGTGCATTCAAGACTCTGAAGAAAAAATCAAGGCTGCCTTATATTAGCACGGAACTAGAGTCACCAGAACTTTCTTCCATCGGCCCTTTACGTGAGGCACTCTGGGTTCTTGTCTTCAGAAGACAGGAGAGCCCAAATAAGAGGAGCCACTGTGTCCACACTGCCTTGTCTAAAGGCTTCTACTGATATATCAAAACGATGTACCGGAACTCACGCGCTGAGGAATGTTTTTGTGTGCACACGTAGGAGGAAGTCAGAGGGCAGCCCCACTGTCACTCCTCCCGTCCAGCTTGTACTTTCCTTGAGTCAGCGTCTCTCACTCGTCCAGATCACCAAGTAGGTTAGACTGGCTGACTGATGTCGGCCTGTCTCTGCCTCCTATCCTCTGGGATTTCAGGCATGATTTTGGAGGGAACGGGGTGGGTCCTGAGCTTGAACTGGGGTCCTAATGCTGGCAAGGCAAACACTTGACCAAGTCACCTTGATAAATTCTGAGAGGCTTTCAGCATGTGCCTGTTCCCTGTGCCCCTGATCTACCCTCCCTGGTCCATCACTGTGGCATGCAGAGCCACTGAGAGCATCAGGACAGCAGTGCTTCTCACTATTCACTAGGAAAACACCACGTTTTCCAGAGACGGGTTCCCGTGGCTCCACCCAGGCCTTGCCTGGAGCCTTAACTCATCACTCGGAGTATCTGGGCAAATGTGTCAACAGTATCCTCCAAGAAAGGTACAGCTATGCTCTACTCCCAGGAGCCACAGCCACAAAGTCGCCTCAACATCCTCTGACGGCCACTACCATGTACCAGAGCACTCACTCCCCTGTGGTGGAAAGGGGGTGGTTGAGAGCAGAACACTCGTGAGCAAAGAAACATTCCCTCACTGTGTATTTGCAACAAATGAATTTTCTTTTCCAAAGAGAGGGGCTGGAAAACAAACGAAAGAAAAGGCCTTGAGAAATTCCAACTGGTATTAAATCTCTCAAGCAGCAGAGGATTCCTTTCTGGTGGTTTTCGCTGATAGACATTTTTTTGTGCTTGTCTATTTTATATTGTGAGTGTTTGAGTGTGGATACCGAAATGTAAGCAATTTGAAAATCTGTATATTCACCATCTAAATATGTTAAACTATTAATATTTTGTTCAGTCAGTTTCTTGTTTTTATGCTTTTGTTGGTTTTCGATAGGTTTTCGGAGGTTTGGTTTGGTAAAAAGTGAATCCTTTGGCTACACGGATGCTCCCTGATCCTGTGCGCTTTCCTCTGCTCCAGAAGGTAAGCACTGGCCTGAGGCTTACAGTATTATGTCAGGAGGAACTGGGCCACTCAGAACTGACCATGAAGGCGATGACCCCACTGGCTCCTGTCTGGCTCTCTCTGCTCCCTGGTCAGACACCTTGTGAACAGCTTCCCTTCGTGTTCCCATTACAACAAAAATGGAATCATCCCCATGGCTGTGCCTTCCCTACCACAGGGAACTGAAATCCCTCTGAACCCATGAACCAAAATAACCCTGAGCTCGCTCTCTCAGGTATCTGTCTGGTCACGATGATGCAAAAACAACGAATACAAGGACACTTTGTTTGTATGTGTCTCTCTGTGTTGGTGGTATGCATGCACATGTGTATGCATGTTTACACATGTGGTGTGTGTGTGTGTGTGTGTGTGTGTGTGTGTGTGTGTGTGTGTGTAAGAGAGTGTGTGAATATATATGTGTGCATGGGCATGTGTGCATGGGCATGTGGAGGACCAGAGCCAATGTTGGGAACTTTCTTCAATCAGTCTCCACCTTATTCTTTGAGGCAGAGTCTCTCAATAGTGCCTGGAGGTCACTGATAAGACAAGTCTAGCTAGCCAGCTTATTCCAGGGGTCCTGTCTGCCATCTAAGCAGGCTGGGATTACAGGTGGACCATCGCAACCATCTAGCACTCACGTGGGTGCTGGGCATCCAAATGTCCATTCTCTCACTTGCACAGCAAACACTTTACCCACGGAGCATCTCCGCAGCCCCCAAGGATACTTTTACTGTCCAGCCATCAGCTAACCACAGCATTCCCTCCCACCCTACTCACGCACTAAAAACTGTAATCATAATTAATCCTAGAAAAGATGAGGCATTCCCTTCTAAATTTTCTTTTGTTCTATGCAATGACTTTGTATTCAGTAAATGATGCTAAAGTGTCAGTGAACATGTGTGAGTCTGAAAATTCCTTGTGTCCTGATCAGGAAATGGACATTCCACAACCCTCTGTGAAGATCCTTCCCCAGTCCCAGAATCAGGGACACTTTAGCTGCATGAAGAAGCCGCAAATCGCAGCTGCTTACCCTGTCGGTGCATTTCACAGGCTAATTTTTATTTTGCATTGTGCTTTCCATACAACTGCCTCATGAAAAGACATCCACCAAGAACTATGCAAATGTAGCAAGGGCTGTGGAGACAGGTAAATAATAAAAATTACCAGCTAGGGGAACATTTTCCATGGATCTCCTCGGGAAAGAGCATGCCTTAACGTGGATGCTGCATCATTAAACAATCAGAGAACTAAGACAGGCACACTGGCTTACATCTAGCCGTATGCTTGTGTCTTGAGTTAATTCTTCCTGGTATAAGACAGCCAGGTTTTGAACGTGGCTCTCTTGGTATCAACTGTATGGCTTTGAACCATTTATGTTTATTTTATCTCCAGAAATTAGTCCTGGTCTCTGTTTGTAAAATACAAATAGCTGTGTATCCATCTCCTTAGATGATTCTGAGTACTGGGTGTTAAGTACACTATCAAACAGCACCCATCTCCCTGGATGATTCTGGGTACTGGGTGTTAAGTGCATACCCTGAGCACATAGAAAGTCTTCAGTGATATTGTCACTGTTAATTGATACATGGATTGCCCGGTCCTCATCTCTAACCTGTTGAACTCCCCTCAGCTGGCCTCTGTCACCCTCTGGCCTCCTCACAGGTCACTTTCCCACCTCTCTGAGGCAGTTGACAGGCTACTCCACTGTGTTCTTCCCATCTTACATATCTGCCCTGCCCCATAAACTCACCTTCACATTAGCCACATGAAACTGTCCCCAGCCTCTGTGGAAGCAGCTCTTCAGTGCTATTCTGTCTTTCCTTTCTCTACACTCCTTTCCGGGAATGTCTATGACTTCTTGTCCTATTCAAAATGTCCTGTCCCAGCTCCAGGGCTCGATGTAGCCACCTCTGGCTCTGCACATGGCTCGTGGCATTGCCAAGTTTTACTTATGGGATAAACTTCTTAGCCATATTGTGAGCTCCATGAAGGAAGGAAGTGCCTTATTTAACTGCATATGTCACATACAGAAGGTCCCCAAGGCATGGTCATGACATGGATGTGTGGACAGACTGTTGCTTCTGAGCTGTTCCCATCTGGTTAGGCCACAGAAGGAAGGTGGCTGCCTTCTCTTTCTGATTACAAAATGCAAACGGAACGAGACCCTCAAGACACTCAAGCAAATGCTGTGGGATACTTGAAAACACTAAGCCTGCAATGCGCTTGACCCTCACGTGGAAGAGGACATCTTCAGGGATAAAATCAAAAGAAGAGTGAGGTTTCTCCAGTGGTCAAACTGCCCCAGGCTAGCTGCTTTTTAAAGGATGTTTTAAAAGATGCCAATCAAAAGCATCTTGGAAAGAATTGACACTCACCTCACCCATCCTGGACTGTGAGAAGATGAAGTTCTCAGTGGCCATGGTAACTCCATATTAAGGAGTGCCCCATCCATGCCTACTGCCTTTAGGATTTCTGTGAGGTGTATAGGGGCACCGGGGCAGAAATTCCTTTGGGAGACCCTGAAGTATACTCATTATCACAGTAAAGGGGTCCAGAAGTGACTCACAATTGAAACCATGGTCATCATGTGACCTTTCCAACTACAAAGCAAATGTCCACCAGACACAGTCTGTATCTTTGGAAGCTGTATGTGGGCAGTGACTAAGAGAATCAGTCAAATTCTGCTAACATTAGTGCTGGGAGACATGAAGAATACCCATAGTAGACGTTTCCCAGCCTAGTGGAAGATAAACTCCCTATACGGTCCAGATGCACAGCTTTTTAGACTGTGGGTTGTGACCCCATATGGGTCCATGAAATTAAACATGGGAGTGACTTTCTAGCAGCTTCCTTGCTTTGGGGTGTGTGTGGAGGGGGTGGTGTTCGTGGTTATTTACTTTGTTCTGCTTCGTTTCACTGCAGCTCAGTCCCACTGGCAACAGAGTGGGCCTCTGCAATGTGGCACCATTCCCTTGAGTTTGATTTAAAGACATCAGATGGTCTCCATGCCAGACTCAGAAACAATGAATCGCCAAGTTAAAAACAAAAACAATCAAAAACAAAAACCCTCAAGGGAAAGAAGGCAAGTGCCCCCCTCGAAGCTTCTAGAGCAGTGGGGCAGAGCCAGCGGGTCTAACCTCCCCACCAGGGCAGTCCGCTTCCATCTGTACACCCTTCCAGGTTTGAGCAAGGAACCAAGATGCTTGTGGTGTGGGGGAGGCCCCGAGGGCAAGCAGAGCACCAAAGAGACAGTTCTGACCCGATGGTCTCCCTTGAAAACCCAGGTCTGTTGTGGACCGCTTTGAGACATGAGTCCATTTAACCACTTTTCTTGTGCCTCTAATTCTTTATCTGTAAAATGGAATTGGAGATAATATAGGGTATCTAAGAAGTGAGTGGGCATACAGGAAAACCAGGCTGTCCATTAGTACTCTGATAAGCTTCTATGCAAATTACTGAGTCCCCTTCAAGCGTGGGTTTTGTCTGTTCTTTTAATCATGGATATAGATTTGCTCTGACAACAGAATCCCCAAAGCAGAATTCTCAGCTGCCATTTCCAGACTTCTGATCCATTTCTTCCTGGAATATGCTCAGTAGTAGCACTTTCTTCCACTCAAGATGACCCACCCCACTCCTGACCACTGGAGACAGACCCTTCTGGCATGGGAGGGACTGCTGGTCTACCTTCTCCCACTGACTTAGCACTAGTATTTTAACCTTTCATTGGGTGGTAACATACTCCCAGGGACTCTTGGTGATATACTGGGGATCTTTTAACCAATACAGTAGATATAGAATGTTTTTCTGGCAAACTAAATTAAAACAAAGATTTATTAAGTAGAGGAAATTTAAACATTGTATTGAACACCTAGGGTTTTAAAAAGTACTTTCTTGGGGCTGAAGAAATGGCTCAATGGTTAAGAGTATTGGCCACTCTTCCAGAAGACCTGGGTTCAATTCCTAGTAGCCACAGGCATCTCACAGCCATCTGTAACTCGAGTTCCAGGGAATCCAACACCCTCTTCTGATCTCTGAGGTCACCGCACACATGTGTGCACAGACATACCTGTAGATAAAATATCCATACATATAACACAAAAGTAAATAAATCTCAAAAATAAAAAACCTTTCCAATTTAAAATATTTTATTAAACAAAGAAGCGAGTATAATAGAAAGTTCAAACGATTTCTTGTCGGATTTTGCCCAAAGTTTTGCTTCAAGTGGCCACTGCCAGCTCTCCCTGGGAACTTCCCAGAGTATCAGTCCGTTTGCCCTTGACATGATGGAAAAGTCTGAGAAACACACCTCTATTGAACACCTTTCCCACAGGACAGCCCATCGAGTGTCATGAGCTCTTACTGTTGGAAAGAGACACTGAAGTTTGTCTAAATCGATCTCGCTCCTGCAGCTCTTCCAACAGATGGTCACCCAGCCTCTGCTGGATCCGGCTCAGAACAGAGAAGAGACCACATGGTAGTCTTTGCCATTCCATCCCTGGCCAATTCTAATTGTAAGAATGTTCTTTTCTTAAGCCTGGCAGTGTGAACGTGGCCCGGGAGTGAGGCAGACTTCAGCGGGACTCTCAGGTGGCTCCCGAAACCTTGCTTCGGAGCTTTGTTTGCTTGTTTCTGTTTGGTGTCATAAAAGCTCGGCTCTCCTGGTAGCATAGGGAGACTCTACAGTGTGGCCTCAGCTTTAAAACGAGACAAGTGCTGGTACGAGGTGTCGTGGGAATTATGGGAAGAAGAAGTATGAGACGCCCCCAGCACTCCACCTGACATGTGGAGGGTCCAACGCACATTCACCACCACCACCTTTGTCTCCCTCCACAGCTTCAGTGAGCTTAAGTTCTAGAATGTGTGAAGTTTCTGCTCCATGTAGGCATCAGGTCAAGGTTCATCGAGCCTCCTCCACTGTACCCAAAAGCTGTTTCTTCTGATTTAAATAACTCCTGTCTCCCCCAACCAAGCAGCATTCAGACTCTGAACATAGTATCGCCCCCTCCCTGAATGTGAAAGGATTCTTACAGTCAGATGTGATGACACATACCTATAACCCCAGTACTCAGAGGGTGGAGGTAAGAAGACGATGATATCAAAGCCAGGTGGGATGCGTAGCTAGATCCCAAGTAAAATCAAAATAAACAAGTTATTACAGATTAGAGAAATGTTAGAGGATAAAAAGTGGGTTAGAGAAAATAACGCAAGCAGAGCAGAGGGGAGTAGAATTGGTGTGCAGAGTGCAAATTAAAACACACGAGTCAAAGGGAAGGAGAGGAGGAAGAACTAACTATAATGTGTGGATATGTGGAGTGTGTGTGTGTGTGTGTGTGTGTGTGTGTGTGTGTGTGTGTGTGTATGAAAATGCCCGTAACGAAACTATTACTTAAGAACTCAAAAGGTAAACTTGTGTTCTTTGTAGCTCTGTTCAACAGAGTAGCGTTTCTCAGATGTTTTTCATCTAGATATCCTCAGCACGTATGCTAACTTTTTTGTTTTTATTTATTCAAATACAAGATTTGAGTAGTTCATACTCAAGGGACCTGGACTTGGTGCTGGGGGACGGCTCAGTCATTAAAGTGTTTGCACCCATGTAAAAAGCTGAGTGTGGCAGGAGGATTCCTCGGTTTTACTGAGCGGTCTGTGTAGCTGAATCTGTTCAGGTTCAGATATAGACCTTGTCTCAAAACATTAGGTAGACAGCAATTGATGAGATCACCCAACGTCAACCCTGGACCCTCTGCACACACGTACAGATGGTAGTGGTGGTGATGAATGTTTGCTGGATCCTGCAACATGCTCCTCATGCACTTCTGCACACACACACACACAGTGGGGGAGGTGCTACACAGAGAGACAGAAACAGAACTGGGCTTTCTCATGACATTTGACTGGACAACATGATTTGGACCAAAATGAGGACATTCTCACCTTTTCAGAGTGCTAACAGACAGTCATAGACGCAATGCAGCACTGTCCACACAGCAGCTGAAGAACTAGAAGGAAGCACCGAATGGAGGGTTAGCTACAGGATCCCCAAGTTGACTCACTCTCTTGCTCTGGAATATGGCAGAAAATAATCTCAGCCTGTGGAACTTCACTGGAGGAGATCAGGAGTCACAAGGTGAAGCCCAAGGTCTCCCATCTTTGCGTCATGCTCCATCCCCCCAAAACAGCCCACTGAGTGAGTTAGGTTCGCACTCACCCAGTTAGCCCCTCCTCCTCTTGTAAGAATTGAACTGTCTCCTAATGTCCTGTGCTGAAGTACCAAACCCAGATGGTGTGTGGAGACAATGCCGTTGTGGACATGATTAAAAGCCAATGGGGTCACAATGGTGAGATCTAAACTACTAAGACTGGCTTCTTCTATGAGGAAGAAGGGACTGTGTATATTCTCCCCCACATACCTCAGAGGAAAGGCCATCCAAGACCCTGCCAAGCAGGCAGCCCTCTGAAAACCAAGACAAGAGCCTTCACCAGCACTGAATCCACTTACAACTTGATGTTGTAGTCTCCGGAGCGGTGAGAAATAAAATTTCTAATATGTAAGCCACTCAGCATAGTGTCATTATGGCAGCTTGTAAGAGTCCCTCTTCTCATCTTTGTGACAAAGAAGTCCACACCAGGAACAACCTGAAGGAGAAAGGAGTCATTTGGGCTCCTGGGGTCAGAAGTGTTGCTGTAATTAATGTGGAGAGAGCTGGACAGAGCAGAGTGCTCACATCATGGTGGATACAAATCAGAGAAAGAGCGAGGGACAGGATTCTTTCAAAGACCCACGCTCAGTGACCTACCTCCTCTGGCAAGGCCACCTCCTAATGTTTCCACAACCTCCCAAAGCAGTGACATCAGTTGGGGGCCAAGCATTCAAAACACAAGCCTGTGGGAGACTGTATTCAAACTGTAATATCTCACTGCTGGTCCCAGGAGGCCCATGGCTATCTCATCCCACATACATTTAGCACAGCTCCAAGAGTCCTCAAGTCTTAATAATGCCAATGTTGTCTGAAATCTAAGTCAAAAGTCTCTTCAGAGACCGAAGGCAATTCCTACCTGTGACCCACTGTAAAACCAAAAAGAAAGTCATACCAGCTAATGGTACAGCATGAATATTTCCACCACAAAAGAAAAGATTGAGGTCATAGAAAAGAGGGATGTGACCAAAGAAAGACCCAAACTAATCAGGGCGAACAGATCCTGTAGGTCCCTGTCCAGCATTCAAGGTATGTGATGTCACAGATGTCATAGTGTGAGCACCAAAGAGCTTTGGCAGACCCTCCTGTACTGCTGGCTGGAGCCCACACACCCTCTCTCCTAAGCTGGCAAGTTTCATTGTCTGAGTTCCCAGGTTTTCCACGTTCTGCAGCTGAAATTTCATCCTTACATCTTCATTCCTTGCTCTCTGGTGTGCTGACTGAAGAGAGCTTGACCTGGCCTCCTAGGCCTTCCTTTGAAGTCTGGGTAGAAGCCTCCATGACCCTGTAAAGCATGATTTTCAAGTCTTTCAGGTCTGGCTTTTGTTATTGTATATCTAGCTAACAGTGTCCACAAAACCATGCCATGTCCTAGCTGCTACAATGTCTTGAAACTTCCTCCAGCAAGTTCGTCTCTCAGCTCAGCATCTGTGACGTTTCATGGCATAGAAAAAAATGTAGACAAATCCCTTGCCAGGATATGGCACAATTACCTTCTCACCCAGGTATCAGTGGGATCCTGGTTCCCATCTGAAACCCATGAGCCTGGCCTTCACGTTTGGTGGTATTCTGGTCTACTGAGCTCCCACAATTATCACCCAGTAAGATCTACTTACAGCATTTTAAGCTTTTTGTACCTGGCTTCACCAAATTCTTCCCATGAAACAGTTCCCTTCTTTGGTACCAATTTCCTATGTTAATTACTTTTCTCATCACTGTGACAAAAAAAAAATAGTTCATCATGGAAGATGTGCTGGCTGGTTTATGTCAACTTGACACAAGCTGGAGTCACTGGAGAGGAGGGAGACCCAGTTGAGAAAACACCTCAATAAGATCTGGCTACAGGCAGGCCTGCAGAACATTTTTAAATTAGTGATAGATAGAGGAGAACCCAGAACATTGTAGGTGGTGCCATCCCTGAGCTGTAGTCCTGGGTTCTATAAAAAAAAAAGGGGGGCGGGGGCTGAGCAAGCCGGGGAGAGCAAGCCAGTAAGTGCACCCTCCGTGGCCTCTGCATCAGCTCCTGCCTCCAGGTTCCTGCCCTGCTTGTGTTCCTTCTGTGATGACTACAAAGCAGAAGTGTAAGCCAAATAAACCCTTCCTCCCCAAGGTGCTTTGGTCGGGGTGTTTCGTCACAGCAACAGTAACCCTAACTAAGACAAAAGAGAAAGCATGGCGGGCGGAGAAGAGCAATTCTCAGGCCCCTGAAGCAGAGACCAGGGAACGCCAGCACCCTCTGGCTCTCTCCTTTTTAACCTCTTTGCTTCATCTGTGCCCCCAATGAAAGGAACGGAGTCACCCATGTTCAGAGTGTGTCTTCCTGCCTCAACTACTTCTCTGGAAATGCCTTCATAGATACCCTAGAAGTGTCTCTTGGTCATCTAGGTAACTCTAAATCCAACCACATTAAAAATGAACTTGACCATTGCAACAAGCACAGTGTTCAAGGCTGAGAATGAAATTGTGGTGACATGTTGTAAACCCTATTAAAATTTGCCTGAAGATCAGAGACCAGAAAAAGCCATTAGATTAAACATAGAGGCCAGGCAATGGTGACACACACCTTTAATCCTAGCACTCGGGAGGCAGAGATCCGTTTGGATCTCTATGAGTTCAAAGCCACCCTGGATTACATGAGACTGATTCAGTCTAGGAGAGAAACAGAGGCAGGCAGTGGTGGCACACACCTTTAATCCCAGTACTGGGAAGCACACATGCCTTTAGTCCCAGGAAGTGATGGCTGAGCGGAGAAAGGTATATAAGGTGTGAGGAGACAGGAACAAAAGGCTTTTCGGCAGAAGCGTCCCTTTCAGCTGGAGGCTTTTTCAGGCTGATAAGTTGGTGACATAAGAGGTGGTGGTTGTGGCTTGTTCCTTTGTCTATGATCATTCAGCATTTACCCCAATATCTGGCACCTTTTTTTTTTTTTTTATTAAAAGACCATTTAGCAATTCGAGTTACAACTGGTGCCCAACGTTTTGAATTCGAACAACACAAAATGTCAGAAAACTTATCTGGATCCAAACCCACAGAGCCAGACAGGCCTGGGGCCTGACAATCAGAGCTGTGTTCCCACATATAACTGCATGGTCAGAGTTCCTGGTGCTAGGACACAACCTGCCCGATGTCTTCAGTGCCACTTAAACCAGGAGAGGCTGAAGCGTGGAGATTCAGGTTGCCGCACTTGAGAGTCTCACCCAACCACTGGATTTCACTCACAACAAACAAAGAAAAGATGCTCAGGGTGATAGTTGAATGCTTACCCCACACAGGAGCATCTAGAATTCTCTATTACTTCATGCTGACAGCAGTGAAGTACTTCTGGTCTTAAAGGAGACAAGCCACTTCTTTGGGAACAGGTGATAGGTGGGAAAGAGGACCAGTGGGTTACAGAGCACAAGTGTCCAAATCCCTTCCCTTAAACTCCATCTGATTCTCCTCCGTCTTGCTATCCTGGCACTCAGTGGGGAGATACCCCACCTGTGCGTTATGATTTCCCAGGCCACCCTGAACCTTCTTCTTTCTGAGAATAATCCCTCCAAATGAAAGAACCCTGTCTCTTTGGTCAGTCTTCAAATGCGAGGAATTAAATATTGCCAAAGCAGTAGTCAGGAAGCGTGCTTGCCAGATACGGTCTCACGTACTTGTAACGCTAGCATTTGGCAGGAAGACCAGCAGTTCAAGGCCAGCCTAGGCTGCACAGTGA
The DNA here is from genome assembly GCF_007827085.1 of Peromyscus californicus insignis. NCBI lineage: Eukaryota > Metazoa > Chordata > Mammalia > Rodentia > Cricetidae > Peromyscus > Peromyscus californicus. The sequence continues at coordinate 146,449,254 of NW_026294584.1, forward strand.
GTTCAAAGCCATCCTCAGCTATGTGAAACCATGTCTCAGAATTAAAAAAAAGAGAAAAAGAGAAAAAGGAGGAAGAGAAAGACACCCTCTCCTCTCTTCTCCCTCCTCCTTCCTTTGCCGCTTCTCCCAGCTTCCCTTTCCTCTCTCCTCCCTGCCCGTCTCCTTCCCTCCCTCTGTAGTTTATCTAATCTTTGTTGAGCTATTCCTTTCTTATAAATCACAAACGGCACACAAGAAGGTAAAGTCTAGGTCATGTGTTGTCGTTGGTTTTCACTCTTTTAGGGGCCTGCCACCCAGCTCCCAAATGAATCGCACACGGAGGCTTACTCTTAACTATAAATGCCGGGCCTTGGCTTGGCTACTTTCTTGCCAGCTTTCCTTAACTTACATTATCTTGTCTACCTTTGGCCTCAGGGCTCTTATCTTTCTCTATTCCTGTATACCTTTCTTTCCTTCTTACTCCATCTCTGGCTGTGTAGCTGAGTGGCTGGTGGCTGGCCCCTGAAGTCCTCCTCCTTCCTCTTTCATTCCTTCCTCTTTCTTCCCAGATTTCTCCTTCTATTTCTTCTCCCTGCCTGCCAGCCCGACCTGTCCTCTCTCCTGCCTCACTGTTGGCGGTTCAGCTCTTTATTAGACCATCAGGTGTTTTAGACACAGTAACACAGCTTCCAGAGTTAGCAAATGCAACATAAAAGAATGCAACACATCTTTAAACAAATGTTCCACAGCATAAACAAATGTAACACATCTTAAAATAATATTCTACAGCAGTCATGCTTTTGTGACATTCACAGCCAGAAAAAAAAAAAAAAGATTTTAAATCAGAGCTGAGTTCAAAATTGAGCCAGGCGAAACATACCACTAGCTTCACAGAAGCAAAGAAACCTTAAAATATGATTACAGGCTCCAGATGGGGAGGTGAAGTTGAATACTCTAAGCAGAGGTAACTGTGTTAGTGGCAGCACAGGGGCCTGATGTACTGCCTGGGATTCCCACCCCAGAATTGGAGCTCTGGGTAGGAAGAACCTACATCTCAGGACAGGGTTCTTCTCTGTCACCGGAATACTTCTGAAGACATGATTTCTGCTGAAAAATAAGTCAGAAAACCCTATTTGGCTAAAAATAACAGTCTTCCTTTATACCAGGTTCTCCAAATCTCACTTGGATGCCTCTGCCCACGCAGACTCCCCATCCTTCTCACACTCATGACTGTGACGTCATCAGGGAGGACCCAGACAGGAAAACAACAGCTTGGCTTCACTGCCCTTGCTTCTTAGGCCCTGTTTAATTAGTTTCCCAGGAGCCTCTCATCTCCCACTACAGCGAAGTCCCCAATATCTACCCATTAATGGTTACTGTTACTTTTTCCTTCAACGTGAGGCTCTTTTCCTTTCTTCATTAAATCATTTTTTTGGGACGGGGTCTCACGTAGCCCTGGATGATCTTGAACCCCTCATCTCCCGCCTCCACTCCACATGGGTGGGGATTACACCATGCACCACCATCCTTGCCTTGCCTCATTTATTCCAGGCTGGCTTTGAACTCTCTGTGAACCTGAGGATGGCTTTGAACTTCTGATCCTCCTGCCCCTACCTTCTGAGTGTGGAGATCCAAGCCAGGGCTTTGTGCCTGCTAGGTAAGCCCTCTACCAACTGAGCTACATCACTTTTTTGTCTGCTCATGAAAACATGTCCAAATGGAAGTACCACTCTCCTGTGTACAGATGGGAAAACTGAAGACTAGAGACTCTGTGTCATTTGCCTAAGTCAAAGCTAATTAATGATGGAAATGCCCAAATGAGCCCACTCCACAACTGTGAATCACAGTTGTGATTCTCAAAGTGTGATCCTGGACCAACAACTTTAGTACTTCCTGGGTCTCCTTCAGAGAACCACTAAATCAGCAACTCTGAGAAGGTAAATCCAACAAGATGTGTTCTGGCAAACTGGAAGTGACTTGGCACTTGCTATAGGCTGAGACCTACTTAGAGATTAGGCCCTTCAACTTGGCACTGTGGCATCTGCCTCTAGTCACTTCGGTAGATGAGGCAGAGGCCGAGGAGCACCTCAGCCCTGGAGTTTGAGATGAGTCTGGCCAGCAGACTATGGCCTCTCTCAGGAGGCTGCATCTCTCACCTTTCTGCTGTTATAGTCAGCCTCCCCTCTTGTTCTCCAGATGCAAAGAAATCACCATGGAGAGGTATCCAGAAAAAAACAGATGGTCTTCAATGCCTCTAATTCTAACACTCAGGAAGCAGAGGCATTTGCATTTCTGTGAGTTTGAGACTAGCCTGGTCTATGTAGTAAGATCCAGCCCAAGGCTACATAACAAGATTCTGTCTCAAAAAAAGAAAGAAAGAAAGAAACCAGTACACAGATTATTCTATTTGCCTAAGAACACAACAAATAAACTTTTGAACTGAGATTCCAACTCCATTTTGCTCATGTGCATGTTCTATTCACTAGGCTTCACTGCCCAGCACGGTCTTTCTGGAGCAAGTCTTCTTGTTTGTAGTGTTCCGTGCTCCAAGCTGAGAGGCCTCTTTGCCGCCAAGCAAACCCAGGCTCTGGCTCCGCCATTTTCTCCTCTGTTTGGTCACCTTCCTCAACCAGACTCGACTTCCTGCTAGCGGGCCTTCTTCCATTCCCAACATCACTTTTTCAGGCCAGCATCCTCTCCTTATATGTCAGCACGGAATAAACACATGGTCTGCCAAGTCCCACTCTCTAAGGCAGGTTTTTTCTTTTTCTTTTTCTTTTTTTTTTTTTTTTAAGTCTTACCATCTCTGCTTTGACCAGATACTTGGTACAACTTCAAACGCCGCCGCCTGAGGTTTGGCTGCCTAACAAGGAACTCTTGGCCCACTTCAGAGCCAGCCTCCTCGGAGCCACCCCCACATTTAGCACCCTTAATATAGAATTTGTCTACCATAGAGCAGAGATTACAAAGAAGCTAGCTGTGAGTCCAGGAGGAGCTGTTTCTTCGCTTGTGAATTCTAGCCTGATGGTGGCACCAATACTAAGTCTAGTGTTGTCAACTGAAAACCGCAAAAATGGGAATTCAGGGTGAGCGCAAACTTAGCTTCTCAGACTTGGCTCCCTGATGCTCATGATGAGGTGTCTCTGGTGAAGTCTTGGGGAAGCCCCCTGCAGAGTAGCTTCCTCCCAGAACTCCTGGAGGCCAGGCCAACCCAGCCTTCAAGACAAACAGGAAGCTCTACCAACAAACAAAAGGAAAAAGGAAGCTTCTAGATTCCTGTTCCAAGCACCCTACTGAGATGCACTTTATCTTTGGGGAAAATTTTGCTGAAGGAAATGTTAACTGAACTCAAGAAAAGCAAATAAAATGAAAAAAGAGAGAAGCAACAAAAGGGTAGATTGGGCCATCCGGACACGGATCTAATCTCTGCACCCATGAGTTGGCACGAGCCTTGACACCAGTGCTACCCACAGAGGGGCTGCTGTGCAAAGGGCCAGCTCCAGAAGCACAGCAGTACAGACCAAGGCTTTGCCGGAACTCATGACAAGACTTCAGGTCAAGGTGTAACGTCCACAGATCTCGCTAGCCATAGTGCCGGACCCAAGCATCTGGGAAGCAAGATACTCAGAGCATCTTGATGACACCACTCAATTTTAAAATATCCACCGTCAGTATTTCCCAGCACACACCAGAACCTCCTTAAGCTCTTTGCACATATGTATTAGTTAGGTTTCTAGTGCTGTGATATAACACATGACAAAAAGCAACTTGGAGAGGAAAAGCAACAGGAACCTGAGGGCAGGGGCTGAAGCAGAGGCCATGGAGGAATGCTGCTTACGAACTTGCTCCCCACGACTTAGGCAGCCTGCTTTCCTATACAACTCAGAGACACATGCCCAGGAGTCTTAGCTAGGGATACTGTTGTTGTGATGAAACACCAGAACCTTTGAGGAAGAGAGGGTTTGTTTGGCTTACGTTCCACATCACCGTTCATCAGTGGAAGTCAGGACAGGAACGCCAGCAGGCAGAAGCGGATGCAGAGGCCATGGAGGGATGCTGATTACTGGCCTGCTCCTCATGGCTTGCTCACCAGCTCTCTTATAGAACTCAGGACCACCAGGTCAAGGATGGCACCACCCACAATGGACTGGGTGCTCCCCATCAATCACTAATTAAGAAAATGCCCTACAGACTTATCTATAATCCCATCCTATGGAGGCATTTTCTTAATTAAGGTTCCCTCTTCTCGGATGACTTTAGCTTGTGTCAAGCTGACCCCACACACACAAGAAAAATCAACCAGCACAACACATTAACTAATCTATAACTTGCAGCAACCAAGTAAAATAGCTACCATCATTATCACAAACCTTTGTAGGACACAGAGAGGTTGACTACTTTGCTCAAGGTCACACAGCTCACAAGTTCAGAAGCAGGAGCTAAATACCACCCTACCACCTTTCTGGTCCCAAACCTCCTAGTCTTGACTGCAAAGCAATTTATAAAATTAGTAGCATATATCTTCACTAATTTTATCAATTCCTGGAATAGAAATAAAGTGCAGAGGCTGGAGAGATGGCTCAGAGATTAAGAGCACTGACTCTCTTCCAGAGGACCCAGGATTCGATTCCCAGCACCCACATTGCAGTTCACAACTGTGTGTAACCACAATTCCAGGGGATCTGGCACCTTCACACAGACATGAATACAGACAAAACACTAACGCACATAAAATTAAATTTAAGAAAAGAAAGAAAGTACAACAGAAAGAAACGAGTTGGAATCCTAACTCTACTCATGACAGACAGGACCTTGGACACTGACCCTCAGAGAGGCTGTAGGGAGTGAGATAATGTGTGTCACTGTCACACAATAGGTGCTTATTTCTCATATTTGTACCAGATTTTTCCTTTTGGGCCACGAACCAGCACCCAAATCGTGACACAAAGACTTCTCACTAGTTATGAATGCTCAGCCCAGCTTAGGCTCATTCCTGGCTAGCTTTTTTTTAAAAAAAAAAACTTGAATTAACCTGTTTCTCTTTATCTATGCTTTGCCTTGGGGCTTTTTACCTTTCTTTCTGTGTGTCCTACTCTGTGTCTGCTGGCTGGCCCAGGGCATCTCCCTCCCTTTCTCCTTCAGTCTCTCTTGCCTAGATTTCTCCTCCTACTTATTTTCTTTGCTGGCAACCCCACCTATATCTCTCCAGCCTAGCCATTGGCCATTCGGCCTTTTATTAGACCAATCAGTTGCCTTGAGCAGACAAGGTAAAACAGCAACATATCTTTTTCATAATTAAACAAATGCAGCAGAAACAAGCGTAACACACCTTTACACAGTTAAAGTAATATTCCACAGCAGAAACAAATGTAACACATCTTTACATAGTTAAATATTCCACAACACATATTCATTGATGTTTACCTGGCTTTAGGCCAGTGCTAAGCCATAGACAGGTGCAAGTCTACGGAATCACTGAATGGACTAGATCATTATTGGACTCCTGCTCCCCTCACTGTAGAGAGGGAACTGATGCCAGCCAGACTGCCTCCATTAGTTCCTGTAAATGCCTCCTTGCAGATGCTGATTCAGGTCACATCTGAAAACCTGAAACATGTCTATATCACTCAGACACTAGGAGGGGGAAATGTGTGAAAATTCTTTTTACAGCTTTGAACATGTGAATGGAAGGTCCACTTTGGGGCTGTCCTCTCGATGGGATATCCAGTGATGGTTACAAAGGACTGAAGGGATGTCCCGTCCTCCCTGCCTCTGGGCATTCACAGTGGCTTCCTTGGAACCCGAAGGGTAAAGATACAAGCATGTCACCACACAGATACATCATTATGCTTACCTCCTTATTTCCTGTGGGTGCTTTGACAAAATTTTTTGGGTCATTCCAAGCTGTGGGCTGCATCAAATAACTTTGCCAGGCTTGCCTCTCAGATCTATGTCCTGCTCACTGGACAACCTAAGCTCTGTGGAGGACTGTCCACAGAGACAAAGAAAAGCTTTTTGGAGGAGTCACACCTTTTCCCACAAGCCATGTTTTCCTAGGAGGTTTTGTTTTTTTCCCCAGCAGCAAGGTAGAGCAAGCTGAACTGCTTTTAGATCAATGAACCCATTGTGTGAGCTTCAGAGAGCAAAGGGGTTTTTGTTGTTGCCTCCACACCCCTTTCCTCTCTTTCTCAGGGCTGGTTTGGAGCAGAAATTAAACCTGGCCATGGGCTATGAGGAGAAGGACCTGCATAGACAAACCTTTCTTTCTTGATTGGGGTTTAGATTTCTGTGCAGATCCACAGGTTTATAGCTAAATTGTTGCTAACATACATTCACTTCTACACATGTGCTCTCTCAATCCCTCCCTTCCCTTTCTGCCTCACACTGGTGCTAGGCTGAACTCTGGACAGTAGGACTACCTTCCCCAAGATGCTAAACTGTTGTGTGCCCAGCACCCCTCCATGATCCTGCCAGTAGAACAAAAGGCAAAGTTGCTGAGATACCACCAATGCTTGTAAAGAATGGGAGAGTCAATGGTTCGTGCCCAGTATGGACAAAGCAACCATCAAACTTCTAGAATGTTCTGATCTGCTGATGAACCAGGAGGAGAGTAATGTTATTTATTTCACTGTTACCCCTCTGTTCACAGATGATTTGGACAGATTCTATTCTCAGTTCTGAGCTAGTTTTTAACAGTGATGAGAGCCAAGACATTTCAGCGGGTAAGAATAGTACTTCCAGCAAATGGTACTGGTACATGCAACATAAAAATGTTGCTAGTACATGCAACATACAAAGGAAGGGAGCTTTGTTAGTTGGCTTGGATGGCTCCAACAAAACACCGTGGGGCGGGGTTGCTTAAACAATTGAAATTCGTTTTGTGTGGTTCCAGAGGCTGAGAGTCTGAAATCAGGGGCCAGGAAGGTAGATTCTGATGAGGATTCCCCTCCTATGTTCTCATGTGGAGAGGGCATAGGAAGAAAGAAACCACTTTTTCTCATCTTACCTGATAGGGCCTCACTCACCCTAATGACTTCCCTTCTCCAGATACAGCCACTCTGAGGGTGACTATGGTTTCAACATACAAATTTTGGGAGCAGGGTACAACGCAGGTAGTAGCAACTTTATCCTCACACTATATAAAACAAACAAACAAAAAAACCAAACGAACAAACAAACAAAAAACCTAACTCCAGAGATGAGAAGCCTAATGTAAAAGCACAATCGATAGAACCTTTGGAAGAAAATGTTGACAGCAATCTCTCCCACCTTGGGATAAACAAAGCCTGGGAGAAAATGACACCAACAGAGGGCTTGGAAGACAGCTCAGTGGGTAAGACCACTTGTGTGAGCAGGAAGACCTGAGTTCAAATCCCCAGAACCCACATAAAAAACCAGGCATGGCCAGGGGTACAACATAACCCAGCACTGTAGGGAACAGAGATGGGAGGATCATTGTTTACTACAGCCAGCCTAGCTCCAGGTTCAGTGAGAGAGCCTGTGTTAAGGAAACAAGGTGGATAATAATGAAACAGGGGTCTCAGTATTCCTCTCTGGCCTCTGCATATGCCACACCCATGTACATATGCCATACACACATATAATAAATAAATTAAATTAAATGATATCAAAGGCAAGAAAATGACAAAAAGAAAAATACAGACAACCTGATCCTCACAAAATTTGGAACTTTATTGTTAAAGCTTTTGGTAGCATATACTAATTCTATATAATGATGGGTTTCATTATTACATTTTCATACATGTATATAGGATATTGTGACCATATCCACTCCCACTGACCCCTTCCTCTTCCCACCCAACTATCCCCGCTCCTCCATGAATGTGTGTGTGTGTGTGTGTGTGTGTGTGTGTGTGTGTGTGTGTGTGTATGCACATACGCATGTGTGTGCTATGAGTTTTGTTAGGGTTGCTCACAAGAGAATGTGTCAGGAGCAATTTAGAGGATCACATACAACTTACCAGTGGTCACAACACTGAAGACCACATGTCTTTCCCCCTAGAAACCATTAACTGTCTATAGATCATCAGGGAGAGATGGGACTGCATGGGCCCCTCCCCTCTCCATGATGGGATGTTGATGGGCCCAATCTAAAATTAAAAAATGTTTGTGCTTCCATGGATACCATATCAAGAAATAGATAACTCATGGAGCAGGAGAAAACAGTGCAAATTATATGCCATAAGAGACTTAACTCTCAAATACCTAAGAAATTCTTGCAACTCAGCAATAAGATGATAACCCAATTAAAATACAGGCAAAAAAATCTGAAAAACTGTCTCCAAAGAAGGTTTGAAAGATGGCCAGTAAACTCATGCCACCAAATAGATGGCATCTCATACCCATTAGAAGAAGATAATCAGAAAGACAGACCATATCCATAACAAGTGTGAGGAATGTGGAGAAATCAGAATCTTCATGCATGGCTGGTGGGGTGGAAAATGGTTAGAGCCAGTTTGAAAACAGTCCAGAGATCCCTCAGAAGCCTAAGTCTAGAATTAATATATGAATCAAAAAATTCTGAAAACATATACCCACAAATAAAACGCCATGTATAATGCTGATAGCAGAATTAGTTACAATTGACACCCAATTCGAGCAACCCAAGTGTCCATCAGATGATGAAAAGATCAATATTATCAGTAAATCTACATGATGGAATATCACTTGGCCTTAAAATGAACTAAATACTGATACACACACTACAAGGATGATCTTTCAAGTTATTATGTTAATTTAGAGAAGCCAGTCACAAAAATAAAAAAAATCATTCAATTTGTATGAAGTTCAGAATAAGTCAATTATAGAGACAGAAAGTAGGTTGGTAGGCTCCTTTGTGTAGAGTGGGAGTGACTGATAGTGGATTCAGGGCTACTTTGGGGGATGCACAACATGTTCCAGAAATGATTGTCACGATGGGTCACAACAACTCTGAGAACACACCTAAAACCACCGGAGTCTACATTTCTATGTTATTGCTTCTGTTCTATTGTTACTGTTTCTATGTTATTGTAAGGTGTGTAAATACAACTAAAAAGCATAACACTTGGTATCAGAGACGCAGAATAAAGAGAAAGGTTGGAAAGGTAGGACTCAACATGTGGGCTTCCATTCATTCATTCTGGAAAAAACTTCAGAATGTCTGATAACTAGAAAATAGAACAGGGTAAATATGCTCAGAAACCAAGCTGAATGTCAAACTTTGTCCAAGTGAGCAGAGCAGTCAGATATCAGACCCGATCTGAAGGCTTCAGGGCAGGGAAGCCTGGCTGCGCCACCCTCAGAAGGCTTCCTTCTGGGAAGGAAATGGAGCCTGCACAGACCAGCCTTGCTCACTTCCCTGGAAGTGCCCTCACTTCTGATAAGTCAGCGCAACAGCTTTTTCCTCACTTATAAAAACAACGTGCTGAAGGTAATATCAAACACAGAGAGAGAGGGGAAATCTCTTATCATCATCATCATGGCGTGGTAAGTTCTGCCTCTTGGTAGAGAGTTTTCCTAAGCACACACCACATATGTCCCATCATGCTATACATACAGTGTTCTGTCTGTATATAGTGTCTTATTTCTACATTCAATGTTTTCCACTATTTAAAATTCTCAAAAGCATCACTTCAAAATAAGGAACAAACTTGGACATTTACCGAATCATTTTCTCAGTATATGCGATTGTTTTTAAAAGACTACATTTTAACATGGTGGCACACATTCATAACCCCAGCACTCAAGATTGAGGCAGGAGGATCACAAATTTGAGACCAACCTGTACTACATAGTGAGTTCTACTCCATCCCAGGATACACAGTGAGACCCTGTCTGGAAAAAGAAATGGGAAGAAATTTTAAACAAAGATTTCTTTTTGGTCATATTCAAATTTTTCGTAAACATAATTTATAGTGTGAAATTGTTTAATGATCTTCGCAGTCCTGATCAAAAGTGTTATATTAATTTATATGTTAATAAAATATACGATATTTCCATCTGTCTATACAATAGGAGGACTCTTAAAACTAACTCCATTTCCCTTCCTAAGAGAGAACTCCTGGGAAAGATTCTCATCACAGCATTATTTATGACAGAAAAACTTGAAGAAAAATACTCAACAAAAGTGGAAACATTAAACAGCTCATGGTGTTTATTTTTCAGCAACTTTATATCGTTTGTCATATAAAATGACAAAGAAAAATGATGTGTGATTTTTGTTGTTGTTGTTGTTGTTGTTGTTTTTAGATGAACTCTCATGTAACCCAGGCTGGACTTGAATTCTATGTTGCCAAAGATAATCCTGAATCTCTGATCTGCTTTCAGCTCCTGAGTGCTGGAATTACAGATGTGCTCTGCCATACTCAGTTTATGTGATGCTGGGGACTGAACCCAGGGCTTTGTGCACGCTCTGAGGCAAGTGCTCTGAGCTACAGTCTTAGCTCAATTTCAGGATTTGAGCTTAAATGAAATCACTTGAAAGTTAAGCACCAAATTCTTTGTGAGGACATGTAATACAGAAACATTGATTAACCCCTGTTGTGGGATCACAGGTGGTTTTATTATCTAATCTAAATAGTTTCCATATTTTCCAAAACACCTATATGGACACTATGTGATTCTATGATTTTTATAGTTTACAGATTTAAATAATTAGCCCCAAAGTAAATCCACTGTGAGTGAGAGTTTCATAGAAAGGAGGAACCCTGGGTGTACCACTGAGATCTGAGCGGTGGAGAATGTGGAGTCATAGTCTCCAGCTCCAGCCCTTGTGCTTTCTAGGTCTGCTTTGGGATGAGTCTTTAACATGTTCCAGTCCAGTCCCCCATTGTCACAGGGAAGGTGCCACATGACCTTTGTGTACTGTGTCTGGGTTTCTCCAAAGTGTCACCCATCTAGCAACACCGGGAGCATCAACAATGGACGCACAGGAGGCCAACATCCAAGGACAGATCTAATTTCTTGCCAAGCACTGAGTGAGGTGCACTTGCACTCACTTGCAGGTGGGGGGGATTGCAAGGGGGAACCCCAGATTCTAGACCCTCCCCAGACAGCAAAATTCTTCGGACAAAAAGCAAAATGTGTCCAACATCCTTGCTACCACTTCCGTGTCTCCTGCCACCATTCTCCACCATGGCTTCTGACTTGTACACCAGGTTGCTGGATTTCACACTCAGAGAAAAGACGAAATAGGAGGCAAGAACATCTCAAAACAAAACAAAACAACATAAAACAAGGAGGATTAGACAGAAAACCAGAGTCTGGGATAATGTGGACTGGCTGGTCTCTATGCCATTCAGAATAACTCAAGCCCTAGTCAGGGGATGAGAAGATGCTGAATTACTTAGGACCAAGAGCTACAATGTCAACAATGCAATCCTTAACTTAGGGAGCTCAAATGATGCTGGCACCCATGGATAATTAGATGAAAAAAGCTATATTTGTCCTACATTTAAAAAACAAAAGTGGCAGTTGGCTCCCAAGGATGGGAAGTCATGTTGGTTAATCAAAGCCTTTACCTTCCCAGGTTATTAACATGACATGTCTATTAGTTTTCTCGTACCCACATGGCCAGGAACCCCATCCTAGACATCAAGGACCCCCAAAGTTCTGCTTAACAGGCTTAGTCCAGTGTATTTGTGCTTGGTAATGATGCATAATAAAACCACTTGAAGACTTAGTGCCTTGCTTAGTATTTGAAAAATGCTCAGGAAAACTCAAATGAAAGCTGCGCTGAAATTCTATCTCCCACCAGTCAGAAAGGCTGTCATCAAGACAACAAATAACAACAAATTCTGGTGAGGATATGAGAAAGGCGGATCCTCATGCACTGTTGGTGGGAGTATAAGTGGGTAAAGTCACTATGGAAATCAATCTGGTGGTTTCTCCAAAAAAACGAAAAATAGATTCACCATAAACCCAGCTATGCCACTCCCGTGTGTCTACCCAAAGCATTCGATGCCAGCAAATCACAGAGATACCTACACATCCATGTTTATTGCCAAGATAAGGAGCTACAGAACCAACCTACAGTCCACCAACAGATGAATGAATAAAAGAAAATGTGGTGTATGTACACAATAGAGTTTTATTTGGCTATAAAGAATAAAACTATATCACTTGCAGGAAAAACAGATGGAATTGGAGATTATAATATTAAGCAAAATGAGCCAGAATCAGAAAGACAAACACTGCATGCTTTTTCTCATGTAGAAGCTAGATTGAAATGCCCACAGGAGACATAAGTAGAAGAAGGACTATGAAGATGAAGGAAAGAGTTTAAAGGGGGAAACAAGAGACAGTAATGGGGGAAAGACAAAATATGTGGAATGTAAATATGTGTGTGTATGTGTGTGTGGTGTGTGTGTATGTGTGTGTGTGTGGTGTGTGTGGTGTGTGTGTGTGAGTGTGTGTGTGAGTGTGTGTGTGAGTGTGTGTGTGTGTGTGAGTGTGTGTGTGTGAGTGTGTGTGTGTGAGTGTGTGTGAGTGTGTGTGTGTGTGTGTGTGTGTGTGTGTGTGTGTGTGTGTGTGTGATGAAAGCAGGAAGGGACTGCATGGGGTGAGGAAGAAAGGAATCAGAGAAAGCAGAGAAGGAGGGATGGGAGAGGGCAGTGGAGGGGCAGCTAGGAACAGAGTACAATGACAAATGTATATGGAAATGTCATAATGGCATCCATTATTACATATGACAAAGAGTATTAATAAGAAAAAGGAAATAGTAAGCTTGAGGAGATAAATGGCTTTAACTTCACAGGGTACTCCATTAATATGTATAACTTTAATGCTCATATGTATCAGTTAAAATTAATTTTAAAGCTTCGTGTCGGGGTAGGAACTAGGTGACTGGAAATGAGGACTTCTTCCACCTAGCTGATGGCTGCTGATCCCAGCCATGTCTCGGCTCTGCTAGGTGCCAGTTTCTGCTCAGCTCCAGCCTGCAGCTGAGCTATGGGCTTGCATGTTCATTCTGGCTGCATGGATGACAACCGTCTGGAAGACATGCTCATGATATGTGACTGAGATATAAAAAAGCTGGAATGCACAGATGTAGCTGGAAGTTTTCCTGTGTCCCGCTCAGCCCTGAGGTCCCACAGCCACTTACAGAATAATCACTCAGAGGCTTATATTAATTACCAACTCTACGGCTTATCTCAGACTTCTTACTAGCTAGCTCTTTCATCTTAAATTAATCCATCTCTATTAATCTATGTATCACCACATGTTCTGTGGCTTTACCTGCATACCATTACATGTTGGTCCTTGGACAGTGGTTTGGTGTCTCCTTTTTCCTTTCACTATCTCTCTTGGATTTTCCCACCTGGCTCCATCCTGCCTTGCCATAAGTCAATGCAGCTTTATTTACCAGCCAATCAGAGCAACACATATTCACAGCGTGCAAAAGACATCCCATAGCACACAGGCTCTTTTCAAGTCTCTGTCATGCCACACACACTGATAGTCTCTTGACCAAACCCTAAGTGGCAGGGAGGAGACTCTGTCTGCCATAAGGACACAGCATGCACACAGGTTGAGTAACTCAGAACTCTGGGAAGAATTGGGCCACAGCGTCGATTCCATCTTCACGCAGAGGCCAGTCTTCCTCCACTGCCCCTCTTCTCTGGCTTCCGCAGTGATGCTCACAATGCTCACCTGTGGGTCAAGACTGTTGTCCACTGAACAAAAAAAGGAACCACATTTCTTTCAGAAGGTGCTGGCCAAACTGACGTGTGCCAGGATTTCTCCATTATTCTAGAGGACACAATTAGATGACGTGAGTGGAAAGGTAAAGGATGTGGTCCAGGGATGGAATGCTTCACTAGCACAGTGAGACCCTGGGTTTGAGCCCCAGCACAACGACTATGAAGACAACACAAAGGAACCGAGAGCAGAACAGGAGTCGAGGGAACAGTGCACTCAGCAATCTGATCTGGGAATGATACCAGAGCACCCCAGCAAAGGATGCCCTAAGTCTTTTCACTTTTCCTATTTTATTATCACGGAGGTCTAACATAGAAGAAAGAGCAGTCATATGAGCAGAAAACTCATCTGTCTGTCATAATTTTACTCAAATCTCAGCTACTGTTCAGACATTTTCTTTTGTTTATTTGCTTTTTAGGCACATGGTCTCACTATATAATCCAGGCTGGCTTCAAACCCAGTCCTCCTGCTTCAACCTCCCAGTGTGTTGGATTACAGACTTACGCCACCAGGCATTGCTCACAACTTGGTTTGTTTGTATGTGTTTGTTTATTTGCTTTGCAATATGGGGGACAGAACTCAGTCTTATGCATGCTAGGCAGGCACTCTACCACTGAGCCGTATCCCAGACCCTATTTTTTTTATTTACAGTATCTAATAAGCTGTAAACACTATGAAATAGTATTAAGGAAATAATGACAAGAAAATGTCAGTGCAAGCTCAATTCACTTCAGCCCCTCCCCCTCACTGCCACCTTCATTAGCTCATGTGTTCTGTTGGCCCTTCTGCTATCCTAAAGTCAATTTTTCCATCTTAAGGTCCTCTTTATAGTTTCCTCCCCCCCCCACACACACTTTCTTCCATCTAAATACACAGTTAACACTTAGAGACTTGGGTCTGCATATGAGGGAAAGTAGGAGGTGTTTGTCCCTCTGAGTCTTAATTATCTTAATATAATATATTCCAGTTTTGTCCATTTTCATGCAACTTTCAAAATTTCATTTTTTTAGGGCTAAATAAAATTCTATTGTGTGTATGTACCGCACTTTCATTGTCTACTCAGCTGTTGATGGACACCTGGGCTGGATGCATGTCCCTGTTTTTTGGAAGCATCGCCAATAAATGCAGACGGCCAGGTGTCTCTGTAGCAATGTCGCATCATACCCAGAAGTGGTACAGCTGGGTAATACAGTGGTTCTGTTTTTAGTTTTCTGAAAAGCCTCCACACTGATTTCCATAGTGGCCACACCAGTTTGCACGCCTACCAAAAATGAACAAGGGTTTCTCTTTCCCCACAGCATCACCAGCACTTAGTATTTGTTTCCATATATATATATATATATATATAAAAATAACTCCACATATATATGTATGTATGTATGTATATATATGTATGTATGTGTGTGTGTATATATATATATATATATATATATATAACCAGTCTAGCTGGGGTAAAATAGACTCCAAAGCAGTCTTACTTTGTGTCTCTGGTGGCTAAGGTAACTATTGGCTACTTGTATTTCTTCTTTTGAGAGCTCAGTACATTGGCTAATTTACTGATTGGCAATTTGGGGTTAGTGTTTAATTTTTGCAATTCTTTGTATACTCTAGATATTAGCCCCTTGTCTGAAGTACAGCTAGCAAAGATATTTTTCCCTTTCTGGGGGCCATCTGTTTGCTCTGCTGATGGTTTCTTTTGCTATGCAGAAATTTCTAAAATATCATGTGATCTCATTTGTCAATTCCTGGGGCTGATTCCTGTGCTGTTGGATTCTATTCAGAAATATCTTGGCTATACCAATATACTAAAGTGTTTCCCACTATGTTTTCCTTTAGCAATTACAGGTTTGTGATCCAGTTTGGGGTGATTGTTATATAGGGTAGGAGATACAGACCTAATTTCCTTCTGGAGATCAAGTTTTTCCAGCACCATTTATTAAACAGGATTTCCCCCAGTAGATCCCCATCTTTGTCCCAGATTGGGTGTCCTATAAGACCCAGAGGATCCAAGCAGGAGCTGACCTGAAAGCCTCCTCCCTGGGGACAACTTTCTACCAAAGGCAGGTGCTGTACAGGCTTCCAAGGGAGGGAAGCAAGCACTAGCCCTATCCAGCTGTGATGTCCTTGAACCACAATAATAACCAGTATGGGGCCCAGGAACACCAAGGTCACGGTGGTGGCACTTGTGTCTTGATGGTGACCAACAGCTCTTAAATCCAAACAGTCGAATTCAAGGTCTTTTCAAGGAAGAAAATTATGCCTGGTCCTGGAAACCAGCTGCCTGAGGTGAGTGAGGTCATGGGTCTCAGAGGAGAGGTTGCTGTTGCCATTTTACTAACTAGCGTCATCCCTCACTGCACTCTAAGGAGTTACCCTTATACTCACGGGTAATTGTAGCCCTCACTCCTCATCAAAGAAACTTCTCCTCACAGCAAACAGAGACAATTACAGAAAGCTACAACTGGTCAAAACAGAGAGAAAAAGGGATCCAGGGGAGCCCAGGCCCAGCTGATACATCTGCACCCCAACTTCTGCACCTAAGAAGGCTCAGGGAACAGCAGAAGAAGGACCAGAAAGGTTCTAAGAACCAGAGGTCTTGGAAATCTACTGTGAAATTGTCTCCTAGAAATGACAGGGAAGCTTCACCAATGACATCCCAACAATATGGCTGCCTAACAAGACCTGAAAAAATACAATACCAATAGACCTGGTAACAGGGACAGGGAGAATCTCAAGGGCCCCATAAAGAATTACAGACACACGCCCTTAATCCCAGCACTCGGGAGGCAGAGCCATGCGGATCTCTGTGAGTTTGAGGCCAGCCTGGTCTACAGAGTGAGATCTAGGACAGGCACCAAAGCTACACAGAGAAACCCTGTCTAGATAAAAAAACAAAAACAAACAAACAAAAAAAAAAAAAAGAAAAAAGAAAAAGAATTACAGGCAACTAAGGAATGCTGAAAACAGAAGATATACTCTTTCCCAGGGATGAGCCCCTGATTGGTTACCCAATATTAAGTGGCCATCCAGGAAATTATATATATCACTAAGTGGATTCAGTGGGTTATATTTATATATTTAGGCAAGTGTGTGTGTGTGTGTGTGTATGTGTGTGTGTGTGTGTGTGTGCACGCAAGTGCAACAATAACGAACAGGCTGTGAATTTAAGAGGGAGTGCAGGAGTATAGAAGAGGTTGGAGGAGGAAAGGGAAGGGGGACAATTATGTAAATATATTTTAATCTCAATAAAGTAAATAAATTAGGTTTCTGTAGTTGTGTGAATTTATCTCTGGGTCTTCTATCATGTCCTGTTGGTCTACATGTCTATTTTTCTACCAGTATTATTCAGTCTTATTTTTCTTGTGTGATTACAGAGCATTGAAAATCAAAGGTGACATTATCCAAACAAACGTGAGCATTAAGGCTCTGGGTCAGACAGCTTACACATCAGTGATCCTCATCCTCATTGCTCAACTACAAATGCTTAGTGAGTTCTCTCCTACAGGCTTTGTTTTGAGAATGTTTGCAGCACACACACACACACACACACACACACACACTCACTCACTCACTCACTCACACACTTATTTGTACAAGTTTAGGACCACTGATTACACACCACTCTTGAAAGTCCAGTGATTCTCCTTCTCAGCTAAGACACAACTACGTCATTTTAAATCATGCCTCGTATTTCATTTATGAATTACCATAAATGCTTAAACCAATGCCCGCAGATGGAAGTTTAGGTTATTTCCAATTTTTCAGAATTACTTTCTCCATGCACAATAACTTACATCACATCATACACAAACTAAAGCATTCTTTTTCATTTTCACATGTAAGAAATCTGAGCAGTGCCCTGTTGACAATAAATAGAACCACTCTTCTGGTGATAGAATGTGGGTAGCAAGGAAGGAAATCTTGTGGTTGGGAAGAGATTAGTCATTTTCGAAAGAGAGTGTATGTTGACTGCAATCTACTCTCATTTTATAGATTCAGGGTGGTTTCAGCACCAAGCTTAAGTTTTGAATCAGCATTAGCACTCCTAAACTCAGATGTTTATCTCAGCCTCTTTGGTCTGCCAACTGGGTTAGAGATAAAACTAGGCCAGGCACCCTGGTGGCCCCTTGGCAATCCTGCCCTTGGAGTCACTTCTGGAAGGAAAAGGAACCCTGGGGGCTCTTGTGCCACTGGAACAGAAATGCCACCCAGCTCCTCAGCCCATCTCAATCACCACAGCAGGGAGTGGTGGCCCAGGCATTGTTACGCTGGTCAGGCACAGCTCAAAGCCAGTATCCAGCCGGGTGATTACAGACTAAGCCAGCATTCAAAGGAAGGTTTGGAAGGAAATAAGCCAACCCAACTGCACCAGAAACCAAGGAAACATTCCTTCTCCAATTCTCCTCCACAAGAGACAGCAAGGTGACCCAGCCTAAGGCAGGTGTTGGGATTACCACTGCTTTGCAATAGTCATTTTGGCACTGAAAGAACCTATGTTTCTCTTTCAAGTCTTCCTGCAGGAAGCCAGGATTGCCCAACCAAGTATGTTTATCCCAAAGACTTCAGCACATCCAGAAATGAAAAGGCTGAACTCACCCATCGAGGCCTTCTTAAAACGTAAGGTTAACATAGTAGATTTCTAGAATGCTAATGTCTCTGAGGAACATGGAGATTTTATTCAATGTCTACAATCTTCACCAGCAATGAGAGGCTCAAAGACGGTGAGAACCCTCCTCAGTGCAGCCTGGAGTTGGTGGCAGAACCTAAGATTCTGAGCCTCTAATGACTCTGTCCAGACTCCAAGCTGGTCCCCTTGCCACTGGTTTTGATCCTGAGTGCCCTTGGGTTGTCATAGTGACAAATTACTTTCTACCTGTATGGTTCTGTGGTCCTTTCACAGCCTTGCTGTAGGCCTATGCACTTGGCAGGCCCTTTCAAAAGCAAAGCCATGGAAAGATGAAGCAGGCCATCTTGAGGCGGTACCCAGGGTCAACCCGTACTGACCATTTAAGCTAAAAGAACAGATTATTTCATACCTCTAAACTTTGTAGGAATGGAGCACACTTTGTGAGGCGGCAAGAACAAAGGAACAGATTAGATACGTATATTCTTCAGAAATTTTAGGCTATGCAAGAACAAAATAAATTTTTCTTCAAAAAAGCTCAGGGGCAAGGGATTGAAATACATGCAAACTTATTTTTAGTGCCCTTTATAGATATAAAGTCATGCTGTTAGTTTAGGAACAAAAAATACATTATGTATATCTTGTTTCACTCATAAAATTACCATGTTTTGTATATTGATATATTTAGACATTGGGAGATCTGAAAAAAGAGTTTTTCTGATTTCTTTCCTGGTTATTTTCTTGGGCAAAAGAGAGTTTTCTTTTTAAAAAGTCTTCACTGGGCAAACTTTTCAGAATTCTTTCAGAAAATTAACAAATTAGAGAGACTTTACTTCCAAACCGATGTCAACTCTTCAGGTCTTGAGGGGTTGAGCATGTGTGTGCTCGGTCAATGTCCCCTGACCAGAACAGATTGATTAGCACAGCCAGGGTTAGTCATGGCAAGTCACTGTAGAATGTGTAAAGGTCCACTTTAGAAATCCCACGAGCTAAAACTCAGCCTTTCCTCACAGCTAGGTCGCTTCTGTTCTCCCCCAAAAACACATCTTCAGTCAGGAACCAGAAGGGACCAAAAGTCATCTCTTTGGCCCCACATGAACATTAAGCCTCTCTGGGTGAGATCTGTGAATGCTTGTCTGTCCCTGGCTTCCCTCACATCCAGTGTTCTAAGGCACGATGGCTATGCTTCAGAATATGCACTTACTTGGGTGTGATTATCTAATTCATATCAGTTTTCCTCACTGGAGAATCAACCTTCTCTGCTGACTACCCTGTCTCCAGCAGAAATGCATGCTTAGCCACTTCTAAGGCAGCTCTTACTGGTAGAATAGCCCTCTGTGTGTTCAACATAGGTTACTCTCCCCAGAAATTCCACCACTGGTCAGATTCTCCCTCTGGTCCATGAAGCTCCTTCACAAGATAAACTATCAGATCTATGAAAACTGGGTGGCCATCACTTCTTTCTTCCAGACTAACTGTTCTCAATTTTTATCCACTGTTCCTCAATAATGTGGTGTGTGTGTGTGTGTGTGTGTGTGTGTGTGTGTGTGTGTGTGTGTGTGTGTTATGAGCGCACGTTTGTGTCTGTGTGCATATGCACATGCAGGTTCATGTGTACTAGTGCACATGTGGAAGCCAGAAGTCAACTTGGAATGTCTTCTTGGTCGCTCACTACCTTATCTTTTAAAAGCAGAGTCTCTCACTGAACCTGGAATTACTTACCAATTAGTGAGACTGGCTGGTCAGCAAGGGCTTGGGATCTGCCTGTCTCCGATTCTCAGTGTTAGGATTACAGGAATGCCTTTGGGCCTGTTTTCACATAGGTGCTGAGAATCCACTCAGGTCCCCTGCCTATACAACAAACATTGAAGCAGCTGGGCCATCTCCCTAGCCCCAGAAATGGTTTTCAGTTCCTTCTTTATCTGAACACATCCCTGTTCCTGGTTCTACAGACCCATCTAGCTAATGAGAAAAGGGAGCAGTTATTAGAATGAAAGATTAAAGACACATTAAGTTTTCTCCCCTCCATAATTGTTCCAAAGGTCAGAGACTAAACTGAAAATCTTTAATGTTTATCACCAGAAAGCCAACTAATGAGCAAGAATTCAAAATGTCTCCTAAATATATTATCCCTTTCCTCTATGGCAATAGAATCCTCAACTTTTGGCTGGACTTGTAGCTGCCTACCTACAGGGGTGACTCTGCTCCCAGCCTCTTTTGTAGCTAAGTGTAGCCATATGGAGAAATTATTGTGGATGGAGTACAGGTATATGAGCAAATTTTTAGAATCTTCCTTAAGAGGTCGTGGGCACCTCCACCCTCACCCTCTCCAAGCTACTCTACACCTCTTCTGTTCTCTTCCATGGAATGTGAATTCCCTACACTGGAGCACAATCCCAAGGTCACACAAGGTTGAGCAACAAGGTGGACAGATTCAAGGTCACTGCCATCGAGGAGTATCCTTAACTAAGAATTTTTTGTCTAAATAAAATAGAAATTGAATTGTTTATTTGTTTTTGAGACAAGGTTTTGCTTTATAGCCTTGGTTGGTCTAGAACTTACTAGAAAGACCAGGCTGCTCCGACCTCATAGAGATCGACTTGCCTCCGCGTGAACCACCACACCCAGGCTGATAAGTAAATTGTTATTGTGTTTCAACTACTGCTAAGCCTGGGTACGACACAAACAGTGGTTTCACTGGAAAGAACTTTGAGAGCTGACTTTCTATTCAGTAAAATATCTAAGAATAGAAAAGAATATGCCAACAAAGAAGAGGAAAGCGCAGGTCATATTCTATAAAAGGAGACACATAATCTCCTCCCTTCATTAAAGCGTTGAGATAGAATGGTTCATTTCAAAATTACCTAATGACTCAAAACACAGCCTCAGAGAGAGTAGGCTAACCCATGGATTCTAGAACATATACTCATGTCGTGGCCACTGGGAAGAGTAGTAGAAATACCACATTGTTGCATATTACTTGGAAGAGTCTTGCTGAGGGGGAGGTACATCAGGATGTGGATTTCTCTTCAATCTCCCATTTGGCCTCCACATTTCCCTGACCAGCCTCACAGCTCAGTGAAGGCCTAAGGGGGTCTTGCTTCGATGCCCACCGGTTCTGTGGTTAAGCTCCTAGACATTCTCATCTGTAATGTTGGCTCGCACATGACTGAAAGTTAGTTAAAATTTTGACTACATTTTCTTAACTCAATCAATGGCAGATTCCTCCTTTCTTCTCTGCTGGCTTGGAATTCAGTATTTACCTGAGGCTGGACTTGAACTCATAGAGACCCACCTGCTTCTGCCTCCTGAGATCAAATAAAATCACAGTGTAGTCTTTTAGAAGACATTTCAAAGCACAGCTAAATATAATACTTGTATTACTAACAGTGAGCATAGCCCAAGTGAAGTGTAGACGTAGAAAAAAGTCTAGGCAGAAGTTCACTTAAGTGTGGACAACACAGAGCACAACCTGATTGCTATCTGACCAACAGTGTTTATGAGACACCAATGTTTATAAGAAACTTCCTAAGGAATGTGGTTCAGCCATAGAGTGCTTGAGGCCCTGGGTTCAATCCAAAAGAGAGAGAGAGAAAGAGAGAGAGAGAGAGAGAGAGAGAGAGAGAGAGAGAGAGAGAGAGAGAGAGAGAGAGGCTTCCTCCTTCCAGAAGTGAATATGAGGCGGGAATAGCCTTTTAGAATCATTACAATATGAACCATAAGCTCCCTCCCTGGCCAGTAACCATTACCTACAGCTCCTCCATCTGTTGTGCCTTTGGAAAGTCTTATGACTCTATAAAGAGAATCCACCTTCAGGTTTCCCTTTATTTTCTCACCAGTATTTCAGAGTTCTGTCCTCCAGTGGGGATGTTTTAAAACAAGCAATGTGTAGAAGAGAGGAGATGGAGACCCCCAGTAGGCAGTTACATATGGGCATTTGTCTAGGAGCAACTCTTATAAAGGAAAAACATTTAATTGGGTAGTTTACAGTTCAGAGGTTTAGTCCATTATCATCATGGTTGGACATGGTGGCATGCAGGCAGACATGGTGCTGGAAAGGTAGCTGAGAGTTCTACATCTTGCACAGGCGACAGGAAGTGGTCTGTCTCACTGGGAGTGGCATGAGCATATATGAGACCTCAAAGTCTGCCTCCACAATGACACACTTCCTTCAACAGGCCACTTACTCCAACAAGGCCACATCTCTTAATAGTGCCACTCCCTTTGGGGGCCATTATTTTTCAAACCATCACAAGTGGTATAGCCATGAGTGTTTTTTATTTTCTTCTTTGGGTTTATTATATTTCGCAATTTTCTGTTGGAGACAATGTTACTTGAATAATTTTGAAATGTTTAAAATATGTAAACTCAATGCATAATTTTAAATATCTTTTTATGAGAGAGAATGATAAAGGAAAATGCAGATGGTAGCTAGGACATGCATCTGTAATACATAATGACTAATAATCCCACGCAATACAACAGAAAGAGCAAACCACTGGAGAGAGATCCAAATGGCCTACAAGCATATGAAAAGATTCCCAAGACGGACTCAAAAAGACATCATTTTTCTCACCCCTCATATTGGCAAAGAAAAAAGACAATGTTCTAATTAAAAATCTGGGCCAGGTGTGGTGGCATATGAACTTAAGCCGGCACTTGGGAGGCAGAGGCAGGCAGCCCTCTACAAGTTTGAGACTAGCCTAGTCTACATAGTAAGTTCCAGGCCAGCTAGGGCTACACAGTGAGATCCTGCCTAAAAAATGTATAATATACATCCAAATGGTCAATAAGCATATGAAAAGATTCCCCCAGTATGAAGTTACATATGGGTTTTTGTCTAGAAGTGGTGTCTTAGTTAGGGTTTCTAATGCTGACAAAAGACACCATGACCACGGCAACTCTTATAAAGAAAAGCATTTAACTGGATAGCTTACAGGCCAGAGGTTCAGTCCACTGTCATTATAAGATCTTTTTAAATTAAAGACATTTATTCCTTGTGTACTCTTTTCTCTCTAGACCAGCATACTTGAAATGTGGTCTTCTTCTGAGTGACAGGATGACTTCATCCTTTACTTGTATAATTTATGGCCGATAAATTACTTCAGATCGTCTGAGTTTTTGATAAATGGATATTTTTACATTTTCATTTCTTTAAGACTGTTACAACATGCTCATCCCCTTCTCAGTCTATCCAGACAGAGCATGTCTGTCTAAATAATGCCATGCCGTGATTTTATTCAAAAAAATCTAAGAAGGATATTTAATGTACAATATTTTATCTTTAAATAATATGTATATTTTTATTATTTATTTTTCATAAATTAGTGCTACATTTACGTCATTCCCCCCACCCCCAGTTTTCTCCCTCTAACTCTTTCCATCCCCTTCACTCCTTCTCAAATTCCTGACTCTTACTCTTTTATTATTACTGCTACATATATACACATAAATTTATAAATACAACCTGATGAGTTGACATATTTAGCTCGTGTGTGTGTGTGTGTGTGTGTGTGTGTGTGTGTGTGTGTGTGTGGTGTGTTTATGGATGACTGTTTGGGATTGGATCACCTCTCAGGGGACTTGTCCCTGGAGCAGATTGACTCTCCCTCTTAGTAGCCATTAATTGCCCATAGCTCTTCATCTAGGAATCAGAAGGCCACTTTGTAGCTTAGACTTGGCGAGAATAAGGGAATGTCCCCAAAAGTGACTACAGGATGATGACTTGAGGCTCACTTACTTTGGCTTAATTCATGCTTGAAACTTTTTTTTTTTTGAGACAAGGTGTCTTAGTTAAGGTTTCTATTGCTGTGAAGAGACACCATGACCACAGTAACTTTTACAAAGGAAAACATTCAATTGGGGCTTGCTTACAGTTCAGAGGTTTAGTCCATTATCATCATGGCAAGAAGCATGACAGCATGCAGGCAGACATGGTGCAGGAGAAGGAGCTGAGAGTTCTGCATCTTGATCTGCAGGCAGCAAAAGGAGACTATATGCCACACTGGTTAAAGCTTGAGCGTATGAGACCTCCAAGCCTGCCCACATAGTAACACACTTCCAACAAGGTCACACCTACTCCAACAAGGCTATACCTCCTAATAATGCCACTCCCCATGAGCCAAGCTCTCAAACACATGAGTCTATGGGTGCCATATCTATTTAAACCACCATACAAGGTCTCCTACACAGCCCAGTTTATCCTGGAACTTACTTTGCAATTCAGGATAACCTCAAATTCTCAATCCTCCTGTTTCAGCCTCCCAAATGCTGGATTATGAGTGTGCATCATCACATTTGACTGTGTTTGAAACTTGATCCTGTGTACATGTGTTGAGAGATGGGGCCTCTAAGAGGTAATTGGATCATGAAAATTCTTAAATGAATTAAGGCTGCTATCAAGCGCCTCTCTCTCTCTCTCTCTCTCTCTCTCTCTCTCTCTCTCTCTCTCTCTGACTAATCCACTCCCTAAACAGAAGTCTATAATAGATGTGAAGGAGACAATGACAGCTGCATGTAAATTGTCCCTATAAGCTCCAAAGCCACCAGTTCTAGGCCCTTGTTCTCCAGGCCCACTTTCCTGTCAGGGATAAATTCAGAACACACCCATAGGAAAGGATGTGCCTAGCATTTTCCCAAAGGTTAATTAAAAGCCAGGTAATTCCAACCTCCTGCTCCTCTCCTCTCGAGTGAGCTTTCTAGAGGCAGCTTTGTGTGTGCTGTTGAAGTACGAGGAGGCATACAGGTTCAGGGACGTCCTGAACTAGGCACACAGCAGTAAGTAGCATCCAAAGGATCCTTGCCTCCCTGTGGATCCTTGATGGCTCATGAGATGTCCCACTTTTAGCATGTGCCTGTCACCAAACCAGCCGAGCTCTCAATCTTCTCTTTCCTTCCAGTCCCTGATAAAGGCACAGGAGCCACAATATGTCTGATGACTTTATCAACTGTGAGCCTGGCACTGTTCACCCTTTCTGTGGGATAATAAGAAAACTTTGGGCCATTTGATTTGGTAATTTCTAAGACTCAGAGAAAAGTGATTTTTGCCCCTATTCCTGGGAAAGGAATGAATAGAATGACATTATTCAGAGTTTTGGAAGGATTTTGACTACCATTGAAGACATATTTTTCACATGAACACTGGGCAGGCTTCAACCAGAGCTCCTCTTGATTAATTATCTCTTAATTAGATTCTAATAGCCAAGTTTCCCCTTGTTGTGGCAGTGGTGAGGCCACTCTCACTAACAGGCTGCTATTCTGGCACAGGCATGTGGCAGCTGCCGGCATCTTGGGGAAAGCCAGGAGACTGCATGGCTTTCCATTTCTATCATTTCTACAGTTGTTTGGTCCAACTGAGCTACAGTAGTAGCTTATGCAAACGAAGATAATGGAATTAGAGTGAGAGGAACCAGAAAGATCCTGCAGGAACGGTGTCTTAGTTTTCTGATTGTATAACAGAATAGCACACAGTGGGCAAGTTATGAACAAAGAAGTTAAGCTTGTGATTCTGGAGGCTGAGAGTCCCAGGTAGGGAGACCACAACTATGAGGGCTTTCTTGCTATGTGATAATATGATAGAAGGCAAGAAGGCATCATCTAACAAGAGAGTGTGTGTGCGTGTGTGTGTGTGTGTGTGTGTGTGTGTGTGTGTGTGTGCATGAAAGACAGAGATTGATCATGGGCATTGGCTCACGCAATTCCGAAGCTGACACATGCCACCATCTGCTGTCTGAAAGCTGGAGAACCAGAGAAGCCAGTGGTGTAATTCAATCTGAGGCCAAAGAGTGGAGGCTGCTGATGTAAATTCTGGAGTGTGAAGGCCTAGGGACTAGGAACTCCAATCTCCAAAGGTAAGAGAAGAAGCATATTCCAGTCCAAGAACACAGAGAATGTTCAGTTGGTAGAGTGCTTACCTTACATGCACAAAACCCTGAGTTTCACCCTCATTAGAGGTGTAGAGGGTATAAAGGGACCTGTGATCCTCAGGAGGTAGAGAAAAGAGATCAGAAATTCAAGTCATTTGAGGCTATATATGAGTTTGAAGTCAGTCTGGGATACCTAAGCCCTGTCTCAGACAAAAACAATGGCAAAATAAGAACACACTGGGTGTTCTAACTTGCTTTCTGTTAACTGTGATAAACACCATGCCCAAAAGCAACTTGGGGAGGAAAGAGTTTATTTGGCTTACAGGTTATAGTCCATCATCAAGGACAGCCAAGGCACAAACCCAAGGCAAGAACCCAGAGGAAGGAACTGAAAACAGACCACAGAGGAAAACTGCTTACCGACTCACTTCCTGGCTCATGTTCAGCTACCTTTCTTGTACAGCCCAGGCCCATCCGCCCATGGATAACACCTCGCACAGTGGGCTGGGCCTTTCTACATGAATTAGCAATCAAGAAAGTCTCTCCACAGACATGCTGCAGTGCTGATAAAGGCAATTCTCTAATTGAGGTTCCTTCTTCCGAGGTATGTCAGCATAGAATAACACCAAGAATAGCCATCACAGTGGCCATGCCGTCCCCTGCCTTTGTTCCATGGATGCTCTCAGTGGATTAGAGGATGTTTGCCCACACTCCATACTACTGAGGGTGGATCTTCTTTGCTCAAATGCTAATCTAGTCCAGAAATAACGTTCTATTGGCCTGGAGCTGTGCAGACATCATGACCCCACAGGGAGAGGCTCTGAGCATGGAGCCAGGATTAAGTCATCATGGGGCAGGTAGATAAAAAGGGGTCATTGGTGACAGCTTTGAGACAAGTGGCCCCTCCTGCCAGGATTATCTCATACATATTAAATTCCTTCTGCTGAAGCTATTTGGAGTAGGATTGTTTTTATCACAGGCAATAGAGTATCCCAGCTAAGGGTTGAAATGACAAACGCCGCAGGTCGGAGAGGACTGTTCCATGCTCCCTTACTCCATTTTCACCTCCTGGCACTGTGTTTACTGTGAGCGTGCCTGAGGATGGTATTACATCCTCACCTGGGGAGGGGCTCCTGGCAGCCTCTTTAGGTCTTCTGTAGCAGACTTCTGTCCTGGTGAGAAGTCAATGTGTTGCTGTCATTTTAATTTTATTCGAATTAACAGTAATCATGATGTACCTCTCCACACTTGGAGATGGGGGGGGGGCTTGTTCTTTCCAGTTGTGGAGAAACTCTCTTATGGACCCCATAGTGACAATGGCATGCTATTGTTCAAGGGTTTATCCTCCTGAATCCTCCTGTGTGTTTTAATTAATTTGGCCACTCCACGTGAGCCGATTAAAAAGGATGGACTTATTGAAGGGTGCAAACAGAAGATAGAAAAGCTATCACTGTACATTCATGCCTAAGCAGGGTATTCTCCCAGGATGGTACAATGTGGGCCCCACTACTACCCTGTGATCATGGGGGAGTACATCCCAAGAGGCCCAAAACTATGAGGAATACCAAATTTAAACATAAGTTTAAAAACCTTTTGCATCTTAAATATGTCCTGTAAACTGTGACCAGAACTTTTGCTATTTCAGGTACAACAGCAAAATCAGCAGCCTAATTAGCAGATAACAGTGACAACTGACACATGAGACCTCAGGACACTTGAAAGCTTCCACATAGCAAAGGAAACAATTAATGGAGTGAAGGGACAGTTTACAGAATGGGGTCAAAGTTTTCACTAGCTATATATCTGATAGAGGGTCAATAGCTAGAATATACAAAGAATTCAGAAAACCAAAAAACAAGAAATCAAGCAACCCAATCAACAAATGGGCTAATGAAATGAACAGGAAGTTTCCAAAAGATGAAATGGCAAATGGTCAATAAACAGCCACTGAGACCTAACCATGGGCAAATAAGAACCATGAATGGTCCCTTTTCTGGTTTCACAATCTACACACACAAAACACACACACACACACACACACACACACACACACACACACACACACACACACACAGGTAAGGTTTTCTGTCCTGCCAGCTGGTTCCCAAATAACCACACAGAGACTTATTATTAATTATAAATGCTCAGCTGATAGCTTAGGCTTTTTTACTAACCAGCCCTTCCAACTTAAATTAACCCATATTTCTTATCTACATTCTACCTTTTGTCAGCACAACATGCTCATCCATCTCCTGCTTCCTTTGCATCTGGCTGGTAACTCTCATGGCACCTCCCTCGTTCTTCTCATCATCCTCTCAGTCTGGATCTTCCACCTAATCTTTTCCTGCCTAGCTATTGGCCTGTCAGCTCTTTATTAAGCCAGTGAGAATAATACATATTCACAGTGTACAAAGAGGATTATTCCACAGCACACTCAAACACATGCGTGTGTGCACACACACACACATGCATGCACGCATATTTGATCTCCATATAAAAAAGATGTGCAATGTCTGTCTGAGTTACTTTACTTAGCATAATAATTTCCAATTCCATCCACTTTTCTGTAAATCCCATGATTCATGTGTTTATGGCTGAAAAAAATTTCATTGTGAATATGTACCACACTTTAAAATCTTCTGTTAGTGGGCATCTAGGCTAGTTCCATTCTTTTTTTTTTTTTTTTTTTTTGGTTTTTTGAGACAGGGTTTCTCTGTGTAGCTTTGCGCCTTTCCTGGAACTCACTTGGTAGCCCAGGCTGGCCTCGAACTCACAGCGATCCGCCTGTCTCTGCCTCCCGAGTGCTGGGATTAAAGGCGTGCGCCACCACTGCCCGGCGCTAGTTCCATTCTTAACTATTATGAATAATTCAGCAGTAAACATGGATGTGCAAATATATCTATAGTGAGATTTACATAAAGACCCCAAATATCTAAAGCAATCCTAAGCAAACACCAACACCAAGGTATCACAACTCCTGACCTCAAATTTTGCTACAGAGCCATAGGTGCAAAGATGGTGTGGTACTAGTAGGAAAACAGACATATTAACCCATGGAATAGAATAGAAGGACCAGAAATAAACCCATACAGCTACATTCATCTGGCCTTTGATAGAAATTTCAAAAACTACTTAGGAAAGATAACAGCATTGATCATAATTTTTTTTTCCTTCTTTCTTTTTTGTTTTGTCTTTTAAGGAGACTCCACCACCATCCTCCTCTTGGGTTCTCATCCTGCCACTCTGTATCCTTGGGTTGATTTAATGAGGTTGTAGCAATTCCAGCCCAAGTAAATTGCCCTCACCTCCCTGGGGTCTACAACACTCATCTAACTCCACCTGTCCTTGCTTGATCTGCCCATCACACCTCAACACTGACAAGGTTTCTCTGGTTTGAAGGATGTATGAAGCTAAGGTTTTCATCTAACCTGTTTGTTTCCCAGCTCCCTCCAACATCCAAAGTCGTTTTAGAATGTTTTGTTATAGCCTCCTGACAAAAGTTTTTCATTGTAATTATTAAAGAGTCATGGGCTGGGAGAGGGAGTATGTGCCTGTAATCCCAGCATTCAGGAAACTAAGGCTGCAGGATCACAAGTTCAGGGCCAGCCTAGGATACACAGAAAGAGTTTGTCTCAAAAAAAAAATCACAAATACAAAAATCACATTGATTAAATGTATATTAAAAACAATAAAAAGGAATAATAAAATCAATAGGCACCCTAACACCAAGAATCCAAGTAAACAGCTGGTGTGCTACTCAGTGGCAGAGAGTTCATTAGCATATGCAAGGCCCTGAGGTCAATCCCTAGAATCACACAAAGCAAATTGCAATAAAAAATAATGTGATTATGTCAAAGGCAATTAGTAATTCATCAAGGGGAAGAGAAGGGATATAGTTCAATTAGCTACAATGATATGTTGCTGGATTATTTGATAATACAATTAATAAGTCAATCATAAGATACATTGTAAGAGATTTAATTTTTTGCTGATTTGACATCAAATAGTGACATCAATGAAGAGAACATAAAATTTGTAATATACCATGAAAATGAGGACATGAATGTCATCAATTCAAGGAATATTTGAAATAGAAATTCACAGGAAAATCACAATGCTCTTAAACCTTACAGCTTGTCTACACAAAAGACCTGACAGGGCCTTGCCAGCCCAACAAGCAGTGTTTTCCCTGCATCACCATTCACAAGCTGGGAAGCCAAAAGATGATTTTCTTAATTAGACAACCTAGACAAAACACTAAAACATTCCAAAGTTGCTATCATATAAAAGCACAACCAGTCAAGCATGGTGCACAGCTATAATCCCAGCACACAGAGGCAGAGGCAGGAGGCTCTGAGTTCAAGACCAGCCAGGGCTACACAGCAAGACTCTATCTCAAAAGAATAAAAGGAGAAATACACTCAATGGAGAAAGGTTGACCAATGGATTGCTAAGTTAGAGTTTGTTTTAAGTCCCTCAACATTGTAACTAAGCCACAGCTGGCAGCAAGAAGTTCAGGTGTGCTATCACACAGTAGGGTGACCATGACAACAATAATATACTGTACTGTGATGATATTATAACAACACCATACTATACACTTCCAAAACTAGAAGAGAGAAGCTTGAAAGTGTTCATCATAAAAATGGTATTCTTGAGGAAACAGGTACAACCTGATTTATATATTATGCATGTATACAGATACCAAAATTTAACCGTCATGTGAGGGTGTGTGTGTGTGTGTGTGTGTGTGTGTGTGTGTGTGTGTGTGTGTTTAATTTAGCATTAACTTTTAACCATGCATATATGGGGGTGGCTATATGAAAGTGAGCACAGGTGCCAGAAGATGTCAGATCCCCTGGAGCTGGAGTTACAGATGGTTGTGAGCCACCTAATGTGAGTGCTGGGAACTGAACTCAGGTCCTTAGGAACGTGCTTTTAACAGCTGAGCCACCTCTCCAATCCTACAATTTTGTTTTTGTATATCAATTGAAGAATAAATTTAAGGCCAGCAAGATAGCTCAGCAGATGAAGGTGCTTGTAGATCAAGCCTGGAGTCCTAAGTCTGATTGCAGAACCCATGTAAAAGAAAATAAACTGTACAAAGTTGTCCTCTGCCCTCCACACACAGGCCACAGCACATGTGCACACACACACACACACACACACACACACACACACACCTGGGGGGGAATAAATTTTTTTTAATGAATGAATTCAAAGAACAAAATCAAACTTAAGCATGTAAAAAGAAAACAGAAGTGCTGATAAGTAATAAATCCCTAGATTATTTGATACTCTGCTCGAGAAGGAGGTCTTCAGAGTACATCAGGAAGAGGGGTTGAAACATGGCTCAGTGGAAAAAAATGATTTCCATGCAAGCATGAGGACCTGAGTTTAGACCCCCACCACCCACGTTTGAAAGCCAGCTGCGGAGGCACACGTCTGAAATCTCACATCTGGGGAGATGGAGGCAGTGGATTTCTGGAGCTAGCTGCTCAGCCCACCTAGCCAAATTCATGAGCTCCAGGTTCAGGGGGGAGACCCTATCTTAAAGGTAAAGTGGAAAGTGACTGATGAAGATAACCAGTGCAGACCTCTGGTCTCTGTACATACATGACACACACATACGTGCACACGCACATGAACACACACAAATGCACATATACACACAAATAATACATTAGAAAGAAATTTAAAATTTTTGCTGATTTAACATGAAATAGTATCATCAATGAGAATATAATAAAATTCCTAAAATGTCAAAAAATGAGGGCATAAATGCATCACTTCAAAGAATAAGACAGAAACTTGAGTACATAGCTGAAATAATGATACTGTATTTTTTTAATAGGTGATAAATTAAATTGTCATTATGTTATTTCTGTTCTCATCCTAAACATTCACGTTCAAACCTAATTTTGCATTCTTTTACTTAAAAAGGGCCCTCCACTTGTCAAAGTTCAGCTCAACAAACCATCAAGACCCAGTCCCATGTGGTCTTAAGACAGAGGCTAGCACATACCCAGAGCAGGATGATGGTAAGTCATATGTGATTTTTCTCCTTGAAAGTCAATAGCATGCACTCACTAGTGGGTGTGAAGTCCATGAAAATCCAGAGCACCCTGAGATCCCAAAACTATTGTCTTCACTAGATCCCTGATGAACTCACCCTGAACTTGCTAAAGACAGCAGCTGGATCAAACCTAGTTTATGAAGTTCTTTTGAACCATTGTGTTTTTTGTTTTTTTTTCAAATGTAAATACTCTGCTGGCATGGCATAAGTCAGCAGAGTATACAGGGCTGTCCATCCTCACCTGGCAAAACCACAGCTGGCTGGCAGGGCTCGCACACTTGAGAAGTTCTGACACTAACTTCACTAACAGCACACTAATTTCAAGGGTGCTATTTATTTGGACCATGGTCCCCTACTAAGAAAAGGCTCTTTGTTTCTTGAATAAACATTTTATTGGTCCATAGACAAACTAAAATAATTTCCATAGAATTTCCACAGAACACGGTTGTTCTTTGTCTTGTTTTGTTGCTGCTTGTTCTTCCTTGGTCCTTCTTTTCCTATGGCTAGGTCTCAGGGGCCATCTTTGATAGTTCATCAAGTTTAAAAGGAAAAGCTTTCCAAAATGGGTACTTCTATCGTTATTTCATTGATGTATTTTCCATATCAATTCAATTAAATTCAACAAACAGTAGTGGAGAGTCTTGCAACGTGGCAGGTTCTACCTCGGACTCAGAGAATACAGAGATGGACATGGAGTCTGCATCCCACTGTGTCAAGTGAAAGAAGCAGCCAAATGATCAGATCAAAATGTCAAGAGAAGCCGAGCAGTGGCGGCACGCATCTTCAATTCCAGCACTGAGGAGGGAGGGAGGAAGAGGCAGGCAGATCTCTGAGTTCGAGGCCAGCCTGGACTACAGAGTGAGTTTCAGGACAGCCAGGGCTACACAGAGAAACCCTGTCTCAAAAACCAAAAACAAACAAAACAAATATATAGAGAGGAACAAAGAAGAATTCTTTCTGTCCTAAGTTGAACAAGGAAAATGAGGTCTCCTCATGTTTTCTAGACTGTCGAAACTCCACAGAGGATCCCAGGAACCTCTCCTGGAGCTGTCGGAACAGGAGGAAGGCTCCAGGTCTCTCGTGGTCAGTTCAAGCAAACAGGCTCCTTCTGTTTTATTTCTTGTACATCTACATTTGATTTCTGTGATGGGTCTTCTTTTTTGACTGGATTTAGAGTGACCTAGGGGGACATACTTCTGGAGATGTCTGTGAGGGAGTTTCAGAAAAGGTTAACTAAAGGGAGATGACCCACCGTAAATGTTGGTACAGCCTCCTTGGGCTAGGGCCCTGGACTGATTGAAAAGGGAGCAGAATGCTAGTTCTCGGATCTGCCACTTGACTGTGGACACGATACAACCGACTGCCTCATGCTCGAACCACCATGCCTCCCCTCCATGACGGGGACATATATCTGTTCTGAAACCATGAGTCTAAATGAATCCTTGTTTCCTGAAGTTGTTTCTGTCTGCAGCGACAAGGAAAGTGACTAACACAAGTTCTTTATCAAGAAGTTTCTACTATGATATATTTTGGTCTAGGCTTTGAAGGTTATAGAATTTATCTAAGTACACATAACATCTGGAAGCTTAGCCCAGTGGAGTGGTGCAATCCTTTAATCTCAACACTCAGGAGGCAGAGCCAGGCAGATCTCTGAGTTTGAAGCTAACCTGGTCTACATAGCAAACTACAGGGCAGTCAGAACTACGTAGAGAGACCCTGTCTCAAACAAAAACCAAAACAACAAAAATCCCCCAAACCTATATCTTTAGCCTTAATTTCCTTTCTAGTAATGTCCCCCCACATCCATTCCCTCTTCTCCATAGCACCCACTTTAGAACCTTCGAGGGCTCCATGATGTCTCCTGGGTAAAGTCCAACCTTCAACAAAATTCCTCCTAGTTTTGCTCTGAATACTTCCTACCACTCATTACCCCACCACCACCCGCAGATGCTGTCGGGGAGCAGTTCCAAGTCTGTCTGTTTCTATACTTCAGCAGAGTCACTGACAAGGCTGTTCCAGATCTTTCAAGGATAGTTACAAAGTGAACAACTTTGGAAAATAAGGCTAATGTCTCTCTTCAGATCAGGAGGGAAGATTTGTTTGCTTTTGAGTTTAGGGAATAGTTGGGCAGGTTTATATGCTATCCATTGCAAATTCCAACTGGAATTTCCTAAGCATGGAGTTTCTTGATCGTGACACAAACTCACTTGGTGAGCATCCATCAGGGCCACTCTACATAGCAGGCTTTTGAGAGCCAAGGAATAGATGCAATGAGGAAGCTCGTGCTGCTTGTCTTACCATGAGCAACAAAGTCCTACATCTCTGACTCTGGAAACTCCATGTCTTCTACCAACCCCCACATAAGTGCAACAGGTTAAGGCATCAGTCTCTGTGTGATGGGAACCTCACACACTTCAAGTGTCAGCAGATCCTTGAGGCAAGCGTGACAAACTGAATCATGCCTTTATACCAAATGGCTCCAGATCTCAGCCGCTCAGAACAGAGAATGGTTTCTTGCTCATCCTCCATGTCCGCCACAGATTCCATTTGCCCACCATCTTCATCCCATGTCACAGTCTGATGAAGTTTCCACCCCCTACACACCATCAGTGGCAAAAAGCAGAAGTGTCAAAGCATGCAGAAGCACCAAACCCTTCTGTCTGGAGGTACAAACTTCCCTTCTGCTTACCATCATTGCTCACATCTAAACTCAGGTCTTCCAGAAAGGACAAGACTAAGACGAAGGAGGAAGAGGAGGAGGAGGAGGAGGAGGAGGAGGAGGAGGAGGAGGAGAGAAAGAAAGGAAGAAGAAGAAGAAGAAGAAGAAGAAGAAGAAGAAGAAGAAGAAAGAGAGAGAGAGAGAGAGAGAGAGAGAGAGAGAGAGAGAGAGAGAGAGAATATTGCTAACCACCTTTAGTGACCACCAGGGCACATAATATCCATGCAGTGTGTGATGCTTGCTTGCGCCTCTACAGCAAATAGGGAATACCTCCTTCCCAACATGTGTGCTCTCTCGCTCTCTCCCTCTCCTTCTCTCTGTACACACCTCTTATGACATGGACAGCCCCTACCTATGTTGAGGTGCATGGGTGTGTGAGTATTCATGGGGCTGGGGACCCAACATGCTAGGCATATGCAGTGCCAGAATTTCACCTCAGCTCCCACACCATTTTCTAATACCTAGCTCAAATGTTGATTTCTTGAAGCCTTCTTTGACTTCTCACACCAAAAAATATCCTACATCCTTCTACTTTCCCAGCACTTCTATATAATTATAACAATCATACTTGTTTATGAATCTCTTATAGGTCAAGACTTCTCAATGATGAAGGATAAAGCGAATGGGTCCTTGGTTTTATTAACCTACCTGATACAAATTTGATATCATTCTGCATTTTGATTACAATATTTTCAGCACAGGGTTGGAGAGATGGCTCAGCAGCCAAGATTACTGGCAGTTCCTCCAGAGGTCTCAAGTTCAATTCCCAGCATGCACATGGCAGTGCACAATTGTCTTCACCTCCAATCCTAGGAGATCCAACACCCACTTCTGGCCATCCTAGACACTGCACATACATGGTACACATACATATATGCAGGCAAAACACCTACACACACAAAATAAAAAGGGAAATTTTAAAATAAGGTATTTCAGGTAAAATGAAAAGATCCTTAACATACTCTTCAAAGCCCACACTGATTAACCCTAACCTCTGTCTCTGCTGTTTCCCTCTGCCATCGAACCCAACTGGCTTCTGTGCGTTTTACGAATCCATCACCCAAACTTCCATGACTTCTGAAACTCCTCAGCCCCCAGCCCCCACCCCTCATCCACTTAACTCTTCTTTGTCATCTGTGCAAAGACAGCATCTCCTCAAGGAAGTCTTCCTACTGCCGCCTACCACATACCTCCAACCTTGGTCAAACCCCTGTTGTGCAAGGGACTTCTGCAGCTGGTGCCTCCCTCCACACAACTAGTGTGTTACTATTACTCACGTTACTATTATTCATATGACCACTCTAATGTGTTTCACCCTTTACTTGCCATACTTAACCTTGAGCTAGACTCATGAGGGTATGAGCCCTCTATCTTTGCCCGCTGCTGGATGACTTGCTGTCACAGAGTAGAGCTCAATAAATACAGGGTGACGAAGGGAGGGAGAGAGGGAGGGAGGGAGGAAAGAAGGAAAGACTATAAAAAGATACTCAATACGGATGTGTTCAGTGGGAAAATTTCAAGGAGAAATGACAGCAGAGGGGAAAGGCTCAAGTTTATATGTATACAGGAAAAATATATTTTGCAAATAACAAATGGATCCTGGGCAAACACTAATTTGCACACACCTCCCAGTACTTTATCTGTTTAGAATATGAATTATGAAGGATCCACAGTAGATGCTGGGCTTCCAGGAGAGTTTAGGACAGAACTTCATTACACTCCAACCTTTGTTTCTACGTCATTCAGACAACAAGTATAGTGCAGTCTTATTTAACATTTGTTAATTTATGGTTTATGACATATTTTCTCTTATGCTGCTATATTTAACACTAAGCAGCCTATATTAATTATTTTACCTATGCTATGACAAAATACCTAACAAAAGGGAATTAAGGAGGGGTTTCTTAGGTTTGAAGTTTGAGGGTGCAGTCTGCCATGGCAGGGCCTGCATGACAGCATCGGCATGAAGCGGCTGGTCACACTGTGTCTTACTCAGGAAGCAGAGACTCCTGGGTGCTGATGCTCACTCACTTCTCCTCTTGACTTGGTCCAGGACCCCACCTATGGGATGACACTGCCCACACTCAGGTTGCTCTCTTTCATTAAGTATCTCCAGAAAGACGCTCATAGATGTACCCAGACAGTTGTCTCCTAGGTGATTCCAAGTCCAGTTAACAACCCATCACACAACCCTAACAGTTCAGATTAAGAATGGGGATGTAGGTCAATGGTAGAGCACTTGCTGAGGAGGCGTGAGGATCCAGATTTAATCTCCACTACTGCAGAAAAATTATAAATAAGTAAGAGTAAAGTAATAGAATCAGTTTTGCAGAATTTCTTTCAAGTTTTTGTGGAATAACACTGTGTCAGGTAAAGCAGAAAAGAAGCCTCCAAAAGGCGGTCGAGTCATGGCCGAAGACTGTGAGAAGACAAAGAGGGGTGACAAGAACGGGGAAGAAGTTAGCCTCAGTGGGCTGTGGAAGTGGAGGTTCATACTGTGTCTGAGTAAGAAAATGAGTGGGACTCCAGACGGGGGAAGTCCCTAGGTGGGGATGGCATGGGCGTCTATGCGGACTCATTTAGCAGTAAGAACGTAAAGGAGTCTGGGTAAGGTGGCACATGCCTGTGATCACAACGCTCAGAGTGCTAAGGCAAGAAAACCATGAGTTCAAATCCTACCGAGGCTATATAAAGAGTCTCTAGTAGCAGGGGTGGGGAAGAGGAAAGAGAAGAGGGAGGGGAAAGAGAGGAAGAAGGGGAAGAGGATGAGGAAAAAGGGAAGAGGAAGAAGGGGGAAATTAATGAGGAGAGAAATATTGATTACTATTTTAGGAATCTGACGTGAGGGTTTCTTACATGAGTATAGGTAGATAGTAGGGTTTCTATTTACATGAGAAAAATGGGATGCAGTAACGGATCACAGAAAGTGGCAGTTTGCTGGCAGTCTGCCTCAGGGATTCCAGGGTTGGTCTGGGTGGGCTGAGCTGAGGAAATGAGCCTCTTGAGTGGGAAGCAGCCCTGGACATCTGAACAGGCTGGCAAGATGCAAAGAATGCAGCATCCACCCTCATCATTATCCTGAGGCATGCATCCCCCAGGATGCTCCCAGGAGGACTGTGCTGCCCCCGGGATGCTTGCAAAGACTCCATGGACCATGAGCTGCCTGCAGAAGCTCTCGGGCCTGAACAGCTTCTGGGACTTGTGTGAACTTCCCATGAACAAGCCTGCTTAGTCCCACATGGAGTCTCCTGCACAGCCAAGGCCAGAGGCTCAGCCTCAGCAGCCACCACTGCCCGTGACAAGCCTGGTTATCCTTGTCCCTCCCCTCACTGTACTCCTGACTTCCCATAGAGGGGTCACGGCTGCTGACATAGTTCAGGAGACAGCAAAGCATGTCCTGAGTCCTACCCACTTCCTCTCACACCCTTCCTGACTTCACTCCCTTTACCTCAGCTCCTACTGTCCTGATTCACCTGGTTAACTCCTGATCTTGAAATCTCATCAGTGATGTTTCCTCCTGTACCAGCTCTTCCTGGGCTGGGCTAAGTGGCTCTACCTCTGTGCTTCCATAGCAACCTGTAATTACTAAAATCAGAGCATGTAATTTTCTGCATGGTAGAATATTCTGTTTTTTTTTCTTTTTTTTAACGTATCTGTCTCTTCATTTAAAAAGGAGGTTCTCTACAAGGTCTGTACACCGAAGAAATTAAGGCCCTTGTAAAAATGCTGGGGCTGTGACTCACTGGGTAAGAGCACTTTTGCTGCACAAGCATAAGGACATGAGTTTGGATCCTCGGCACCCACAAACCCAATGCTGCAGGTGAGGGAGACGGGTGGACTGCTGGGGTCCACTGGACCCCAGCCTAGCGGAATATGGTGAGCTCCAGGTTCAGTGGGAGAGCCTGCTTCAAGGGAATAATGTGAAGGAGTTCTCTGGCCTCTGCACATACACAGACATGGGTACATGCATGCACGCACGTGCTCACACACATATGAACACACACATATGAATACACACACACACACACATACACCAGCATGGGTATACATACACGCATATGCATACACACACACACAGTCATACACACACATGCACACACATGAACACACACACACACACACACACACACACACACACACACACACACACATACATGCAAATGCTAGTGCTGATTTTTAAGGTGGAACCGGCCATGAGTGTTTTCTAAGTTCCCAGCACTGGGCAAGACAGGCACGGGCAACCCTGAGGAGACTGCGGCTTTGATACAGGGTGGTTTTGTGTCCTTTGTCACAGGAAACAGCTCAGTTTGCTTTGTTGTTTGTTCCACTTGGGTCTGTCACGTAAAATCTCTACAGGGAGGGCGTGGAGAAGACATGGGCTTGGGAAGCGGCTTGCCCCAAGAAGGACCAGAACCTTACTCTTGACTCTTCAACTACTTCCAACACAAAATCCCACGCCACTGTACACTCAGCCCGGGGCATGTGACACGCCAGTGCAATTCTGTCCTTCCAGAAACAAACACTTTGAAGTCACCAATGCTGTCCCCCTCGTGGAGAGAAGTGCAAATTCGGAAGGATGCACTTTCTTTGCAGAGATCTTTAGCTCTCATGAGCTCTTCAAGTGCGTGGATAGACAAGCTGAGGCTCCAAGAGACCAGGAGTAGCTTGTCACCTCAAATCTTCCCTAGAACAAAGTAGAGCAGAAATCAATAGGTGACTGTCCTCACAGGGGCAGCTGGCCTCGTGGTGGACCTGCTGACCCTATGACACCCTACCCACTTCAGTGACAGAGCAGGCCCATGGCATCACTGCCTACTGGTGTTGACAGGGCCAAGAATCCATGTGGGTCACATACAAAGGGCAAGAAGAGAAAAGACAATTTTGTAACACAATGACTTTTTTTCATAATCTTATCATGCCATTTCCTGAAGAAGGGGGAATCTCTCAGAGAATCTAGCACCCTGACAAAGGTGGGAAGACAGGGGTATTTGCCGACAGTACAGTGTCTGATGCACCCACACCCTCCAGCAGGGTTCCCACATACACTTTGCAGTATCTTTAGGCCTCCCTTCAAGGGACAAGACTGGGCCAGGGCGTGATGCCTGAAGCTGCATTTCTTACCTCCAGAGCAGGACTTGGTATTTCAGGCTCAACTTGGTGTGGAGTCCTGGCTGTGGTACTTACAAGCTCCAGATGCTGGGCAGGGAAAGGTGGTAAACTCAGGCACTGGGGAACTTGGAGTGCTTATGATTTTTGCTGTCATTCTGGTTACCAGGGATCTACCTCACAGTTACACTGAAAACCCCTCATTCCTGATACGCAACAGAAAACAGGGAAGCCAGTGACAGCAGCAACTTCTTAGTGAGACCCAATGCACTGGCCCCAACGTGGCCTGCAATGTCCAATATTAGCTTTAAGAGTCACTGAGCACCTTGGCAAGAGTTAACAAGGCCTCAGGTGACTGCCCTTCTTGCCATGGCCAAGAGGATTGTATTCCAAGTCTCAGCTGGCCAGGTGGCCTTGTGCACTCAGCCACCCCAGGCTGAGTCTGTGGTTTGATGTGCCTGGGACACAGGCATCCCAGATCATTTCCTTCCTGCCTGTTCCCACACGCAACGGCTCCTGAGAAAGGGGAAGCAAGTACCATCCGCTTCACCCCTACCAATCGCCAACAAGGTTGTGCTCCCACCCCGAGCAGCAAGCCTGTGAGCATCCTCTTGGTACTCCTGCTTTACCCCAACAGTGAAGTGAGCAGGTTGGAGGGAAACCTGCTGCCCAGCAGCCCAGCAGCCCAGCAGCCGGGAAAAGTGGTGATGTGCCTTTAAGATGAAGGTGGTGGGCAACCATCCATCTTCCCTAAACACAGACTTGCCTTGTTCTTCCATTTCTGGCTGAGTGATAAAAAACGTTAAATGTCACTTCCTGTATCAGTGGTTAACCACTAGATGCTGGATCAGAGATTTACCAGAAGTGCTGAAGTTAAGGAAAAAAAAAAAAAAAAGAGAGAGACCTGCTGTTTTTCAATAACCCTTTCTTGTACCCTGTGGGAACTGTTTAACCTTTGGAAGAGAGCCATGAGGGGGGTTGCTAGATCTGGCTCTAGAGAGACACTTAGGACTAGACTGGCCAAAGGCTTTCTTGTGCTTCCTACAGGAGGCAAGGAGAGGTGTGCCCTAATAATCCTGCATCTCTCCCTCACAGTGAGTGGGTCTAGGGGTCTGTGTAGGGGAAGCCCAAGGCGCAGGAACATGAACCACCCACACGCCTTCCCCGTCTGACTCGCTTTCAGGATACCCACAATCACTTGGTTTCAATGACCTGAGGTTTTTTTAAGAGAAAAAGCAGCCTTCCCTGAAGCAATGTCCTTAGCTTCCTGTAGTGTGCCCTGCAGCGACAGGAAGGGGGCAGGATGTGCTCCCCAGAATCTTCTGTTCAGAACCTTCTGTTTAGCTGTGGTCTGCGGGCTGGAGGGCCCAGACTGTGTGTTCTTCATTCATTTCCTTCACTCAAGTAATTGAGAGCTCAGTGTGCAGCGGGGGATCCTGGAGCAGCTCCAGGAGAGGTGGCTGGACCCGCCGCCGCAGCCACCACATTGCCAAGGCCCTTGCTCTGCCGTGTCCAGTTGCCCTGGGGTGACTTTCTGGGGAGCCTAGGCTCCTTCCTTCTGCCTTGAAGTCCCCAAACACTTCTCAGTTGTTGCACATCAACTTAGGAGCTGTGCTTTGATACAACAGTTGCGTTTCTTCCAATGGCTAGCCATTTCCTTGTTGCTATGACAACACGCCTTGCTGGGGGTAGAGGGGGGTTCCATAGCGGTGGACAGGCGCCCACCATGGGACTGCGTGGGGGAACTGCTCCAGCATCGCAGAGGAAGCAGGAAAAGGAATGCCTATGCTAGTGGACCCTTCCCTCTGCAATTCCATCAGCAGCTAACCTGTAGGAGAGCGCTGCCCACATTCGGGGCGTGTCTTTTCCCCTTAGTTAAGCCTCTTTGGAAACACTCTCAGGCACACCTAGAGGCACACTTTAATAATTGCCTAGATGCTTCTCAATCAAGCTGACAAGGGAGATTAACAATCACAGGCATCTAGAACGTTCTGTGGATACCAAGCACCGACACCCGAGAACTCTTGCAGGGTAATTAACAACTCTGGTTTGCCTGGAACTGATGAGAACTGTGTTGATTAACCACGGTTTGGCGCCAAAACAAAGCAATTCCCAGGAAAACTGAAATGAGTTAGCCACATCCACAGATACAGTGGTGTGCAAAGATGCATAGACATTCATTCTACGCCAAAACTGTGGCCACAGGTATAGTGGAGACCCAGCCGGGCCAGAGTGAAGAGTCTGTGACGCAGTGTAAGCATTTCTTGGGGAGACTGAAGCTCACCACTGCCCTCCACTCATCCTGGCCCTCACCTAGAAGTCATCTCTGAGTCAGTAGCTGTCAGGAAACTGAAAACCAAAGTCAGAACAGGAAAGGAAAGACATCCCACCACACCTCTCACAGGTCTCTAACGCTGCAGCTTGTGATTTCCCCCTTGTAATCTCACCAATGGCATTACCAGCCCCCAGCTACCCAGGAAAGCAGAGAGAGCTGCACACTGGCCTCCACCCGGGCCTCAGTGCGGCCTCCCTAACAAGCCCTGGCTTTCCTGTCCTCTCACTGTTTCTGCCTGGCCTAGGTTCTCAGCGTCCCTCAGCCGCCTCTACCCTCAAAGTCTCCTTCCTCCCCAGCCTCCTTCCTCTGCTCCCTGCCTTGCTTTAAAACAAAGCTACTAAGCATTTGTTGGACACCTAGGTCAGGAGGATGCTGTAGATACCATGCCTGGATTTCACATGATGTTGGACAAGTCACATGGATACCTGCCTGTTACAGTGACTCAGAACAGACCAAGAATTTTCCTTGCCCTTTCATTTTGCCCTCCATCCTTCATTGATATGATATGACTACCATTTTTATTTCCTTTTTTCATCTAGAACTGAACTCCTAGTATATTCATTCTCTTGTTTCCCTAAAGTCAATCCCAGACCTTTATAGATATAGCCATGAAATAAATATTAAAAATGAGTATGGAGACAATGGGAAAATATTGGGTAGATACTACAGTATTCCACGATTCTAGAGCCATTTGAACATATAAAATTCAAAAGCTAGGCTGGGGGTGTGTAGTTCAATGGTGGAACACTTGCTTAACATGTGTGAGGCCCTGGGCTTTGGTGGAAAGGGAAAGAGTGATAAGGTCTCACTCTACATCCCAGGCTGGGCTTGAACTCACAGAAATCCTCCTCCCTCAGCCTCCCAAGTGCTAGGATCACATACAACATCCGATTTGAGGCCCTGGGTTTGATTCTCACATCTACGAAAGAGAAAAGAGAAGAGAAGAGAAGAGAGGAGAGGAGAGGAGAGGAGAGGAGAGGAGAGGAGAGGAGAGGAGAGGAGAGGAGAGGAGAGGAGAAGAGAAGAGAAGAGAAGAGAAGAGAAGAGAAGAGAAGAGAAGAGAAGAGAAGAGAAGAGACGAGGAGGATGGGTAATGTTTAGAGTCAGGCTAACTTAGAGAATAACCCATAGCTGAGAACTACGGGATGAAGTCTGCATGATCTTGACCATCATCTTGATAGGCTTGAGAGACGGATGCCCAGGAGATGTCAGTAAAGCCTACTTCAGTGTGCCTTCAGTGTGCATTCCCAGAGATGATTGGCATATGGGACAGCAAGTGTGGAAGTAAGACCTACCCTGAATGCTCTAGAATGCTAGAATTAATGTTCCCAAATTCTCGATCTCAAACAAGAAGTCACAAATTCTCACTTGAGAATGTAAAGAGAGAAGTGGCTGCAGTGCTGTATGCCGGCATGGTGGGATGACCTGGTTGTCATACAAAGAGCCCTTCAGGTCTTGATCCCTGAGCCAGAAGGCTGTAAACTCAAGCTTTTTTTTAACACTAGAACATGTTTATCAATTAGAACTTCACACTGAGGCACAGGATGTAAACGATCTCTCTCTTTCTCCCTCCCTCCCTCCCTCCCTCCCTCCCCCATCTCCCTGAGTCTGTGTCTGTGTGTCTGTGTGTCTCTCTCTGTGTTTGTGTGTCTTTTTGTATGTCTCTCTGTGTTTGTCTATGTGTCTGTATGTCTCTCTCTGTGTTTCTGTCTCTCTTTGTCTCTGTGTCTGTCTCTGTGTTTGTGTGTATGTATGTGTGTATCTGTCTGTCTCTCTCTTGTCTTTCTGTGTGCGTCTCTGTGTGTCTGTGTGTCTATGTGTCTCTCTCTGTGTCTCTATCTCTCTCTGTCTCTGTCTCTTTGTGTATGTGTAGTGTAATGTAGTATAGTGTAGTGTAGTGTCTATGCATGGTATGTGTATGTGTTCATGTGGATATGTGCATTTGTATGTGGTGTACATACACACATTTGCTCATGTGGAGGCCAGAGGTCAAAGTCAGATGCCTTCTTCCATTGCTCTCCACCTTATTGTTTAGATAGGGTCTCCCACAGAACTTGGAGCCCACCGATTGGCTGGACCGGCTGTTGAGTAAGCCCCACAGACCTATGTCTCTGCCTCCCCAGCCCTGGGATTAAGGTACCCACGCCTCAGCAAGCATGGGTTCTGGGGCTCCATACTCAGGTCTTCATGCTTTTGAGGCCTTGAGGGACTGTAGCCATGGTAGAGCAAAGTGGTGGAAGCATCTTGACCTGGGGCTTTATTAAGCATCTCAGGGGTCTCTATGAGGTGCAATCCCAGAGAG
Source organism: Peromyscus californicus insignis (assembly GCF_007827085.1). Lineage (NCBI taxonomy): Eukaryota > Metazoa > Chordata > Mammalia > Rodentia > Cricetidae > Peromyscus > Peromyscus californicus. The sequence continues at coordinate 146,493,961 of NW_026294584.1, forward strand.
GTAACCTGAGCCCTGGCCACATCCCTGGAAAAAACTTTGAAAAGGCACCGCTTTGCTCAGGACTAGGAAGACAGGCCGTCTCTCAATGTTCTTCTCTCTCCTGGAAGTGAATTATGTATTTACTATCTCTCCATGGAGTTCTGGGGTCTGTTTTTAACAGGTATATTCCTGGTGCATGGAACCATTTCACTAAACATCTGCTAGAAACAAGTAAAAGAACTGGAGACAAACCCAAGTGTCTTGATTTCCAATCCCAAGTGCTTTTCCAACGCCATGACTGTCCTGGACAGTCACTGAAGCCAAGACCACACTAGACTGATGGGCTATCATCACGATGATGACAAATGGATTCTATTCCTTGTCTACATCTGCCTTCTTCCCAGCCCGCCCCCCGCCCCTCCCGCCTTCTGCTTTCATTCAAACCCTAGGTTTTGAGGTCACACCTTCCTTAGGCATCTGACTACCACTTCCCCCAGAGCATCCAGGACAACAACAGTAGGAAGGAGAAAAGATTCTGGAAAAGCAGTGGGAGGAGCCCCATGGGAAGATGTGGACCTGTGGCTATAATGGAATGGGTGCAAAAGGACTTTGCCCGGGCATCTGGCACCTAGCCACATACCATCACTGTCCCAATCATTCAACAAAAGCCTCCATAGCAACTGGGAAAGAAAATATGTCATAGTTTGGTCTCTGCTGCTGCAATACACCAGTCTCACCAAAAACAGCGTAGGGAGGAAAGACTTATTTCAGTCCATCATTGAGGGAAGTCAGGGCAGGAACCTGAAGCAGAAACTATGGGGAATGCTGTTTGCCGGCTCTCTTGCAGGCTCACGCCCAGCTAGCTTTCTTACACAGACTCGGACCACTGACCAAGGGTATGGTGCTGCCCATAGTGGTCTGGGCCTTCCTGCATCAACTAAATCGATCAAGACATCCCCGCAGAAACTCCCACACGCCAATCTGACCTGGGAAAGTCCTCACTAGGTTACTCTAGGCTGTGTCAAGTTGACAGTTCAAACTAACTAGGACCATTTAAAACTAACTAGCTACCATGATCACTCTGATAAAATTTTATTTATGGTTATCAAATTTTGGATTTCACATCACTTTTCCAGGCCATAGAAATGCTATGCTTTTTTTAATCATTTTAAAACATGGACGCTGATACAAAAGCAGGCAATGAGCTAGATGTAGCGCATGAGTCACAGTGTGCCAGTTTCTCTTCGTTCAATCCAAGCCCTCCCTAGGACTTGAGAACTGTACTCTGAGGCAAGGCCGTGGCTGGTGACTCCTTGTTCGGTTGGAGTCCACAGGTTAAGACGCTGCTACTGTGCTCTTTCCTCTACGGATACTATGTCAACTGTCGCCATTTAAATCTCTCAGTCTCAATGTGTCTGGACTGCAAAGACAACAGCTTGGCACTTCTAAGCACAACACACTTCATCCCTGTGCCATCTCTAGATCTGTCCATGAGACCGCCTCGGGCAGGGCAATTACCTTGTCTAGACCTAGAACCTAGACTCTGCCGTCTCTGAGGCTGACCTCAGTCACTGACCCCTCTTCCCATAGCTCAGCACAGCTCTTGGCCCTCCCCTCTCTTGGAATAGCTAGGTACTGGCAGGCCTGGCACCCCATCCAATTGGCACTGCCTGCTGCCAGCCAGCAGCAGTCCCTTGGAGTAATTACCTCTGGTGCCACCAGAGGATAATGACTTCTGGGCAGGAAACTGGACGTGGAAGCAGATGACGGGTCTATTTTCATACAGACGAAGGAGTGGGTGGGCAGATGACTCATGGGCCAAGAGCTTTCTGAATAGCATGTTTCCATCACTTTCTGGAAAGCAGCAGGTTAACTTCCTCTGAGGTGTGGGTGAGGATGCTGTTTGGGGTTCCCTCTTTGAAAGGGAGGTTTGGTTTGATTTCTGTTGCTGTCTGGTCGGTCTTTAAAATATTGGTTTTGCTGTGTTGTGATGTCTTTTAATGAGAAGCTGGAAGCAATGGGGAGAGAAAATTCTAGAGAAGAGAGAAAAGCAAAACCTGTACACAACACTTCCAGGGGTCCATCATAGAAAGGTCAAAATAGTTCAGTCGGAGTCAAACATCCAGGTTCTGCCAAGAGCAGATGCCTCGGCTGGGAAATCAGTGACAGCTCGACATCTGGGTTTTAGATGGTTGCCATCCAAAGGCAAGGGAGGGAGAGGGGAGCCTTGGCAGGGAGCTCCAGGCAGACTCAGCCCTGCGACTGCCCCACATCAAAGAATGTGGCTGCTTTGCCCCAGAGCGGTTCCTTCCAGTCACATCTGGGTGATGGGAGCCAGATAGTCGCCAGGATTTGGGACAGAAGGAACCTGGTTACTATCTATGCCAGGGAATCACTCAGTACTGGGGCTACTGGACCAACCCTTGTGCTCACCCCTTACTAAAGAAAGGCCAATTAAGCTGAGAGGCAGGGTGTTCCAACAAGGAAAGTGACTATTGGGAAAGGCTTCTCAAAGAGAAGAAATCGGGCTTCAGTCACAAAGCCCTCTCTTGCCATTCAGGGGTACATAAGAGATGGTACAGGGAGGGAATGGAGGGACAGGGAGGCAACAGGCCGATGGCAAGGGCTTTGTCACTCGGGATATGTCTCTCTCTTCCTTTGTCCTCTGTCCATGGACTTCTACTTCCTACAGCTAGTTCACTGAAGACCAATAACAAAACCAGCAAATGTTCTGGGTTCTATGAATCTTAAGACTTAGCCATTAACATCTTCAACATTTATTCAGCTGGGCATCATAGCACAATTCCATCACTCAGGAGGCAAAAACAGGAGGAGTATGGGACAAAGGCCAGCCTCAACAACTTAGGAAGACCCTGTCTTTAAAACCAGAAAGGAGGGGCTGGAGAGATGCTCAGCAGATAAAGCATTTGCCTAGCAAGCAGGAGTACCAGAGTTTGGATTCCCCAGACCCATATAAATGCTGGAAGGCGTGCACATTGGCTGGCCTGTTATCCCAGGCTCAGAAGGTAGAGATGGGGGATCCTGTATTGGCAAGCTCTGCGTTTGACTAAGAGATCCTGCCTTGAAGAAGCAGGTGAAAGAACAATCCAGGAAGAGTCTCCATATCAACCTGTGATCTCCACACATGCATGCATACCTGTCTGCACATACCTGAACATACATATGCATACACATCACATATACATGAAAAATTAAAAAAAAATTTTAAAGAGAGGAGACCTTTGGGTCTGGAAAGATGGCTCAGCACTTAACAGCATTGACTTCTCTTTCAGAAGACTCGGGTTCAATCCCCAGCACCCTCATGGGTGCAACCATCTCTAACTCCAGTTGCAGGGAATCCAATGCCCTCTTCTGGCTTCCATGTGTGCACATGGTGCAGAGACATACATGCACGCAAAACACCATACACACAAAATAAAAATAACTGTTTTTTTAAGAAAAGAGCCCCTAAAAGGTTAGGGAGGGCTAACTCCCAAGAACGACTCTCCAAAGAGTTATACTGTTACACTGGCTCTCCTTGTCACTCTTTCCCAGGGGAGCCAATACCCACAGAGGTAGTTGTTTTAAATGAAGACATTGGGTCCCTTGATGTTGTTGGAAGCATGAAGGACCTCTGGGAGCTTGAAGAGAAGCCACTCCAAGGACCGGTCTGACTCTTTATCTCATTAGCTGGTAACATGCTGGTGGGAGCTTATTGAGTAGCCATCTCTAGCCCCGAAGACTCCAGTGTATAAACACTCCAGCCTCAACTGACTTCAAGCTGCCAGCTGAACATCTCTGGTTCACAAAAACTAAATCATATGCAGCTCCAGATGACCCAGTTCTAGTACATACAACCCTGAACCTTTTGCACACCAGGGAGAGTCGAACTCATGGCAGGATCTCCAAGCACCACAATGTACCATGAACCCTGGTAAAGCTGCCCCTCACAGCTGGGGGAGGCTAGAAGACAGAGGGAAGGAGAAAGGACTCTCTAAAGGAGAGGATCTAAGAACACACACAGCAGGAAAAATATAGAGTAGGGACAAGTGCTAGAAGCCACAGCGGCGGGGCCTGGGGGATAGCTTAGAACAGAAAGCGCGCCCTGCACGAACATGAGGATCTGGGTTTGGACTCCCAGCACCCACTTCAAAAGCTGGGTTTGACTGCGTAGACCTGCCACACCAGCACTGGGGAGGTAAAGATGGGGATCCTAGAGTTTGCTGGCCATGCAGCCTAGCAGAACTGATAAACTCTAGGTTAGGTGTCTCAACAATTATTCCCAATTTTGAAATGCAGGGATCAGTCAGCAGTAGAAGCTCCTCATGATTTGAAGAAAGGGGTAATCTGCCAGAGGGGTAATCTGCCAGAGGCATAATCTGCCAGAGGGGTACTCTGCCAGAGGGGTAATCTGCCAGAGGGGTAATCTGCCAGAGGCATAATCTGCCAGAGGGGTACTCTGCCAGAGGGGTAATCTGCCAGAGGGGTAATCTGCCAGAGGGGTAATCTGCCAGTGGAACAATGTGAAGCATAAGTCAACATCCAAGAGTCTGGCCATAGCAGCTCCAGAGAGACTGACTCCACACCCCCTCAAGCGCTCTATGACCACTCATCATGGCCCTGTGACCACTCATCGTGGCCCTGTGCTCTACTTTGCTCCTTGTAGCTATTTCGATGTGGCCGCTTTCCCTGTCAATTTTATACAGTTAAATGTTTTCTTTGAACATAATAAATAAGATCTATTCATTTGTCGGGTGAGTGAGATGGAAAAGCAATTGAGAAAGACATTTACCAACCTCTGGTCTCCACACACATACACATATACACATATGCACATGTATGCCTTATGTACATATAAAATAAATGGCAAAGCCCACAAATTCATGAATGATCAAAATAAATAAGTAAACTGTAAAGTATTAAACCACCCAGCGCCCCCTCTACTTCCTAAGGAGTCCTTGCATCTGTCCATCTTTCTAGAGATAGTCTTACTAAAAGTTCTTAAGAAGCAGCCACCCCTAACTGGTCCTGAAGAGAAGTGTCCTGCCTTTGCCCTGTACTAAAGAGGAGAGTGACAGACATTGAGGACTCTGTCCCCTGGAAGGCAGCAGTACTGTCCTCCCAGCCGGGCCCAGATTGAACCCCATGGGGACATTCTCAGAGAGAAACAGAACTACCAGATGTGGGGAAGGGATCCCACAGGGATCGTGTCTGCTTTGTAAAGCAAAATCAGAGGGTGATTGGGGATCCGGGGCTCACACACACTCCTAGAACTAAGTGTGCAACAGCTACAAACACGCCTTTTCACACGGAAGCCGATGAGGGCCAACCTCCTGAGCACCTGCCACGCCCTAGGTTTCGGAGCTGACCAAGGAGCTGCCTCCCTCTGAGCTCAGACATCCACTGGTTAGGGGGAACAGATAACCAGTGAGCTTGAGTCTGAACCCCTCATCTGCATGGAGGACCTGATACCGGCCAATCAGGCTCTGGCACTCTTTGGAAGTCAGAATCCCTTATTTGCATGAAAAACTTAGATAGGAACCTTTGGTGGGAATTCATCCCATAACTGCCCCTGCTGCTGCCTGGCTGACCCCTGGGTCAAAGCTTAGTCTCATGTCCTGCTCAAGCAGATGGTCTCCAAAATGGCCCTAGCTCCATTTCTACCATTTCCAGATTCCAGAAACAAATTTTAGTAACAAGGTGAGTAAAGATGGGATCTTGCTGCCCCTCTCTGGCTTCCACAGCCTTTTCCTTGCTCCCTGCTAGTCCTTCCTAATGACCTGACATGCTGCTGTGCTAAGGGAGAGGAAAACCTCAAGCCTCCGCTTCCTTAGATGTCCCCACTGTCCAGCCCTGCTCACTTGTTGAGAAAGTAGCTAAGGATCTGAGGATCAACCAGGCCCTCTTCCCTCGGGCAGTTTCACCTTAGCGGGCATTTGGGGAATAGAGCTAAGCAGTACTTCATGAAAGACTCCATTCTGAGCCTGGCTCTCCTACCCAACGCTGACACACAAGCCTTGCTGACAGCTCCGGTGTCCCTTCCTTTTCAGAACATGCTCACCTGGCTGAGACAATCCCACCACCCCTCTGTCTGACTCCTTTCTTGAGGTGACAGAAACCCTAGGTTCCAGTACTTCCTGGGTCACTGAACTACTCTTAGAAGCTACACTCCTCATCTATAACACAAAAATACCTGGGCTTTAAAAATAATAAGATTCCACAAACTAATTTGTATTTGCATGGACCTTAACTAATTACAAAGAGCATATGACAGAAGTATGGGTGTTAGATTTTAGGAGTAGTATGAGCCTAGAGCTCAGAGAGGGTGGAAAATATGTCCTCGATGGCATGGTAGGAGCTAACCCAATCCCACAAAACCCGTTCCCTGGTGTTCCATTACTGTACACAATCCCAGGGTGAGGCTGCAACTAGACTCTCAGCTTTCCTCTGGCTATGGTACAGCTTTCTAGCTGATGTCCACATGCATACCTTTGGCTCACCAGTTCAACCTGGGTGACTAACTGAGTATGTTCAACATGGGCCAGGAACACAGAGCCTCCTAAGCAAAGTCAGTGAATAGGTGCAGGCTTCCTTCTGCATACCCTCTCGCCTCTGTCTCTAATTCCACATCCCGGACCTTTGGAACATAGCACACAGCATTTTCTTAATGCTGTTCAGAATCTTCCAAAAGAGAACACATCAATCAAAGAAACACAAACAATATTCCCTCCCTGTAAATAAAACTTGTCCTGGTACCTATTCTTCCACAAAATGGAAAAGAGAAACCCCATATATATATATATATATATATATATATATATATATATATATATATATATATATATCAATCACTCTGTCTGTCTGTCTGTCTGACTATTATTTATCTATCATCTATCTATCTATCTATCTATCTATCTATCTATCTCTATCTCTCTCTATGTGTCTTATGTCACTTTTACTGTCTCGTGGGCAGGAGTCACCTGCCCTGAGTCTTTTCATTATTTTTATACTCGGCCTTGTCTATTGTATGGCCTGAGTCTGTCCATGCCCTGCCCTCACACATACACAAAAGGAGGTAAAGACAAGAGGAAGAAAGAGAAAAAGAAACAAATGACTATTATTCACAAAGCACTTTGTTATAATAATACCTTACAAAATGCCCTGTAATTTCTGAGAACCATCCATTGAAGTAGGCATTGTTATGTTCATGTTTACATATTAGACTCAAAGACTTCATAGATCCGTCCAGAAAGCAGGAGAACCAGACTGGGAATCCATGTTGATCTCATTCTAGAGGCAATGGCATGACCAGGACCCTTCCCAAACAATCTGATAAGAATCTTTGGGGATGTTTTTAAAGCACCCATTGTCTTGAAGCCAGAGCCTCAGAAACCAGCCCAAGTTGCTCTTGGGAGCCACAATCAACATTTGCCAATGCAGCCTTACACAGGTTTTGAAATGTGGCAGTCTTTTACTGTACCAATAGCCATCAGTTCTACTGATCAGAAAACCAGATGAATACAATTACCAATCTCTTATACCTTGGACAGGGCAAGGTCCACCAACCGATCACACTGAATTTCCAGCCTTTTATCCAGACACTGTAGAAAACCATATGTAGTCGGAGCTTCTCCAAGCTGTATCAACACTGGGAGTGATACCACATGGAACTGTGTGGGGTTCTCTACAACATGAGGCCCATGGGGACCCTTGTTTCAATTTGTTATGGATGAACAAAGTACAGAGAGGCAGACTTCCCTCCCTAGAAATGAGAAGTAAGATCTGACCATCAGGGAAATCTGTCTTCATCTGACAAATGGGTCAGGATAGCATAGGAACTTTCTGGTGACTCCCCTGGGCAGGTCAGATCTAAGGGCCTTGTTCATAAAGATATTATGGTTCAGTTAATGAGACTTGGTGTGGCACTAACCATCTTGGTAGAAACAATAATGGCTGATTGTTGTGGATTTTCCTGGGAAGTAATGAAACTGAACTGCCAGCCAAAAAGTCTGAGGTATTTGTCTACACTTTGTGTGTTCTATACAAAGACCTGCAAAAGGTGAGGCTCCAAAGACTGGGGAGAAGTCTAAATGTTCATCAGCATCTGCTAGAGAGAAAATGTAGATACACACGCTCACACGTGGGAATAGCATCCAACCATCTAAAGAGGGAAATCCAGTCATTTGCAACAGAGTGATGAACGTGGAGGACACAGCAGAGAAATCAGGCAGAAAACAACTGCGTCATCTCCTTCAGTGTGGGATCTCAAACAGTTAAATGCCCAGAAGCAGGGAAGTGGTTGTCAGGGTCTAAGGGGAGGCAGAAATGAGGAGATGTCCAAAGGTGCTGTGGGAGGGTCTGTATGGCAAATGTGCTGCTCTGATTGGTCAGTAAATAAAACACTGATTGGCCAGTAGCCAGGCAGGAAGGATAGGTGGGACAAGCAGAGAAGAGAATTCTGGGAAGTGGAAGGCTGAGTCAGAGAGACACTGCCAGCCGCCACCATGACAAGCAGGTGAAGGTGCCGGTAAGCCACGAGCCACGTGGCAAGGTATAGATTAATGGAAATGGATTAATTTAAGCTGTAAGAACAGTTAGCAAGAAGCCTGCCACGGCCATACAGTTTGTAACCAATATAAGTCTCTGTGTTTACTTGGTCGGGTATGAGCGGCTGTGGGACTGGCAGGTGAGAGAGATTTGTCCTGACTGTGGGACAGGCAGGAAAACTCTAGCTACACAAAGGTACGAAGCTCAATTATGCAAAATGAATTAGTTCAGGAAATCTATATTATAGTAGGTTGACAAGTTAATATAGCATTATATACTTGAAATCTGCCTTAAATGTTAGCATTCCCCACACAATAAAAAGAAAAGAAAGAAAATGGCACTGTAGTGATCTGAATGAGAAGTGTCCCCTACAAGCTCATGTATTTGAGCTCCTGGTCCCCAGTTAGTTGTACTGTTTGGGGATGTTATGGGACCTTTAAGAGGTACAGCATTGATGGAGGAAGTAAGGCACTGGGGGTGGGTTTTCGGGATTTATAGCCTACCCCACTTCCCATTCATGCTCTCTGCTTCCTGTGTGTGGATAAAGATGTGATCATCCTGCTTTCTGCTCCTGCCATCTTGCCGTATCTTCCTGGCCCTCATGAACTCTCTCTGGAACACTTCTCTAAGTTGCTTTTGGTCAGAGAATTCTTTCACACACAGCAACAAAAAAGTAACAAACACAATTACTACATGGGATGGTGAGTATATTAAGCATTTTTACTGAGGTGATCACTTCTGATGATGCTGTGGCTCTTAGTTAGGTCCACCACTGGATGGTGCCACACTCATGAGTACATGGATAGCATAAATGGACTCAAGTGCGTTATTTTTAAAAGTACATGAAGTTGGGAGTGAGTAAGGAGGTAGAGGAGATATCTGGGAAGGATTTAGGGGGAAGAATAAGGAATGTATATGATCAAAATATATCGTAAAAAGTTCTTGAATAATTAATAATTAAAATATTATGCTTTTTAAAAGAAAAAAATAAGAGAAACTTGTGTCTTGCTGTTATTAAAAGTGATGATGATGGAGATGATGATGATGAAGATGATGATGATGATGATGATGGGCTGGGGAAGATGGCTCAGTGAATAGGGGTGTTTGCCACTGAGCCTGATGAGCTGAATTTAATCCTCAGAACCCACATGGTGGGAGGAGAGAACCAAATCACACAAGCTGTCCTCTGACCTCCGCTCACACACCATGGCACATGCGCCACATGCATACACATGTATACAAAATAAATAAATAAAGTCATAACTTTAAAAAAAGAAGGAAGAAGAGAAGGAAAGGAAAAGAAAAGAAAAATCTGTGCAACCTCCATAAGGAGTCTGGAAAACCAAAGCATGTTTACAACCATGTGTCATTTTCCCAAAACTTCAAGAAGGGGCAGGTAGAAGAGGAAGAGTTCTTCAGGGACATAATACACAGAAGATGGGAGAAGAGCGTCCCAACCGCCCGGGGAACCCAGGGGGCAGGAGCACAGGGCTGAAGGTGTTTGTTGGCACACAAGCCCACAGTTAGCTACCAAAACGGAAGTCGAGCCAGGGGACAATACTGTTTATATACAGAAAAGGACAGCAGTTATGACACAGGATAGGACTGATGCTCACACTCTTGATTTTGAAGATAGTAGCCAAAAGCCACCTCACGAAGACGAAAAGTTTGGCAGAGTAGAAAGCAGGGGGTGAATTCCTGATCAAACAAGAAGAGATCAAACAAAAAAGGAGAGCTGAAGGGAGAGCGGGCCTCTGACCCTCCCTGGCAGATGGTGTCTCACAGGCTAGAAAGTGGTAAAGAACTGGGGACCGGGACCTGGGAGGACAGCAGCTCTCAAGCAGAAGTGACAAGCAGAGCAGTCTCGATGGGGAAATCGGAGAGAAACGGTGGGACTTAAGCTGAGTGTGTGCCCATGCTTGCAACACCTGGTACTTGGGAAGTAGAGGCAGGAGGATCAGGAGTTCGAGGTAAAGGCCAGACTGGGCTACAAGAAACCCTGTCTCAAAAATTCAAAAGAACAAAGAGAAAAGAATTATGAAATGTCAAGAACCCCAGAGAAGTTTCTAGAGATGGTTGCATAAAAAAATAAAATCAGGTGTAGTGGCCTACACACTTAATACCAGCACTCGGGAGGTAGAGGCAGGTGGAACTCTATGCGTTCTAGGCCAGGTCTATATAGTAAGACCCTGACTCAAAAAGAAGAAAAAGAAGAAGAAGAGGAAGAAGAAGAAGAAGAAGAAGAAGAAGAAGAAGAAGAAGAAGAAGAAGAAGAAGAAGAAGAAGAAGAGGAGGAGGAAGAAAGGAAAAGGGCAGGGCTAATAAAGATGCCCTAATGACCTCAGTTCAGTTCCCATGTCCTACATGGTGGAAGAAGAGAACTGACTTCTGCAAGTTGTCCTCTGACCTCAACGTGCATTCATTCTCTCTCTCTCTCTCTCTCTCTCTCTCTCTCTCTCTCTCTCTCTCTCTCTCTCACACACACACACACACACACACACACACACACACACATACACACACAAATATATATAAAATGAAAGAATTTTTTTGAAGAAATAAGAAATGTAATGATGTGGGGAGGATGATGACGACTTGGTGGATAAAGGCATTTACCATTTACTACACAATCTTGATGACCTGAATTCAATCCCTAGAATCCAGTGTCTTATATCAGTCTCCTTAAAGAGAAAACATTCCATCTAAGGGAAGCTCTGAGGAAGACCCCTTAAGACCCAACTTGTTACAAAGGAGGGGGCATATTCCAGCCCAACAAAAGCACCTGAAAACTCAAAAAGTAAACAAACAACTTAATAGCTTCAGGAAGTCCCTGAAACTGATTAAATTCACCAGGCTTTTCCCTCTCTACACATTTATAAGCCATGAAGAGTGTTGAGCAACACTCTCAGGCAAGCTGAGCCACCTGGAAGAGGCATTCCAACTTGTAAGCTGCCTGCAAGTTGTGCAATATGATACAGGGTGACAGATTTCGTGGCGGTCACCCACGCTGGGGTGGGCTTTTGTTGATGCAACTGTCTTGGGTCATTTCTGCTCCTCAGTCACCTTTTAGCTGTGCTTCTCTAAGTAACCCCAATAAGCTCATTGGTTCACCAAGCTGGGCTTAGGCGATATTCTTACTTTAGCCTGCCATTGACTCCCTAGCAGGGGCGAGTAGACACTTGTTCACATCTTCCCAGGAATCACGTGTCATACAGCACCACATAAAGATGGAAAGAGAGAATTGGCTCCACAAAGGTACTGTCTGAATTCCACATGCCTACCATGGCACGTGCGTGCACACAAGCACAATGATAATACATTTCTAAATTTTTTGTTGAAGAGAAAATATAAAGAAATTGGATGCAAAATTCTAGAGCATGCTAGAAATGTAAAGGAAAAAAAAGAGCAATGCTAAAATTAAACGAGAGGAGTGGATAGATTTATATTGGCATGGTTAGATGGATAATAGAGGGACTTTTATGAAGTTGTTTCCAGGAGAAATACAGAAGAAGAATGTTAGTGGGATGCTTCCAGCATGCCAAGAATAATAAAGGGACGCATGAGTTATCAGCCAACAGCCCATAGCAAGAGAGAAGTATGTCCAAGCTGTGTGCAGAGAAGTGCTCCAGGCTGCCGAATCCTCCTCTGGCCCCGTGAGCACCTCTTCTGGGTGGCTGTGGGGAGGAGGGTGACAAGGTACATGAAATGGTACTTACTTTTCCTTTGGTCCTATTAACAGACATTTTCAGAGACAGCTAGTGAAAACCCCGTTGCCTGATGCTGAGAAGATGCAAAAGGAAACACGGAACCTCACTAGATACTTTGACAAAAACAGAAAGGGTAGAGTGGACACTGGACATAGAGAGCTGGCCAGATAAGACAGGGCAGCCATGAAGTCTGAAGACAGTCTGACGCCATGAAGAGAGGGACAACATGAATAGAATTGGAGACATAAAGGCCAATGAAACATGTCTGAATATTCCCACCAGGTACAGTGATTTAGGCCTGTAATTCCAGTGACTTGGGAGGCTGAGGTAGAGAACTCACCAGTTTAAGCCATGCCTGGACTACAGAGCGAGTTCAAGCCTAGCCTAGACAACTTAGCAATATCTTGTCTCAAAAGAAGAAATTTAAAGGTGACATGGGGTGAGCTGTATGGAGTGGGCGAGGGATATAGTGTCCCACTGGTGGAACACTCCCCTGACATGTGGGAGGTTCTAGGCTCAATCCTCAGTACCACCACCACCACCACCACCATCACCATCACCATACACACACACACACACACACACACACACACACACACACACACACACACACAGAGTTAATGAATGTTTTCTTTGGACGGGAATGAAATAGAGAAGGGCTCAATTCTGAGTGTCTTCCCAGCAGGCTATCACGTGTTCTTGTGTGTTTGCATACTCTGAGCCTCATTTACCTCAACTACAAAATAGACAGATGTCTGTCTATGACAAGGCACCATCTGACTGTCACCATAACAGAGTAAGGGACATCGGGTTCACTCTTCTGACATCAACAGTAAAGTAACACATGCATATGACACAGCTCTTTTTGGTGGCCCATTGTGGATGGATGGAGATGCAACCTTTCAAAGAAGAAAGCCCTACAAGGCAGGGCCTTCCTCTACTCTAACCACAGTGCAGGGAGGTAGAGCCCACAGTGAGGATGGAAGAAAGGAGACCAAATGTCGGGGTTTCTCTGAGGATTGATGCTGTAGGGCAGAGTGCAGGGGGAGGATGGAGCTGCACAGAGCAGGCATCTGCCTGGGGAACACCTGTGTCTCCAGTGGAAACAAGTTGCACACGTGCAGGTAAAACTCCATGGGGCCAGGAGAGAACAGATGCTAGGAGCTGGGTACTGAACAGGAATTCCAGGGTCACCGAGTCAGGCAAGACATCAGTGTTCTCAGTGGCCATGGCAGAGAGAACCCCATGGCACTCTAGTACTCAGCAGAGATCCAAGGGGCCTCCCCTCTAGACTTGTTCACCAGGAAAAATGCAATACTCTTTCAAAGAAGACAATAAAATCCATGATGTTTAGTACCTAATAAAAAATTACAGGACACCTACAACAAAGAAATAAAACAGTAAATAGAAAGAGTCTTGGAGGACAAGGTCAGATATAGTAGTGTATCAGTTCAAGGTCATTCTCAACTATATAGTGGTTCAGGGCCAAGCCATCTCAAATAAATGAATAAAGAGAGGACACTGATCAAATTAGCAGACAAAGACTTTAAGGTAATTACAAGAAATTTAAGGAAAAAGTTCAGACATGAGCAATTGGTAGATGGGCAATCTACTCTGAAAAAGAAGCACAAAAATTATAGTATAAATAACAGAATATCAAACATTATTAAAAAATATGCCTATGCCCATGACGTGGGGATGAAGCAACTGTAAAATTAGGATTTGCAGAGGTTTTCAGCAGATAATAGACAAAAGATAATTAAAGCAGGGCTCTGGTGTGATATTTGTGAGGAGCCCAGGGATGGAGCAACAGCAATATCCTATCTGAACATATCATCTCCACGAGCGTTTGTAGAAAATGACAGAGAGGTGACCATGAGCAATTCAGTTCAGCTCAGCATTTGCCTTCTGACTCCAGGCTCTGTGTCAATATCAAAACCACTAAGACTGGGGCTGGAGCGATGGCTTAGAAACACTGACTGCTCTTCCAGAGGACCAGGGTTTGGATCCCAGCACCCACACGGCAGCTAACAACCATTTGTAACTCCAGTTCCAAGAAATCTAACATCCTCTTCTGACCTCTATGGGCACCAGGCATGTACATGGCACACAGACATATATGCAAGCAAGACACACATACCTATAAAGTAAACTAAAATTTAAAAACATTACTAAGAGCAAACTGGGGAAAGAGACACAGAAAACAATGAGGAGGTAGTCAGTGTAATTTTGCTCCTTGGATCCATATAACTTTAAGCAAATCACTTACCCTATTACAGTTACCCACAACACAAGGACACAACAACTAAATGACAAGATTGCTGTGAGCAGTCTAGGAATAATCTTAAAAGTGCCTACCACACAGCCTAGACTATAATAAGTGCACAGCTCTCTACCTGAGAACAGACACAGTAGAATCCAGGCGACAGGTGGGATCTGACTCTGCACTATCCCCGCCCCCACTCAGGGTCTTACTTCCCCCAGGAAAATGTATCCCAGCATTCCAAAGCCATGCCCTAGAAATAGGTGAAGAATCACCACGTGTCATGAGAGATACAACTATGACTTCAGAGATGTGAACCGTGGGAGTGTGTCTTGTATGTGAATGGTAGTTAGGAAAAATGTTGAAGAATGGGTGTGTAAATACTTGTCTCAGCTCGACATTTATGAAGCATCTATTGTGTATAAGGATGGTAAAGATATTGTTTCAACCTGCTATCTATTTCTATAACAAAATACTTGAGATTTATACAGATAATTTATAAAGAATCAAAGTTTATTTGGTGCATGATTGTGCAGACTGGGAAGTCAATGACACCATCTAGTAAGAGCCTCCATGCTGACTGTCACGTGATGAATGTAGAGGTCATCCACCGGCTTGCGTCTCTCTTTCTCCTCTTATAAAGTTGCTGTGGAGGTTCCCATCCAACTCTGTCTACTCTCAATTACCTACCTCAAAACACCAGCAACAGAAATCTGTGTTTTCAACACCTAAACTTTTGGAGACATATTCAAGCCATACAATGTACATGTAAATACTAAAAGAATATGAAGAGAAGGCACTCAGCCTTGGGGGTTCAGGTAGCTACATAGGCCATGGCTGTTAGCCACCCACGCCAAGATGAGAAGGGCATTGTGGGAGGGGGGGGGAATAGTAAGGTGTGGTCCTAATACAGCAATGTGTGTGCAGGCAATGATAATCCAAGTGTGAATAAGGCTGGGGACTGTGTGTCTGGAGCAGGAGATGGGACAGGTTCTTGAAAGACAAGCCACAAAGTACATAATCCTGACCGCAGTGCATGGGAAGAAAGAGCATGTAAAAGGGAGACCGAGGTCTGCTCTGGTAGTCAAGTGCATCTCTCTGAAAGTGGCCCCCAAGCCAGATTTAATAAGAACCCACCTCCTGTATGAATTTTCCCATGTCTTCTCAAGCACCCTCTGGAGTCTGATACACTAAGTAGACACTCATACTGCTGTTCGTAATTGCATAGACTTCCTTATTCAGAGTCCCATGCATGTGTCACTGCACCCCGTTCTACAGGATTTATCCTCTTACAAAGTAATAAGACTTGTGAGAGGAGCGCCATCGAACGTGAAGGAAAAATATGAATGTCAATAACCACAATCCAGTAAAGTAGAGGTGATAACTCAGCATGTCCAGCATGCTTCTAGACACAGGAAAAGCAGCAATTAATTGTAGGAGTGAGGGGGATACAAATTCCTAGTGAGGAAATACTTGAACTAGATCTAGAAAGATAAATAGGGGTTCACAGATAGATTACAGATATGATAAATGTGAGAAAGGGGGCTGGGGCTGGAGTTGATAGGAAGTTTGACAGCCGTCCCCGAAGCCTTGGGCTTGATCCCCAACACCCCATAAACTGGGCATGGTGGTGCACACCTGTGATCCCCTCACTCAAGAGGTGGAGGCAGGAGGATCAAAAGTTTTAAAGTCATCCTCAGCTGCATAATGAATTCAAGACCTGGGCTATTGAAGAGCTTGTCTCTAAATAAATAAATGAGAATGGGAGAACAGCAGAAGCTTGAAGTGTGGTTGTTCAGCCAGAATCCCCTACCTAACAGCCTTGTTTGTTTGTGACAGACTGGGCTCATAATCACCTTTCTGCTCCCTCGGTCCCTTGAGTACTGGGATTTCAGATGCACACAGCAAGGGGGCTTTTACGGCTTCCAATGCCCAAACTACAGTCTGAAACCATTAAAGCAGGCTCTCTGGGAAGCCAGAGTCAGCATGTATCCATTCCACTGTAATGCTAAGTCCAGACACACTGGGCTAGAAAGAATGGTTTACAGTATCCACAGAAGACAGGCACTTCGAAGTGACCTGCAATCCTCGAATGAACAACCCCCGAGAAAAAGCCCCGCCAAACACTGCCATCAGCTCGTTTCTGCTGTAGATTTTCCCCACCGGCACTCTGCCCTGAGTAAACCCATCATCCAAGTGTGGTCTCCAGGTCAGCAGCATCTGCATCAGAAACTTAGGGAGCCGGGCCCAGCCACTAATGCATACTCAGGGCTGGCAACCACAGCAGCCGCCAGCATCCCATCAACTGGTGGTCATCAGAGGGCAGTGGTCCCTGGCCTACAATCAGAGTGGCGGACGGCCAATACGCAGTTGTTTCTTGTGGTACCAAGAAATGGCTCTGTGGATGGAAGCGTGGGGTTTGGGTTCTCGCCTCTTCAGAGCAAATTTGCCGAATAGACCAGAAGATTCAGGATGTGGATGTGCCTACACGAGTTTCCTTTGGAGGGATGGATAAGACTAGGGGTCCCAGGGTCTTCCCCAAAGGCACTACTGGGTCATGGCCTTATCCAACCCCTCCTTCGAAATCTCCAGACTATCTCTGGAAGGAAAAGAAAAAAAAAATGAAAGAAATACCGAAGGAAATAAGCTTCCAGGGCAGAAATGGAAATTGCCTTTCTCCCTAGACCAAACTAGTCAGGTGGAAACAGAATCCACACAAGTGACCGGCCAACCTTGGAGGAGTTTGGGCCTGGAATGTGCTGGACTTCCGAGTCTCCACTCGCTAGAGGATTATCTGCCACACAACTTGACAGTGCAAGTTCTTTGAGGGTTTTCCCACCTCCTTTCAGCTCTACCATTCTGCCCTGAAGTTCGGGACCTGTGGAGTCCTAGCCACCCGCCTTTCCCAGCCCTTGCTTTGGTGAATAAAAATCCCCAAGGACTAGAATAATTGACTTCATAGCGTGTTTTTAGCGCCACCTGGCGACCACAATTGAACACCACAGTTTCCTTCCGTGTGTGTCCCGTGTGTTTGTGAAAGGCTCCAGACAGGGAGAGCTAGATCTCCTGTCTTTTCACAAGCACAAAATATAAGCAAGCCACGGAGTTTTTTTTTTTCTAAATTAACAAGTATTTAATATGTTTCTGAAACGACGTTTCTCTAACAGACAAACAGCATCAGGAAAGAACTTTCTGGTCTGCAAATCTCTGGCCGATGGTACCCTGTCCCTCACGCATGAGTCCTGGGGTCCTCGTGCGTAGGAGACTTAGAGTGCCCTTGACACTCATCGGGGTTCCATAGCCGTGAAGCACAATGGTGAGCAGCTGCGGCACCTAGCGGGACGCACTGATACTGGCTAGGTATGAATTCAGGATGCTAACAAGTCTACTCTCTGGACCACTAAAAGCTGTAAGAAGATAAATTCATAAACGCAGATCAATCAAGATGGGAAATCATTCAAGTAATCCCTGAGAGGACAGAAAAAGAGACGGAAAACACAAAATAGAGAACAAACAGCAGCCATCGTGCTACGTGGATAGGAAAAGTCATAATGAAACCCATGGTTTTGTATGCTAACTAAAAAAATTAATTTAAAAAAAGAAGAAAAATGCAGAGCTCCAAATGAGACCGTAGGTTAGGAGCTGCCTCTGTGTGTGTGCTTCAGCAAAAGAGAAACATCAGACTAGGAAGACAGGCGGGCCTGGGAGATGGCTTGCCGCACAAGCCAGATGACCTCCAGAACTTGTGTAGAAGGCCAGGCATGGCTGTGCATGTTATCCCAGTGCCAGGGAGGCGGAAACAAGTCCCTGGGACTCACAGGCCAGCCAGTCCAACCAAATCCATGGCCTTGCTCTTCAGGGAGAGATACTGCCTCAAAAACATAAACTAAAGAGCAATTAGGTAAGACACTCAAATCGGCCTCTGGCCACAACACATCTGGAGAAAGAGAGAGAGAGAGAGAGAGAGAGAGAGAGAGAGAGAGAGAGAGAGAGAGAGAGAGAGAGAGAGAGAGAGAGAGAGAAGAAAATAGTCCATAAGCCAGCCATGGAAGCAGCTCAGGGTCTTGCTCAGCCATCCTCAGAGAGGTTTCCTCCTGCAGCAGATGGGAACAAATATGGAGACTCACACCAGACGATGTGCAGAAAGTGAAACACTTGGAACACTCAGCCCTAAGGGGTTTGTCTCTATCAAATCCCTCCCCTCAAGGCTGGGGCAGCTCCTCAGAAGAGGAGGCAGAAAGAGCCAGAGGGGTGGAGGACCCTAAGCAGGCAGGTTGTTTGAAGCACAGCAGGACTGATGCACATAAGTCCTCACAGAGACTGGGGCACTATACTCTGACCTGTGTGGTCTGCACTAGATGGAGCCGTAGACCTGAAAGGAGAAGCAGACACAGGACCCCACCCCTAACCCAGACGCTATCTACAATCCCTCACCACTTGCAAATGAGAATTTGTTTTTCTCCAAGGGAGTCTCACTCGGGGAAACAAACTACTCTTGGGGTAGGCCCTGTGCCCAGAGGTGAATGGCCTGGGAAGGTGAGCTCTCCCGCAACTTTGGAGGTTCCCTGTCTCATAATGTCATGTCAGAGCTCGCTCTTTCTTTCTTTTAAATTTTATCTTCTTTATTCTCATTTTTTTTTTTTGTACAGGTCCTTTGCGTATAGATTGTGACTTCTAGTTTAGTGTATTTATGGGGTGCCCAGGTGTGGGAACAAGTGGGTCTCTGTGTCTGTCTGTTTCTTGTGCCTTTTCTTGGGCTCTTTTCCTTCTGTCTCTTTGTTTTGTCCTGTTCCGATATGTTTCTTTTGTTTTATCTTATTATATTTTGTTGTATTTTATTATTATCCCTTATAGGTCTGTCTTCTAATGAGACAGGAGGGTGGAACTGGAGGGGAGGAGGTGTGGGAAGGAGATATGGGGAGGATTGGAGGGGGAAGAAACCACAATCAGATATATTACACGAAAAAGAAATTCTATTTTCAATAAAAGAAAGAAATAAGAATGGGCAAGAGACTTATTCAGAGAGAAAAATAAAACCAGATTTTACAAAGGCCTTTAAACGTGAAATTCACTCATAATAAAAGAAATGCAAATCAAAAAAGAAAATCGACTTCTTTCCCAAGAGAGGGAAGAGCTTGGGAAATCCACAAAAGGAGTAGGAACAGCAGGAAAGTGTGGAGAAACTGAAGGTGATACACTGAAGTCCAGCAGCTCCCGCTGCTCAGCTCCCCACCAAGGGGGAAGAAGCTGCAACCATATCCAAAACTAAGACAGGCCCCCCCTGGTGAAAAGAGACAGGAAGTCCCGCCCACAGGACAAGCCCGCTGCCCTCACAAGACTCAGATCCGGGTGTGGGCTTGCTGAGACAATGACTTCTCTAGCGGGTTGGGTCATGGATAGAGAGGAGTGTGTCCAGGTACCATCTTGAGAGGGACTCTATTGTTTAAAGCGAAGCTACAGTCGGGAAGTCTGAATTCCACCTGTCACAGGCTCAGCAGGGCAGGGGAGAAAGCTGTGGAAAGCAGGGGAGCCAGGCACCTACGACTTAAGCTTCAACCTGGAGCAGTAGCAGAGAGCTCTCTCATGGGACACCTTCAAGCCTAAAACGTCAAGTAGAGGAGGCTGAGCCCAGGCAGTGAAGCGTACAGGGAAGGACAGAATACTCTCTTGGGTGCCTGGAGACCAACCTCACCAACTGAGAGTTAACTGTCGAGTTTGATGCTCTGGAGCCTGAGGTCAGCAGGTGGTCAACCTCCAGAGCTGTATAGCTGCCGTGAAGTCCTCTGCTGTAGGGTCTGAGAATTCCAAAGCCCCAGTGGATGGTGTGGTGTCCACAGCTGCATCCTTCCTGCAGGATGATGGAAGCTTAGCGGGCGGTGCTGTGGTCACCTCCCCTGTTAACAGACCTCCTGAGAGACACTCCCCAGCTAGGACATTAGCCACCCTAGGCTATACAAACCAGGGCATATCAGGACAGGGAGGGACCCTGCCGAGCCCACAGACTACAAAGCTAAGTGTGGCTAGCAGAGAGGGTCCCCTGGTAGAAAAAGAGAAGCCACTAAGATGAGAGCATCTCTGGGGACACCAGACACCTAATACAGGATTATCCATCAACAGCATAAATCTTAGAAAAGGCTGGAGCCCAAATGTTCCACCGGCCCTGTCCCCTGGATATAACTGGAAGTCATCAATGTTCAAGGACTTAGAAGAAACTCTCCCAGCACTTCATTGCCTTCCTTCTTCTCCTCTGCCTTTGAGGTCCCCCTTGTTTTTGTCTTACTGCATGGTTAGTACTATTTTTACATCATGTTTTTTTAGTTTTTGTGTTTAACTTGTGTTTTCCCCTTGTCTTGGTGACTTTTCTATTGCTGTGATAAGACACCATGACCAGGGCAATTTATAGAAGAAAGAGTTTATTGGGGGCTTACAATTCCAGAGGCTGAGTTGAGACCATGATGGTGGGGAGCATGGCGGTTGACTGTGGTAGTATTGTGTTCCCCAAAATATTGTGCACCCTAATAAACTTATCTGGGGTCAGAGAACAGAACAGCCACTAGATACAGAGGCCAGAAAGTGGTGGCACTCACACCTTTAATGCTAGCACTCCAGAGGCAGAAATCCCTCTGGATCTCTGTGAGTTCAAGGCCACATTGGAAACAGTCAGGTATGGTGACACATGCCTTTAATCCCAGAAAGCGAGCCTTTAATCCCAGGGAGTGATGGCAGAAAACAGAAAGATATATAAGGTGTGAGGACCAGAAACTAGAAGCATTTGGCTGGTTAAGCTTTCAGGCTTTTGAGCAGCAGTTCAGCTGAGATCCATTGGGATATGAGGACACAGAGGCTTCCAGTCTGAGGAAACAAGATCAGCTGAGGAATTGGCAAGGTGAGGTAGCTGTGGCTTGTTCTGCTTCTCTGATCTTCCAGCGTTCACCCCAATACCTGGCTCAGGTTTGATTTTATTAATAAGACCTGTTAAGATTCCTGCTACAGTTGACAGGCAGGCATGGTGCTAGAGCAGTCACTGAGAGCTCTCACCTGATCTGCAGACACAAGCCAGAGTGAGAACTGACTGGGAATACCATGGGCTTTAGAAACCCCAAAGCCCACTCCCAGTGACTCATCTCCTCCTACAAGGCACACCTCCTAATCCTTCCCAAACAGTTCTACCAACTAGGGACCAAGCATTCAAATCTATGAGCTTCTGGGGCTATTCTCATTCAAGCCAGCACAATCATTCTAACTTTGTTTACATAATTTTTTCATTATTGAGTAATTTTACTTATTTATTTTCTTTAGGGATTCTCTGTGCTTTATTTAAAATAACAACAACAAACAAAAACAAAAACTCTATTAAAAATATTCAATAATATTTTGACTTAATTGTATTTTTAAAGCTATTGTGCCTTTGTTTTTCATTCTCCTATTTATATTATATAATTTTCTTTGCAAATTTTCTCATTATTAGGAAGTCCTTTTTCATTTTCTTTTTTTAAAACTCTTGCTCTCTCTCCTTCATTCTTTATGCCTCCTCTTCTTTTTCCTTTCAATTATTTAACCTCACTTATCTATTTTTCCTCTCCCTTTCCTGCCCTTTCTCTCTCTGTTTACTAGTCCCACGTTTACATTAAAAAACCTTCAACTTCATAGCACACTCTACTTTCTCTTTGCCATGTTCTCTTTATAGTAATGAAATGACATATCAGCATGCACTAATTAATCCTAATTGATTATTTCTAAAGCAATTTGGAGGTGTTGCTCCTATCAGAGTTTGTTTTCTCCTCTCCAAGTGGTACTAAGAATTCAACCCTAAAGGGTGGCCTGACCACTAAGAAGATCCTCAAATAAAACGGAGAGATGTCTAAATCAATAGATGTTCACACTGCAACACAGAAACATAAGAAACATAAAAACATAAGGCAACATGACCCTTTAAAAGACTGTAACTCAACTACAGATTCAAAACCATTGAAGTAGGTAAAATGTCCGGTGAATATAATGGTTAGTATTATCATCTTGACAGAATCTAGACTCACTTGGGAGCAGGACCTGAAGGCACACTTGTGAGGAATTATTTAGACTAAGGTTAGCTTCCCATGTGTCTGTGAATGATTATCTAGATTAAGGTTAGCCTCTAATATATCCATGAGAGGTTGTTTAGACTAAGGTTACATGCTGGTGAAGGATTGTCTACACTGAGGTTAGCCTCTGTATGTCTGTGAGGAATACTGCCACCACCAGCCTTGTGAGATTGTCACAGGAACAGAGACTTATTGGGATGCTGATCCATGCTGCATCAGGGGCACAGGGAGAGTGAGACTCAATGATGCCCCTTGATAGTTCCACTACCTCTGCTCTAACACTCCTTGCTGTGACCAGCTTCACACAAAACATACTGTACACTCAAGCTCATTCCCACACATTTCACAGTAGCCAGGATGTATGAATCATGTTAACTGTCCATCGGCCACTGAATGGACAGAGGAATTGTGATACACACACGACATGGAATCTCAAGAAGGGAGAAATCTGGTGAACTGTGATAGCATGGATGAGTCTGTGTGTACTGTGCTAAGTGAACAAAGCCAGCACAGGGAGAGAAATGCTACCCAGCCTGCCTCCCACAGACTTGTGTCAGGCAGAGGCTGGGGGAAGGGGACACTTGGTTAAAGGCACAATCGTTCAGTTTGACAGTGATCACTGTGCAGACTGATGACTCATTGCAATGAATAATTCATTCTATGCTTCAAAACAGATGAGAGTGTAGATTTTTTAAGGAGGTAACTTGTGAATTAGCCCGATTTAATCAATATACATTACAAACACATATCAAAGCATGACATTGATCTGACATGGGGATGCATGTCTATAATCCCAGCCCTTAAGAGCAGAGGCAGGAGGATCACAAGTTCAAGGCCAGCTTGGGACATATAATATAACCCTGTCTCAAAAAGCTGACAAAACAATAGACCATTGCGTTGTATCCCACCAATATATACAATTATTACTTGTCAATGGAAAACCACAAAAACTGAAGCCAGGCCTCATGGCACAGTCCTGAAATCCCAGCCACTCAAGAGGCTAAGTTCAAGACTAGCTTGAGCTTCTGCATGATTCCAAAGCTAGCAAATTAGATCCTCTTTTAAAAGAAAAAAAAAAAAAAACCCTGGGACTGGAGATACAGCTCAATCAGGGAGCTCTTGCTCCACACCTGTAAGGCCCTGGTACTGAAAACAGAACAGAAAAAAGAATGAAGTAAGTCACCACTGATCCTCACACTACATCCTACTCTTTCTTTATTACATCAATTGATAGGAAAAGTCCTTCTTAACTGTGGACAGAACAAATACTGGATTGCATGAAATGGAAAAGTGAGCAGAGCCCTGGCATGTATGCATTCATTTCTCTGTATTCCCGATTATGAGTGCGATATGACAAGCTGCTCCAAGTGCCCATTGCCTTAATTTCCCTTCTACGATGGGCATCTTGAACTGTGAGCGCAAATAAGCCCTTTTCCTTTTATGTTGTTGTTGCCAAAGCACTCTGTCACAGCAAAAGGGAAAGAACGAAGATAAATATCTCAAAAGTTTACCAACAAAAATGACTAATGGTCTCAAAAAGGACACTATTTAAGCACGTGGATGAAGTAAGGAAACGAGTACGGACATGTAGAGGAAAGCTAACAATGTAGAAGAGAAAGTTGCCAAAATGGATGAGAAATTAGCAATATGAATGGAAAAAGTCAGCAAAATGGGAGAGAAATACAATAAAAAATTCAAATTCTGTAAAAAAGGAAAATGTTGGAAACAAAAAGTACAGTGAATAAAATAAAAGGCACAACGGTCATCATCAGCATTAGCGGTACAGTTGGTAAGGCAGGAGAGTGAATCACAGGGATGAAGTACAAGGTTGAGACGTATTACATTCAGATATAAATAAAGAAAAATAAATAAATAAGCAGGACCACAGCATCTAAGAACTCTGGGGTACAATACAGAGATCAACCTTAAGAACAGAATCCACAGGCTAAAAAAAGGAGCTGAGATGTTGATAATAATAGGAATGAATCTACTAAATGGAATTCCTTATTCTCAGCATTTTGACCATTGTGGTTTCTGTGTTAATCACCATCTACTGCAAAAAGACGCTTCCCTGATGAAGGTTGCTGATCCACTAACTTACAGGTATAACGATAAGTCTTCAGGAGTCGGTTTAATATTATGTCTATTTAGGTGAGTAATAGTAATAGGTTCTTTCTTAGGGCCTATGACCTCTAGCCACAGGTCCTTGGCCCCTGTAACTGTCCCCAGTATGGATTTCCACTTATGGAGCAGGCCTTGGATTCAAATCTTGGAGAACAGCCTTGACTGCCCTCCCTATCTGAAATAGATGACAGCTATTCCAATGACATCACTGCCTGGTGTACAGTGGTCCCTCAAAAAATACTGTAGTATTTATAAATGTAAATGGGGGTGGGCGTGTGCTCAATTCCCTGAAGACATTTAAAGGAATCCTAGCATTCCAATGCAGAACCCAGGAAATATTTTCCCATGGAAACACTGTATTCTACCTAACAGTCCTTAAGATTCTATGGGTTTCACGCTTTAGCTTATTCCTTCTAGTTAAATGGCCTCTCCCGGCCTAACCTGACCAAACTAACCATCATGAAGAACTTCAATGCAAGGGGAAAATGTGAGTTCTAAACAAATCACTTATTTAAAATACAACCCATTCTTAAACTTGTTTTCTACAACTTTGTGCTATAAGAGACAACAGTGAATCTGCCAAAGTGATATACAGCAGAGAAACCACCAACCTTGCTGAGCAAAATCCTTGGGCAAGAGGAGAAGCTGGTCAGGATACTCAGGCCAAGGGTGGGAGGAAAGGAACGTTGTGCAGAGAAGTAACCATGTGGATCCTCATGAGGTAGGATGTTCGCTAGGAGGTCATCATCAACACCCTAGTTAGTATGCGGAGGCTGGGGAGGAGCCTTTGAAAAAGCTTCAAACCAAGGAAACACCAGGTCCTAAGAGAAATGCCAAGGGGGTCAATAAAATCAAAGCTTTTTAGCCAGAAACTTAAGAGTGGGCCCTTGGGTCTGCAGAACGGTTTCAATCGTGGCTTCAACTGTAGCCTGGGAAAAAGAACGCATTTGTGCTGCAAATGTAGAATTTTTTTTCTTAACACTCCCTAAACATGCTAGTTACTTTTCCACTGCTCTTACCGGACACCTGAAACAATGAGCGAAGGAAGATTTGCCTCTGTTCACGGTTTCCAAGGTCTCAAGCCAGAGTCACTTGGCTCAGTGCTCCTAGGCCAGTAGTGAGACACAGTATCATCCAGGAGAGTGTGTGATAGAGGAAGTTCACCTCCTAGCAGACAGGAAGTAGAGAGAAAGAAACACTAAGGAATCTCCCAAGGATCCACCCTCAACGACCTTCCTTCAGCTGGCCCAAACCCTTAAAGGTTTTAATATCTCCCAAAGTAGCAGCATCAACTGGGGACAAGGTCCTCAACATGAGCCTTTGAGGGGGGAGCTTCATATCCAAATAGCAACACAAAACAATCCAGTATAACAACTATTTGCACAGCATGCACATTGTATCTAATGTTATAAGTGATTTAAGGATAATTTAAAAAGGAGGCCGTGTGCCTACCATTTGCAAATACTTGGATATCAGAATTTGGTTACCCAGCAGGAGTCTGAATCAGTTCCCTTGCAAGGTACTGAGGGACAGCTGTCCATCTGGGATGTAAGTAGTAAAGGAGAAGCTGGACCTGAAACTTGAAAATGCAATGGAATCCCAGGAAAAAAATACAAAGACTAAATGTCCCAGAAAGAGAGACCCAAGGCTTTTTCTGTGAATGTGTTCAGTAACATACTGAACAGCAGGACTGACCAAAGCTAAGTGGAGAGGTTTTCATGAGATGCCTCAGATCCTTTAGATGACACTCATGACTTTGCAGTGTGTGACGGTTTGAATGAAAATGACCCCCGTGGACGCGTATATTTGAATATTTGGTCCCCAGTTGGTGGGACAGTTTGTGAAGGACTAGGAGGTGTGGCCTTGCTGGAGGAGGTGTGTCACAAGGGACAAGCTCTGAAGTTCCAAAAGCCCAGACCATTCCCAGTTAGCTCTCTCTCTACCTTGTGATTGTGTCTCGAGAAGTGAGCTCTTAGCTACTGCTCCAGTGCCAAGTCTGTCTGCCTGTTGCCACACTCCCTGCCATGATAGTCAGGGACTATAGCCCTCCGAAACTGTGGCCCCAGATAAACTTTCTTTTGTAAGTTGCCTTGGTCACAGTGTCTTGTCACAGCAATAGAAAAGTCACTAAGACATAGAAGCTAAGGAGAGGGGACTTGGATTTCACGGAGCAGTCTCCTATTGGTGGAAGTATTAAAGCAACTCCATGTAGTTAAAAGGGAGGTTCATTTTGGGGTAACTTACAACAAGTAAAGGGATAGGTTACAGCTTCCGAGAAAGGTGAAGTGCAGTCCAGCTCTGTTCTCTGAAGAACTCTGCTCGGTCTACCACCAGCGTCCAGGATCCAGGAACCAAGAGAGCCAGCACATCTGGATCTTGGGTCTTCAGGGCTCCTGTCTCGGCCCTGCCTCATAGTCATGACAGTTACTGAAGCCTCAATGGGGGTAGTACTTCAGGTCAAAGCTGGAACAGCTACCCACTATGGTCTCTGTATACTGGGGTAGTAAGAGAATAAGACCCAGGTCCACCTGGACAGGGCTGGTCTTTTCTCAACCTCACTGGTTGACACTCCAGCCGACCCACTCATTTGCCATGACTGTGACCACAGGTAAGCCCTAAAATGTCACCAGAATCTTTCATGATGTTCAAACCCAGCTCATAAACAAGAAGTCTCAAGGGTGTGCCCTGGCTTCTCTCCACTAACTCCTGATGGTAGTCACCATGCGTGTCATTGTTCAAGAAGGGTCCTACACATTAAATAGCTGTCACTGTGAGGAGTTCTCCCCATACAGATCAAATCTGGCCCTGGTTCTGCTCTCCGCAGCTCTGAACCTAACTCTGGTTCTTCACCCAGAAAAGTTGTTTCTCCTAAAGCTCTTGTCTGGCAGCCTTAACACTGAGCATTCACTTCATGACAGTCTGTGTTGGCAAAGATGCCTCCTGAGAAGAACCCTGAGGTGAGTCACATCTCCTTGCTCTTCAGGCAAACAGGATGAAAGCAGAGGCCTGGTCAGTGGACTCGAATACACAGAAGGCCAATAAGTACTGAAAGATGAATTCCAAACCTACTACAGGACAGCATGTGCAAGAGTGAGCCAACGTACCCCAAAGGGCCTGCCAACACTTCTGAAGGAGGTGAGAATCAAAGCTGAGGTGGAAAGACTTTACCAGAAGTCGTGGAGAGAGGCGGGTCCCGGATAGAAAGAGTAGTATGAGTGTGAGGACCTATGTTTGCTTTCTTCTTTCTTGTTTCTGTTTTTGTTTTGTTTTGTTTTCAGTACCAGGGCCTTACAGGTGTGGGGCAAGTGCTCTCTCACGGATCTGTATCTCCAGCCCCAGGGTTTTTGTTTGTTTGTTTTTAAAAGGATCTTACTAGCTTTGGAATCATGCAGAAGCTCAAGCTAGTCTTGAACTTAGCCTCCTGAGTGGCTGGGATTTCAGGACTGTGCCATGAGGCCTGGCTTCAGTTTTTGTGGTTTTCCATTGACAAGTAATAATTGTATATATTGGTGGGATACAACGAAATGGTCTATTGTTTTGTCAGCTTTTTGAGACAGGGTTATATTGTCTGTCCCAGGCTGGCCTTGAACTTGTGATCCTCCTGCCTCTGTTCCTAAAGGCTGGGATTATAGACATGCATCCCCATGTCAGACCAATGTCATGCTTTGATATGTGTTTGTAATGTATATTGATTAAATTGGGCTAATTCACAAGTTACTCGCCTCCTTAAAAAATCTACACTGTCATCTGCTTTGAAGCATAGAATGAATTATTCATTGCAATGGGTCATCAGTCTGCACAGTGATCACTGTCAAACTGAACGATTGTGCCTTTAACCTAGTGTCCCCTTCCCCCAGCCTCTGCCTGACACAAGTCAACTCCAAGTCTGTGGGAGGCAGGCTGGGTAGCATTTCTCTCCCTGTGCTGGCTTTGTTCACTTAACACAGTACACACCAGACTCATCCATGCTATCACAGTTCACCAGATTTCTCCCTTCTTGAGATTCCATGTCGTGTGTGTATCACAATTCCTCTGTCCATTCAGTGGCCGATGGACAGTTAACATGATTCATACATCCTGGCTACTGTGAAATGTGTGGGAATGAGCTTGAGTGTACAGTATGTTTTGTGTGAAGCTGGTCACAGCAAGGAGTGTTAGAGCAGAGGTAGTATCATTGAGTCTCATTCTCCCTGTGCCCCTGATGCAGCATGGATCAGCATCCCAATAAGTCTCTGTTCCTGTGACACTCTCCTAAGGATGGTGGTGGTACCACAGTACCTCATCAGCACCACCACCACCACCACCTAGAGTTACAGTAGCCCTTTCTGTGAGCTAGACCCCATAGGGAGCACTTCACCTAGTCCTATGTACATCTATTGGATCCTTACCTCATCAGATAGGTACTGTTTTTAGTGTTCCAGCTTTATAGATGTAAGCCAGGGTATCCTACGAGATTAAAGCTGGAAGCACAGACAGAAGAGATTTGCTAATCAGAAAATACAGGTTCAATTAGAGGCTAAGCAAGTGATTCCATCAAAGGAAAAGAGGACTGGGCTCTGTGTGTGTGTGTGTGTGTGTGTGTGTGTGTGTGTGTGTGTGTATGTATGTGTGTACAAATGTGCACATTTGTGTACATAGACATATATGTGGAGAGGGATCAGGAGGTCAATGTCACTGTCTACCTTAATTGCTCCCCTTTTTCATTTCTAAACTTTTAAGAAATTGTCATTGTGTGTGCACATATAGGGAGGGGCACACGCACACAGCTCATGAGTGGAAGTCAGAGGACAACGTGGTGTAGGTAGTTCTCTCCTTCCACGGTCATATGGGCTCTGGGTATTGAACTCAGGTCCTCAGACTTGTGCAGCAAGTGCCTTGACTCCTGAGCCATCTCAACAACACCCCCCTTGTTTTTTGAAACAGGGTCTCTCATTGCCCCTGGAGCCTGCTGACTCAGCTAAACTAGCTAGCCAGCAAGCCTCGAGGGTCCTCTTGTTTCTGATTCCCCGGGGCTGGGACTGTGCGGCACAAATCTGGATCCTGGGAAATGGAACTCAGATCCATTTGTGTAAGACCAATTGCTAAACGGTCTTATTAATAAAAAAAACAAAAAAAAAAGCCGGGCGATGGTGGCGCACGCCTTTAATCCCAGCACTCGGGAGGCAGAGGCAGGCGGATCTCTGTGAGTTCGAGGCCAGCCTGGACTACCAAGTGAGTCCCAGGAAAGGCACAAAGCTACACAGAGAAACCCTGTCTCAAAAAACCAAAAAAAAAAAAAAAAAACCCGGAGCCAGATATTGGGGTTAAAACTGAGAGCTCAGAGGAATAGGACAAGCCACAGCCAACCTCACCTCACCAACTCCTCAGCCTCCAGAGAGAGCTAATTCCTGTATATCCACGCCTATATGCCTTTCTGTCCCTGCCCTCTCACTTCCTCTCTCAGCTCAGCTATATCACTTCCTCTTCCTGCCCAGCTCTATCACTTCCTGTCTGTCTGTACAGACCTCCATGGTTGTTAGTACTGGGATTAAAGGTATGCACCACCACCCCTGTCTCTGTTCTCAGTGTGGCCTTGAACTCACAGAGATCCAGATGGACCTCTGCCTCCTGAATGATAGGATTAAAGGCGTGTGCTACCATTGCCTGACTTCTGTGCTTACCATAGGGGCTGGCTTTTTCCTCTGATCCTCAGATAAACTTTATTGGGGTACCCAGATAAAAATATCACCACACATTTTACTGGATTTTTTTTTTTTTTTTTTTTTTTTTTTAAGAAAAGGGGAGAACAGTGAGATGAGGTGAAGTAACGTTTTGGATAATTTTCTGTTAGCTCCGTTTAATTCTACAAGTTGCTGAGGGTGAATTTAGTTTGGTGCTTCGAGTCTGGGCATGTGTTAAATTACAAATAATTGGTTCGTGGGGGTCAATCTGTAGTCACAAGCAAGGCTATCATCAGGCGGTCATCCAGAGCTATGAACCTTTCCAGAAAGACAGAATCTCAGGACTGGAAGGGGCTGGATTCTAGCAGTTTTCAGACAGCATTCTTTGTCTGGAAGATAAAGAGTAAGAAATTTGTGTCCACTGAGTGATGAGGCAGAGGCAGGGAGTTTGAGGTCATGAGTTTGAGTCCACCCTGGTGTATAGAGTGAGTTCTAGGACAGCCAGGGCAGTTACACAGAAAAACCCTGTCTCAAGAAACTGAAAAGGAAGAGAGAGAGAGAGAGAGAGAGAGAGAGAGAGAGAGAGAGAGAGAGAGAAAGGAGGCAAGGAGAGAGGGGGAAGGGGGAGAAGGAAGGAAGGAAGGAAGGAAGGAAGGAAGGAAGGAAGGAAGAGAAAGAGAAGAAATTTGTGTCCTCGGCATAAACCTCAGTCTGCAGATGTAGTCACGTGGGCTTAGAGGACTCCTGCACTCTTGGCCTAACCGCAACCATCTCAGTTTTCATTTTCACCCAAATTAGTTATCAGCTGCAAAGAGAAGTTAAACCGCTCACCCTGGTTCCTAGAGCTGGTCTAAGACAGAGCTGAGATATGAATGCAGACAGTCTGGCTATCGCCTTTATTTCTTCAATTAAAAGGCACAGGGGTCAGTCTGGGAACCAGACATTTTGGCACATGGGTGTAATCCCAGAAGCAGAGGCAACAAGATTGCAGTGAGTTCCAGATCAGCCTGAGCGTCCCAACAAGTACCAGGCTAGCCAGGGCTCCGCAGAAAGACCTAGTCTGAGTAAACTAAGAATCAAGCCAGAGCTGTAACTTCCTGGTAATATGCTTGCCTCATTTCTACAAGGCCCTGGATTCAACAGAATTCTACGAACTTGGAGAGAGGGCGGGACACAGCTTTGCAGGTGTGGCATTCCAGTATTATGTCCTGTTGTTTAATGTTTACATTTATTTACTCGGTGTGTGTGCTCACATCATCGCAGCACCTGTGTAGAGGTCAAAGGACAACTTGGAGCTGGTTCTGTCCTTCCACCATGTGGCTCTCAGGGATTAAACTGAGGTCATCAGGCTCGGTAACATTACACAACGAGCCCCCTCGCTGACCCATCATCACTTTTTTGGACGCTGTCTCACACGGTTTTAAATGAAGCAGACACAAAGCATTTTGGGCGAGAGCCCCTCCTAAGGGAGATTTCTCATTCTTTTTACATGTGACTGAATAGTTAATCCTAAACACTCTAAATTTTAGCACACACTTGACTCTACGATAATTTGGGGACCTCATATATCACCTACTGTTACTTCTCCTAAAGTAACGATCACATGTCAACAGCAGTTGGCAGTTTCTGGAACCTCAGCTTTGTGCCCAACACCTGCTAAGTGCTTCCCACCAAAAACAAAAAAAACAAAAAAAACCCACCTCTGTCATTTGGTCCTTACACAACATCAAATGTTTTTGTCTTCTTTTAATATGCCAGGAAACTGAGGCTAGTGTGGTGAAGGAAACTGCTCATATGCTATTTGGGGAGCTAGAACTATGGCTCAGTGGCCACAGCGCTTGCTGTACACTGAAGTATGAGAACTTCAGTTTGGAGGCCCAGAAAAAGCCAGATGTGGTGGCACACATCTGGAACCCCGGTGCAGGGGGCAGAAACAGGCCGATCTCTGGGGCTTGTTGGATAACCAGTCTAGCTGAAGCAGCAAGTCCCAGACTCAGTGAGATGGAGGTGGGGAGGGGAGAGGAGAGAGGGGGGGGGGGGAGGGAGGGAGGGAGAGAGAGGGGGAGAGAGAGAAACAGAGAGGCAGAGAGAGACAGAGAGAGAGGGAGGGAGAGAGTCCAGTTAGGAAGTGACAGCAGGCCCAAGGTTCCCATCTAGAATGATCATCTGACTCCACGGCCTGAAATCCCATCCATTTTCCTCCCAACCTCCTCTTCACATCATCTGTGAACTTGTCACTACCAAAGTCAATCATAAAAAAACGTCAAAAAGATTCAAGGACAAAAGTGAATTACATCCCTCCTCTTGTACATGTGCTGGTTACTCACAGTCACAGAGATAAGGCATTTTTCACAGAATGTTGGAGGCCAGAGGCATTAAATAACGTGCCCACGCTCAGACACCTAGCCAGACACAAGCTGGAAGGGCTAAGTTCCTTATTCCACAAATGCACACCTTGCACTCTGGGTAACAGTGAGAAGCCACCCAAGAAGTTTTGCATCTGCACCTGGACTGTAATTCTCCAACTCATTCCCATGCATGTCCTGAGACCTTTGACCCCCCAGTTATGGAACACGTAAATCAAATGTCCTTCACCAACTCTTTAGGTTTTTGTTGTTCGGGTTGTGCTGGGATTGAACTCGGTGCCCCAGACATACTAGACAGGCACTCTACCTCTGAGCTATAGTCCCAGCCCTCCTCATGGACTCTTTGGGAACACATGAAACTCATCATCCATGTAACTATCTGCCTAGTAACCCAGGTTTCTGCAGGACATTCACAAATGTGAGGCTTCTGAACCACCAACTCCCCAAGACTGTGAAAATCAGCCTGCTCCTCCAACACCCAACAGTGACCTCTTTCTAGTTGTCTTTCTGTGGTTGCAGTAAAGACACCCTGACCCAAAGCAACCTGGTGAAGGAAGGGTTAACTGAGGGAAGCCAAGGAAGGAAGCTGGAGGCAGGAACTGAGGTAGAGACCTGAGAAATGGAAGTGGAGGACCACTGCTTTCTGGCTTGCCCTGTAGCTTGCTCAGCTTGCTACAGAGGATCAGTTCCCCAGCTTGTCATGTGACTTGTCCACATCTGTACAGACCTGTAGGAAATAGAGGTCCAAGGCCCAATGGCAGCAATCAATTCCTGAAGCCACCTGAAGAACTATAAGTCTCCCTCGTAGCCCTCATCTAGTTAGAAGCGGAATGCCCAAGAGAAATGTCTCCAATGTATCCAAATGTGCCTCTGTCAATCAAGCATATAGTCCAAGAAGAAACTGTAGTGAAAGCCAAAGAATTTAAATGACTTAATTAATGTTAAAAATAATAACAACAATAATAATAATAATAAAGTAAAATCATTATAACACTCACATGTTGTAAAAGAAATGTCAGATTGGGCCCTTCAACCGCGGATAGGGGAGGAGCTCCTGAGGCATCCACCCACCCTCCCCCACCCCCACACCCTCCAAGGAACTTTGGCGGTTAACAGTTGCTGGGGGCGAGGGTGTCATTTCTTCAGTGGTAAGTTGTCCATGCTTTAGTAATGACCCTGTAGCCATGCTCCCACAAGCAGCCCTAATTAACCTCAGTAGGACACAAAGGCATGGGAGTGCAAAGGGAACCGACTCCCTGGGAAGAAGAAAGCCAGCCCGAGCCTGAGGGAGAACGGAGGAGAGATGAGAGGAGACTATGACCACAATATGTTGTATACACCCAGGAGCTTTTACAGATACATGTATTTGGCTTAACTAATGCATTAAAAAGAGCTTATGACAAGTGCCCTCTATAACTCACTTAACTGAAATCAATAAAATATTCTATCCGGTTCAAAGGAGAACTTCCAACACCACGTATTTATAGTCAGATAAGGAACGCTGAGGTGATTCTACAAACAGGAAAAACTGGAAATGCTGGCCGTTCTCTCCAGGACAATAAAGGAAGGATTGCATTCTGCAGGAACCGGTTCTCATTTTCATGGGAGGTATTCTATTTACAATACCCTAGTTCTCTACATAGTAACGTGCGTCTCTGTAGAATTGTGATGTGGACTAATCTAGATCATGCAAGAGGCAAGCCTCTATGAAACAGCCCACTGAAAGGATATCTTCAGTCTTCTACCTGTTTCAACCCTTGCAGTATTTTTCTACTCCAGAATCAAGTGGCAATGATCATGGGTCCAGAAAGAAAGAGTGTGTTAATAAAGAAAGACATGTCCAAATAGTGACCGGAAAGATGCTCAGGGTACATGTGTTCTAAAGACAGACTATCTGGGCTCCCTCCACCCCCAGCTTTGTGGCACACACACATGTCACCTTGAGCGATGCTGTGCCTCCCATGACTGTGGACAGACTCTGCCCTTTGGAGAGCTCACTCCCTTGTCCCCCAGCTTCCTTTCCAGCATCTTTTGCTTGGGAGGTTTTGTTTGTTTGTTCTTTGGTTTTTGGTGTTTTCTCTTGTGACAAAGTCTCCGGTAGCCCAGGAGTCCTCAGTCGTAGCTCTAACCAAAGATGACCTCCTTCTCCTGGTCCTCTTGCCTTGACCTCTAAAGTGCTAGGGTAACAGGTGCCCACTGGGGACTCTGAATAGTCCTGTAACCAGGGTCATTTTGTTTCCCAGGTGATCTCTAATGACAGCTGTGGTCATGCTGTGTGACTCAGTTGTTGCTTACATGCATTCTGTTATTCTTGAATTTTTCAAAGAAATATTCAGTATCTCATCTTCCACAACAGTAATTTTAAGTTTTTTTTTTTAAGAAGAAAACCAATTCCTATTATTTCTTTGATATTCCTTCAGTTGACCAAACTCCTGAACATCACATTAGTTTGCTGGTAAGAGTTTACTTTGGGACACCAAGAGTTGGAATTTCCCATGATCATGCCATCTGTTCACCTCTCCTGGGTCTGTTAGCTTAAGAGCTAAATGACCAGTTCTTCCCCAAGTTGGAGGAAAATCGTCTTAATTCCCTTCCACCATTTCCTTCATCTCACACTTCAACCGGCCATGCTCCAAGTTTCAGATCACAAGAATGAATACAAATGTCTATGTCAGTTAAGTATCTGGATAGAGACTAAAACCGTATTTAACTATTTCTTATTTCATACACATGGGGAATTCAATGCATTGAGTAGTGGCATGCTGTGTCTAAAATTTGGTTTTGCAGCTTTTACTATGACTGAGGTTAAATTCATGTTTATAGGCTTTTCTTCTGGTCCCACCTGAACGTGGTGTTTGGGGGTCACAGGAGAGATGATGTATCTGGCATGAAGCCAGAAGGAGCAAGATTTGGATCTCAATCAACTTAGGGGAATCCTAACTCCTCTAAGCCTGTCACCTCTGGGAAACAGGAATCCTGACACCTCCCCTCAGCGTAGTTAAGATTACACACGTGGACAATGGTAGGTGACGCATAGGCTCCATCTACTCGAGTAAAGTGGGGCCAAGGTGACGAACAGCTGTCAGATGAAGGGAATGATGGCTGAAAGGCACCAGCTTCAAAGCCAGAAAAATAGGAAACTGGGGGCCTGGAGAGATGGCTCAGCGGTTAAGAGCACTGACTGTTCTTCCAGAGGACCCGGTTTCAATTTCCAGCACCCACATGGCAGCTCACAACTGTCTGTAACTCCAAGATCTTGATACCCCCACACAGACACACATGCAGGCAAAACACCAATACAAATAAAATGAAAATAATTTACTAAAAAACTAGAAAACTGTGTAAGGCCGGACAGAGGAGTGTGGGGAGCCCAGAATCTATACTGGAGAGGTCAGCAGGTCTGGTGAGAGAAAGCAAAAAGAGTTCCAGGGTAAGACAGCCGTAGTTCTGTTCCTGCTCTCTCTCAGCACCTCCGAAAACGGTCACAGTATGCTCATCTCAGTAACACTTTAAAGAAGGGCAGGGGAGAAAGAGAGAGAGAGAGAGAGGGAAAGAAGGCAGATGAGAGTTACACACAGGAGCAGCAGAGAGAGAAGACATGCTGGAAACAGCTGCTCTACTTGGCAGCTGAGCAGCATCAGTGAGGCAGCTGTCTGAAGAGACCCTGATGAGCCAGCAGCTTGGCAGCTGGCTTAGGATCCCCTCAGAACCACACTCTTTGGGAACCCAGAATAAGTGTCACAGGACTGTACACTGAATCCTGGTCAACATATTTTCCCTAAATGAGGGAAAATTTTTTATCAGAACTGTACAATATTCAGCCACGTGGAAACCTGGTTAGGGACAGAGTCTACAGGGGAAAAAAAAAACTGACAAAGGGTCCAAATAGTATACATGACCTTGGGAAAGGTAGACCAGGGTTTCAGCCAGCACTCATGTCCAGACTCCTGAAGGGCCACCCAGAGATGAGCAGCATCTGTGATCTGACCCAAGAAAGACCACCTACTAATGGGGGCCAGTAAATGTGACCCAAACTCTCAAAAGTCCACTCAAAGGCAAAAATAGTATTTGTAACCCAACCCATGAAGAACTATCCACTGGTAAGAAAAGCATCTCTGACCTCACAAAAGGCTACCCAGGGGTCTGACATGCATCTGAGAGTCCAGGAGGAAACATCAAGAGCATGAAGACTGGAACCACCAAACAGACAGTACTCTACTCCTAAAGGAGTATTAAGGATTGATCTTGGTACCCCAAACACCAGTCTAGCAAAGAAAATGACACCTCAATCCTATTACAATTTAATCCCTCTTGAATATTTCAAACACTTTCACTGAGATAATAATAGGGATTTAGAAAGAAAAAATAATAATTTGATCAACTTCATATAAGTCCCAATGCAAAAATACAAGAAATATGAAAAACCAAGGCACAGTGACTCTCCAAAAATTATTAATTCCACAGTAATGACATCTGATGGGAATGAATTAGATGAAATCCCACAGAAAGAACTCAAAAAGTGTAAGTATCATCAAAGAAATTTTAAAAAGACAAACTCCTGAATTAATTCCAAGGAAACACAAACATCAAAATGAAATAAGAAAGTCAGGCAAGTATATTAAGGTAGAAGTTAATAAAGATTTGGGAATACTGAAAAGAAATAACACAAGAAAGGAAACTTGCTATAAGTAAAATAGAAAATTCTGTGGAAAGTTGCATCAATAGGAAGAACTAAAGGGAAGGCAGAATATCAAGGTTGGAAGACAAGAAGGAAAAGTTAGAATGTTCAGTCAATGCCAAAGAAAAAAATAATACAATATGAAGAACAGAGAAGTTGAGATCCATAGGACCCTATGAAAAGAAGAGAATTTCATGTTAAAGGAATAGAAAACATTGACAGTAAAATCATGGTTAAAAAAAGAAAGAAACGCCTATCTGGATGTAAGAGGTATTTAAGAACAAACAGACAAGACCATAAAAGAACCTTCCTATGTCATATTATAGCAAAAACACTAAATATACAGAAAAAGTATACTAAAGTGTGAACAGAGAAAAACCAAGTCACATATAAAGGTAGTTTCATTAGAATGATGTCTAATTTCTCAACAGCAACTTTGAGAGCCAGGAGACCTTAGAATATTGTGTTTAAAACTTTGACAGATAGCAGCTGCAACCCAGAATATTATACCCAGCAAAACTATCTGTTGTAATTAAAGGAGGAAAAATGATAAAAAACAGACTGAAAAATTCATGACCAAGAGTAATCTACAGAAGATGCTCAACCTTCTAAGAAAGGTATAGTCATGAGGCTACTCCAAAAAACAGGCCAGAACAGCAGATAAGCAAATGAGAAAACACCAAACACTCCAGAGCCAATGAAGTGATAAGAATACATACTTTCAGTAATAACTCTGACTCTTAATGGTCTCAATCCCCCTAATCAAAAGACACAAAATAATAGATTGGATTTGAAAATAAGATCTACTTGTTATCCCAAAGAAACATGCCTCACCATTAAAGACAGTCAACCTTGAGTGAAAAGACAGAAAAGGCATTTTAAGCAAATGGAACTAGGAACAAAGCGCATTCTAACATCTGACAGAATAGAATGCAAACCAAAATTAGTCAAAAGGGGACCATGGAAGTTTGTAAAAGCACTCACCACACAAGCCAATGATCTCAGTCAAATTTTTGGAATTCAAAAAAGCCTGATGTCATGGAGCACATCTGTAATCCCAGCATTCCTACAGTGAGATGGAAGGCAGGCACATAAGAATCATCCAGAAGTTCATAGACCAGTTACTGGAATTTTCCAGAGTGGCAGAAATACCAAAAAAGACCTCGACTCCAAAAAAAGAAAAAAGGCTGAAAGAAAGAAGCAGCTCCTGATCGTTGTTCTCTGATCTCCATGTGTTCACTGTGGCATGTTCAGACCCTTACTCACACAAACACACACTAATAATATAATAAATCAGTCAAAAGAGATAAAGTCATATATACTGAATAAAGGAACAAACCAGTGTTCGGTTGGAACCCCTGCTCCCCAATTGCACAAGCTGGGAAACCCCATCTTCCCTACTTCCCCCAATCCCACCTTGCTGAGTGAGAGAACTATGAACCAAGGAATGGCACCCAAGTACCCGCCCAGGGACCCAGCTTTTGACCATACTTGGGCACAGTCTCAGCTCATGGCTGGCACATCATCACCCCTTGCCTAAGGTCTATAATACCTCCCTGCCTTAGCCTAGGCACAACTTCTCTGGTCCCGTCCTTTGGGACCAGTGAACCCACCCAGGAGCCATGACCAACAAACCTGCATTTATCTGTTTTTAATCTGGTCTGATCTGGCCTTTTGCATTGACAGAAACTTATCACCCAGCAAGAAGGAATTCAATTTTAAATGTACATACACTAACCATGGGTGCACCTAATTTCATAAACACTAATAGATGCAAAGACACATTAATCCCCACACAACAATAATGGGTAGCTTCAAATTATAGGTCAATGGACAGACCTTACCAGTAAACAAGTCATACTGACAAAAACTCACCAAGAAATGTGAGTTCAATGACATCATACGTAACAGACATTTATAGACCATTCATCCAAACACTGCAGAACACACATTGCTCCCAGCATCCGTGGAACTTTCTCTAAACTAGACCATATGTTAGAGCACAAAGCAAGTCTTAACAAATACGAGAAAAAATGAAATAACTTCTTGTATTTTTATATGACCACAATGAAATAAAACTAGAAATCAACAACCAGAGAGACCATAGAACATACACAAATACATGGAAATTAAACAATGGCACTACTCAAGAGTAAAATAAAAAGATTCCTATAATTGAATGAAGATGAAAAGCAACATACTCAAATCTATGTATAAGTACTTATACTAAAATACAAAACAACCCTCCCCCAGAGACTTCAAATAACTTAACAATACATATTAGGGTCTTAGAAAAACAAGAAGTTAAATCCAAAATAAGTAGATGGGAAGAAATAATTAAGATCAGAACAGAAATTAATGAACTACAAACAACAAGAAAAAATGATATAAAGAATCACTGAAACAAAGAGTTAGCTCTTTGAAAAGATAAGATTGACAAACTCCTAGTCAAACTAACCAAAAATGAGACACAGAGAGAGAGAGACAGAGAGAGAGAGGGAGACAGAGACAGACAGAGAGACAGAGACAGACAGAGAGAGAGAGAGAGAGGAGAGAAGGGGGAGAGAGAAGTGAGAAAAACCTCAAAGTAATAAAAATAGAGATGAAAAGGAAAAGATCACAACAGATACTAATGTAATGCAAAAACTCATTGGGAGGACATAATTTAAAACCTAAACTGGAAAATCTAAAAGATGTGGATAAATTTCTAAACTCATATGGCACACCAAAATTAAACTAAAACTAGATAAACAATTTAAACAGATTTTATAACAAGCAAAGAGATTGAGGCAGTAATAAAATTTAAAAACAAAACGAAACAAAAACCTCTTAACCAAAAAAAAACCCCAAGCCCAGATGGATTCACTGCTGAGTTTGAGCAGAACTTTAAAGGACTCACGCCATGCTTCTCAAGCTAGTCCATAACACAGAAGAGGAAAGGGTACTGTCAAACTCTTCTTATGAAGTCTTTATTGTCCTTGTATAAACTGAGGACGCAACTACTCCAAGGTATGGTGGATGGGTAGGTTTTTAGTGTAGATTCGAGGAAAAGGGCAGTCAGAAGTATCTGGAAGAGTCCGGAGCAGCAGGGAGAGAAAGCAGTAGACTGAAAATGGCCAGCAGACTGGACAGGGCCAAGAGAGGAGAGAGAGAGACGGGAAAGCAAGAGAGGAAGAGAAAGAGTGTGTGGGTAAAGGAGACCAAGAGAGAGAGAAAAGAGAAAGACAAAAGAAGAGTACATGGCCGAAATGGCAGGGTCATTTGGGAATGAGAAGCTTGGTGATCGAAGCCCGTGAGCTGGAGAAGTTTAGGACAGCGAGTGGGGTGAGAACTGCTGAGAAGAGCCATGAGTACAGAGTGAGCCTGGAGGCCAGCATGTGCTTTGGTACGCTAACAGGAACTACAGATAGTCATCTGTCCAGTTTCTTTTGGACTTGACAGTCCTCATTGTCAAACCACACAAAGTACACTCCTACAGCAACAAAAGAAAATCATAAACCAATCACCCTGCTAAACTTAGATGTAAAAATCTCAGTAAAATACTTGCAAAAGAGATTAAAGAAAATAAAAAATAAAGATTGTTCACATGATAAACTTGGCTTTATTCCAGAGAAGCAGGGATGATTCAATATATGCAAATCAATAGACACAATATATATCACTTAAGTGGACTCAAGGACAGAAATCACAAGATAGTCTCAATAGATGCAAAAACAGCGTTTCATAAAAATACAACATCCTTTCATGATAAAAGCGCCAAAGAGACTAGGAATAGAAGGAACACATCTCAACATAATTAAGGATCTAAATGTCAAATCTATAGCCAACATTACACTAAATGGGAAAAAATTCAAAATGTTCTACTAAAGTCAGGAATAAGACATGGATGTCCACCTTCTCCTCTTACTTAATGTTTTGCTTAAAGACTTAGCTATAAAATAAGAGAAGGAAATATAATTGATACAAATAGAAAAGCAGGAAGCCAGTGTGTTCTTCCTTATTTGCAGATAAGAATCTATACATGAGACCCTAGAGACTCCACCATGAATCTTTTAGATCACATAAACATTTTCAGTAAAGCAATAAGATACAATATTATCATTCACAAATCAGTAACCTTCCTATATACCAATATAAAAGCTGAGAAAGAAGTCAGGAAAAACAATTCCATTAAAAATTACTTCAAAACCAAAAAACATTAAAATAATCCTGACCAAGATACAGACCTCAATAATTAAAGCTTTAAAGCATTCAAGAAAGAAATTTAAAAAGACACTAGAAGACAGACCTGCCCCCAAACACATAGATTAGAAGAATTAATATCATGAGAACAGCTTCAAATTTGATATATTCCCCACCAAAATTCCAGAATCATTCTCACAAATAGGAAAAAAAACCTTAAAATGCACATGGAGTCACAAAGACACAGAGATAGCTTAAGAAATCCTGAGCTAAAAGAATTCTCGAGGCCTCAGTATACCTGATTTCAGTTATACTGCCAAACCAGAGTAACAAAAGCAACATAATACTAACACAGACCCTAACATGCCAATCGGTCGAATGGAGTAGGGGGTGCACATAGACGTCTACACAGCTACAGCCATCTGCCTTTTCACAAAGATGCCAAAACTACACACTGGAGAAAAGATAGCGTCTTACCAAACAGTGCTGAGAAAACTGGCTTATCCACTTGTGGAAGAATGAAGCTAGATCCTTATCTCTCACTCTGTGGAAAAGTCAACTCCAAATGAACGCAAATCTCTAATGTGAGTCATGAAACTGTTAGAAGAAAAAATAGGAAAAACATCTCAAGATACAGACTTGGGCAAGGCCTTTTGAATAGACTCCAGTCACTCAGAAAATAATGTCCACAATTGACAGATAGGACTTCATGAAATTACAAAACTTCTATATAGCAAAAGAAACAGTTACATGAGTGAGCAAACAGCATACAGAATGAGAAATCTTTGTCAGAAATACAGAGGATGGATATATTCTCATTCTATACTGGGTTGGAGAGATGGCTCAGAGGTTAAGAGCACTAGCTACTTTTCCTAGAGGTTCTGAGTTCAATTCCCAGCATCCACATGGTGGCTCACAACCATCTATAATGAGATCTGGTGCCCTCTTCTGGTGTCCAAGCATACATGCAGACAGAAGACTATATGTAACAAATAAATAAAGATTTATTTTAAAAAAAGAAATTATATACCCCAATAAATGGACTAACCAAATTAGCAATTTTCAAAAGATTAAATACAAATGGCTAGTAAACATATGAGAAAGTTCAATCTCACTAGCAATCGGTGCAGTACAAGTAAAAATTAAATTCTTTCTTACTCCAGTCAGAATCACAATCATTAAGAAAACAAACAAACAAAAAAAACCATACATGTAAAAATAAAAATAAGCAGAATCTTCCTCCAATTTTTTTTTTAAGAAAAGGAAACAGATAAATGTGGACTAGGATGTGGACAAAAGGGAATTCTTGTGCCCTGCTGCTAGGAATGTTAAACTAGTCAGCCACTGTGGAAGTCAGCATGGTGGTTTCTCAAAAAGCTAAAACAGATCAAGCAGGTGACTCACTGTGTCACTCCTGGCTTACCCCAAGGACTCAGAGTCAACCCAAGGAGGAGTCCCTTGCCCATTGATCCTCACAGCACCGCTCACAGTAGCTAAGTGATGGATGCAAACCAAACCAGCCCAGGTATGCAACAACGGAGGACCCGACAGAGAAATGTGGCATGTCTACACAGTCGATTTATTTTTTTTTCCAACCATAACTACATTCATGTGACATGAAAGTAGAAGTAAAACTACCCAGAGGAACAAAGAGGACTAACAGGAGGGACATGCTCAAGAGAAAGGACATGAAAAGACAGTCACAACACACTGCACACACACACTCGTGTGAGAATGCCAAGTGCACCATTCACAAGGCATAGAAGCAATGGAAGCCTTTGCAAAGATTAAGTGTGTACCTGCAGCAGATTAGCTGGTCGGTAAACACTGACTAAACTGATAAAATGCAAAGCAGAGAACCATCAAGACAGGCCCACCGATCTGTGCCCGAGGGCTATGAAAGTGTTTGTTTGGTACAGGGTATCTCAGTGCTTTTCGAGTCAAATTACTTGAGCAAAGGGCAGCCTCTCCTTCAGTTAAAGAACTGGAGGCGGAGCTTAATGAGGAAGTGGCTTCCTTTCTTAAACCTCTTTCCTCGGTCTTGGTCCCCAACCTGAGGAGCCTGCGCCAGGGAGCTAGCTACCAGCCACTGAGTTGTGTGGTGAGAAGCCAAGACCCAGCGGAAGTTTCCTCTCAGCAGCGCGTTCAGACACGCAGGTGTACAAATAGCACCTGTT
Source organism: Peromyscus californicus insignis (assembly GCF_007827085.1). Taxonomy (NCBI): domain Eukaryota; kingdom Metazoa; phylum Chordata; class Mammalia; order Rodentia; family Cricetidae; genus Peromyscus; species Peromyscus californicus. Next base: position 146,537,725 of record NW_026294584.1, read on the forward strand.
ACCTGACCTGAAGTCAGAGGAGACCGGCTGGCAGCCTGCAGACCAGGTAACAACAACAGGGGACAAAACACGAGTCTGGAGCTCACAGCCAGGTTGCATTGGCCAAAAGAGGCCATCTAACTCAGGAATTATAGGCCCCTGTAACAAGTGTTCTTATCCTGTGAGCCTTGGAATGGCAAAGTGACACTGAGAAGCTAGTTCTTTGGAGTTTCCAAAAAAGGGCAAAATAAGTTATGAACTCTCTCTCTCTCTCTCTCTCTCTCTCTCTCTCTCTCTCTCTCTCTCTCTCTCTGTGTGTGTGTGTGTGTGTGTGTCTCTCCCCCTCTGTGTGTGTGTCTGTCTGTCTGTCTGTCTGCTTCCCTCTCTCTCTTTTGAGACAGGGTCTCTCTATGTAGTCCTGGCTGTCCTGGAACTTTCTATGTAGACCAGGCTGGCCTTGAACTCAGAGATCTTCTTGCCTCTGCCTCCACAGTGCTGGGATTAAAGGTGTGCGCCACCGTACCTGGCAGAAGGATTCTCTTTTTATTTCCCTTCTCCAGAGGTGTTTGGATGGTAAAGAGTTCATGGCTGACTGTGGTCTTTTTAATTGCACTCTTCTCTCTCGGTGTAAACATAACAAGGTGTGTAATGGCATGATAAGCTGGTGAGAGCCCGCAGAGATGAGGAAGCCACCTTGGAGAAGGGTTTTTGGTTGCAGGATGGGACCCCCTGCGACTGAACCTGGAGACATGAGCACTCTGCAGGAACTTGAGGTTCAGCCTAGTCCTAACAGACTCCCCAAGGAAAACTCTCTTCTCCCTAAGTTCTCTGCCCCCATTTTCCCAGTCAGGGCTTTCATCATTCTGTGTGATAAACAGGCCCAAAGTGTTGTCTCTGTGTTTAGCTTCTGTTGTGAGAAATTAAGACATTTCATCTCGGTCTTCATCTTACCTTCAGAATTGAAAAATATGTCTTATCCATGGAGATGACAGAGAGGCAGAAAGACCAGAGACACAGAGTCTGGAGAAAGGCAGGGAGGGAGATGTATAGACTAAGTCCACCTGGCAAAGGGACACAGGATGCTGAAGGGGCAGCACGGGATGCTGAAGGGGACCAGGCGTGACGGAGCTCGTGGCTGAGTCTAGGGACCTCCCTGAGAGGAGTGTGTTAGTACGGAGTTATACTCGGGCTTGTGGGCTCTCCCTGGTTCTCTCCTCCAAGGCAAGCAGAAGTGAGGTAAACCAAGTGAGGTCCCACCTGCAGCTGAACCCAGACACGAGGCTGTGGAGGCCTCTCAAGGAACAGTGAAATGTCCCTGCTACTTCCTCTGAGCACTCATCCACCTGCCTCGGGGAGGGAAGTAAAAATCTTATCTTCACCAACACACTCACAGTCCACTGGGAAACTTCTCGTGTGACTGCCACTCAGTAGAGTCTGGGTGGCCCCTGCGGTCCGGTCCTCCCAGAGGAACACCAACACACCAAGCAACTGTCTTTAGAGGATGCTCAGGGACACCCTCAGGAAGGGAAAAGAGACCAATGAAGCTACTGCACTCGCCTTTGAGAATATGGCCTTGACTAGGCAAAAACTATAGTTGCAGCTTAAGAGAGAGGGTGTGCCCCCAAATCCCCGAATTAACATAAGCCTCTGAAGTAGCCCTTGGGACTTCACAAACACAAAATTTACCATTTGTGTTTCTATGGCCCAGCAGTTGGGGCGCCTTCTATTAAGTAGAAAGGTCACTGGGGATCACTGAGAAGGATAGCATCAAACGTGGCAATTCTCTTACTCCTTTAAAATAAGACCACGCTTTCATCTTTGTGGTAGGTAGCTCTCCCTTAATTAAGGGTCAGTGTAAAGAAAAACCTATACCTTTTCAAACCTCAAAAACCTTCATTTTACCTATTCTTTGAGAATTTCACACATTTATACAGTATATTTGGGTCATATACACACACTCTCTCAAAATCTTACCTTGCCTGCAGTCCACGCTGGCCTCAGACTGCCTGTCCCGTCTCCACATGCTCTCTTTGCCACATGCATTCCAAGCTCCAGCCACAGAACCCTGTCTTCCTTCTGTCTGTCTGCAGCCATGGTGCCCTGACCATCATCTTTCTTCTGCTTCCCTCCTCTGTCAGTTGACCGAAGTCCCCCAGGTCAGTCTCACCTGCTAGATACAGGTCTCCCCTTTTACAAAGTGGAAGGACTTCAGGTTCCCTCCTCAGCTCAGTGGTTTCCCCAACTTCAGACATGACTCCTGAGTCAGCCATTTAGGAACTTGTTTCTCAGAGAAGTCAGATCCTTCCTCTCCCGAACAGCACGCATGCACAGCTGCGGTCTGAAGCCTGCTCCTGTGTTCCACGATGCATCGAGACATTTGGGTTTTGTTAAAGTCCATGAAAATCTCTCACAGAGGCTCGGGGCTCCCTCATCGTCCTCAGATGAAGCGCTTATGGGGCAAGAGTGTCCGGCACACTGCCCGTCCAGCACACTGCCTGTCCTGAGCTGCCCGGTTTGTTTGTCTATAGTTTTAGATGGGGTCTCTCTGTGAGACCAAACCGGCCTCAAACTCTCACAGATCCACCTGCCTCCACCTCTTCCTCCCGAGTGTTGGGGTTAGCTGAATGCCCCACCACACCTGACCCAAACCACCCAATTTAAAAGGAAGCTTCCAAAACCCTCCCCTGAGAAATCTGGGCTCAGTCTCACCAAGTCACAGTCTCGCCCACTGTGACTGAAGACCCCACTGTGGCCATACTTCCTGGCTGATTCTTTGGCTTGCCTCAGGTTCAGTCCCAACGCTTTATCCATTAGGTCTCGGGACTTCTCAGCAGCATCTCTTATTCATGGTGTGGTCAGATTTAGCAAATACAAGACATCCAGTTGCATTGAACTTCACATAAGCAAGTTGTATTTTAGTTCAATTTGTAATATTTGGCACATAGTTATAGTAGCATTTATTTGTAATTTATAAAGCAAACTGCCCAAATTCATATTCCACAAGATACCTCGTGTTTCATCTGTCAGTCTTTTCATTAATTCATTCATTCATTCACTCTTTACATTCGTTGAGCACCTGCAAGCCATCGGGCACTATTCTAGGTGCTGGGAAAGCTAGGCAAAGCTCCACTCTTCTGTCTGTATCGGTAACTCTTCTTGTTGCTGGGACAAAATACTTGGCAGAAACATCTTAGGGAAGGGAGGGTCTGATTGGGCTCATACTTAGGGAAGGCCTGGCAGGGAGAGTGGCTGTAGCTGTGGTGGCAGGAGCTTCTGGTGGCTGGTCACACTGTGTCTTGTCAGGAAGCGAGAGATGAATTCCAGTGCCAGCTCACTCTCTTCCTCCCTTTCTATCCAGTCCAGGGATAGTGCCACCCACATTCAGAATGGGTCTCCCCTCCTCAGACAAACCTCTCTAGAAAGACCCTCACAGACATTCCCAGAAGTGTGTCCCCGAGGTGACTGTAAATCCAGTCAGGTGACAGTGAAGATTAGCTGTCATATCCTTACACTGTAAATACCCTTACATACATACATTTGCATACACAGCACAAAGACTTAGAGACACAACTCACTGCCACGGAATCAAGCATCATCTTCAGACCACCCTCACTGCCTCAGTCATCAGCATCTTTAAAAATGTGTTTGAATTCAGATCTGAAGGAGGGCCACTCATTGCATCAGAGGGGTGTGTTTAAGGGTCCTTTAGTCGGTGACTCTCTCCCTACCTCGGTATGTGTTCGTGTGTGTGTGAACTCCATAGATCTGTTGAGAAAACTGGCCCATTGCCCCATTCTTTCTTTTTGAAACAGTGTCTTTCTTAGTAGCCCTGCTTGTCCTCAAGTTTGCAATTCTCCAGCCTCATCCTCCTGAGTAGGTGGGATTATAGGCTTGCACCACACACTCATCTGCATTTATCTTGTAGCATTGACCACATTCTGGATTTAGATCATTGCTTCCTCATGATCATTGGGCTTCTGCCTCCTATGCTCCCTGTAAACTGGCGTTAGATCTAGAGACTTGATCAGATTAAAATATGATTAAATTTCTTTCTTTTGTGTGTGTATGTGAGCTTATGAGTTTATGTGCACCACATATAAACAAGAGCCTGTGGGGGCCAGTAGAGGGCATCAAATCCCCTGGAATTAGAATTACCGATGCTTGAAAACCACCATGTGATTTCCAAAAACTGAACCCAGGTCCTCTGCAAGAGGAGTAAGTGATTTTAAGAGCTGAGCCATCTCTGTAAGATCTGATTTTTTTTTCATCATATCATAATTGTTGGGTTTTTTTTTAATCACAAATAATGGCTCAGAATGCTCATCTTAGCTTTAGCAATGGACGATTGGTCATTGAGTCCAGGAGCTACTGCTTTGATTCAGGTTTGAAATCATACTCTGGGGGTGGGGATGGGATGCACATGCCATAGCAATGCAGGTGTGGAGGAAAGACAATGACTTTGGGGAGTTCTCTCCTTCCACCTTGTTTCGAGGCAGGATCTCTTATAGTTTCTGCCATGCTGCCTATTCCAGGCTATCTGGCCCATGAGCCGTTGTACTGGCTCATTTTTTTATGTCAACTTCACGTAAGTCATCAGAGAGGAGGGAATTTCAACTAAGAAAATGCCTCCCTAAGATTGGGCTGTAGGCAAGCCTGTAAGGCATTTTCTTAATTAATGATTGATGAGGGAGAGCACAGTGCATTGTGGGTGGTGCCATCCCTGGGGTGATGGTCCTGGATTGTAAAGAAAGCAGGCTGAGCAAGCCATGAGGAGCAAGCCAGTAAGCAGCACTTTCTATGGCCTCTGCATCAGCTCCTGCCTCTGGGTTCCTGCCCTGCTTCAGTTCCTGTCCTGATTTCCTTTGATGATGGTCTGTGATGTGGAAGCATAAGCTGAATAAACCCTTTCCTCCCCAGGTGGCTTTGGTTATGGTATTCATCACAGCAATAGTAACCCTAACCACGACAGCCATCTTGCAGGTGACTCTCCAATCTCTAATCTTGTCACTGCATACATATGTATGCTGTGTCGGACTTCTCATGTGGGGTCTGGGGAACAAACTCATGTAGTTAAGCTTGTACAGCTGGTGCTTTTGTGATGAAGCCCTGTAGGCAGGCTCTAAGATGTACAGCCTTAAGAGGTTTGGCTACTGGGTGGAACCTGGGTTGAGTGATAACCAGAAGGAGAAGAGAGAGAGGATCTCACTCTGGGTCCAAGTGAGACGTGATGATGTCCTGAAGAGAACAGAGGAGCTGAGGTGGTAGAGGGCATGGAGAAGGGATATGGGACAGACGAGAGATGGGTGGGTGAGTGGGAGGAACTGGTGACTAGTGAGAAGGCCTGTGTGGGGAAGACTGGACAGATTGGCTTTCTAGGCAGGGAAGGAACAGTGATGAGGACGTAGCAAGAATCGTGTCCTCCAGACAGCTAAGTGGCTCCTGACAGCGCCCTAGACCTCGGATGTAACGAGTGTGCAATTGGAGGGTTGAGGAAAGACGGAGTGCCAAAGCATAGGAACTGGCCCAGAATGTGAAGAAACAGAAAGGGAGGAAGGATGCCAGTTAGAATCCCCTGTGTGCTGCACTCCCAAAGTGCTTGGTCACACCCAGTCACCGGAGGCTGCTTTGTGAACATGGGAGGAGGTGTATAAACGTGACTGTTTAGCAGGTGTTGGGTTTTACAAGTCCGTAGCTGCCCTGGGAAAGCCGCTTCTGCTCCTCAATCTTCACCTGGCTTTTTGGCCCAACCACCCTGCAGTTCGCAGCTACCTTCCACTAGAACTTGCCTAGCTAGGCCATGGGCCTGGCCATGAAGCTGCTCCTCAGAGGAGTCAGCTGGCGCCTCTTCTAAATAAAGCAGGGATACCACCTCAGCAACAGGAAGCGGGAGCCTGCGGAGGTACTGGAGCCCTATCCCTCCGCCAAATGTCAAAGCCAAGGTAGGGCAGTTAGAGAACATTCTCAGTCTAGACAAGAAGAGGTTGGTTGGTTGACTGGTTGGTTATTTCCTTACAGTGCTGAGAACCCAGGGCCATGTGCATGTTAGGCAAGCATACTGACACTGAGCTATATCCTGGACACTTGATCCTCAGTCTATATGGAAAACAAGGACCAAAGAGATTGAGTTGCTCAATGATGGTGTGGGTTTGAAGCTGTCAGACCAGGGCCATGAGTTCAATCTATACCATGTCCTACCTCTTCAATCCCTGTCTGTACCACATCCTACCTCTTCAATTCCTGTCTGTACCATGTCCTACCTCTTCAATCCCTGTCTGTACCACATCCTACCTCTTCAATCCCTGTCTGTACCATGTCCTACCTCTTTAATCTCTGTCTGCAGGTTCTATCCTGTTCCTTTGTAGGTTGGTCCTGGCATGACAGGTATAATGGAAAGAAATGGAGGGATGTGCCAGGGAATTCCATTAAGATCACTATAGCTTGTTTATGATTACAGCATCTTCAGCTTTCAGGGCAAAAACACAACAGGACCAGTGAGAGAAGAAAACATGGCTAAGAGCCCCACCAAGGACAGAGGTGGGGAAAGTTACACAGTCCTGTACCACACAATAATGTTTTGGTCAACAATGGGTTAATACAAGATATAAGGATCATCCCTTGAGATTATATCACCAAGTGATATGATACCCCTCTTAACTTGTATCATTATACACTGTTTGTACAAAGTGCCTAATGACATGTTTTCAAAACATGTCCTTGTCATTGTCTGATGTGCACATGACAGAAGAATAGAATAGTAGCTGGCCTGAATTTGCAGTCTTTCTGCCTCAGACTCCTGAGTGTTGAGCGCAAGCACCATGCCTGGCATAGCTACCACTTTATATACATGCATACATATATATGTTTATACATACACATGTATTATTTATTACTATTGTATGTGTATAATGTGTATGTGCATACATATGCCACAGGGCATAAGTGGAGGTCAGAGGACAACTATATGGAATCAGTTCTCTCTTTCCACCATGTGGGTTCTGGGAATCAAGCTAAGGTTTCGAGGCTTGGCATCAAGTACTGTACTTGCTGAGCAATCTTACCAGCCTCATAGCCACCACCTTTGAGCAAGGTATTATGCCAAGACTTCCCATGCATTGTCTTCTACACTCATAGTACCCTCTACACACACCAATGGCTGTTAGAATTTCTAGTCTGTCTACAGAAAGCTCAGGGTTAGAGACATAATGCATTTTTCCTTGGGGCACAAAACTAGTCATTGGTGTGGGCAAGATTTGAACTCAAGGCCATTAGACACAAAGCGCAAGGTGTTTGATGATGAGCCCATGGCTGAATTTTGAGTGAAATGAGAAGTGGAAGATCAGGCTTTCTGACATCTGGGATGAAAAGGGAAATGCAGTCCTTAGCGTACAGCAAAGCAGATGCTCAGCCAAGGTGAAGGTATGCTAGCAGGAAACCAGAAGGGACTAATTCTATGACAGCTTCAGCAAGGGAAATGGAGCAAAGTCCATCCTCTCTGTCCATATGGTTACTTGGATGGAAATAAAGATGACTGAGCCACTTCCACCCATTTCCAGGCTTGGAAATTCTAAATTAAATCATTCTAAATCATGTATGCAATCATGTCCTCTCCCACCTGAACACGAACAAGCTCTCCACTATGTCCATTGATGCCTTTCAATTTTGTAAAATAAATAAATATGGAAACTCTTACCCAGTGACAGCTTAACTAGAGAGCCAATTACAAGAAGGAAACCAAGAAGCAGGGGCAGAAGGAACCTCACAAAGGAGAGGGGGGAAAGCTGAAGGCATGTGTTTATTTCTACCTCCCGAGTTACCCCCTCCCATAAGAATATTCCTTGCCCTCATCCCCCCACAGCCTTGGACTAAATTGAAAGGACTCACAGAAGAAGCAGGGACCCCTCAGCCTGGTGGTCTAAGGCCACCAAAGTCTGGCCACAACTGCCTTTTTACTTATTTTCCCTGAATGACTCATACTTAGTGAGTTTGGGGCTAGCCTGGGCTACATGGTTCAAGCCCTGGCCATCAGATGCTTGTGTTGTACCATTCAGTAACCTTCAAGCACATACCCATGAGTCTATTCTCTGCCCATGCAGTTTTAAAGCTGAATGTACATCCCCAGCCCAACTCTTCTGTCTTTCAATCGCCTTCACTTGCATTTGAAGCTGGTTTGTTCCTGCCTCTGCACACCCAGCTGACTTCACCTCCATTAGAGCTCTTACTCGATCATTACCAGGCATTTTCTATGCTCTGTCTATTCCTATCCCAGTAACACAGTGGCTTTTCCCACACTGCTTACTCCTGTCTATCCTAGCAATGTGGGATCAGAACCAAAGGGTGTGTTTTCAGTTCTTCCTCAGGCTTTCTCTGAATCTGCAAAGTAAATGCCCCCACACGTAGAACACCATGCACCATTTGTCATTCCAGACCCGACATGTGCAGCACCAGTGAGTGTGACCTGGAAGACATCCCCCTGGAGGATGATGACCCAAACAGCCTGGAGTTCAAAATCCTGGCCTTCTATGCCAAGCACCATGTCTTCAAGAGCACGCCAGCTGTCTTCTCACCCAAGCTCTCCAGAACAAGAAGTTTGTCCCAGAAAGCCCTGGGGACTTGGTCAACTGATTCCTGGACACAGGTACCATTGCCTTGCAGAAGCTCCCCCTCCAGTGAAAAGCACTTAAGCTTTGGCAAGAAGAAGTCTTCCTGGAGAACATTCTTCAGAGCGACAGAGAAGGAGGAAGGCCCACCGAGCTCCCCAAAGGAAGTCCGTACTCAGGGTGTTCAGGGCCCCTTCGTGGTACAGCGCCAGGGCCTCCAGAACCAGCACTGGGCCAGGTCTCTGTCCAATGTGGAGCAGCGCCTAGAGGTTGAAGGTAGGCTTTGCGGAGGTCTCGTCCTCACAACCGTCTCCTTCCATGTGTGTGCCGAATGGTCTGCCTCCTCCTACCTGCTGAAGACAGGCCTGGACTTTCCACTTCATTAACCTTGTATCATAACCACCCACTTTTCCCAAGAAAGGAAGGAGGTGGGTGTGAATGGTGACTGCAGAGGTTTTCCGGTTCCGTGACTATAAAAAAGTTTGCTTCGAGAGAGGAGCACCAAGGAAGGCACCTTAGCCAGGCACCTTAGCCAGGCACCTTCTCCTGACCTCTGGAGACCCTGGGTACTGTGTTTACACCTGTTTATTAGGGAGATCACACCCTTCCCTACTTCTTACGGTTGATGGAAAAATCAAGCTGAAGAGCCAGTGATTCCAGAATTCAGGAGATGGAGGCAGGAATTTCAAAGGTTCATGGCCAGCCTTGGCTATGTAGTAAATTGGAGGCTAGCCTGGGCTACATGAGATCCTATTTAAAAAAGAAACAAACAAAAAGCAAATGAAAGAGAAGGGAAAGAAAGGGGGAAGGAGAGAAGAGAGGAGAGAGAGGGGCATGAAAGGAATAGGAAGAATGAGGGAGGAGGGAGAGAGGGAGGGAGGGAAGGGGGGAAGGGCAGGCAAATAGATAGAAGCAAACAGTTTTTCAGGTGGGCACAGTGGCTCATACCTGCATCATCAGGTTTCAGGAGGAAAAGAATGGCCAGTTCCCGGCCCTCCTGGGCAATATAGCAAGTTAGAGGCCAGCTTACTGCAGGACGTCTTAAAAAAGAAAAACAAACAAAATACTTTTCAAAATGTAAACACCAGGCTGGAGAGATGGCTCAAAGGTTAAGAGCACTGACTGCTCTTCCAGAGGTCCTGAGTTCAATTTCTAGCACCCACGTGGTAGCTCACAGAAGTCTTTACTTATAATCCCATGGGATCCGATGCCCTCTTCTGGTGTGCAGATGTACATGCAGACAAAATACCCACATACATAAAATACATGTTAAATCTTTTTTAAAAGAAAAAATATGTGAACCGCTTTTTTTAAAAATCGGATAAAGGGGCTGGAGAAATGACTCAGTGGCTAAGAGCGCTGGCTGCTTTGCCAGAAGACCAGAGTTCAATTCCCAGCACCCACATGGCAGCTCACAGCTGTCTGTAACCCCAGTTCTAAGGGATCTGACACACAGACACACGAAGCAAAACACATAAAATTGTTTAAAAAAACAAAAACTGATAATCTTCCCTTGTTAGGAAAAAATGAATTGCGTTGAACAAGACATGGTCACTGAGGGCTTACCTCCACCTACAGACCTGAGCAGAAGCACCTTCCATCTTCCCACCCACTCCCACCTCAGCAGGCCCCTTCCTGCCAGGTCCCATGGTGTCCATAATCAGTCAACAGATGGCAGCAACGGCCCAGTTTTAAAGTGTGGCCGTCATCCTTAGTGTTTGGAGTAGGTCCCGGGTGTGGATGGCTCGTACCATTCTGTGGCCAAGGAAACTTACACTTCAGTTAGGCCATGAGGACCCAGGGTCCAGAGGATATGCAGAACCTGTCACTGAAGGGGCAGAGAGAATTTCTTGGGGGTGGGGGGCATTGCTGGAGGAGACACAGCCTGGACCACACAGAGACCATCTATCTTCACAGCTTCATTTAACTCTGAGCAAATCAAAGCATCGGCTCCTTAAATGCGAGGATGGCTGAGCCTGCAGGAGAGCCAGGAGTGAGGAGCTGCTCAGAGTCTTCCTCTCCTGCCGCATCCTTCCCAACACAGGCAGCAGCTATCAGAGCTGGGTGCCTGCCCCCCCCCCAACCCCGAGACCTGACTTTGTCAGTCACTGTGGCCTGCACAGGGAGACAGGACGTTTCTTCATTCCCCGTTGCCTGGAGTAAACCACACAACAGTATCACTTGGCTTCCCCGCCAACACACACATTTTTCAAAAGAAACTGTTCAGATCACCCTCCCCCCTTTTCAGGGGAGATAAGTGAAGAAAAAATAACTTTCAGGTGAGATTAAGAATAAAAGTTTCAGCTAAAACAGAAAGTGGGTTTATTGGCCAAATTGCATCTGAGGCTGAATAACCACATATTACTATGTACATAACCATAGAACGTAGTTTTATGCATATCTAGGCATCACATCTCCATTTTAAGCAGGAAGAAAAGAGAAAGACAGAGATGGCTTTCTTTCTAGAGTATTCGGCTCACTCTATGTATATATTTGTGTATTTATTTACTTGCTATTTGAGACAGGGCCTCGCTATGTAGCCTAGGCTGACCTTGACCTCTTGACCGACTCCTCATCATTAAATCTTGCAAATGAATGAACAGCCTCCAAGCACTGTGTGATTCGACTCAGCTGCTCCATTTGGCACCAAACACAGAGCCACCTCAAGTTCCTACAATGAAGTGATTAGTGGAAAACCAGTGACAGGTTTACTGCCCAACAAGTCAGTCATGTACTTGCCCATTCCACCATGCTTTCCTCAAGCAGACATAAAGCTGGCTTGCATCGATTGGCAATAACAATAAGGGAGTCTGTGCCATGTAAACCTTCCTGCCCCAAGTGGAAACACATGATATATCACTCCCTGGATTACAAATTCATGAAGGTTGAGTTGTATTTCATATACTTGTTCTTCTGAGATGGTCTTACTTTGTAACCCAGGCTGACCTGGAACTCATGATCCTGCAGCCTTGGCATCCTAGTGCTGAGCTACAGATGTGGAGCACCACACCTGGCTGTGTCTATGCAACCATGTTTACCTATAAGTATAACTTGAATGTTTTCTATTAACCATAAAGGGGGCAAGTTGTGGCTATAAGATCAAGGAGTATCAAACTGTTGAACTCTCCTGTGCACTGAGAGGCCACCCCTCCAAGGCACAAAGGGTGTCCCCAAACATAAATAAATTTAAAAGAATAAAAATAAAAGTACCATGAGCATTCTGTCAAGGAACGTGCCACCTCCCCGCTCCTTTGGTGTTCCTTGGCAAGGGGGAAAAGATGAGGCTGTGGGAGGGCGGCTGTATACTGCCCCCTCATCCCAGCCTCTACTGGGGAATTGCTAGTCCCTTCTGAGGAATGCCCCCACCTCAAACACGGACATAGTCCTCTCATGCTAGGCTGGCCTCTAAGCAACTGGGCAGTCCGTCCAGCAGCCCTAGCTCTGGGGATACCCTCTGAGCATTTCTTTTCTTGTTTCAGCTGTGGACCCCAAAGTTGCTTGTATCGCTAACCGAGTGGCTGAAATTGTTTGCTTGTGGCCACCACCAGAAGATAGCCACAGCCAGGCAGGAGGCTGCAAGTTCAAAGAGAGTATCCCAGAGGTTCTGTACTTCCAATTTGAAGGCGCTAGAACTTGCGATTCTAAGAAAGGTAAGCCTTCCTTGTTGAGTGTGCTGGGTTGAGCACGTGCCAGATAGAAGTGTATGGGCATGTATGTATGTATGTATGTATGTATGTATGTATGTATGTATGCAGCCCAGAGCCCTGTACATTGGGAATTTCAGCCTGCTTCACAGCAACATGATGGAGACCTTGAGCTCTAGCTTAAGACATCAGCCCATGACACAGAGATGCCATGAGCGTGTTGAATTAACACATCGGCTCACTGCTAAGTCGGAAGAGAAGTCTCCTGTGGAGGGAGAGGAGGAAATGTCAGCTCTCATCATGTTATAATGGCCGTGCCTAGAGTTGGAGCATCAACCAACCCCGGACTCGTGGGAAACACCCAGGGCTGTCAGACAACCAGTGTGTTAGTCACTTTTCTTGCCATTGTGAGAGAAATGCCTACCAGAAGCAACGTAAGGGTGAAAATCTTTGTTTTGGCTGACGGTCTCGGAAGGTTCCACCCGTGTTTGCTGGACCACATGCATTTAGGCAGAAGAACACGGCAGTGGGGCAGAGCAGAGGGTAGTTGTCCATTGTGCAGTCAGCCAGGAAGCACAGAAAGGCAGACCAGCCCAGTCATAGTACACCTCACAGGCCCACCCTCAGTGCTCTGCTTCCTCCAGTCAGGCCCCAGCTCCCCAAATCTCCACAACCCCCCAAACAGGGCCGGCAGTCGAGGACAGGCATTTGAAGCATGAGCCTGTGAGGAACAATTCGTATTTGATCTAGCAATACCAGGTCTGGATCAGAAGATGCTGAAAAAGCGAGAATTGGGGACCAGATTAGGTCAGTCACTGCCCCACACGATAGCAGTGGCTGGGACTCCTACAGATTCCAGAGGCCGCGTGGAAAGCCTGGGCTCAGAGAGAAGAACAGAAGGGAGAAGGAAGCTTCTGCCGTCCCTCACCACTGACCTTCCTCTGAGCTCTCTCCCCAACCTCTAACAGAGGGTATAAAGGACGGTGACGAAGTGGCTCCTGGGTCTGTAGCGTCGTGAAGGACAAAGCAAAAGTCCTCCCCCACAAAGGCATCAGTGTATCTCAGACCCCGAAACAGAGCTGTGGCTTTATCCACTGTCTGCTGTACATCTGAAACTAAAAACTGCCACAGGGCTCTGAGTGAGGAGCCTTCCATACGTGCCAAAAGAAAGAGCTGGGGCTCTGTGGCCATCCCAAGTGTGCCTGGGAGGCAGAAAGTGATATCCTCAGACGAGCTAAAGCCAAGGCACCCCTCCCCTGCACTCGGGAGGAATCCAGGACTCCAGCACAGCATCTTTCTCGGAGAGACTGAAGAAGAGAACATGCCCAGGGCTGTGGAGATTTACGCCTGTTTTCTCTCAGGCGTCGAGAGTCCCAGGTTATCACTCTCCTCACTCAGCTCCTCCTCCCTACACCTTCTGGGCCTTGCTACATTAATTCCCTGGCCTCCCTTGCCTCTAGCCAAGATAAATATGTGGGTCCCGTGTTGCCTCAGAGACTGGGCTGTAAGTCAGAAACTCAATTCCCTCAGTAACTGACATTTCTCTGTTTGGATTCTGTTCTGTAGTAACGATCATCTTCACCGTTATGTTTACTAAGTAGCAAGTTGTGAAAAAAGCCATCAAAGTCCATGCCAACAATAGCCATTTTTTATCCAACTGCCATTTCATCCTGGGAAACTCAGGAATTTGTTCATTTTATTCCCACGTACCCCACATTGTTGTAGAGAAATGGAAATACAGGGTATAAATTTTAATCACATCAAAATCAACCAAGTTTAAAAATAATGTTAAAAAATACATAGGAAAATAAAAAGGACTTACGAATGAGATTGGTCCCCAAATGTAGGCCAGGAAAATGTCACTACACATTTGGGCTATAAATTTGGCTCCATGCTTTCTGACAAAGGTAGAAATACGATCAGATGGGGGGTTTATGGGACTGGGAAGCTGGCTCAGCTGGTAAGGTGTTCTCTGTGCTCAGAGATTGAGTTCAGATTCTCAGTTCCCATACGAAGCTGTGCACAATGGCATGTGCCTGTATGGCCTGACAGGGATGGTACAGAAAAGGGGATCTGGGGCCATCTGGCCAGTCAGTCCAGCTGAGTTCTAGTCCAGTAAGAGGTCCCGTCTCAAAAACTGATCAGAGAAGACATCCAGCGTCGACCCTTGCTCTCCTCCACATGCACATAGACACACACACAAAGAGGATTTATATTTAACAAAAGTACCATCTGCTGAGGAATAGTCTGAAAACAAGAAAAAGAGGTGTGTATGTGGCTCAGTGGTGGAGCATTTGTCTAGAAACATGAGGCTCTGTTTGACCCCCAGCAGGCAGAGTGGGGGTAGGCTGTAGCTATTGCTTAGTGGCAAAGTAAAATAAAAATTAAATAAAAACAAGAGGGAAATGGCTCCTAAATATCTTCATGGGCAGGATTATGTGTAGTGGAACTGATGTCTTCAACAGTATTTGTATAGTAAATAGGTGGTAAGTTTCTCAATGAGAATCGGGAGAGGACCGAGGGACTGAGCAAAGAAACAAGGGAGGGGACTGGAGAAGTCTTGACCGAATGGTGAGATTTATCAGCTAAAGATTTGAATGCTTGCTTCTTTCTCCATCCCTGACCATGCCACAAGCATCACCATTGGAAGGAAACATTTATTAGTTTGTGACTGTCTTGAAAGAAATAACTGGAATTTCCCTCTCCCCCAACAGATGGAGAAGATGAAATAATAAGCAAAATTGTCGAGCTGCTGAAATACTCAGGGGATCAGTTGGGAAGAGAGGTATGAAGCTCCTAGAGCTAATGTGATTCCTGTCTGCACCCACGCACTAGGGCAGGACAATGGAACTGTGCACCAGGCTCTGACCCTCGTCCTCTCCAGAGTCCTGGCTTCCACTTAGTCCTGAATTTTATTTCCCTTGGAGTCTGCATCTTCATACTGGCAGCATCTCAAAAATGAATCACTTTGGAAAACATAAGTAAATCTTCTGGAGCCTCCTTGGAATTTCTGGAAACTAGAAATGCAACTGTGTTATTGTAAGAAAAGACATTAGAAAAATGAAAAATTTCTGCATAGGTTTATCAGTCTCCTTCTCATGTAACTGAACCTCAGGGGAGTCTAGATGTTTGCAATTTCCCAGTAGCCTGGATATGTGTCTCATAGTTGCTCAAAGGCTGGGGTCCTCTCTGAAATCCCTCCACAGTTGTTGGACTGTGCCTGCTTAAAGTCTGTCTTAGGAATTCACCCAGAGAGGCAGGCTAGTGAAACTTCGGGGACCCGTAAGTGGAGAAGTGGAGACCCACCCTCCTCATTAGAAAGTCGGACAGCTGTCCTCCGGTGACACTGAAGAACAAGCCCGTAGTGCAGCCAGAGGTCATTTTCTTTTGTGCCCATAGACCATGCCCGATCTCTGGGGTCTGTGCACCAGGATCTAGCTTATAGATTCTTCTTTTGCGGTCAGGACCTGTAGGGAGGAAGTCGGGTCCAGGGACAATGCGTGTGGGCTTCTGCAGAAGGGAAAAGCAGAATAAAATGGCAGTCTTGGCAAGACCACAGTTCCTCTCCAATAGCCTTGCCAGACAGGTGCCCAGAAAATCATGACAAAGGGGGATAAAAGGCCTAGGGAAGGCGTAGGGTGAAAGCCAGGGATACTGGGCTAAAGAGAACACAGGAAGCTTATAGCATTGTGCATACAGAACTCAAGCAGCAGTCCCCAGAGATCCCGGTTCGAGGAAGAGGTGGGAGGTGAAATCAGTTGGGTAGAATGATGGGAAAGGAATCTATGGATTTTTTTTTTTTTACATTTATTGTTTATTCACGTGGAGGTGGAGTGGGATGTTCATGTGCCATGGAACACACATAGAAGTCAGAGAATGGGCAGGACCCTGTGTTCTCTTTCCACCAAGGATCCTGGGGGTCAAACTTAGGCTTGGCAGCAAGTACCCGCTGAGCCATCTCACCAGCCCCCCTCTCTCATTTATTTTTAGTAAACAAATATGTGTGGGGAGTCTTCCGTGGCCCCGTTGTGCCCCCAGAACTCCCCCTTCATGTCTAACACTGTACTATCATTGTGCTAGTTTAGAGATGAAATAAAAAGATATGAAAAATGAGTAGTATCCCCAAGATGGCACTGCTGTAAGAGGGTAGGGCAGAGTCTATCCCTAAGACATTACTGGGTTTCAGACCTCATCTGTAATCCTGCCTCTTGAAAAGCACACAGCACTACTACTAGTCATTCCCACTTGACTGTGGGCCATGGGTAAGCACCCGGCTCTTAGTCACCTGTGACACCTTTCCATCCTTGGTGTTTGGGAAGTACCTGAATGTTGAATAATTCGATTTTCAGTTTTGTCCTTATTTGTACCAAGGAAAGGAATCCATAGAGCAGGTACCCAGCTCCACTTGACTCTGTAGGAGGCTGTGCCATGGTTGAGACTGCAATCCAGGGTCTTTTTACTGGTGCTTTTGAGTGCAAGCATGGCCTTCCACATGCCTCCTAATTGCCCCTCCTCTCATACACAGATGAAGAAAGACAAGGCTTTGATGAGCAGCTTCCAGGATGGGCTGTCGTACTCAGTGTTCAAGACCATCACAAACCTGTTCCTGAGGGATGTAGACACCAGAGGAGAATCAGAAGTCAAAGCTCAGGGCTTTAAGGCTGCCCTTGCAATAGACGCCATAGCCAAGCTCACAGCCATAGACAACCACCCAATGAATAGGATGCTGGGCTTTGGAACCAAGTACCTAAAAGAGTACTTCTCCCCCTGGATCCAGCAGAATGGTGGATGGGTAAGTGTAACCCACTAAGGAAATGAATCCTCTCAACAGGGTGCTGTGGTACATGTCTGCACTTAGGCCCAGGCAGGAAGAGTGTGAGTTTGGGACAAGCTTGGACTACATAGTGAGACCTTAACACACACACACACACACACACACACACACACACACACACACACACACTCATGTGTGCACACACACCCATGCATGCAGGAGTGCACATATACTCACCACACACACACGTACCATACCAAACACATACACACTCACACACACATATACACCACACTCATACACACACACACATACCACATGCACACCACACACACACACCTTCTCTACACTAATAAAGGATGGGCGATAAGATTTTATTAAGACAAAGGAAACACATCTGGGAATCAGTTCTCATGGGGTTATGACACTCAAGTGGCAAGAGACACGTCCCATCAATTGGGACATATTTTTAGCGATGATCTTCTTTGTCCACAAATATTTACTGAGCTCCCAAAGGGCATGTCGGGGGAGTGGGGCAAAGGGTCAGAGGAAGCAGGAAATGAGGAGCTGGTACGACAAATGTTTCAGTTTCACCAATTCCACAGCAACAGAATGCTGCTGGTCAGACGAGGGCAGGGGACGCTCACTCTCACTCCCTGATGCCAGCAGGACGCAGGGCTGATCTTCACAGGGTTCATGCTCACAGGATCCTGTCATTGCTGATTAGACCTCAACAGGGACCTTGCGACACAAACTGACGAGCAAGCGCTTGAACTTGCATCTATTCCTGATGAGCTGAACCAGTTAGGTCAGCTCCCTTCCCTCCGTGCCCCAGGCCCTCCTCCATCTTTGATCTCTCATCTCTGAGACCTCACATAAACTGTTCAAGATTGACATCAGGCCAACTTTGAGCTTTCATTGCTGACTGGTCAAGGTTAGTCTTAGGAGGACGGGTGCTCTCTCTCAATGTCCTTGGGCTTCTTTCCACCAGAATGTTCCAGGGCCAGCAGGACACTTGAGTTGATTTTAGGTATGACCAGAGTGTCCCTGGGTCTTGCTCATAGGCTGGTCTTCTGGCTCTCACAAGGAAGTGTGGCATACATTCCCCCACAGAGCTGAAAAGCCTGCCATTGTCCTCAGTGGCATCCCACTTGGCACAGCCTCTGCTCCTTTCTGTGTTCCGCATTTGCGGCAGGTGTGAGAACTGGGAAGTGTGCTAACCACCCCCAAATTCAAGCTGCCTGACCAGTTCTGAAAGGAGGTTAGATCGCTCAACAGTATTTCAGTTCTCCTTTCTTCCTCTGAAGGAAGGCTGAGGCTCTCTGCTGCCTTCCTTTCCTGACCACTGTGGGGGATGGGGAATGAGAAAAGGGATGGTGATGGATGCAGCTCAGTACAGTGTGTGTTTGGCATGCATTAGGCCCTGGGTTCAATCCCCAGTGTGGGGGGGGGCGGGGGCAGGGTGAGAGGAAAAGAGGAGTGGAGGAGATGAGGATAGGGAATGGAGAGGAAAATAAGAGATTGGAGAAAAGGAGAAAGAGAAAGAGGGAGAGAAATAAAGAAGGAAGGAAGGAAGGAAGGAAGGAAGGAGAGAAAAAGAGAGCAAAATAAACTCAAACTGATAAAGAACATAAGTTATGGAGGGAGGGAGGCAACAGAATGGGGAAAATTTTCCAAGTCAGATACTCAAATAAATTATTTATATCCATAAGATGTAATGAACTCTTACAATTAATTCCACAACAAAAAAGATAAGTGATTTAAGCTTTTTTTAATAGGCAATAGATTTGTCCACTGTTTCTCTTGGGAGGCTATATAAACAGCAAAAGACAAGACACTTGGCATGCTTGTTTCAATAGTGGGGAGATGTAAGTCAGAAAGCTGAAGAACTCCACCCACTGGGATGCTTACGGCAAAGACTGTCTGTGAGACTGTGGGAACTGGAACCCTCCTCTTCACATTGCTGGCTGGACTGCAGAGCCATGCAGCCCCTTGGAGAACAATCTGCAGTTCTCACAAGTGTTAGCAAAACATTAAGGACAGTCATCAGGGGCTGGGTGTGCAGCCCAGTGGGAGAGTGTATACTTAATGGTGAAGGCAATGGCTTTGATCCCCACCACCACAAAATAAAGAAAGGAAGGATGGAAAGAAGGAAGGGAGGGAGGAAGGAAGGGAGGGAGGGAGGAAGGAAGGAAGGAAGAATAGAGCTACCATCTCTACCCCTCAAAAACTGAAGACATTTTCACCCAAAACATGTACATAAATACTCATGGCCATATTCGTTATTCATGTTAGCCATGAAGCAGAAGCAAGTGCAGTGCCCATCAACTAGTGAACGATGAAGCACACACAATGCCGTGGAATGTGACGGAACCATAAAAAGAAAAACAGCAGTGACACACATACACACACACACACACACACACACACACACACACACACACACACATATATATATGAACCTTAGAAAACACTAGGCTGGGCTGGAGAGATGGCTCAATGGTTAAGAACATTTGCTGTTCTTTCAGAGGATCCAAGTTCGATTCCCAGCATCCATGCTGGGCAGCTCATGACTGCCTATAACTCCAGACACCAAGGTTTCAATGCCCTCTTCTGGCCACTCATATGTGCCCACACTCACAGACACACATACATATATGTGATTGAAAAATAAAAGTAAAATTGAAAAAAGCATCGTGCTAAGAAGCCAGGCAAGAATGCCACTTGTTATATGGTTCTGTTCATATAAAATGTCCAAAATTCATGGAAGCAGAAAGGAGATTAGTGAGGGACTGGGGCTGACCACTAGTAGGTACTAGCAGTTTAGAGTAACAAAGGGGTTCTAGGGTCCAGGGTAATGATTGTACAATGCTGAATAGTAAAAGCCACTAAGCTATTCACTTTTACAGGAAGAATTTTGTGGTAAAATTATATTTCAGTAGATATGAAAAAAAAAACAGCTCTCATTCCAGTAATCAGATAAAAGAAGAAGGAAAAGTGAATGCAAACATTTTAACTATATAATGTGGCTGCTGGCTAGACAGAGAAGCAGATTCAGTCAGAGGAAGTAGCTGAGTCCCTC
Source organism: Peromyscus californicus insignis (assembly GCF_007827085.1). NCBI lineage: Eukaryota > Metazoa > Chordata > Mammalia > Rodentia > Cricetidae > Peromyscus > Peromyscus californicus. The sequence continues at coordinate 146,557,801 of NW_026294584.1, forward strand.
AGGAGGAATTTCGAGGGGATTTTTCAGAGATTAGAAACTGATGCAATTGCTGAAGGGTGTGTGTGTGTGTGTGTGTGTGTGTGTGTGTGTGTGTGTGTGTGTGCATGCGTGTGGAGTTGACTCCAGGACCTCACGTGCTAATGCAAGCATGGTACATGCTCAGATGTCTCTCCCAGTCCCTGGCTTTTGTTTGCTTGTTTTTTAATCTCTTCTTTTCTTTTTTTTTCTTTTTTTTTTTTTTTTTTTGGTTTTTCGAGACAGGGTTTCTCTGTGTAGCTTTGCGCCTTTTCCTGGAACTCACTTGGTAGTCCAGGCTGGCCTCGAACTCACAGAGATCCACCTGGCTCTGCCTCCCGAGTGCTGGGATTAAAGGCGTGCGCCACCACCGCCCGGCTTCTTCTTTTCTTATTTATAAGTAATTTTGCTTTTGTTTTTGAATTAGGGTCTCATGTAGCTCAGGCTGTCCTTGATTTCTGAACTTCCTGCCTCTGCCCCCTAAGTGCTGGGATTTAGGTACATCCTTCTTAATTTCTTCCTGTTCTGGGGATCAAACCCAAAGCTTTGTGCATGCCAGGCAAGCAATCTACCTACACGGGACAGCTGCAGCCCTAGCCTCTGTACTTCCCATCCAAATTTGGCTATCCAGGTTGTGATAAACCTTAATCTTAACTCTTGGCCTTAGCTGGGTTTGACCTGCAGAGTGTCAATTAGAAGACAGAAGGAAATGATGTGAGAGAACTGACTTGGCCAAAGTGCCAGAAAAGCACTGAAGAACTAAGAGACATTGGTAAAGGAATACTTATGAACAAACACGAATTGATGCCATTAGGGAAGTGTAAGCTGGACATGGCGATACACACATAATCTTAGCTTTCCGGAGGCTGAGACAGGCTGATAGCTGTGAGTGCGAGGCTAGCCTAGCTACAGAGTAAGACCCTGTCTCAAAATGAAAGAAGGAAGAGAGAGGAGGAGGAGGAAGGAGTAGGGAAGGGGGACGAATCCAGGAGGCAGAAGGGGAGAGGGAATAGAGAGGGACGGAGGAAGCTCTGGGCTCTTGTCTCCATACTGAAGGGTTCCTGGGCTTACAACTAACCATATCAATTCAGCTACAGTTTGCCTGGTTCAATATGTATGCACTGTCTTTCTGATAGGTCCCTTTACTTTACATACATCAAGGATGTTGAGCCAATACTTGTTCAGTAGTGACTTGATCAGTTGCAGAAGGAAGGTCAACTCCATCTCCAAATCCTGCTGTATTAATTACTTTTCTAAGTGCTGAGAAGGGAGTGACCTAAGGGAGGTTGGGTTATTTTGTCTCACAGTTTGAAGGGGAGACAGTCATGGAGAGGAAGACAGCTCCATGGTGGTGGGAGTGTGGGACTCCTCATCTCACATCTTGGGTGAACAGGAAGCAGAGAGCAAACAGGAAGTGGGGCCAGGCTATAAAACTTCAAGGTCCGCCCTCAGTGATCCACTTCCTCCTGCAATGCTCCACCCCTTCAAGGTTCCACAATAGGACCATCAGCTGAGACTAAGCATTCCACACAGGAGTCTGTAGAGAGACCCTTCGTACTCAAATCACAACACAAACGAATCAAGCTTCCTCCTTGCTGAGTGAGGCACGTGTTCACACAGTCACTGCAGCCTCCATCGGCGTCAACGCTTCTTTCCTTTTTGGAATCTTAAAGGCGGTCTCAAAGCCTTTGCACATTTCAGAGATCAAGCCTTGGCCCTTGGTTTCTTTGCAGGCACCCCAAGGATGTCAAGCCACCCTCCCCACACCTTCCCCAACTCCAGCCCAGTCTCCCAGCCTGTGTTTTCACTTCAGCAGCGAATCAAACTTTGAATTTTAAGGATTTTCTTTCCCTTTCTCCTCTAGGAAAAAGTACTTGGGATATCACTTGAAGAAGTAGACTGAAATATCCAAAGACCTATCATCTGGAATGTTCCTTGTCCAACGGTGGTCCTGTGCCCACTGCTCTCAGCATAGACTTCAGGAGAAAATTAAAATGTATGCAGCAGATGGAGCCCAAAATTTCTAGAACCATCCTTCCTTTGACTCAAGAGGCATCGGGAGAGGCCTTGCTCTTGGCAGCTCTTAGGATTCAGTAGCATGGACTTTGCATCGAGGTTCACTGAGCTGAGTGTGTGAAGGAGTCCGTAAAGATAAGTGGCGATTTTACCATTAAATGTTCAGAACGGAAACCATCCTGTTAGTTACATTAGAGGACATGTTCGGTGGGTGTCTGTTGATCTCAGGGAGGTGAAATGATAAACGATGCATGTGCTTACTTTTTTAGTCTCTGGTACTGTTTGTTCTCAGACTATCATCTCAAGATGTCTCTTTTGGTGTGAGAGAAGAAACTTGAGTTTACTATTAGCTCTGATTTGGGTATAAGCCTGGCTGACCCATTCTCAAAACCTACTGTGGCAATGCGACAAACTTCCATTTGGTACAAAACCATTAGCCCGTCATCACCTACAGATTTCTTTGTGTGACACACCTCCACTCCACCAGGTTTCTGGGACTGAGAATGGGAGCACACATGTAACACAGCATGCATATGGAGGTCAAGGGGCAACCTCGGGTGTTGGTCCTCACCCTCCACCTTGTTTGAAGCAGGGCCTCTTGTGCATCTACCCCAGGCTAGATGGCTTGTGAGCTTCTGGGAATTCTCTCTCTCCATCTCCTATCTCATCCCCAGAGCACTAGGATTACAGATGTGCACTGAGACACCCGGCTGTGTAGGTCAGTCCTGCGGATTCAAACACAGGTCCTCACACTTTTGTGGCCAACACTATATCCACAGCGCCATCTCCCCAGCTTGAGCTCTGGGACTTTATTATTCCTGCAGGTAGCATAATGGTTGGTAACTAGTAAAATAAATACATTCAAAGACTGCTGTTAAAGAGCAACATCTAAGCTGGGTGTGGTGACAGCTGCCTGCAACCCCCAGCTTTCAGGAAGCTGAGGCTGAGGTGGAAGGACCACAAGTTTGGGGCCAACCAAACATGAGTTCAAGACTCTGTCTGTCTCAACACTCCCCTCGCCCAAGTGTTTTCTGTTAAAATAAATAGTAAGTTATCATAGCATGGCTTCCATGAAGACCAAGTGTGTTAACCTACATCCAGTGCTCAGACTGGTTCTTGGGACCTAATTAGTGTTAACTGGTTGTTGTGTTTCCTACTGTGCACCGCCCACCCGCGGAAAGTGCCCCATTCTCAGTGACTGGTTGCTCTTTTGCTATCGATACTATGACTGGAAAACAACAACAACAACAACAACAACAACAACAACAAAACCTCTTAGGCAATCACAGTAGTACCACATCTGAGGCAGGAGAATTGCCAAGTTCCAAGCTAATCTGGGTCTACACAGTAAGATCCTGTCTCAAAAAAAAAAAAAAAAAAAAAAAAAAGGACCTTGGGTTGCCAGACCTTGAATGTAGTCTGACCTAAAATGAGCAGGTCAACGGAAAGGGCCCCATCTGTTACAAAAGGCGCCACTAACCCATGTAGCACAGAGAATGACTTCCTCCTTTATTTCCTCCTATGGGTCTCTGTTTATCCTCTCCCTGTTCTGTCCTTTGTCCGGTCATTCCTAACCGGATGTGTCATTCATGCATGCCCACACCTCGGATCCTGAACGTCCTCCCCACTTGGAATGCGCTTGCCTGACAGCCTCCTTTCCCGGTCCTCCTAATCCAAATTTACTCCTTCATTCCTGCCCCCGACCTCCGTGCGTCATTCACAGACTCTGTTGGCTGCCATGGGGCTGTATTTGGATGTCTTTCCTCGGGTGGGGGGGGGGGGGGGGGGGGGGATCCAAAGAACTTCCTCTGCAGACATTCGATTTAGTGCGCTGCACCCTACGACCTGGCACACGCAGCCTTTCTCAGTGGTGTGGGAACTCCTTTGTGTAGTTTTGACTTTATACATCTGACACCAGGCAACTTCTTGGCACGTGGTTGCAGACCATACCCCAGCCTCTGCCACAGCTTGTAAATCAGTTCAATTGGAGTGTGGCCCAAGATGCACGGAGTCATAACAAACACTCCAAGTGATTCCAAAATCATATGCAGCGTCTCGTCAGGATGATGTGACAGTAACTAGATCTCATCTCCTGCCTGAGTCTTCATTTTTACTGCAGACAAAATAAATGAAGCAAAGATTTCTAAGAGGCGGCAATGGTGATGGAGACCTGGATGCTGACAGATGAGAAGCCACATGAGCCCGGCGATTGCTTTAGAATGGGGCATGGAAAGCATTCTCTGGCTGTACTCTGAGACGGGAACACCCAGAGCACAGCAGTCTGTCTGAGCAGGAGTCCAGGAAGGGTGACGTGGCTTCAGTGTCCAGGGGAGGTAGTGGGGAGAGTAGCACCCCAAGCTGCAGACAGTCCGAGTCTACAGATGAGAACAGATCAATGGGTACATGTGGGAAAATCTCCCAAGGCTGCACAAAACCCTGGAACTGTGGAAAAGGAGCACCCTCTAGAGCTCACAGAGCCAGGAGCAATGTCAAATTTTAGAAACAGGTGGAACACTCAGAATTTCTCCTCAATGAAATGCTTGTTGCACAATGCCGCACTGCCCACGTAGTAGACAGGTATGATGGACACACCAGTAATCCCAGAGCTGGAGAAGTAGAAACATGAGGGCAGGGTTTATGAACCAGCCAATGAGGCTGAGTCAGAAAGCTCCAGGAGCAGGGAGAGACCCTGCCTCAAAAAGTAAGGTGGAAAGTTATTGACCGAGGAAGACAATATCCAGCCTCCACAGACAGACATGTGTACATACACACAAATGTACACGTGCACAGAAAGGTTACAAAGGCAAAGGACTACATTTGAATGTTGATAAAATTTGAACACGTGCTAGGGAGATGGTTTTACTGGGTAAAAGTGCTTGGTAATACAAGCATGAGGACCAGGGTTCAAATCCCTAGAACCCACATAAAATCCTGACATGTAGCATGCGCATCTGTAATCCCAGGTCTCCTGTGGGGAGATAGAAGGCAGAGTCAAGACAGTCTCCAGACTCCTGCAGGCCAGCTATACATGCAATGGAAAAACAACAAAGAGACCCTATCTCAAAGCAATGTGGAGCATGAAGACCAACACCCAAAGTTGTCTGACCTCCACATGCATACTACAGCACACATGCACTGAATACACACACACACACATGCATATGCACACACGAGTGCACACACACATATTGTACAAACACGCAAATTAAAATCTTTTCAACACATCAAGAAGACGTAAGTGAGGCAAGGCATAGTGGTATACATCTTAAATCTCAGCACTCGCGAGGCAAAGGCAGGTGGTAGATCTGAGTGTAAGCAAGAGAAGGTAGAAGCTGGGTGTGGTAGCAGACAGGAGACTGAGGCAGGAGGATCATACATTCAAGGGCATCTTTGATTACACAGTGATGTTCATATTATGTATATGCATATATATGTACATGCATTTATATAATTATTATTAAGCCCCTGAATCCAATTAGTGATACGAGTATGTGGTCATCCACTGAGGCATGAGCCATCTACAGTGGTAACTCCCCCTACCTTAGCAGCCATCAACTGTTAGCTCCTCCAATAGGGGTGGAGCTTTGGAAACAGCAGAATAACTACTCAAGAAATTAAAAACAGAATTAGTATAAAACATAGCAATTATATTTCTGGGTAGACTGCAGAGAATTGAAAGCAAAGACTTGAACACAGAACTTTCAACTTTATTTTATTATATTGGGTGGGTATGAGTGCAGGTGTCACAGCACATATGTAGAGGTGAAAGGACATTTCAGGAGTCAAGTCCCTGCTTCCACCATGGATCCAGGGATTGAACTCAGACTGTCACGCTTGGGCAGCAAGCACTTTTACTGGCTGAACCATCTTGCTAGCCTTTGGACTTTTTTTTTTCAAATATGTGTGGTGTGGTGTGTGTTTGCACATGTGTGGATGCACAGACAAGTACATACATGTGTGTGGAGGCCTGAGGTTGACATGGAGAGTCTTCTGTCTTACTCATTGAGACAGGGTCTCACAATTAAACCCAAAGCTCACCAACACCGTTAGTCTGGCTAGTAAGCCTGATGTGAGCTCTAGAATTACAGGTACACCAGGCCCGCCCAGCATTTATGTGGGTTCTGAGGACCCAAACTCTGGTCCTCAAGCTTGCATGGCGCTGAGCTCCGCATGGCTTCAAGGACTGACCTAACTGGGGCAATGAGGGGATGAGGAAAGGACAGACACACAGACACATACAGACAGCCTGCATACCAGGTTTACATTACTATTCATGACTGTAGCAAAATTACAGTTATGAAGTAGCAACACAAGCATTTTTATGGTTGGGGTCCCCACAGCACGAGGAACTGTATTAAAAGGAAACCATTAGGAAGGTTGAGAAGCTCTAGACTAAAGCTGGGCATGAAGAAACACTCTTGTAGCCACATTCAGGAAGCAAAAGCAGGAAGATTTGAGTTCCAGGGCAGCCTGGACTATGCAGTAAGTTACAACCTGAATTACAAAGACAGACCCTGTCTCAGAAGCGAGGAGGGCTTAGGAAAGAAAGAGAGAAAAAGGGAGGAAGAGGGACAGAGAAACGGTAGGCGGCGGAGTCACAAACTGAAATCTGCTTTAGAGAAATGGCCAAGCATCTCCTCTAAAGGGAAGAAACAAGCGGGTAAGAATGAAGACCCCACAAAGCAAGTGCCAGGACAGCCAGGGCGACAAAGAGAAACTCTGTCTTAAAAATTAAATCAGGCCGGGCGGTGGTGGCGCACGCCTTTAATCCCAGCACTCGGGAGGCAGAGCCAGGCGGATCTCTGTGAGTTCGAGGCCAGCCTGGACTACCAAGTGAGTTCCAGGAAAGGCGCAAAGCTACACAGAGAAACCCTGTCTCGAAAAACAAAAAAAAAAAAAAAACAAAAAAAAAAATTAAATCAAAACAAAACAAACAAACAAAGAACCCCAGCACTTGGGCTGAGGCAGGCAGATCTCTGAGTTTGAGGCCAGCCTGGTCTACAGAGTGGGCTCTAAGGCAGCCGAGGCTACATAGTGAGACCCTGTTTCAAAACAAGCATACAAACACAAACAAAAGAATAAAGACCTCATTAAAACATGTGGGGCTGACATTTTTATTTACAGTTATTTTATGAGTATGACAATCAGGGGAGTTGGTTCTCTCCATGTTGGTCAAACTCAGGTCCTCAGACTTGGCAGCAAGAGTGCCTGCCTCTACCTGCTGAGCCATCTCAACAGCTATTTATGTATCTTTAATTTTTTGAATCTAGACACAAAGAGAGGTTGAAAGTGAATGGATAGAAAAGCATACAAGATAACAAGGAAGCTGTGTGGTGGGTATATTACTATCAGACAAGTAGACTTCAAGTCAAATACAGGAACGGAAAAGCATTGCATAATGCCCAAGGATGAACAGATTCGAGGATGTAGCAATCCTATTATGTGTAGGCAGGAACTAACAAAAGATGAAAGGTGTAGTGCCGTAGGGATGCTCGTTCGAAGATTTCAACTTCATTAACATAGATAGAAAACCTATCATGATATAGAAGACATGAGCTATCCCACTGACTTTTAGAAAGCTAGACCCACCAACAGCAGAGTACACATTCTCTTCAAGTGCTCCGGAAACATCCACTGCCATCACCACAGTCTGGCCCATAAAACAAGTCTCAAAAAATTTAAAAGGATTAAATCTGACCTTTATGGAATTGAACTTTAAAATAACAAAATATTGGAAAATTCCCAAAATATTTAGAAATGAAGAATACTTTTGTGCGATTGATTACTCAAAGAAAACCAGAAAGTTATAAACTGAATGATAATGAAAACATTTATGGGGAAGAAACTAAGGCATGCTTAGGAGCCAGGCATGTCAGTACAGGCTTGATGATACATACTTTTTGTTGTTTTTTTGTTTTTCAAGACAAGGTTTCTCTGTGTAGCTTTGGAGCCTGTCCTGGAACTGTGTAGCCCAGGCTGGCCTTGAACTCACAGAGAACCGCATGCCTCTGCCTCCCCAGTACTGGGATTAAAAGCGTGTGCCACCACCGCCCAATGATGATGCATACTTTTAATCCAGTACTCAGGAAACAGATGCAGGTTCAAAGTCAGCCTGGTCAATGAGCCTGTTACAGAACAAATGAAGAACCACCACCCTCCCCAAAGTGAAGAAAATCTTAAAAAAGTGTCCAGACATGGCTTAACAATTGTGGTCTGAGTAAGAATGGCCCTTATAGGCTCATATATTTGAATACTCAGTCCCAGACGATGGAACTGTGTGGGAAGGGTTAGGGGTGGCCTTGTTGGGGGACACGTGCCACTGGGAGCAGGCTATGAGATTTCAAAAGTCCAAGCCATTCCCAGTGTGTCTTGTGCCTGTGGATCAAGATGTGAGCTCCCAGTTACTGCTCCAGCACCATGCCTACCTGCTTGATGCCATGCTCCCATCAGGATGACTATGGACTCACCCTCTGGAACTGTGAATCCCCAAAAAACTCTTCTCTAAGTTGCCTTGGTCTCAGTGTCTTAGCACAGCAATAGAAAAGTAACTAAGACAACCACCCCATGACACAACAGCAGAATCTAGGTCCCAGTCTTATTTTTCTCTGCACTGACAACCTGCTTTTAATAAAAATTTTACTGCGGAGAATTCCATCCTCCAAAAGGCATTTCCTATCAAGTTTATTCCTCAATTAGTTGATTACTTTTGAATGTGGTAATGGGAGGACTCAGCATAGTGCCTGGTGCATAGTAAATGCTGGCCAAATTTAATAAAATTACCCTTCATTTTATCCTTTGTATGGAGGAAGATTGATTTTCTGCTTTGACTAAATCTGAATTTGCAAAAGCAAATCTCAAGTTGAGCTTTTGGGAATGATGCCAATGTGTGGACTGAATAATGATGTAACTGATAGAGATAGCACTGGCCACAATTCATCCTGAGTTGTTCACAGAAACTACACAAGCTGTACATCCAAGGAAGTAAATTCAAACTAAAAGGACTATATAAGCCAGGCGGTGGTGGCGCATGTCTCTAATCCCAGCACTCGGGAGGATCTCTGTGAGTTGGAGGCCAGCCTTGTCTACAGAGTGAGATCCAGGAAAGGCACCAAAATTACACAGAGAAACCCTGTCTCGAAAAACAAAAACAAAAAACAGACTGTATAAATGTCACCAAAAGCCTATTTGGCAAAAGGAGGCTGAAGATACACACGGCTTTTCACCATTCTTGAGACCACGTCAAGTTCAAGTAAAGCTGTGGCTCTTCCCTCCCTTTTACTGGAAACGGTGTGACCTATGTGGTTGGCCTTTTCTCCTTCCTCATAAGGGAAAAGTGGAGACAACAAGACTTCTCTCAAGATCAACTCAAAAGCATCTGATATGACCTTACACTAGAATGTGGCTTCAACTTAAACTGCCACTTTCCATCACACTAGCAAAGTGAGGGTCAGTGGGACCTGGTACAGACATTCTCATTGGTTTAGCTCCACAAATCTCTCACAACAACATCACACTGCGCTCCACGAAAGAAAAAGCAACACCGCTTTAAGGCTAGTTTAGGAGAGGGGAAAGGCATCACTCAGTCACCAACGAGAACAAGGCAGTGCTGAAGCGCATGCACTTCTCGATGTTTCCAGGCACAGGCGCTTCAGCCCTGAACTAGTCAACAGTCCTCCTCAGTTCTTCATACAAACTGCATCACAGCTGCATTTGCTGTTATGTGAATTACAGCAGTGCTAGTCACACAAAGCACAATCATTTTCATTATTTCTTGGTGTAAAGAAATGACAATTCCATTTTTTCACTGATTTTTCCATTGTTTTATTATAAAAATCAACATTTCATTTGTTACAATTCAGCTTATTGTAATAATCAAAAGGGGGGTTTATACAAGGTACCTTTATACAATTTATAATTAAAGCACTTATTTTACAAAAAGGGGAAGTGAATAAGTGGACAAGGGCTGACCAAATGTTGGCCATTATAATATAAATACATCCTTGCAAAGCACCATCGTACCAAAGTCGATGTACAAGAAAACACCAGCTGACTTTAAGACAATGACAAAGATTAAAGCTTAAGAAAAAGTTTAGACTCAAAAAGGACAAACATCCGAAAGCAGCACCAGATCCTTCACTTGCAACGAGGCCAGTCCAGTTCAGTCTCTCGTATCCTCTCTCTGCAGCCTCCCATCACCAGACTCTGATGGAATCATTCTCCTCACTTTCCTTTCCTCTTAATACTCATATTTAGGCTCGGATATAGATACTTATCCACATGGATAGATAGCTATACCACCCCCTCATCTTTCCTACATTTAATGGATAAACAAAGCCCAAATGGACAGTTAAGCAAAAGCATGCTGTCTATAACTCTTTGGTGTTGACTTTGGGCAAACGCTAAGTGATGATAGAAATCCAATGATTAGTATATGTTGGGCCCATACTCTGCTTCTGAGTACAATAAATCAGTCTGTAATTCTAAAAATTCCCTAGGAATAAAATTAAGAATGGTTTATAAATGCCTGTGAAAATGATAAAACAAAAATTTGATAAAGTTCCCTTCCATTGAAGAAGGGTGGGGACACAGTTGGAAATTTGATTCTAAGTCACTAAAATAAACCTGAGCATCTACCTCCCCTCTCCGCTCAGGTGTAAGCCGAATTCAATGAGCTGCACAGTCAGAGAAAGATACTGAGAATACAGAGCCACAGTGCATGTCACTTAAGTCACAAATGTGCAATTTCACATTTGAGGCCCAAAGTCCTTGACTTTAAAACCTGAGGATTTGACACTATTACAAAGCAATGCCATCCCAGATGCCCTAAAAATCACCTCTTCTCATGGCCTGTTTTAGGCCTGGGATAAGGAAACCCCAGGAAATTAAAAGGGATTCTGATATTTTAACTAATGTTTGATGACAAATTTGTTTAGGACTCAGTCCACACCCATACTTATGCATGGCTCTCATTTGTGAATTCTTAAATATTGCCAACCAACTGATATCCATACTCCTATCTACAGTCTAATTCTGAGTAAGAAATCAGTTTGTACTTCTCTCTATAAAGCCACGCGGGCTATACATTAGCACTGCACAATCACTAAGAGCAAGGTTTATTAGGGGGTGAACAAAACAAGACTTTTGTTTCTGAAGCTTGCAGAGAAGCAGGCCTACTTGCAGAAAGTCATCCTGGTCACTAAACACATTTAATTAACTTGTGAGGTAAACGCAGCTATGAACTCAAAACAGTGTTCACTGAAGGGCCTTTACAGTGAGACAAAAATTGCTTCCCCCCAGACTAACTGGTACCTAAGATAGATGACTATTTTTACAACTTAGTGTGCATTGCCAAAAGCATTGTAAAATTTAAAAAAAGAAGAAAAATACTAGAAATATTCTACCCACAAACTCTACACCTTTTTCTGTGACTGTGCCATTTACCTGACCTACACAAGAACTCTCAGGCCTTAGTCAGAAGACTAGGGCTCCAAAGGAGTCAAGTTTGAGTCCTAGTTATAAAAGATTTCAATGCAGAAAAGCTTGCTGTAGTGTACAAAAAGCAAGCTACACCAAAGCTCACCTCATGCACTCTCCGATCAGTGAACTGGCATTGAAGATACAAGTTCAAAATAACTATGGAACCTAATCAAATTTTAGTCATGTTTCCTCTTAAATAATTAGACACATACTAATTTAAAACTTTCCCCTTTTCCCAATTGGTGTTTTCATAAGTTTATTTTTCCTTTGTTTTTCTTATGTTCAATAATTATGACACAGTTTACTTAAACTTAACTGTCCATGTAACTTGAGTATCATTATCTCTTTTCCAAGTTTGACAAGCACCTCACTACAAAGTACTCTCAGAAATACAACAACTCAGCTGCCCCAGAAAGAGGATACTGAGATTAACTTGAACTGCCTTCAAATCATTTCAACAAATTGGCACACAACTTAGTATTTTGCAAGAAGAGGCCATTGCCATCTCAGTACAATACCTGGACTGAGATGAAACAAGGCAGCATCCTTCTTGGCTCACTATAGTGCAAGTCTCTACATGGGAAGCCCACCAGATGAAGATGCACATTAAAAATGTAAACATAGAGAATCCTCAAATTCTAACTGATACCCAGTTATTGCTAACCTTTCCATCTGCACTTAAGCATCAAGTGCCCCTGCACATCACAGAAGGCAAGTTCAATGTCCATTCTGTTTTAGACTCCGAGCACTTTGTTTTAGTAACAGGAAGAGTTAATGATTATCTGACTGAAATGTAAGACATGGATGGATTGCCATTTACTTATATGCAGGATAAGTGCCCCTGATTCTGACTGAGCTGTCCCCAACAACATAAATTATCTTGAAAGGTTTATTTTTCTCTTTAAAAATGTACTTATGTGTTTTTTTTAAAGTTACTTAAACTCGGCCAAAATTCTGGAATCATTTCTATCACTGTTTTCGCTGAGGCTCTAAAATCCAGAGAAGCCTCACATTAATATATAATTTAAAAATATATTCAATAAGTAATCAACACCTGCTAAGGTAAAAGCACACTAGCTTAAAAACAGTTCAACTTTAGCAGAGGAGTGCTAGACACGTGTAAAAAGCAGGAGACTAATGGCTGGCACAGCGGCAGAGCAGTGTTAGCTAAGATCATCCCACAGGTCAGCCCTGACAGCGACAGAGGTAGCAGCTCAGGACCATCAGGACGGCAGGTCAGACATGTCACAGAAGAGATGTCCATCAGTCTCCACCACTCAAGCTCCTGCAGCTGAGAAGTTCACAGTAAGTCTTCTCATTTGACTCTGCAGCTATATTTGTGAAATTATCCTAATCCATAATGGGATAAGAGAGAACACACATACAAGCACGGGTGACTGTAAGAACAGACTGCGGATTGTGTGAAAACAAACACGTTCACAGTGCATAACAAGGAGGTACCTCACACCACACTAACAGAGGTATGCATGTAGATGTCACTCTGAGAAAAGCTGGTCCACAGAAAGTGAAATTGTCACAAACAGTTAATACAGGGGAAACCTAACAACAAAAACACCCTTCTTTTTAAATAGACTGTTTCTAACCGAGCACATTTAAATGTTTTACTCAAAAAATATACATAAAATGATTTCACACTGTGATATTGTATGCTGCAAGGATACAAAACTAATTTACAAGAATATAACAGATTTGTGATTTTTTTAAGCATTGTCTACATGTGTTGTAAAAAGACACTTTAATGAACATTAAAACAATCATGGAAGACCAATAATATGGCTAACTTTTGATTATGCAAAAACAGCCTCAACTTAAAAGCTCAGCCAAATGGTGAACACACATAGTAGATATACTGAAATCAATCCCTTGTTGAGTAAATTCCATGTAGTCAATTCCTCAGATTAAAAAGCTCGACTAAATCATGGCTCTTGGCAGAACGGCCTACAAGCTGCTGGGGAGGCAGCAAGGTGAAAGCAGCTAGTGTTACCAAGAACTGTGACAGAGGCGTGGGCGCTCACCAGCTCCACAGCATCCTGCAATAAACATTGCATCTCCTACAACAGCCACACTCCAAATGGATTGTACAAGTATCTATTTTCCTTAAGAAAACTGTTAGATTCCTAGAGAAAACAAAGCCCTTTGTCCAAAGTTAGTACTGTAATTTTTTTCTTTTATGGTTTCTTAACCTGTTGGCCCTCAAATGTTAGTTAATCTGAAGGCGATTTGGCGACTTCCAAGTTTGCCACTCTGAGATGGTATTCCGTTCTTCTTTTTCTTTAGTTTTTGGTATCAGTAAAACCCAGACACTCCTGGTCAGTGATGCCTCTGTTATCCCTGCTTCCTTTGTGCTCAGTCACTTCACTGGGTTTAAGGCATGCTTTGTGTATTTAGTTTGCAAAAATAAAACTTTTAGTACAAATTTATATTTTATACAAACTTCTATGGCACAAGCAGCAAATCTGCTCTTTTAAGAAAATATATAAATATCCTTTTCTTCTGTACAAATATCTCCAGTACCCCACCCACTTTATAATGTTAACTGTACAAGGTCTGCCTCACTCTTCTTCATAGCTCCCTCCCCCCCTCCAGATCTCAACCAGATGTGTATTTACATTTCCCGGTGGAGGCAGTCAGAGGAGGAGGGCCCCTCCTCAGGAGGAGTCCGTGCAGGGGGAGGGTGGTGGTGGGTAGAGGTGGTGGGAGTAACTCCTCTCAGTATATGGAGAAGGGGGGCAGCTTTCATAGTTCTCCTCAGCTGACAAGTACTGGCTTCGGGGTGTGGGTGGGGGGGGGCACAGGTTCTGAGTCATAGTTCAAGTCACTGGTGTAGCCCTTGGCTGTCGCCACTGAGGTCATTCTCCGGCTGGGGGCATAGTCACTGTCACAGACATCAGTGCTGCAGGGCGTAGTGGGCGGTGCAAAGTGCCGGTAGCTGTAAGGCCTGTAGCTAGTACACGGAAAAATAGAGAAGCGCAGTTAGTTTTATGGAAGAATATTCTGTATCAGGAATCAGAGAAACAGATATAAATTTAATCTGAAAGCTATGAGCTACTGCAGTTCAGATCTGTATGGATGGGTAGCCTTTGCCTGGCATGTGCAGTAGGGCCATGGGTTTAATCCCCAGTACCACCTCCACAACCAAAAAGCCACTGCCTTTAATTGGCATAGATGAAGAGGCAATGGTACATTAGCAAAGGAAGACCTTTGTAGTTTCAAGTAAAATGTATGGAGTAAAAATGGATGGTGTTGGAGAGCAGAGAGGAACTCGACTGAGCTCCAAATGTGCTCCTCTACCCTGAGGTAAATTTAAGTGTATGTGCTGTACACAAGGCCCTGGGTTTGACTCCCCAAAATCATATTAAAAAAAATAAAAGAATAAAAACAAACCAACTCAAGAGTTTTATTATTGACGCGCTTTGGAAAACTGTTCTATTTTTCCTCCAGTGCTGGGGACTGAACCCAGGGCCTTGCCCACACAGAGCAAGCGGTCTACTGCTCAACTCCAGCCTTGGCCCACCTGTTACACACCTCACACTCACAGATCTCAGCAGCTCCCTCAGCTTTACAGTGTGTGGAAATGGGACTTCACACAGTCTGCTCTTGCTCAACACTCTTTTGTCATTTCATAATTTTCCTGATAGGTAAGTTAATGATGTCTGAAGACTTCATTTCTTTTAAAAGTAAAATATTACACAATCCAGGCTGAACTTCCAGCCAGATCAAAGGGAAACTATTCTAACTTGGAAGTAGTAGTTTTGATTTCTGTGTGGTCAGGAATACTGTCCTAAGTGCAGTTTCAACTGAATATCAAAATGATCAATTTTAAATGCCCAGAAGGTCAGAGAACTTCCTAACACAGTGTAAGAGTTTAATATACGTCTACAATTGTTTATATATCTTTACAAATAATCTATAGTTATAACATGGTTATCTGAGAAAAGCGATCTGAAGAGGAACACACTCATGAAGGTAAGAGCTGACCTAAAACACTGGCTTGTCTGTGTATGATTTCTCACAACTTTTATTCTACATATTGCCAAGCTTATCTTATTTCATACTTATCCTAAAGATCCATGCTTAAATTGTCTCTAAAATACAGTGACTGTAAGACAAGGGGCCAGAGTAACTGACGGGGCTTCGTCAACGTCCTAGCGACACAGGGCCCACGCCTTCCGCGGTCACTCAGCCTTGCCCACAGGCCCCACCGAGCAGCTTCCTGGGACTTTTACCCTCAGTGCTGGCAGGGCATTATCGTAGCACTTTTGCCTTTTTGTTCCACCTTTCTGTCCAAACAGGTGCCAAAGTCTAGGGGAGATTTTCTGAATTAAAATTTAAAAGGCTAAAAACATTCAGTCTCATAATGAAGAAGAAGAAACAGGAAGTTGATCAACAAAATTCTGTTAAATCTCAGCTTAGGCAAAATCACATGATAGTTCGACATACATTTGGAGCCTACTTTAAACATGGGAAATGATTTAAAGCAGTTGTATACTTTGCCTAATGTTTTATTCAAGCTGAATTAAGTAAGTTTTTTAAAATGAAATTTTAGGTTCTGGTCATATTTTTAAGTTTTCAGGCCTCTGCTTTGTTTTGGCATTTTAGAACAAAACTGTGGCATGAAAAGAAATCCTACAATAATTCATGGAAATGATCGTGTTGGAGCCAACCCTATCTCAGTCCTAACTGATTTGGGCAGGCAGTTTCCATTTTATTTCCATCACTACAAAGTCAGACCAGGTCAAGTCGACTGAAAGGAAACATCATCCAAATGCTAACAGGTACTGAGGACCACAGACACAGCATGCGGGCTTCTGCTGGCGTTTGAACAGGACGGAAGAGTGAGGTACACACGACAGTAACAGACATACTCAACACACTCACAACTGGCACAGAGGCATCACTTCCTGTTGTGATTTACAAATATGCTTCATTCCCTTTAGTGAGACTTGTTTATTCCATGCAACTAACTACGTAGCAAATCTTTCTTTCCAGGTCCCAGTGACCCATGTACACGTGGACCAACCTCCTTCTGACTTCCTTCATGTCTGCGCTCCACACTTCTGCTGCCTGCCAGCTCTCACGACTCTGACCTGTCTTGCCCAGTCCTCAACTGCAGTACTCTCTAGGAACCAGCTGTGTGACTCTCTTTTAAAACATAAAATGAAAAAAGAAAGGATTCGGGGGTGGACAACGCCAAGTCTTGTCGAGACAAGACTCCTATTCTTTCTTGGTGATTATGGTCTGTTCATTTGAGGCTTAGTGTGTTCACAAATGGAATAGGGAAAAGATGTGTCTTACCTGTAGGACCTATGTGTGGAAGGACTGTTGGAAGAATAACCAAATTCCATGGTATAATGAGATCGCTCTGTGGCAGGCGATGGTGGTGGGTTCAAAATCTGAAAGGAAAGCAATGAAAATATCAAACTCACAATAACCTTCCATAGATATGGATGTAGAACACCTTTATCTTTGTGTCTGTGCTTTTCCATTACACTATTGGCATATTCTTTTCGAAACAACCACCTCAACAGCACTTCATGACTGTGGCTCCCACTTCCTAGGCCACACATTCTTTATCCCCAACAAGTGGTGACAAAACCCTGTCGCCTTGGTCACTGGCTTGCTTGGCACCATCAGGCTCTAATTTTTTAAGCACAACTTTTCTATGTTTGTAGGAAAATTACTAATTTAAGAGGAATTCTAATGTGTTTCCTCTTACATTTCATTTTTATATATGTAGGTACAAGAGCATGTGTGCATGCATGCAACCGCAGGCCAAAGGAAACCATAAATGTCATCCTCAGGACACGGTGCATCTCCTTTAAGGCAGGCTCTCATTAGCCTGGAGTTCGATAACTAGTCTAGACTGGCTGGCCAGTGTGCTCCAGGGATCCTCCTGTCTGTACTCTGCAGTTTCAGGATTATGAGCCAGGCCCAGCTTTTGATCTTGGTGCTGGGGATGGAACTCAGGTCCTCTTACCTGCGAGACAAGCATTTTAAAGACTGAACTATCTCCCCAGCTACATGCTTCTTCTCTTAGCAGGTTATGAAATAAAGGTTCTAAGTCTGTTTGGTACCTTAGTAGTTTAAATGATGAAATTATTACAATGCTTTCAACTATGTTTATTATTACACAGCAAACTTAAAAGATTTACAAGCACAGGGCAGTGGTTGTAAATTCTCCATTGACTCCTATGTACTTAAATCCTACATTAACAACTATTTTTACATTACCATTACTGAGTGCTCACATTTAAATGACTTAATCTGACATGCTATGTATTTTAACAGTGAAAGAAAAACAAAGCAAAAGCAGACTGCTTACTGCAGGGAAGTAAGTGCCTTTGGTGCTCGAAGAACTGCTTGATGATGCTCCTGTGACGTGTGCTCGATCGTAGGGAGGCCCACTACTTCCCCCCATAATACTGAGGGAACTGATCATTGATTTACCTCGAGACATTCCTAAAGGAGATAAAAATGAAAGATGAGTAACATTTATAAAAATATATGAAATAACTAATCAACACTGAAGTCACAAGCAGCCCAACTAAAACAATTTATGTCCTCTTCTAATAATAGCCATAAAGACTTCATGAAAAAGGAACCGAACGGTGAAATGAATGGTTCCATTGAGAACTGGCTTCGAATAAGACCAAGTCACTCCCACCTGGTCCAGTCCGAGGAAAAAGGGCCCTTCGGAGTACGAGGTTTTCATGGAAGACTTGAGGATGAAGACAGTGAATCAGGGCAGATTAAGCCAACAGATAAGCTCCAAAGAAAGCAAAGCCTTTTAAAGACATGAGCCAATGCACAGAAGGCACTCGGATACCTCTTGACTCAAAACTGCTAATGCTAAAGAAAACCTTCTATTTGTTCCAAGTAGGTTTCCATTTCTACTTACTGGAAATAGGGATGGCAACACTCATTTACCAGCTTAAATATTACGGCTGTTTACTTGAGAGTCACACCATACTAAATTCCTATTTTCAGAGCTCAGGCATCTTCTCCATATTCATTAACAGGCAAGATTCTTCTCACCAAAGGTACCACAAAATACTGGAAAAAGCTTGACTGCCCAAGAACAATATGGCCTCCCCAGTGGTAGAACTCTGGCATTTGGCCACACCTTAACCAACCTTGCACCACTGCCACCAGGTCAGATCAGGAGAAGGCAGAGGGAAGTATGCGCCTTCCCTGTCACCCAGCTATTTCCAAATCCTTGTCTTCGGAAAACAAACTGATCTATCTTTAGACTCCTTTATTCCTAGACTCAATCGCCTCAGGGTCCCCGAGTGGTGACATTAAATTGTAGGTGTTCACCAAAGCACTTGGTGACCTGCTTTTAATATAGTGCAGCCCCACAATGCACTCGGAGGCCTGAAGCAGCAGACCTAACTAAGTCTTTCTGCAGAGAGACAGTGTATAAACGTTAAAAGAACAACAGAAAAACCACACTCTCACGAGCTCTTAAACCCAAAGTGATCTAGTCTGTAATCCTAGGAATGGCCTTGTCCACAATGGAAACTCAGTAATGTTTTTAGAACTTAAAATTGGACAAAACCAGATTTTCACAAAGCAGTCTTCACTTACCTGGAAGAGACCCCGACAGAGAGCCTGGGTGAGGAACATACCCGAGGGGCACAGAAGCTGGGCCATGAACCACATAGTCGTTAGTCATAGTCTCCCCATCCCCCTTCACACGAGGACACAGCATTCTTTGGCAGATAAAGTATATGGTTCCAGACACAAATATGGTGACAATTACTCCAATAACTGAACCAACTGTGTTGGTGGCCTGTGGTGCTGGCTCTTCAGTTGGATCTAAAATGGAAAATACTATAGTTATCTAATGGAAAAACAACTGTATATTCAAAATAGCAATAAAATACAAAAGTAAAAACAATATGTTGATGAATCAAACTATATAGTTTATATAAATAAATACATAATAATTATATATCATACCACATAAAAATATGAATTAAATGGCATCATTTAATTTAAATAAATTTAAAGAAGCTGCTGTTAAATGAAGATAACAGACCAGGAAGTATCACAGAAAATTTCAGGCCAGAAGGGACAGACCTAGAGAAGTCATCAAATGTTCTCTGTGGAACAGTGAAGAAGCCAAAAGCAGCCTGGCACTAGTGCCACTTAGGTCTAGTGAAGAGTCTGTAACTGCAGATGAGTCAAGGCACTCAGATCCAACCTCTCCTGTCCTCAGGCCCCCTGGCTGCCTGAGAGCAAGGATACATGCAGGTCTCTAATTTGATGACTAGAGGACTCCCAGAGGAAGGCCAGAGCGCTGGAGAAGGATCCTGCGCAGGACACCCACCTTCTGGATTCCTGGCTACTTGAGCCTTTAAGAAGCAGAAGGCATGAATGGAAAGAACAAGAAATGGGCTATCAAATTTAGCGCCCCTCTATTATTCAGAAGGAAAATTCTTCCATTCTGACTAGTTAACCCATACATAATCTCATAATGAAGACTCCTTAAAACACTTTCTGCTTCTTGTTACTCAAATCTCCCATCCATGTAGCTAAACTCATCTCTACTAGGAAAATAAATGAGTGACAATGGCAGCACTAAGTTGCCTCGTTGTGGCCATCAGCTCCAAGTTCAGTCAGTGGAATCCGAAGCATATGCTCTCTTTAGTCTCCGCTAGCTACCATCACCTCTGTATTCTCTTCTAGTGCCTTGGCATTCCTCTCCAATGCCAACATTCAAGAAAGAATAATTCTTTCTTGACATTCCTGCTCCACACTGCTGGTCTCTGGGTCACACTGCTGATGTCAAGCTTCCTCCCTCAGCACTTCAGGGAAATTCAAGAGACTCTTCATCTCACAATTTCTACATGGTCAACAGAATGGGTTCCTGTTTTCTTTTAAACAGTTTCTGCTCACTGTGGAAGACACCACTCTCCTAGTTTTACTATTTGTTTGTTTATTTTATTTATTTATTTTTGTTTGTTTATTTTTGAAAAAGGGTATCACTTAGTCCATCCAGGCTGGCTTCAATCCTGCTATGTAGCTGAAGTTGAACCTGAAGTCTTGACCCTCCCCTGCCTCCCTAGTGCTGGGGTCCTGAGTATGCATGACCATGCCCCACCCTATTTACTAGCTCTGCTTATCCTTGCTGTCAATTAATTGTGCATGCTTCCCTGAGTTATTACTATCTACTTGCTTATTCCTCTACTCTCTGGAGATTTCACCCACTGCCATAGCTTTAATTACCATCGATAATCTAAAGCGTGCCAAAAACCTTCCTGAGCCATATAGACCCTAGTCAATCAACTTCCCAACAATATTAATGGGACAGTCCATAATCATCTTTAATGTAACATATCCCAAACTGAACTCACCATTATCACTACCTCTCCCAGATTCAGAGGTAACACAGATAATAAACAGGGTAGACTAATTAAGAACAATAAATACTGGCAGGGCCGTGGCAAGTTGAAAAGTGCATGCCCGTGAAAGCCATTTAAATTTAAAACAAAGACAGCAAATAGCATTAACCAAACATTACAGCCCACACCAGGACATGTTACGGTACTTCAGTGTTTAGTTCCTGCTGCATATCCTGGTTAATGACTCCAGTCATGCTGTGGGGTACCTGTGGGTCAACTGAAAATTGCCAACTGTATCTAAGTGGCTACCAACCCTTCTGTCTTTGTAATAACTGGAACCCAGTCTTCCTTTCCCAGCCGGACTGCACCTCTTGATTTAGATCATCTTCAGTCAGAGGCACAAAAGCCTCCTGAGCATTTTCAATTACAGACTGCAAATCTTTAGTGGGTTGCAACCAGCATTTAAAATGAAGGGAACAAAAATCAAGACATAGTCTACTTCATGTGCATAAAAGCTATTGCATCTCACCTGTTTCTCTACAATATGCATGTCATCTTTATACTTCTCTTGATGTGGTCCAAAGAAATAGGAAAACAAACAGCCTAATAGATGTCCCTACCTATAATCATATCACCTCCAACACATTTTATAGCTTTTGCTTTCATATTCCCACCCTAGCCTTTTCTTAGAAATGTCAGTGATTCTGAACCGTGAGTGGAATATCACCTTCATGATACTACTGTTCTCTCTTGGTGACGCACTCAAGACACAGCTAATGCAGCAATCACATTTACATACAGCAGTTCCAGAAAGATGACTGGTTTCACACCTTCCTGACTCTAAACATAATGCAGCATCTCTACTTATCTGTAGAATGAACACTTTCATTCACAAACATCTGATCTCAAGCATCATTTGTCTAGGAAGCTTCCTTGATCTTCATTCCTAAAAAGTTGGTTGCCTCCTCCTTTGTGCTACCACTTATGTGGCTCTGTTGTAGCTCTGCACTAGTGAGTTCAAGACTAGCTTGGGGAGGGAGGCAGGCTAGCTCAGAGGGAAACAAGGAAGAAGAGAGGCAGTCATGGAGGCAATGAGGGAGAGAGGATGGCAAGAAAGGAGGGAGAAGAAAGCATTTTAATTCTAGACCCTGAGAAACTGGTAGAAACACTTCAAGAAAACAGTTAAACACAAACTAATGTTCAGAATGAAGTTCAGATCAGCAATTAATTTCCAGGTATCTAAATTACCTGAGAATTTTGTTTCTTTAGTTGTGGCAGGGCAATGTTTATTTGGTGTTTTACTATCTCTCTGCACAAAGAAACTACTGCCCTTAAATAATTATTAAACGCAAAACGGAAAATATCTCTGGTGCAAATAATAACTAGTACATGTGTTCTACCTGGAAATCTGGATTGTAAGTAAAGTACAGAAAGAAAAAGAAAAGGTATTTTCAAATTCTCTTGAGAACAGTTGACAAGGCTCCCTTCCCACTTACAACAGTCCAGCTCGTCAGACTTGTCACTGCAGTCCACACTGTGGTCGCATTTCTTGTGCTTTCCGACACACTGCCCGTTGGCACAGCGGAACTGATCGATTAAACAAAGCACTAGAAAAAATGCACAGTTTTATTTTTATCAGTGTGAAGACAAATTCTATCAAGAGTCAAATGCTTTCTAAGTACAATCTAAAAACATATCAGGCATAGACACAAGCAAGTTCCATTCTCTAAGGATTCTGGTTGGTAGAAAAGAGAAATTTCATGCTTTGTTCTTAAATTTTTATTTTACTTAATTTTTGGTGCCATTTCTCAATCATCAGAGCTCACCGGTGTGGTTTTTGTGGTCTGAGTATGTTTGCTCCCCTAAAGGTTCGTATGTTGGAGGCCTGGTTCTTAGGGCAGAGGACACAATGGAGGTAGAGGGAGCCTAGTGGGAGGTAACTGGACCTCTTTTTCAGAATGTGTGAGGGAGCTCTCGATGTACCCTGGGTTAGTTCTTGAGAAAAACTGTTGCTATAAAAGAGCAAGCCTGGGGGACTGGAGAGATGGCTCAATGGTTAAGAGCACTGGCAGCTCTTCCAGAGGTCCAGAGTTCAATTCTCAGCACCACATAGAGGCTCACAATAACTAATTCCAAGGGATCTGACACCCTCTTCTGGCCCTCCTCAGGGTACACAGACATTCCTGCAGGCATAACACCCACGTTTTTAAAAGAACAAGAAGCCTGACACCTCCTCCTCTCACTCTGGCCTCCCACCGAGATGCGCCCATAATCTCCCAAGTGCTGCCACCACTGTGCTGCCACCTGCCGTGAGGTTGTCACCAGACTAACACCATCACACGCCCTTGCAGCAGGCTTTCTCAGACTGCCAGAGACTTATCAATTACAAATGTTCAGCCTTAGTTTAGGCTTGTTTCTGGCTAGCTTTTTTAACTTAAATTAACCTGTTTCTCTTCATCTACGTTTTGCCTCAGGGCTGTTCACCTTTCTTTCATTCTGTAGGTCCTACTCCGGGTCTGGCTAGCTGGCTGGTCCCAAGCATCTCCCTTTCTTTCTGCCTCATTCTCTCCCGAGTCTCGCTCTTCCTGAGCCTAGATTCCTCCTCCTACTTATTTTCTCTGCCCACCAGCCCCACCTATCCCTCTACTGCCTAGCTATTGGCTGTTCAGCTTTTTATTAGACCAATCAGGTGCAAAAAAGCAACACATCTTTACATCATTAAACAAATACAGCAGAAACAAATGTAACACACCTTTATATACTTGAAGTAATATTCTGCAATGTAAACAAATGTAACACAACTTTACATAAAGTAAATTTCTGCAACATAAACAAAATGTAACACAACTTTACATAATTAAAATAATATTCTACAACATGCCCTTGACATTGCAGAACTATCATCTAAATAAACCTCTTTTCTTTATAAAAATGCCCACTGTGGTGGTTTGAATGAGCAATACCCCATCACAGGCTCACATATTTAAATGCTTGGTCCTCAGTTGGCAGAGGTGTTTTGGGAGATTATGGGACATGCAGTTCTGTTGGCGGAGGTACATCACTGGGGATGGGCTTTCTGAGTTTAGAGTCTCACCCACTTCCAGTTCACCCCCTCTGCTTGGTATCCTAAGGTAGAAGATGTGATCTCCCAGCTTCCCTGCCTTCACAGACTCTCCCTCTGGAAACTTTAAGCCAAAATAAACTGTTTATTCTTTAAGACGCCCTTGGTCATGATGTTTTTATCACAGCCAAAAAAGTAAAAAAGGCATTCACCACCAGGACATTTCAATAAAGTAGCAAAATTAGCACATTAATTTGCAGAGACCTTACACATATGAAATGGTTCAAATAATTAGCAACATGTATAATGTTCATGCCATAAATATAAAATGCAAATCTATTGATGAAAAAAAACCCACTGAATTTCAAATAACTTGATGCAAAGACACTATAAACCAACACTGAGGACTTGCTGATACCTTCACAGTTCTTCTCATCGGATTTATCCTGGCAGTTTGCATCACCATTGCATCGAAGGACACCATCAATACACTGCCCACTGGCACACTGGAACTGAGACTCTGAGCATACGGGACAGTTGAGCTCATCACTGTGGTCTTCACATTCAGTAAACCCATCACAGCGCCAAGCCACAGGGATACAGTCAATGTCCCCAGTGAAACAAGTGAACTGCTGAGGAGAACATGTTGGAGGTTCTTCAAATGAACAAGGGGAGGAGGGACAAAAAGAACAGTGGTCACACAGAAGCACAAACACTTATAGCCAAGTGGAGCTCATTAAAAAGAAACACACATCTTACAATAAAGAGGATTTGTAACCTACTTCATCTAATCAGTCGTTCAGATATAGTAACCTATAAAAACACTGACATGTTCTTGTAATTAAAGTTTGAATAGCACTAAAATATCTGCAACTCACTCTCATCTCACACACAAGAATAATCATTATGACTACCAACTTCCAAGTATTTTAAAGTTAGCCTAGAATGAACACTTTTTTCTAGCTCTGAGGTTCTCAAAAGCCTGTTTACCACCCCCTGAAGATCCCTATTACTTCTTTTTACTGGGTCCAATGAGTGAATGTCAGAACACCATCCAAGAATTGTGTCCTGTGAGGAGAATTCTGAGTGCTTGTGAGAAAACTCTAAGAAAACAAGACAACAGTCTTGTGACTTCAGTTTCTTCAAAAATATGAAATTGTTCCTGAATGTGTTTTTGTGCCCCTTCAGGTGTAACAAACAAGAGTTGGTTTACTTCATATTATTCATTACAACTGGCTATTGCTATTTGTTTAGATGCCTCTACGGAAAAACATGTTTCTGCCATGTGTACCTTGTTCACACATCGCTAGCCCGCCATGTATGGCCTTGTCCTCGTGACTGTACACTTTCCTTAGGTAACACTCAGAGTATGAATTGTCTGATGCTCTGAATAAACTTGGCTGTTGCATGAGACTTTAGTCCACCTCATTTATCAGCTCCATTCTCCCAGGTCCCACTGCCAGTCAGAGCAGTAAACAGGTGAGGGCTATTTATAATAATTCTAAAGTGGTATTTGCATTTTTCACATTTGCACTGATGCTACAGAAAAACGAACTGTGGATAAAGCTACAGGGACCTTAGTACACCCCAGGCAGTTGTACCACAGTAGTAGTCCCTAGATGCCCCACAGCCACAAAACCACAGCTTTAATGAACAAAAAAATGCCAGTTCCTCTGAAATACTTAGGATGTAAGCTGGTTTTGAGAGCACATGCCTGTGATTTCCTGTACACTTTGGAGGTACAGGAAAGGCAATCAGGAGTTAAAGGTCATCCTTGGCCACACAGTGAGTTTGAGAACAGCCTAGACTACATAAGATACTGTCTTTTAAGAAAAAAAATATTCATGGTAAGAAAAATGTTCTTAAAAAATCAAGTCTCAAGTTCATTATTGTTTGAAAGGTTGAGGTATACATTAATTTTACACTGCACATCTAACCAGGATAGTTTTTAATAGGCAAGCATCTGTTCATATTGTAAACATAAATCAAATGGAATATTGTTTTTATCTGAAAGAATGACCTACAAGGAAATTGTACTTACACTCAGGTATTTGGCAGGAATTAAAACAAAAAAACTGAATGAGCCTATTACTTAACAAACAAACAAACAAATAAACAAACAAACAAACAAATAAATAAGCCAAACAAAAGCAATGGCTGGTTTTGTAGCTGATCATAAAACTGGAACTTGGGATCAGAGAGTCAAGTTCTGGAAAATCTGAATGTACTCAACACTGAACACCTACAGTTTAGCAACACGCACAGATTCTTCTCGTGAGGTGGTGTTAATAAATTAATAAATGTAAACTTTTAATACTGCATAATGAAATAAGTCAAAATCTGAAGGTCTAAGATTTCTTTTTATTTTCTATGTATAGTGAGTGCCTGCACGTGTGTATGTGCACAATGCCCTGGAGCCCAGGGAAGCTAGAAGAGAGTATCAGCTCCCCAGGAACTGAAGTTACAGATGGTGGTAAGCTACCACTGGGGGCTGGAACTAAACCTCGTTCTCTGCCAGAGCAGTAAGTACACAGAACCATCTCTCCAAGCCCCTCTAGAAATTCCCGAATGAAATTCTAATACTTCCAAAAGATTAAGTTCTGAAACTATAAAATGCCATATAAAATCTACAGAAAAAAAGCACACTGGCACTGCTGGGCGTGGGGCTGTCTATAAACAATTTTGGGAACTGGGAGACTGAAGATCTCAAGTTTATGAGTCAGATGGGGTGCATACAGAGATCTTGTCTCAAACAATAATAACAACAACAACAACAAAAATCAACATGAGGGGAAGGGCAGAGTTAGAGGATTGAGGCAAGCTCTTATTTTGTAGCCCAAGCTTGCTCAAGCTCACAATAATCCTAGCTCAGTCTCTTAAATTCAGGGATTACAGGCACTACCTACCACATGTAGCTTTCTTCTTTTTCTCTTTTTTCCCCTTTACCTCCCTTCCATCTCCTTTCTGTGTGTGTATATGTACATGTGTGTGTACAGGTGTATGTACATGTGTGTATATAGGCACTGGTCAGAGGAGGATGTTGAGTGTCCTGCTCTACTGCTCTCCACGTAGGACAGGGGCTCTCACTAAACCTGGAGCTACACTGGTGGCCAGCAAGCCCCACTGATCTCCTACCTCTCCACAGCACTAGGGTCACAGGTACACACAGACATACCCAGCTTGTATTTATTTTTACATGGGTGTTTGGAATTGTGACTAGGCTCCTCATGCTTGTACAGCTAATGCTCTTACCTACTGAGCCATCATCTCAGAGCAACCCCCTCCCCCCGACACACACACTCCTGCTTTCTGTTTTTGAAAGAGTCACGGTTTCATGTTTTTCTGCTGAACTCCTAGGCTCAAATAATTCACAACCATTCAAGTATAACCATCCAAGTAGCTTAAACTGGCACTACAGGTACATGCCATCACATACAAGTGTGTGTGTGTGTGTGTGTGTGTGTGTGTGTGTGTGTGTGTGTATGTATACACATACATGTATGCATATACACATCTTTGGTAGTACTGGGAATAGAACCCAAGGATTTTGCATATACCAAGTGAGCATTTATCACTGAGCTATATCCCTAACTCAACACACATATTATAATAAAGAAATGTAAATTAATGTTACAATCAAACCTATAAGAAACCACTGCTTGTCAAGATTTGGTGCAGAACCCAAGCGAACAGCCGTATTATTTGGAAAGGCTATTATCATAATTGCATGTGCCTGTTCATGTGGGTATGAGTACAGGTAGGCCAGCAGTTGATGCCAGGTATTTTATTTTATTACTCTCCAAGACAGGCTGGCCAATGAGTTGTAAGCTCGGCTTACTTCTGATCTCTGGGTTACAGATGTGCACATTCACCCTGGCTTCTTATGTGTGTCCTGGGAATAGGAACTGCTAGTACACAGGCGCATCTCTCCAACCCCTGGAAAAGCTATTACTACAGTCCACTTTCTAACTATCTACCCAGCTTTCTTCATACGTTCTAACCAAAACTATGTATTACAGAAGAACAATGCAGAAGCAGTCATGAAAATCCAGCATAACATTAAAAGGATGATATACAAGTTTATAATGACATAAAAGTAAAAAAACTCTTCACAGCAAAGTTTTTTCTACCTTAAAATAGTTTTCTTAACATCATTCATGTCATGAAAGTGGTCAGAGTTCAGTATTGTTACAGTTATTGTGATTTATCTCACAAATGGGAAAAGGCTAAGTGACTGCTCAAGGACACAGATTTCCATATACCTAA
Source organism: Peromyscus californicus insignis (assembly GCF_007827085.1). Lineage (NCBI taxonomy): Eukaryota > Metazoa > Chordata > Mammalia > Rodentia > Cricetidae > Peromyscus > Peromyscus californicus. Next base: position 146,586,004 of record NW_026294584.1, read on the forward strand.
GGGACGGTGATCTTTAAAAGGACAAGAGTGGAGCGACAGACTTCCTCAAAGCCTCATTACTTTATCACCTTGGTGTTTGTATGAGCAAAGTCTTGCTGGGCAGACCAGGCCGGTTGGAGACAATCCTGCTTCATCCTTCTGAATGCTGGGATTACAGTTTTGTACCACCATACTTAATATATCATGATTTCATCAAAACATGTGCTAGTAAATTCTCTAAAAAATACACAAGTTTATTATACGCTGACCAGAAATGCTTTATCTTTAATGGGCAATTTACATGGTAAATCTGAAGGATTATTTTCTTAGAGTTCATTATGTTTTCAAAAACTTACTAGATTGTGTAGAGAATTTGAAAGCATAAAATCAGGCCTATATTCTTAAAACAAAACTGAATTTGGTTAAGATAGGGACAGGTAGGAGGTACAAAATAATTGACAACAGAGTTCACAGTGTGTTAGCATGCAAAGTGACAACAAGGACTGCAATCTGAAGAAGCTACTGAAGGGCTTGCAGGGACCCAAGTGCATTTGACGGATAAGTAAGAGGATATTATACAAGAAGATAAACATGTATGTGTAATAGCACAAGCACACAGAAGCAAAATGAAAGAGAACTCACCAGAGTGGACATCAATCAACCTCTAAAAAGTCAGATAAAACCAGAGAGCAAGTTGGGAAGAAATACAACATAGGACGGATAGGTAAGCCAAGTCCAAATGAAATGATGTTTTAAAAGTTGGACAGAAGTTTAGATTTATGCTTCATTTACTTCTGTTGTGGAACCAATGTAAGTTAAAGACTGCATATAACATGCATGGAAGTTTTATTAAAAATTAAATATCAGCAGTTCCTCAGAGGAGAGTAACTGCAGTGTTACATAATGAACTATGACTCGGCAACAAAAAAGTGCTGACACATTTGATATATTATTGGATCTCAAAAATACATTATGTAAGAGATTCTAAAACGCAAAAGATTACATGCCATGATTCCACTGATAATATTTGAGAAACTAACTCTGTATCGAGCTACAGTCTGAAGAGTAGGTGCTTCTACTACCTAGAGAGCTGTCTGTTAAGAACCCAAGGGCTCCTTTCTCTTTCCCCATTTCCTTCTGTCCCTCTGCTTCCTCCTCTCTCTTCTCTCTTGCAGTGGAGGACTGAGACAAGTTCCCACTGAACAGCACAGTCCAGATTCTAACTCATTCTGTGGCCCAGTGCGGGGGGGTTACAGGAGTGCATCACTGTGCACAGTCCAACATTTTCCTCTGCGACTGCTCTGACCTCTCCTACCTCCCTATTTGTTCATTCATTTTTGTTGCTGTTGGTATTTTGAGAAAGGACCTCACATTGCCAGGCTGACCTCCACCTCCCGAGCACACCACCTTTAAGAGTACTTTCTTAGCCGGGCGGTGGTGGCGCACGCCTTTAATCCCAGCACTCGGGAGGCAGAGCCAGGCGGATCTCTGTGAGTTCGAGGCCAGCCTGGTCTCCAAAGCGAGTTCCAGGAAAGGCGCAAAGCTACACAGAGAAACCCTGTCTCGAAAAACCAAAAAAAAAAAAAAAAAAGAGTACTTTCTTAACAGCTTGAGTCAGGTGACAACACAGCTGTACACTTTTCTAAAGCTTGCTATTCATTTTATATACAAATAAAAAAGTCACTTTATCAGCAAAAAATTAAGCCCCTTTAAAAGACATCTTTTAACTGGAAGATGAGATCACGATTCAGTTTTATGTTATTAACACCACGAGAAATTTCTTCAGGATGTGTTTTTAAAGCAAGTCTAGTGCTCTATACAGAAACACAATTTTTTTTTAAATTGTGATAAAATATATGTAACAAAATTTTACTAATTTAACCATATAAAGGTATTCTAGTTCAAGAGTATTAAATATGTCTTTATTATTGTGCAAGGTTTGATTTTGTCTTAATTTATTTGTTCTAATAATTTTTCCCTTTTTAGATAATGTCTCCCTAAGTTGTCTGAGCTGGCCTCAGACTTATAAGAGCTTCTCTGTGGGAATTACAAGCGCACACATCCATGCCCAGCAATGCTTCCCACTTTCCTTCTCTTTATTTCAAATTCTAGGGCTTAAGTTTTCTGTGCACTTTGGGTCTCTGAAGAGGAACACCCTAGTATCCCACAGCAGTCAGTTCCTTCAGGAAGTGGCTATTCTGATTTTTAGTCACACAAAGTAGCTCTGCTTCCTCCTGAAGTAACATCATGGAATCATGGAATGTTGTTTTTTTTTTTGTTTTGTTTTTTTTTTTTTGGATTTTTCGAGACAGGGTTTCTCTGTGTAGCTTTGCGCCTTTCCTGGAACTCACTTGGTAGTCCAGGCTGGCCTCGAACTCATAGAGATCCTCCTGGCTCTGCCTCCCGAGTGCTGGGATTAAAGGCGTGCGCCACCACCGCCCGGCGGAATGTTGTTTTTTGAGTCTAGATCTCCTGGTGAACAAACTTCTGAGATTCAGTACTATCGTCAAGTGCACAACACGAGTGCTTCCTTGTTCTCAAACGCACGCACTACCTTAAACTTCAGGCTCCTGAAATCGAAGCAGAGCACACTGCCATTGCTATGGAGACATCTATTATATCTTTAAAAAGTCAGACAGGGCTAGGCGGTGGTGACACACGCTTTTAATCCCAGCAGGTGGATCTCTGTGAGTTCGAGGCCAGCCTGGGCTACAGAGTGAGTTCCAGGAAAGGCACCAAAGAAACCCTGTCTCGAAAAACCAAAAGTCAGATAGAATTTATTTGTAATCCTCTTTTATCACTATTTTTATATTCTGAATATATTCTCTTTAAATCTTGATTTACAGAAATATGTGTCTTCACAGAAGAAAACACTTTCTAATATTAAATTGCAATGTTCAGAACAGAACCCAGAGCCTCACACAAGCTGGCAAGTGCTGTACTGCTCAGCTACACTCGTAGCAAGAAAACATTACTGTAATGAGATTTTCTGTGCCGGGTACAGTGGCAGTATCCGCCACTGTACCCGGCACTAAGTGTGGTGATATTTTATTTGTGCTTTAATAAAGTTTGCCTGGAGATCAGAGGAAATAGCAAGCCATTTTAAGTAAACAGAGAAGTCAGGCAGTGGTGGCACATACCTTCAATCCGATCACTTATCAGGCAGGGTATCTGTGTGTTCAAGGCCACACTAGGAAACAGAGACAAGTGTGGTGACACATGCCTTTAATCCCAGTACCAATCATAGAGACCTGGAGGTCTGTACAGACAGTGACAAGGAAGTGAGGTAGCTGGGCTAAGATAGCCAATGATATTGGGCAGAACATCAAGGCAATAAAGGTGTTGGTAAGACAGGAAGTAATTCGAATTTGGAAGCTGCAGAGTTGGTGAGGTAAGGCTGGCTGGTGGCTTTCCCTATTTCCCTGATCTCTCTAAGGCTTTCACCCCTATATTTGGCTCCATGTTTTTTATTTAATAAGACCATTTAGAAATTTGTCTACAACTAAGGGGCTACCAACTAAGGGGTTCTCTTAGGAGAACCAACTAAGCTTGGCAATGGAGATTAGCCTGGATAACACAGTCAGACATTATTTCAAAAACTGCCAAAGATTCCAACACCTACCAGCTCCACAATCTGGTAACACAGAGCCTTGAAATGGGACACATTTAAGATCCCAAACGAGACAACAAACTGCTCAGAGCAATTTTGAGAGGGCTAGCTGAGATGATCCAGTTTCAAAGACTACTTGAATAAGGACTTGAGATAAACCCTGAACTTTGGCATTATGCACAGAGTGGATAACAAAGGATATAGCTACCTTTCCTAGAATTTGACAATTAACCCAAAATTTTACTTTTCAGAATAAAGATACCTTCGCCCATAACCAGCAGGAAGCAAATGGCTTCTGATGTGCAGTGGAACAGCAGCTGAAACAGTTATTCTTGAAGAATAACTAAGCTCACATCTCTAAATGGTAGACTGGCATTTAATAGAGGGATGTGGAGAAGAATGGGATGCTGAGATGAAGCCACATACACACATGGCCAAGAAGAATGGACAGCTGAATTAAAAAAATATCAACAATTTGCAGAATTTAAAATCCTGAATCATGACACGACACTAGTGGAATTCAGGTGTTTCTGGTACATGGACTGCTCTCACCCAATGTGAGGTCGAACTGTTGACCTTGTGTACATCCTACTTCACAAATGAGTCTGTCAGATACGCTAAGTCTATAGGCTGAAGATGATACCCCAACACTGTGGAGAAACCCCAGGTGACTATCCAGGCAGCTGGCTGTTTGTGTCAACTCACATTTTTTCTGGAAGCTGCTTGCGTGCACTTCCTGTTTTTATTTTTTATTAGGTAATATTTTTTCCTTCTTGGGTCTCTGAGGGAGTTGACGATTAGTTATAGTTGAAGATTAGATAGTTATAGTTACAGTTTTCTTTGTTAAGAATTTCAGGTTGGATAAAGCACAGGGACTATCAAATAGCCAAACGAATGGAAACACATGAACTATGAACCAATGGCTGAGGGGCCCCCAACTGGATCAGGCCCTCTGAATAGGTGAGATAGTTGATTGGCTTGATCTGTTTGGGAGGCATCCAGGCAGTGGGACCGGGTCCTGTGCTCAGGGCATGAGTTGGCTGTTTGAAACCTGGGGCCTATGCAGGGTCGCTTGGCTCAGCCTGGGAGGAGGGGACTGGACCTGCTCTACCAGGTTGATCTCAATCCTCGGGGGGAGTCTTTGCCCTGGAGGAGATGGGAATGGGGGGTGGGCTGAGGGGAAGGGGGAGGGGAGCGGGGAGAACAAGGGAATCCGTGGTTGATATGTAAAATTAAATTATATTGTAAAATAAAATAAAATAAAAAAGAATTTCAGAAAAGAAACTCACTAAAGAGGTGTAAGTGCATAAATTTGAAAGATGTTATAAGATAGTTCTGTTAGTAATATAAGTTAGGATAGAAAGTGAATCAGGTACATTTTGGACTTACCAAAATAGGATAGATAATGGAATTATTTTCTCTGAATTTGTCAAATGCAAATGGACTAGCCATTGTTTAGGTATTTATTGCTTATATATGTGGTATATAGTTATTGTATTTTTGTATATAGTTTTTCTTATATTAGTTATAACTTTTTTCCTTTTTTTTTATTAAAATAGAAAAGGGAAAAAAAGAACTTGTACTGTATCAAGTTGATAACAGAAAAAAAAATAAACAAATAAAAATGAAAAAAAAAAGATCCCAAATGAAGGGATGGTGGTGAGTCTCAGTACTACAACGAAACAAGCAAACAAATGAGCCCCACTCCCTCCTCCCCCTTAAGCCAAATACATTTTTATACAAGCTTCATAATCACAATATTTATTAAGTGAATTACTTGGGCTGGAGATAAATCTCAGTGGTAGAGCACTTGACTAATACCCACAACATTATACTAAGTTTAATTCCTGGTACCAAAAAATAAATAAATAAAACAAAGTATTTTAACTCAGTTATTGTATTTCACAACTTTCCAAATAAAAGAAACTAGATTTCTTTTAAATTGCTGCTTTTGCAGGTAACAGTATGCCTCAATTGTTTTTCTTCAATTAAAATTAACTGTGAATTATCTCTAGGAAGAGTACTTCTTAATTAAGAGTATGAATATTATCATAGTGCTCAATGTCGCCACACTATTATTTAACAAAAGAGAATATCAATTGTTATGTCTCACGAGTGACAACAAAACTCACTGCATGACTACACACTGGGGAGAGGGCACACTAGGTGTAAGGTGAGGACCTGAGGTGAGAACCCACACGAGGCTGGATGTGGGAGTGTGCACCTGCAATCCCACTCTCCTATGGAAGGTGGAAAGTAGACAGAATGCCCAGCAGCTGACTGGCCCGCCAGCCTGGAGTGCAGTGATAAACAGACACTTTCCCGGGTTGGAAGATGAGGAACACTGAAGCATCTTCTGCACTCGCACAAGGGACCATGCGTGTGTGTACCCTACAGACTTGCAGACATACACACCATAGGGTTTTTTAATTTTCTTTCATTGTTGGGTCTTATTTTTGTTTTGCTCTTTTTTTAAAAACAACAGGAAAATCCTGATGGAGCTGAACAAAAGAATATTCTTTTCACTGGACACACTCCAAACAATGACACTTACACCAACAAAATCCAGAATTCAATAGGTGAAGAGCAGAGTGAATTAATCTTCCGACTCCCTCAAGGAGTGGAGGAAGCTACTTACTGTATTACTAAGAAATATGATTCATAGGCTGAAAATATGACAACACATATGTAATGAAATACTATTTGACCTTAAAAAAGGAACTCCTATCATCCACTACAAAGAAATGAGCCCAGAAAATGTTAAATGAAATGAGGAAGGCACAAAATGGTAAACATCACTTCATCACACTTGATGTGGAGTGTATAAAACCAAACACACAGAAACAGAGTTTGTTAAAATGGTGGTCACTGGAGGCTGCAGTAGCAGGAAAGAATCTGGGGAGCAGAGAGGAAAAAAGGCAAGCCCAGTAGATGTGCAAATAAATAGAACACAAATGACCAATTAAGTCAGGAAAAATAGCAACTTCACTGCCTAGCCATAGATGGCTAGATCAAGATGTGGAATTCTGGTTTGCACAAGAAGGATTTTAGCATCTTTACCTCCACAGGACAGCTCATCCTGAAGCAGAACTAGGTGCATGGGGCAAGAGCATCTTGTAGTGCCATCTCCTTTTACAAGGCAAATGTGTGAACAGCCACCATTATCCTGTGCACAAGGGTGCTGTCCTGGGAAAGAATGTAATTATCAAAGTCAATGATTTATGAATCACAAACAATACTAAATATAAAGTTCTGATTTTATTTCCACACAGTGTAATTCCACATTTTATCCCTATATAACCTATAGCAAAACACCTTTATATAACCACTACATGGAGAGGGGGATGAGATGGGAGTCTTTATCATTTGAGCTAGTCTTAAACTCTTAGGTTCAAGTGATCCTCTTCTCTTAGCCTCTAAAACTACTGAGATTACAGGCATGTACAACATCTAGCATGTTATATAGGTATGCATATTTCATTTTAAAATATTATAAGCAAGGGCTAGGGGAAAGTGCTGTGTAAACTCTTACACAGTGAGGCCCTGGGTTCAATCTTCAGCACTATACAAACAACAAACCTAAAGAAGATAATGAACAAAACTATGAATAAATACAATGAATAAAACTTAACTATAAGGGGTTTATGTTCATTCTTTAATTAAGATATTAGCTGGCCATGATGGGGTGCAACTGTATTCCATCCAGTACTTAGGAAGCAGAGGCAGGAAGATCCCATAAGTTAAGGCCAGGACTGTTTACACAGCAAGTTCCTGGCCAGCCAGGACCACACAAGAAGATCTGGTTTCAAAAAGTCAAATAGTAAAAAAACGATTTATAGACCTAGAAAAACTGCCAGGGGAGACTGCTGACACTTGCATAGTCTTCTTCTTAAAACAGAATTCTCTTCTAAAGATTTTAACTCAGAACTTCTACTTTTCTAAAAGGTAAAATTATTTCATTTTTAAAAGCATATTTTAATAAAGAATTTGTAGAAAATTAAAGTTAGTAGAAGGAAAAACTTAATGGTCACATGGACATTTGTCTGAAACAGACAAAATTACTTGCTTGTTCCATTGCCAATGATAGCATGACAAAGATCTAATTTCCTCTTACTTTGGGTAAAGCTAAAAAGACAAGCCATTAGGTGACTTTTCAATGTCTACTTCACAACTTGTACTTATGAAGTCACTGCTCTCAATTTTCTATTTAGCTTGTGTTACAAACAACCTGACCTTTGCCGTTACTGTATCGCTACCATTATACAACACAGCCATCAATTATGATCTATTTTCTATCCTAATACGGGTGCTATGTCAATCTGTGTTGACATTGAGATTGTCAACTATCTATAAAGGAACAGATTGCCCAAAATAGACATTACTTATTATATTTGAATATGCATCAACAGAGGTGGTTCTGTCTTTCAAGTATACAATACTATTCATTTGTCTACTTGGTCTAGAGACCAAACCCAGGGCCTGTGGGTACTAAGCAAGTGCTTTACCACTGAGCTACATCCCAGGTCTTGGTTTCACTGAGACTAGGTCTAGCTAGATAGTCCATGCTGGTTTCAAACACGCCATCTTCCTGTTTTCACCCCTTCGTGCTAAGATTTAAGCAGATTTGATAAACCAAAATCATACACTGTTTATGTTATTAGAAAGTTCAACAAAGTGTTTTTCCAAATATGAAAACAAAGTAAAGAAGAAAAATGATGTCAAAAAGCCACAACACCATGTCTTGTTTCTTACGACACACACAGTGCTCCTTGGCCCCGTCCACCTCACTTACTGTATTCGTGAAGGTTCAGCTCCTTTACTGCATGAATGTCACTCAGCTGAGCAATTCGGGCCTGGACCTTGGTTCTTCCTTCTCTACCAGTCATATCAATCTTTTCAATCATTTGCTGCTGCTTATCAATCCAATAGAGCCAATTTTCAAACACGGTCAGACCCACAGGTTGCAAGATATTAGAGTCTTCTAGCACTATCCTGTTGGCACCTTAGAAAAGGAAAATATTCAACAGCAATGATTTGTGTGGCCAAATCTCACTTTCAACAGTTGTCCAATGAATACCAGGTAGATCCTAAAAGTATGGGAAATACAGGCTCTACAATCACAGACTTACATGTACCAGAAAACGGTGCTAAACCAGACATGTGCAACTAGGAATTAATTCCCATGCACAAGGAATTTTCTAGTTATGAAATGTAACAAAGACCTTGGGACAGCAGGTTTCAATTTGTTTTTAGCAGAATCCATGTTCAAACTCAATTTTATAAAAACTAACACAATAAAGCAGATGAAAACAATGCTTGTCCAGATGAAGCAGTAGAGGTAAGCCCAGAGTTCTACGCTGAGCATCTGCCACTTTCTGAAAATACCTGAGACATCTACCAAAAACAATTCTACTCTAATTCCACCTGGCTTCTCAGAACACACACTGTCCATCTGACTCACAGGTTATGGACTAATGCTATAATATCCTGGACTCAGTGTCCAAAAACAGTAATACAAAGGAGGGGAGATTAACTTCTGGATGGTGTGGTAATGCTGAAGCAGAGAAGGTGATTCTTGACCTCTAGAGTTTGGTGTCACACATGCTCTCAAGGGGCTTCAGAACATATCCTCTGAGGAAAAAAGGAAGACCATGTACAAGAAGCAACATCAAAAGTTTTATGAAATATAGCTCAGAAATGGACTCATGTGTAAGAATTTCCTGTGGGGTGTGTTGTTGTTTGTTTTTGCTCTTTTGGGGGGCCCGCCACTCAACTCCCAAATAAATCACACACAGAGGCTTATTCTTAATTATAAATGCCCAACCTTAGTTTGGCTTGTTTCTTGCCAGCTTTTCTTAAATTATCCCATCTATCACAAATAATGCTCAGTGGTTACTCTGTTAGTATTTCTGTAAGACAATCATCTAAAAGAGAAACTGCTAATCAAAGGTTCTATCTCCTTTAAATCCTGATAATTACTGGCAGACTGTACAATAAAGGTTCTACTTTTTCTGTTTACCTCAAAGTGTCCTGATTTGTGGTGCTGGAGATAGGACTCAGCATAGTACCTTAGGCAGATGCTGTACCATAGAGCTCAAGCTCCGCCCTTAGGAGAGTATGTTACATCCTGGCAAGTACTGGGTATAATAAACCTTAACATACTTTTGCCACTCTGACTAAAATAAACAGTATATTATTTCAATTTTATTTTCCTGGTCACTAAGGAGGCCATGCATCAACTGGACATCATGAATTATGATAGAAGAGGTAACTATGATTACAAACAGAAGACCATAGAGAAGCAAAAGGGAAAAGGGATGACTTTGTGGAGGGTGAGTACCAGCTTGAGCCAGGCTTTTCCTTGAGTGAAAATACTCTAAAGACTTAAGAAGCAATGTCACAAAACACACTTCAGAACAATGTCTGCATATGTAAAAGTGTTTCTAAAAGTTTACACATGAAAACTTTCATATGGAAAATGAGCAGAAAGACCAATCAGGTTTGAGTTCAGAGAGGACAGAATATAAAAGTAGAGTAGAAGAATTAGGAAAGAAAAAACAGATACATAATTTTCAGATCAATAAAACTACTAAGTAATTAGGAAACACTAGAAATAATCTCAAAGATGTCTCCAACTAATATAATACAGAATATATTTAATGAATAAAATTATAATCATGCACAAAAATAACACAAGTAAAGTACAAATTCACAGTAATGAAATCATCTTAAAACTCAAATCAAAATACAGAAACACTTTTAGGGTACCTGAGAGATCACTGCTTTCAATTCGCCGGAGATCTGAATCGGCCCAAAAGAGCTTGCCCAGCTTGCTATCAAGTGCCAAAGCAATTGGTTTACTTAAGCCACTGAAAAAGAGGACCTCCCGCTCTGTTCCATCCAAAGCAGCCCGTTCAATTTTAGGAGATCTTTCCTGAAGATTGGTAAAATACATATACCTGAAGATAACAAGAGAAAATAAAAAAAAATTACTGAAGAATCAGACAAACTGAGAATATTTGTTAAGACAAACGCAGTTGCTTAACATGTGCAAGGCCTTGGGTTTGATCCCCAAAAACACAAACACAAATTTCTAAGGATAAATAGAAGTAAAATACTTTTAAACCTATTTAAAAATTTTTAGCTATAAGCAAACATACAAAATTATGTATATAATGGAGTAATTGTATATTTCAGTGCTAGGTTAAATATATCTATAGCCTCAAGGATTTACTGTTTACATTGAACGAATTCCCTCTTCTAGCTTTCTGGGGCATGCACTCTGCAGTCAGTGTCTCAGCCATCAGCCTGCTGCACAACAGTGCACTAGAACTACAGAGGGCCCACTCCTAACCATGACGGAGAGTGCCTACTGATTATACTTTCTCCACATTCTCCCCGCCCCCCCCCACCTATTTTTTTTAAAAAGATTAAGGGATATACTTATTACTTTTAATAATAGTAACAGGGTACCAAGGAGTTTTCAGAGTTAAGTTTCATAGATTAAAAAAAAAAATCAATATCCAGAGAGATCTAGTTATAAAATTTTAAGGCATGTCTCTAATTAACCATTTTAATTATTAATGAGACATACAAATCATTTATAGATTTCATCCCTTTTCTGTAACTCTAGAAGTAAGCCATTTCCCTGATTACATCCTTATCATTTATTCAGATACAAATGAACACTGGATTTTTTATCAAATGCAAAGCTCTGTTAAATGAAAGAAGACATATTAGTTATTTACAATGTAGCTGAAAGTCTAGTAATAAATAACTATGTAACCGAAAAATAGCTGAGCAAAGGCAAACTGGAAAGGAATAAGTATGACTAAAGAGATACAGAGTGAGCAGTGGGATTCCAGAAGTGGGAGAATCACATCTGGCTAGGGATGAAAGAGGTCAAGGAAAGCTACACAGAGGATGTGGCAGTGAGATTGTCCTGGAGGTGTGGGTGGGATTTAGAACCAAACCAGTGAAAGAAAAAGCAGTAAGAAATGCAGAGCCAAGTAGATGAGAAGCACTGAGTGGAGTTGTTTGCTGGTGCAAGGAAGGGTGGAGAGGGCTTCAAGGCGAAAGTCTCCAACGGCGGCTTCTGTAACATACCCTTTCTCAGGGTTTACCACAATGGCTCGAGGTCGGTCTTGCTCGCCTTTTAGAACCACTCCAATTGATCGCCCATCCAATCTTGTCACATCAATGACATTGGTAGCTTCACAGGTCCAGTAGATGTAACGGCTATAAATATCAATGCTGAGGTCATAGGGCTGTATTTCAAGGTTCTGATTTGGAACTGAGCTTACAACTACAGTAAAACCCTAAAGAAAGGGGAAAAAAAAACATACAAGTTAGATTCCACACCAGACAACTGTACGGCCATGAACAAAATTCTTAATTTTTGTGGTCACCCCTCAGAAGGGTATCCGTTCTTTGGGAACATTTTTGTTTTATTTGTTTTTTTGAGATAGGGTTTTCTCTGTGTAACAGTCCTGGCTGTCCTGGAACTCACTTTGTAGACCAGGCTGGCCTGAGATCCGCCTGCCTCTGCCTCCCAAGTGCTGGGATTAAAGGTGTGCACCACCACCACCACCACCGCCCAGCTGAGGACATTTCTTACAGAAAGGGTTTTTATGAGTGATGTACCTGTTTGTTAACATGCATTTCAAATATCCCCTTGGGCTGCTTTATGGAGCAGAAGAGGATGCTGAGGACAGCATAGATAGTCCAAGAATCTGACAATGTCTTAATCAGAGAGGGTAACAGCTTTCCCCGATAATTATAAACAACTGTGGGTCCAATCACAACCAGGAGATACCTCTAGAACAGTAGTTCTCAACTAAGGGTGATATTGCACCCACAGGCATTGGAAACGTCCAGAGATATTTCAATATCAAGATATGAGAAACCTACTGGTGATACGGGGCAAACCAAGAATGTTTCTAAACATCCTGCAGTCCACACATAGGGGAGCCTCACAGCAAAGAACTGTGCAACCCCCAAAACCAACAGTACCAAGTCAGAGAAACCCTATTCTGGAGAAAACAAAAAACAATCAGGGATACACACACACACACACACACACACACACACACACATCTTAGTCAAACTTTAAGTTATTTTCAAAGCTTTGTTTCAGCTATTATGCACTCTGAAACCTGTGAAAACATTTCTCAACACTAAGATGAAAAGAATTTAAGCTAGCTGGGCTAACTGGGACTCAGTTGTTTCCCTTAATCATTAACCCAAGCCAGTCTACAGGGCTTCTCAATAGGAACTCACGTGTTCTAGTTGTGTGGCACTTCCTTGTTGTTGTCTGTAATCATCAAAAGTCTATTTAAACTAACATGATTTTCAATTAGACAGTGCAGCTTAGGAAGAAATCATTTTCATAATAATGCATGGGTAAAAATGCCCAGTAGAATGTGATGTTGCCATGAGATAGGCACACTACATTTCAGGCAGTGGGGTCTCCCCACACCCATTCACACCATGCCAGATACCAGAGAAAGATGCCAGCAGCAAATGGCACAGAAGAAGCAAAAGACATTCTGGGGTCTGGGGTCTGGGGTCTCGGCCTCGTCTAGCTGAGATTCACTCATCAGGGAGTCGCCTCCTGGTGGGCTGACACCTGAACTTCAATTGCCACCTGCTGCTCCTCTGACATGGCCACCAGCAGTAATTTTTTCTTACAAAGCCAACCAAAAGCAGCTTTGTCTATTTATTCTGTTCAAATAAATTTTATTTCATTTACTCTCGAGTTAGCACAGCCTTGTAAAAAGTTACTTAATTTAGTTGCTGTCTTTGGCTGTATAATTTCTCTCTGCTAGTTACTGGTTACTAGTACTAGTCTACATAGTACAAGGTACAGCTGAAGTACAAAGAATGACCACACTGGTAAATGATCCCCGAGTACTCTGTTCTTTACTTTACTTACCTGTTCTTTACTTGTAAGGTAAGACAACAAATTTAGTAATATTTCCCTAAATTTTAACACATACAAAATCCAATTTAACATCTTTGCCATAATGAAGACAACAGATAGCTATTGTAATCTTAAGCTTATACTGATTGAATCCAGAAGGAAGTATAAATAATAGTATTGAAATCCACAATGGTACATAGGCACAGATAAGACTGATAATATTCTTAGTCTCATTTTAAAGTCCCCAAATAGTAACCAAAAAATACAGAATCAATAACACATTATTGATATTTTTAATTTTACTAAGATTATCCTGTTTCTTAATCAATGAGTCTTTTAAATAGAAGGTAATCAGTGAGATAACTATTCTCTATTAAAAATCCCTACCATTAAACAAGTAGGGGCTTTATGCCTTGCATTCTGTTCAATCAAAAACATTCCTAAGATTTCTAGTGAGTGATAGAGCTGGGATCAGAACAAAGACCTACTTGATTTCAAAATGTGTTCTACTACATATAGCAGGATAATGAAAAAAACATGGCATGAACGGATATTATAACCAGTGGTGGAAGTCATTAATGACCTCACCTCCCTGATAAAATTTCCAACCCAAAGCCATCATCAAATAATAATGTACACAGAGTACAATTACTCTGGGTAATAAAAACAAACAAACAAAAATACTAGCCCTAGATTTCCACTTCCCCTGTAGGCAGATGAAGCAGTGTGGATGGTTAGAGCAAGTCTAGTCAGAAATGGACTAAGCCTGAGTTACCTGGCCACCATCTTCTTGTGCCTTTCGGATCATGTTTTGTCGAGAGTCAATCCAGTAGAGCTGCTTGTCCAAAGGGTCATAATCAATGGCCCTGACATTCCGAAGGCTGTGGATAGGAAGGATGATGTCAGGACTCTGCTGTTCATCAATCACCATGCGGTTGATGGCACTCTTCTGACTGAAGAGCAGGAAAGTGGTAGGAGCTTAAAAGAGAAAAGAGCAAATCTGAAATACAGTGACTCTTCTCCACCACCCCAAGCCTGGTGAGCCTGTTTCCCTGTATCTCCAACAGAACAACATAGTAAGGCTGAGGGGAGAACCCTTTGGCACACCTCCAGAAACTTCCTTCAGTGAGAGAGTAATTAGCACTCTGGTTATAGAGCCAGTTATAAAGTGTTTGAATTCTGTCATTGGTTTGGTTCTAAATCCCACCCACACCTCCAGGACCACAGCACTGCCACATCTTCTGTGCAGCTTTTCTTCATCTCTCCACTCCCAGCCAGACGGGATTCTCCCACTTCTAGAATCCAGTGCTTACTCTGTGTCTCTTGAGCAATACTTATTCCTTTCCAGTTTGCCTTTATTCAACTATTTTTCAGTTACACAGTACTAGATCTTCATATCTTACATATGTACTAGACCTTCAGCTCCACTGTAAATAACTAACATGTTTTCTCTCATTTAATAGAGAGCTTTGCATCTGATAAAAAAATCCAATGCTCAGTTGCATCTGCATAGATAAGAGTATTAGCTGGGAAATGGCTTACTTCTAGAGCTACAGGAAAGGGATGAAACCTATAAACGATTTGTATCTCATTTTTAGTAATTAAAATGCTTACTTAGAAAAATACTTTAAAATTTTGCAGCTAGATATCTTTGGGCATTTGATTTTTAATTATCTAGCCTATGTTTCTGTCTTGCAGAAATAACAGAGATCTTATTTTTAATGAATCATTTGATAAAGACATAAGAAGTTATGGAAAAATAGCTTAGTGGTTAAAAGTGCCTGATGCTCTTGTAGAGGATGTGAGTTCAGTTCCCAGAACTCACGTGGTAGATCACAAGTGTTTGTAACCCCAAATCCAGGGGAACTAACATCTTTTTGTGACCTCCATGAGCACCAGGAATGTACATGGCACACATACTTACACACAGGCAAACATTCCTACACATAAAATAAAGGAAACTTAAAAAACAAAAAAACAGTATTTCTATCTTCACTAAAAAATGTTCTGTTTCCATGGTAAGATGACACTCTAACTCATAAAATGAGAAAGTGTATCCAAAACAACACTTCCCTTTCCCAGGGACGGCCTTTCACTACTCTGTAGTCATCTTCAATTCAGGAAAACATCTAAGAAGTGGAGGCAGGAGGCTACTGAGTGATTTCATGGCCAGCCTGGGTTATATGATAAGAACTTATCTTCAAAACAAATAAAACAACCAAACAGACAGATGACATTTGAGAGTATTACCAACAGGAAAACCTAAAAGCATTTTTAAATCCTAACTAAAACATAGCCCACCCCATCATTGATAAAGACAGTTAGTTTGTCAGTACCAAATCCTTTATTTGCTGTGTTTTTCCCTACACATATATGTCTATCATAAAATTCAACTGAGGGGCTGGAGAGATGGCTCACTGGTTCAGAGCAGAAGTGCGAGACAAAGAAATAATTCAGATCCTGGGTAGAGCTGAAATAAGTTGCACTGTGATACTCAGGACCACATGCAATTTAAAACTTATGAATTATTTCTGGAATTTTCCACGCATTATTTCCAGATGGAGGCTGACTACAGGTAATGGAAACCACAGAAATTGATGGCAGTGGAGGAGAGGGGTTTCCTATAGTTTATATACACAAATTCGATAACAATACTTTGCTTTTCTTGGTGCTCAGCCATCACCTCAACCCAGCAGAAGCAGGTCCTTCTCAAGGATGTAAACTCAGGAGGCAACGCCAGAACACCCTGCCTAACTCCGTCCTCACGGCTCTCACTTGTGGTTGGGCCTGTCTTTACATTCACACTCAAATACATACAAAAGAACTCACTGGCATTGACAATGAAGCCTGATACTTGGCACACTGTACTTCCATTAAGTCCTTCATTAGCGAAAAGTCCACGTCCAGCTTAGAAGATTCACGAAGTACCAGTCTACTAGAAATTTTCATCACACATTGACCTAACAACCATGAGCAATTTTAGTAGAGTTCAACTCTAAGAACACACTTAGATGGCTCAGTAAGGTAGAGGTACTTGTCACTAAACTTTGTGGTCCAAGTTCCATCTCCAGGACCTACATGGTAAAGGAAGAGTCAACTCCTTAAAGTTGTCCTCTGACCTCCACATGTATGCCACGGGATAAGCGTGTGGTGTGTGCACATGTACACACACAATTAAACTGAAGTATGATTATAAATTTTAATTAAAAAATTAACAATTATAAATGGTGAACTATTTCTCAGGGGAAGCTGAGTTTCTTACAATCCATGCTTAAAGTAACACAACATACGCCATTTAAAGTCTAAATCTATCCTCTCATCCTCAACCACATTCTCACATCTCCTACAGAAAGTTCTTTAAAAAAAAAAAAAAAAAGCCTAAGAGTGGTACATTGCTATAATCCCAGTACTTGAAAGATGAGGCAGGAGGATGAAAAGGTCAAGGAAGAGCTTTAAGCCAGCCTAGGAAACCCTGTCTCAAAGTAAAATAAAATTAAATAGTCACTGGATTTTCCTAGTCTTTTTCCTAGACTTTCCTAGACTTTTCCTAGTCTTCATTACCACAATGAAAACAAGACGCAGAAGCTGGACATGTAAGCCAGAGGACAATTTCAGCTGTCTTCTGGTAGCACCAGCATTCATCTAAGTTAAAGGAAGGCGTTGCTCTTGGGTGTGAACAGGATAATCTCCATGGGCAAGCCTACAAAATATGACTATGCCATCCATGGAACCAAAAGCACTGAGTAAGGACAGATATGCAACCTTCATTTTATGAGCCAAGCTATGGACGTGGGGGCAGTTCAAAGGGATCAACATTTTCCAGTTTACACAAGGTACCAAAGGGCCACTTCAGGACTGAAGATAGGATTGTAAAATCTGGCTTCTTGTTTCATCTCTCGATGTCCTTATTCACTCCACTACCAACCTCCTGAGTAACCTATTAAGTCAGATGTGGAAATCCTCATAGCTCATCTCATTTCCTTCAAGTCTTGATATAAATGTCACTTTAGCATGGAGTTCCCAGTAACCTTATTAACACTGCAATCTCAGTCACCACATTTTCTTCCTTTTAATATTCCTGCATAACACTTATCACCATATAGCCCTCATATTGTTCATCTTAACAGTTCCAGGGAAATGTAAGCTTGGTGAAAGCAGGCATTTCATTCACTGTTACTATTTTTCCACTGGTTAAAATAAGGCCTAGCATGTAGTGTTTAAGACATATTAAATGAAAAAAATAAAAAAATGACCTAAATAAATAAGCACTTAATGACAACAAAGACAGCCCTATAGCCTTGATTTTGCAAGTAACAAAATTAGAGGAAGGAAAGAGAAGAAATAGCTTTTGGAAAAATAGCTATCCAACATGTCATACATCATACAGAATGCCATTGAATCCGTATATTATCAACATGTCGCATGTCACACATCACACTGAATGCCATTTAATCCCTATATCCCAACACATCACAAGTCACACAGAATGCCATTTAATCCCTTTATTCCAACACATCACACAGAGTGTCATTTAATTCCTATAGTCCAACATGTCACACAGAATGCCATTCAATCCCTACATTATCATTTTATAAGTAGCAAACTCAGAAAAGTTAAGTTTTCTCAAGATCACAAAAGCTACTGAGTGCAAGGCTAAACGTCCTTCCAGAACCACCTTATTTCTTCACTCATTACTCCATTTGTCTACCATGGACCAGAAGCACCTCAGATATATCAATGAAGAAAACAGAAACAAAGCTACTACTGCTTCATGGAATACACAGTAAGCAATAAGCATAACAAAGGAAGTAACAGTATATAAATAATAGAGTGTATAAATTATATTATACACAAAGTATTCTAAGTGCTATTGGAAAGGAGGCTGTGGGAATGATCCTGGTGGAAGTTTTTTCCATTGTAAGTGCTGCAAACTTGGCCTTGTTACACAGGTCACAATTAAGCAGAGACTTAGACATGAAGGATGGCCATGCAAAGTCTTGCAGGAAGAGCATGCCAAGCAGAGGAAATAAGCAGCTCAACGGTCCTGAAATGGGACTGATTTGCATATTTGAAACGAGCAATGAGACCAGTGTGTCTGCTATAGAGAAAGCAAATGAAAGAATAGTAGACACTGGGGTGAGACAAGGAAACTGGGGTATGTGGGATATGTAGTTATGAAGTGAGGGATAAAGAAGCTGTTTCCAAGTGAGGGATATTGCTCATGTTGAGCCCTGAAGGCCTTGTAAAAGTTGGGGGTTTTACTCTGCATGAGATAGAGAGCACTGTCACATTTGAGACCAGAGAAAAGCTGGTCTGAATTGGCTTGTAAAATCAGTCAAGATGCAAATTAAATAATGTTGAAACACTTTTGAAAGCAAGAACTTATGCATTAAGCTCCTCATAATACATAATACAACTCCATGCAAATATTACATAGTACTCATAAGAGCACACAAGAAGCCTTGAGGCACCACTGACTGAATCAGACAGTCAAACACAGATATTAGGGGCACTCAACAGTAATTCCCCATGGTGTTCACTCACCAACCAACCAACCAACCTACCTACAGGACATAAGCAGCTACATGCACAATGATCTCAGGAAGTCTTGCCATGTTCCTTATGTCTCTATTCTCGAACAGTTCTCACTCCATTTTCTCCTCCCACTCAAAAGCTGAGGTTCTCGAGAGGAATACCCAAGTACGTCACTGCTCCTCCTTTTCTCTGTACGACTCACTGTCCAAGTGTCCTCCAACCTGTCTTTCACCATCCCTTCCTGAAGTTACTGTCTTCATGGTCAGAAGACCCACCTTAGGTGAAATGGATGGCAACTGCTTAAAGGACGGATGCTATTTTTAAGACCTCATCTAACCTCTCAGCAGCGGTCAGCAACGCTGGTTTGAAACCATCTTCTCTTCTCTTTGGCACCTCGATGCTCTCTACTTTCCTTAGTTCTCCAGCTATGCCAATTCTCAGTACCCTCTGCAAACTTGTCCTTCTGAACCAATTCTTTTGGCTGTTAGGTCTGTTGTTCTCTCTCCATAAGATACTGCAAACTAGGCCGGGCGGTGGTGGCGCACGCCTTTAATCCCAGCACTCGGGAGGCAGAGCCAGGCGGATCTCTGTGAGTTCGAGGCCAGCCTGGACTACCAAGTGAGTTCCAGGAAAGGCGCAAAGCTACACAGAGAAACCCTGTCTCGAAAAACCAAAAAAAAAGATATTGCAAACTGTGGCCCATAAACCAAACCTGGTCGCTGCCCTTTCTGTAATACTGTCTGTCTGTGGCTGCTGTCATGCTACAGTGGACAGAGTTAGAAGACCTGAGAGGTGTTAACAGAGCCTACACGCCCACATGCCTGAAACTTGCTATCTGGTCCTTCCCGAGTCTGCTGGGCCCAGCACTCAACTCTCCCTGTAGGTAACCTCATACAAATACCTGCAGCTCTGAAATACATGCCTTCAGCCTTACCACTCTCCTCTGTTAGTGCATCGACTCTGATACCAAACTTGGAAACCATCTTTGCTTTGTTGCATCTCTCTTCTCCACACCAAGCTCACTTCCAAGATCTATTCTAACTCCAAAGCACAGCCAGAGTCCATGAGCAGCTCTCCATCACCACCATCACCACCACACCAGCAGTCCAGGTCTTCCCCAGAGCCACATCACTTTTCACACACTGATTTCATGCATCTTACTGAACTCTTACAGCAACTCTAGTTATTATTATTATTCACATTTTTAAAATGAGAAAAATTAAGTCTTAAAACAGTTTGGTGGTGGCGCACGCCTTTAATCCCAGCACTCGGGAGGCAGAGCCAGGCGGATCTCTGTGAGTTCGAGGCCAGCCTGAGCTACAAAGTGAGTTCCAGGAAAGGCGCAAAGCTACACAGAGAAACCCTGTCTCGAGGAAGAAAAAAAAAAAAAGTTTGCATAAAGAAGAAAAAAAACAATATGTGGGAATTTCTAAAGTATAATCTCTTAATTATAATCTGTGTTCTTTCCATAATTGAAGCCTATTTCAGAATAAATTAAATCCTTCCCTATATGATCTCAGATACATTTCCTTAGATAACATGATTTCACTAATTATATCTAAAATCTTATACCAAGCTGTTACTTTCTTCCAAACTGATAGTCTGCCTCCCAAGAGTTCCTGATCTGATTTGTCCATGTATTTCTTGATCATTTACTGATTTTCTTATCTAATCCTCAAGATATGGGTCTCCATACATACTTAAGTCATACACCAGGTTTTCTGTGGCAAACAATGTCACAACATGCTTTGTTGTTAGCACTGTGTGTGTTCATTTTTAATGTGAAATTTTTGTTAACTTTAAAAAATAATGTAGGGTATGCTGGTTTGAATAGAAATGGCCCCCATAGGCTCACAGATTTGAATGCTTGGTCACTAGGGAGTGGCACTATTAGGAGGTTCAGTCTTGGTGAAGTAGGTGTGGCCTTGTTGGAAGTGTGCCACTCAGCGTGGGCTTTGAGGTTTCAAATGCTGAAGCCAGGCCCAAGTGTCTTTCTCTGCCTGTGGAGCTAGATATAGAACTCTCAGCTAACTCACAGCACCATGTCTGCCTGCATGCTACCATGCTTCCCATCATGATGAGAACAGATTCAACTTCTGAAACTGTAAGCCTGCCCCAATTAAATGTTTTCCTTTATAAGAGTCACCATGAGCCGGGCGGTGGTGGCGCACGCCTTTAATCCCAGCACTCAGGAGGCAGAGCCAGGCGGATCTCTGTGAGTTCGAGGCCAGCCTGGTCTCCAAAGCGAGTTCCAGGAAAGGCGCAAAGCTACACAGGGAAACCCTGTCTCGAAAAACCAAAAAAAAAAGAGTCACCATGGTCATGGTGTCTCTTCACAGCAATAGAACTTTGACTAAGACATAGGGACATCCCTCCCTCTCATCATTTCAAATTCTGAACCATGACTAGGTGAGAAGGTCTGGAATCAAGCAGTGACTACACACTATGTTGGCATGGGAACCATCCCCATCTGTCAACTACTGCTTCACCCTGGGTTTAAACTTCTTCATATGCATTTCCTGTATGGCTTCACAGACAATTAAAATGCTTATGTTTGTCCTGTTTTACGTACTTCAAAGAAGTATATTTTAGGATTCTCTTTTTTCTACTGTACTGCTCTTCTTTTATGAATAAATAAGCATTATGTATTAACACGTGTGTTTCTCTCACACTACACATTTTTCACTAAATACTTAAAAGTTCAAAAGCAAAAGGCAACATTTCCATGAAATTAAGTTCTATCATGAATTAAGTGACAAACTTCTATGTCTTCCATTAGTCTTCTCTTTTAATTACACTACTTTTTACTTTAAAAGATACATATTTTGGAGGGAGGAAGCATTCTCAAAGTGCTGCTTTCTCTTCTAGTTCTAGCTGCCCTGGGGGATACTGTAGCTCACCACTACAGGTCCTGTTGTCGGCATTCAGGGAGTAGTGGGCAGGGCATCCACACACAAACCCTCCAACTGGCACGGCCAAGCAGAGGTGGGAACAGTGCCCGTTGCTGGAGGCACACTCATTCCACCCTGCCTGCCGGGAGGAGTGAAAGACAAGGATGTCCATCACGTAATCCAAATGGCCCTGGATGATGGTGCGGTTTTGGCCACTGGTTTTGTTGGCACGTTCAATGCTGCGTCGGCTCCAGTCTGTCCAGTAGATGTAATCTTGGTATTGAGTTAAGCCAAAAGGATGAGGCAAGTCATCTGCTATAACTTCACGGTTGAGTCCTATTTTGGGAAAGTCAGTAGACAAGGGAGAGTCACAGAAATGAACCATGTGAGGAACAAGTGCCTTTGGGGGGGGGGGGCGCATATGAAAATTATATTTGTAAGCAATTTAAAATAGAACAATTCATAAAATTAATTGAAATTAATCCATCTATAGTCTGACCCCATGCCTCAAACTCATATCCCTTCTATACATCACTAAGTTTCTTTAAATTCCTGTAGTCTATTTTGATTTTTGCTTTATTTCCTCTATATGAGGACTTAATAGTTCAGTATTTCTTGCACCTCAAGAGTATCCCTTCAA
The DNA here is from genome assembly GCF_007827085.1 of Peromyscus californicus insignis. NCBI lineage: Eukaryota > Metazoa > Chordata > Mammalia > Rodentia > Cricetidae > Peromyscus > Peromyscus californicus. The sequence continues at coordinate 146,608,581 of NW_026294584.1, forward strand.
AACTATCAGTACAGATCCAACAGGAATGACATTTTGCACAGTAAATATATAAACCCAGGTTACTGGGTGACTATTAGTAATAATAAAACAGACACAAGCTAGCTACTGACATAAAGTGTCAGCAGCAGCATCTAGACAACGAGTGGCAGGCACCACTGACTTCTCCATAAATGCAGCACCTAAGAACAAGGCAGTGAACCTTACCAAGCATATTAGAAGACTCTATTAAGTTAGTGTCCAGGTCTGTCCAGTAAAGCCGCCTTTTAGCATAGTCGATAGTTAGACCATTTGCTCGCCCCACATTTGGAACTAATGTAGTACGTTCACTTCCATCCATAGCAGCTCTGTCAATCTTAGGCTTTCCTCCCCATTCGGTCCAATACATAAATCTGGATTCAAAACAATGGAAATTTAATAGTTCACATTTGATTTTCTGGAGAAAAGAGGTCATATTCAAGTATAGTAACTGAATAAACTTGAAGAAAATATATAGTAACTTAAGTAAATCGATAAAACAAAGTCATGGCTATGATTCTTCCAAGTATTTAGTCATTTCCAACTAACTACATTTCTCACTTCCAAAAAAGATGTGAGTCATGTAGCTAGCTCTCCTTAGTCTTCCCAATCAATTTGTTCCACCCAGACCTAGGAACTGGAAACAAACCAATGATTTCTTTACTGAAGCATTAACATTTATAAAACTGGTATTAAGAAAATGATTAACGGTCTGGTCTAAGAATCTGGTTCACTTTACCAAAATATCTTTCTGTATTTCTGAATGCAACTTAAAATTTTTAAATACCGGATTTGCCTTCCAACTTGTATAATCAACTTCCTTCAAAAACAAGCTGCAAGAGTACACTAATGTCAAAAGAAATAGTAGCCTTTGAAAGGCTCAAAAGAAAGGCAAAGCTAGAAAATGTATTTGGTCATCCAGTTCCAGGGAACACACTACACAAATAAGCACAATGTACCATCCTAGTACATTGGCTGAGCAATGAACACAACACTTATAAATATCCGTATGATATTTCAAAATATTTGTCTACTGACATATTACTTTTCTGAGGGGTCACTTTAATCTTAGTGCTCCCTATGGCTTTTTATATATGGAAGGCCAAAATGGTAAAGAAGTATGAAAGCTCCATCTCATGTGTCCAAGTCAGTTACACATCATAGCTAGAACTAGAATCTTACCCTTTACCAAAGGCTTTTCCAGCTAAGCTAGATAGCTGCTAATGCTCCCTTAGCACTGGAGCTGGGGCCTCACTCCACATGCCAGCTCATGAAATGCTCAAGGACATACATATTCACTCAACGGCCTGTTAACTACATGTTCACCTGGTAGCATTTGCTATGAACATCTTTCTGAAAATCAGAGTTGTCCTAGACTTTGTTTACATCCGCTCTTGTCAGTTGAGAGCCAGGTGCACACCATTTAAGTTCATAGAGAAACTTCACAGTTCTAAGTACTGAATTTATCTGACTGGCAACTAGTGCTTAAAGCAAAGATCACCATGATCCCACTATAACTACTAGTATACAAAGAAGCTGTCCTTCATATGGCCTCCCAACTATATAAATAAAAACCTAATGGTGAACTTAATGTGAGAATTTCATTACAAACTATTTTCTTAATTTTCAAGAGTCTCAGCTGCTACATGAAAACATGCTGATTCCTGCAATAAGGACTACCTAATGCTAAAAAATTGTGCTGTAATAAACAGGTTAGTCTATTACATAATTCCACTGATTTTCTAAGTTTACAATAAAGACTGTACTAACTGCCCACTTTAAACTAATGGGTATCCTAAAATGCAACTTTTGGGGGCAAGGACTTGGGGGCAAGGACTTGGGTTGGATTTCAAACAACATTCATACACATACAGACACACACAGACATACACAGATAAAATGAATGGCACTTTCTGAAATACACAGTAATCCACCCCCTATCTGTGAGGAATACATTCTAACACATCCCCCATACTGTATATCTGAAACTACAATATTAACAAACTATATAAACTATGTTTATTTCTATACTCATTTATATAAAGTTTAATGTATAAATTTGGCCCAGAAAGATTAACTAATAAAAAATAGAAAAAATAGATAGCATAATAAAAGCAATTTAAAACGTATGATCTGTTCATTTCTTGAATGCTTTATCCACTATTTCTAGAACACTGGTAAGTAGAATTGTAGAAAGCAAAAGCAGAGTGGGAGTGGGGAACCCACATTAGTTGTTTTCAGTATAGAACACTCTTTTAGTGGGTTTCCAATAGAAGTCTGGAATCTACATACCGGAGGGATTTGAGTGATAGCAGTAACTAAATGTAGGATGATGATAAATCAACACTGTTCACTCAGTATATTAATATTGATCAGTTAATATTTTACTGTGAAATCTATTTTACTTTCTTCATTCAATGTTATAATGACGAAGTAAATTTTAGCAATGAATTATTATTAAGCAGCAAAATATGAATGCCCTGGGTTTTTTGTTTTTGTTTGTTTTTGAGACAAAGTCTCTATCTGTAGCCCAAGCTGGCATGGAATTCATGATGTAGCTGAAGTTCGTAGCAATGTGCTGTGGGGTGGTCTTTTGTATGCTATGAATATGGTTGCTCTTACTGGTTGATAAACAAATCTGTAGGCAAAATAAGACTGGGTGAGAAAGCCAAATGGAGATACAGAGAGAAGAAAGGCAGTCGGGCAGATGCGATCCAGCTGCCCAAGGAATAAGATGTCAGAGAGCCGGTAAGCCACAAACCACATGGCGATGCATAGACTAATGGAAATGGGTTAATTTAAATTTAAGAGTTAGCTAGTAATAAGCCTAAGCCATCTGCCAAACATTTATAATTAATATAAGCCTCTGAGTGATTATCCGGAAGTGGCTGTAGGACAGGGCGGGACATAGAAAACCCTCCATTTACAGCAATGCTTCTGCCTCAGCATTCCAAATGCTGGTCTTACAGGCATGAGCCACTATGTCCAGCAATAACTGGTTTTAAAATAAATCTCTCCTATTGTTTTTGTTTTGTTTTGTTTTGTTTTGTTTGAGATGGATTTTTCTCTATGTAGTTTTGGTGTCCGTCCTGGATCTCGTTCTATAGACCAGGCTGGCTTCGAACTCACAGAGATCCGCCTGTCTCTGCCTCCCAAATGCTGGGGATTAAAGGTGTGCGCCACTGCCGTGCAGCCTCTCCTATCATTTAGTTGTCAGATTATTAATAAACATTAAGGTATCAAGGATATAATCCATAACCACTGTGTGACAAAGCTATGAAGAATACATACATAAAGCTATTTACCCTTCAGCAGGATCCAGTGCCAGAGCTCGGGGACTGTCGAGGTCTTTCCACACCAAAACCTGTCGGTGCTGTCCATCCAGCTTTGACACCTCGATGCGATTCGTTCCTGTGTCTGCCCAGTACAAGTTCTTCCCAAGCCAGTCCACTGCCATGCCTTCTGGATAATCTAAGCCAAACTCTACCACATGTTCCAGTGCACTGCCATTCATAAAGGCTCTGCTAATAGTCTGCAAAAATAAAATGTGCAACTAAGACACAAGGCTTAAGGTTAAAACATTATCTGGAAGCCTGGATTATTGGTGGTACAAAGATGCAAAAGTGACCATTTTTAATAAATGCAACTATGTTATAGCCACTTTCGGCGGAAATTTCTGAAATGATGAAGAATCAAAAAATTTTTCTTATTAAGGCAGTGGAATGGGATGCCTGATTGTTTTTGTTTATCTAGGTACATTGGGTATGCACAGGCACAAGACAGAGAAGAACACCAGTGTCTTCTTCCACTGCTCTTCACCATACTCCTTTAAGATGGGGTCTCTCATTGAACCAGAAGCTCACTTTTTGAGCTAGACTAGCAAGCCAGCAAGCTCTTGGATCTGCCTGTCTCTACTCCTCAACACTGGGTTTCCAGACATGCAAAGTCATGCATAGCTTTTTATATGTGGTCTAGGGATTTGAACTCAGGTCATCATGCTCACAGAATACACAATCTAACCCATAGAGCCATCTACCCAGAATGAGTTTTCTTTGGAATTTCTAGGTAATCAAGTGAACAAGAAGGGACTAGAATGCTATAAGCTCACTGCTCGTCAGTTTTCTGAAGACGCCTGAAAGTATGCTAGGTCAGTGTCAATTCAGATCTCAGCTACCTCTAAGCTCATAAAACAAACAGAACCAATTTCTATATGATCATTAAGATTTTGAACCCCATCAATTTTAAAAGCTAATAACAGATGTTAGCTCCTAACAAGTTCCAGGCCAAGTGGCGTATAAGTGGTGTGTATCTGCAGATATTCTTATTTAATACAAGAGTCTTGCAAGATGGTGGTTCACCTAGCTAAAGCCAAGGTTCATTTACTCCCTGCCACTCCACTCAATTAGTAGATTTTCTTTTCTTAAACACCACTAGAATCCAACTATCTGGTTCCAACATCTCACGTTCTTTGCAAGTTAGAAGTGTACAAAAGTTACCTGAAATAAAGTCACAATCTAGAAGAAAGAAAGACTATCCTCCAGATTTTATAGTCAGGAGTTTCCTCACTAGCTCATTAAGTTTCTCAATATTAATTCTAGGAAAAACAAAACAAAAGGCTGATATAATTCACAATCAGTACTTTCTACCACAGTCAGCCGGTATAGGCTGTTGTAGCTGTGTTGCTGTAATTCAATGACATTGCAATTCAAGCTCTCACTTTCAGCCCCGGCATTAACACTCCAAACTTCTTTGCTAACCTTCAGTGATATATCAGTCCAGTAAATTCTGTTGTCAGTGACATCAAAATCCAAAGCAGAAGCTTCTTTGACACCAGTGAGAGGAATGGCCACATTATTATTGTTTGTTTCCAAAGATATGCGTCTGATATCTGCTCTCCGTGAAAACAGAAGGAAAGCCTCAGGAACAATGCAAGTCTTCATGTCACTGATGAGCTCAAAGCCAATGGGACAGGCGCATCGAAGTCCCTGAGGCCGATAGAGGCAAAGATGGCTACATCCTCCATTTTCCTCAGCACAGGGGTTGGAACCTAAAAGAAAAATATGGTATAAAAAGCACAGAAAAACATATATTCACACAATCAACACATATTTGCTTCTAAAGTAGGATACATTTGGTTCATAAAGACATGATTGTGTTGGTCCTGACCTAGTTTCAACTCTATTTTTACAAACAAGCAGTATCAGGATTATCTGTGTGTAAAAGTATGAACAAATGCTTTATACCCACAGTAAGCTTTAAAATAAGATGCATTACTTATACAGCAAGGTTGAGTTCTTTTGATGAAGGTGGCTGCCTATAGGTCTGCACATAACAGGAACACACTGTGAAGTCAGACTACTAGGCAGATACAGTAAAGAAGATCGCTTCAAACATCAACAATTCTATGCTTTATAAGCTGCTGCCTCTCTCTCTTCATCTTTTCTAGATCTAGTCTCCATTTCTAAGAGATTCTGGCATGACCCACCAATGACTTTGTGAACACTTGTGGCCTTCAGTCCCATGAGGTCGGGCAGCTGGTCTATGATGACCTCCCTTTCTGCACTTCGTTTGTGTACTCTTTCGATGCTCCGCCTCTGCCAGTCGGTCCAGTAAACATAGTCACCCAACAGGGTGAACCCAAATATGTGAGGGATTTTGTCTTCCACCAGCACTCGTCTCCCAGTGCCATCAGTGTTCATAACCTTCAGTTTAAGTTGGAAGAGAAGGAGGGAGATTAGGTCAGGACGTATCCTTTGAAGCTGTGTAAAATGAGAACTCCTGCTAAGACAATGAATGCATCACAAAACAAAATGATTCAATGAGAATAATCTCAAACATTCATCTTAAGTTCATGTTTGCCTCTTTTTCTAATTTCCTAGTATTCTTCCCTTGAAATTTTTCTGGTAAGCTTAGATTTAGTATGAAACTCTTCCATTAAATGACTGTCAAAATTCAATACATTATCTTTAACTTAAGTTTGCATGTTTTTCTCAGATATAAAGTATATAACACACTATTTTGCTTTACAATGTTTTAATTCATCCTTTAGAGTCTGGCTTTTTTTTCAAAGGAAACTTAAGAGTCATTAAAGTCACATTACTTGTAAAGAGAGTTAACACTTCTAATTTTATTATTTAAATAACAACCATCAACAAAAATTTAATAGATAAAAGGATAAGATGTCTCAGTAAATCACTCTTTTGAGGTCCTTATTATAAAAGTACTGTACATGGAGCTTGCAATACCCTCTGTGCAAATACATTTCAATAGTCAAGGCTACACCTATTCTTCCCAATTACCCAAGAGCAATATTAGTAAATCCAGTCATGTATTTGTAGCAACCTGTATTAATCTTGCTTGGAGCGATGGAGAAAGTTCCCTAATGTTTAACTTCCTTCCTAAGATTATTGCTGCAGTTGTAAATAGCCTGTAAGCTAGGCAAATCAGTCTTCAGAGATCTTAATTTTGGTACTAAACATATGAACATGTTAACAACACCTACCTCTACAAACCTTAAAAGGCAACAGATATAATCTTACATGCAAATATTAACTTTTGAATCCATAAACTCAGTAAGAAATATTCCAAGTAAGGGACTGAGGGTATAGCTCAACTGGTGTAAGCACACAGAAAGCCCCAAGTTTAGTCCCCAGCACTAAAAAAAAAAAAAGGGGGGACATGGTGGAGACAGGAAGAAGATCAGAGGTTCAAGGTCAATCTCAGACTACCTAACAGCTCAGAGGCTGGCAAAGGACACGGAGACAGGAAAGGTGAGGGGGTGGGGTGTTCCAGGTAAGTCAGCACCGCGACTGTCTGTACGGGCAACCACATGTTATCTTCTCTCCAAGTTCACATATATTTGCTGAACTTCCATCAAAGAAATCTAGCGCTTGGAAACTGATCAAACAAAACTGCTGTATCCTTGTACTATCACTTGCAAGTTTCAATAATATTTGATGTATATCTAGTGGAAGAGACTATATTCATCTTTATCTCTATCAGATATAATGGGACTATTAGGCAACTGTATGTAACAGTAAACAACATTTTCTGAAGATCAAAACCTAGACACTATTCCAAGTTCTTCATGAAACACTTATTGAAGTTACATCTAATTGGGGGGGAAAAAGCTGAAACTTCTTGTATTATTCACATTTTCTTTCAATAGATCATTCTTAGATCATATTTATGTGTAAGTAACATTTTAAATTATTTTTATTTTTTAAATATGTCTGTGTCTACATGTATATATGAGCATGTATGTAAGCGCAGATGCATGCAGGTGCCAATGGAGACCAGAAGAGGGTGTAGGATACTTTAGAACTCAAGTCACTAGTAGCTGTAACCTGCCCAATGTTAGAAAATCCAACTCTGGTTCTCTACAAGAGCAACAAGTGCTTTTTAACTGCTGAGCCACCTTTCTATTTTAGGTATAATATCAAAGAGTGTGTGAAGGTAAAAGGGTAGCCAGTGAAAAGGAGTCGGGTATTTCTTCCTGTGTCTAACTTGAATGTGTGCTCTAGCAGGGCCTCTGAGTCCTTCTGCAGTCACTATTCAAGCACCGAGCAAATAGTTCAGTAAATGGTAAGTGGTTTTAAACTAAGAACACAATAAACTGAATACTTTTATCACAAATAAGGCAAAGCAAGAGAAACTACCCTGTTTGTATGCCTGGCTTTTAACAAACAATTTGTACTCTTTTAAGTCTTAATCATTAAAGTGTTTACTTTTAAACTCTTGATTTCTCCTACTACAAAATGTGTGTTCATTAAAAAAGAAAAAATAGTAACTGCCTACTTGAGAGGACTAGAGAGCATAAAGAAGTCGCATATAGGAAGAATATAACTGTGAATAAAGGAAAAAATAAATAATTACTGTGGCTGCTATTATCCTGTCTATAAACCTTCCTCTCCACTCTCCAGCTCTTACAATTTACCCAGGCTCTTAGAAGTAGTTTGTAATACAAAGGGTTAGAATTCACATTTTATTTAGTGTTCTTTTTCTGAAATAGAACATACAATATGGCCCAGAATGATCACTAACTCGAGATTTTCCTGCTGCGAGCCCCCCTAGTGCTGGGGTAACAGGAATGTGGTACCATTCCCAGCCTAAATACACCTTAAAAGTATCAGTGACCAGAATTCTAAAACGGGATTGTGGGCATTGCTAGAATGGCCTGTGCAGAGCTCTCAAGCCCATCTCTGACAGCAGACAGGAGAAGTGCTCTCACTCTCATTCCTGCGGTGTTACTCCTTGAACCACAAATGCTGTTTCCTGCCCCGCCCCTAAAATTTTAAATCCTTGGCAAGACACACTGGGCCAGGAGAATGGACACATTCTCCAACCCTTTCTATTCCTGGCCCTATTCTCTGACTACTTTCAATTTTGGCGTGAAGAATCTTTCCTTTACTAGATATCCAAATTGGAAAGGTGTCTTAAGCAGGAGAAGCTTACTTAAAACTCTGTACTGTGTCCCTATCTTGTTAAGATTTATTTTTATTATGTGTAAGTGTTTGTATCTGCATGTGGGCATGTACACATTAGTGCAGGTACTCAAGGGGGACAAAGGCGTCAGAGCCCCTGGAGGTGGAGTCACAGATCCTTGTGAGCTTGCTGGTGTGGGTGCTGGGAACTGAACTTGGCTCCTTTAGAAGAAGAGCAAATGTACTTAACTGCTAGCCATCTATCCAGCCCCATTATGTCCCTATCTTAATTAAGGAGATTATCTGACTTTTACTCCACCCCATATTGGAGTTGGAATCAGGGTTTCAGGTGTCCCAGGCAAGCACTCTAAGCTCCATCACACATTCCAAGACTTTCCTCCTAGTACTTCCCAGGAGTTCCCCTGTGCTTTCACATAGCATCTCAGAAAGAGTGTATACAAACGGAATGATTCTGCACATCCACTGTTAACCAGCTGTTCTTACTTTGTTGATCTCCATATGATCTGTGACAACAGTCTCCTCCTCCTCCTATCATTAATTCCTTTAATTGCTGAAATGGATTCCAAACTATAACTCAGATAAACTACTAAAAATGGCCTCCAACTCCTCTCCTGCTTTCCTCAGTTCCTATGAGCTTTCCATTCCTTTTTAATATTCAGTATTCTTAAATACCCACTGAAGCTCTACCAAGCTTAGTCAGCAAAATCTGATTCTATTTTTTTTTATAGTGAAGTTGCTTTTCGTTTTTGTTTATTTCACTGGTTCCTTTCCCCACCCCCAAACTGTAGCTTCACATTTTTCAAGATTAATATAATTCAAAGATCCTGAGTCAACCCAATTTCTTCTTTTAACTTTATGTAGAAAACTTACAAATCTAAGTTCTAGGGCTGGAGAGGAGGCTCAGCCAATAAAATGCCTGTCACAAAAGCCTAAAGACGTGAGGTGTATCCCTAGCACCCACACAATAAGCCAGGCACGGCTTAATACTCCCAGTGCTGGGGAGGCAGAGGCAGGCAGATCCTTGAGCCCTCACCTACTCAGTGAGGTTCGAGCTCAGTGAGAAACACTATCTCAAAAAGCCACTGAGGAAGACATCTCTGGCACTGACCTCTGATTTCCAAATGCACACACACACACACACACACACACACACACACACACACACACACACACACACACGAGGGAGAGAGAGAATCAGTAAGTTCTAGTCCAAGGTCTGATTAGGGTCTTTGTACATCTGTTTGGTCAGAGGCTCTTGTTACACAGCCAAAGAGGGTCTGGAACCCTCCAGCATCCTGACTCAGCCTCCAAAGTGCTAGAATTATAGAAATATGTTGGCAAACATGGCTTTCTGGTTAGTTTCTATGGCAGTATTTCTACCTCCCTCTTTAGTAAAATGCACTACCATCTCATCTAAGTCATATATGAGAAAGTAAACTGTGTTCTCCACTAAGAGATGTTCATCATCTCATCAGAGAGCACCCTACACAAAGTACTAAATATTCTTTATTATCAAACCTTCTTATAAACTTAAGGTGTACTAAAACAAGTCTGCTTTAACTTTATGACTAGTTTTATTGTTATCTTAAATCAATTATCTTGCACTATACTACATTTAATAAATTACACTAATTTGTTGATTACATTCAAAGTTATCCATCCTATTAAAATGAATTTGCTGGTCTAAAAGTACAAACAAGATGTCTAATACCAAATACTGTAAAACAAAATTTATATTTCTACTTCAAAAATACTAAAGGGCCTACCAATTCTTCTCTCTGAGCTTTATCACCCTGTATCATTTCTGCTTGTTCATTTGAGTGAATGAATGAATGAACAACTTAAATCAAGACGGCAGAGGGCTGGGTGACGGCTCAGTCAACGAAGCGCTTGTTGCGTAAGCACAGACCTGTCTGCTCCCCAGACCCACACAAAAGCACGGTATGGTGGCACATGCTCACAATCCCAATGCTGGAAAGGTGGGAACAGCAGATTCTTGGGGCTTTCTTGTCAGGCAGCCTAGTCTACTCTATGAGCTCCTAAGGGTTCCTGTCTCAAAAGATATAAAGGACAACATCTGAGAATGAGATTTGACTTCTGGCCTCCATATGGACCCACATACACCAGCAACCCTACACACAAAATAAAAATAAAATTTTTAATTTAAAAACTGAATGACTGGGGCCTGGAGAGATGGCTCAGTGGTTAAGAACACTGGCTGCTCATTCAGTAGATTCGGGTTCTATTCCCAGCACCAATAAGGCAGGCAGCTCACAACCCTCTGTAACTCCCAGTCCAGGGAATCTGATGCCTCTGTAGACACCAGGCATGCACGTGATGCAGGCAGGCAAAATATTCATACACATAAAATAAAAATAATATTTTTAAAAAATTGAATGATTAGGTACGAATCTGGATAACAGGTTAAGAATAAAACTAAAAATCACAAATAAAAAAAATTTAAACCATAATTCAAAATGACTTTTTTAGCTTGTATAATTCTGCATCTTCTACTTAATAACTACCCTCTTTTCAAGTCCTCTGCTCTTTTTATTTAAATCTCAAGTGATAGCAAATAATAGTAACAGAAACAGTTTAACTAGGTTCAGATTCTCTACCACTCACTAGATAGCAAGTGAACCACTACTAACACTGATTAGTCAAAAAACTAATTAAAATAATGTTAAATCTGTAACAGTGTCAAATGCAAAGTAGGTGTTTGGTAAATGTTAGTTCCTACTGGTTAAAATTTATTTTACTGAAATGTTTTAATACCTAAGTATAACAGATAAAATGAATTATCAAAATATAGTGCTATAAAATAAAAATAAGTACATAAATATAAAAGAGTGTGTAGAAATAAGACCCAAATAACCACACTGTTAAAGGATAAAACTAATACAGGCCTATGATGTCCTGACAGCCAGTGAACAACTGTAAGGCTGCAGCTTTATTCCTACTTCCTAACTTCAGTCCTATTTACTTTTGCTACTTAGTAAAACTAGATTAGGACACAAAGGGAGCACTTTGCCAATTTGGTGGGGTCTACTATGGTGATATTTTATTTGTGCTGAAATGTGATTTTATTTGTATGTTAATAAATAAAGTTGCCTGGGGGTCAGAGCTAATAGCAAGCCATTTAGCAGAAGTCTGGCAGTGGTAGCACACGCCCTTAATCCGATCACATGACAGGCAAAGTCTGTGTGTTCAAGGACACAGCCAGCATGGAGACACACACCTTTAATCTCAATAACAACCATAGAGACCTGGAGGTCTGTATAGTCAGGCAGTGACGAGGAGATCATGTGGTTGGGTTTACAACCAATGAGAAGGCAGAACAGAAAGTCAATAAAAATACAGACACACAGGAAGTAGGTCTCTTTTCTCAGGGGAAGGACCACAGGGACAGCAAGGGTTAAGAAGGCAGTCTTAGCTCTTGGCTGCTGCTTGATCGCTGGGCTTCTAACTCTGCATTTGGCTCTGTGTTTCTTATTTAATAAAACCGTTCAGAATTACATCTACAGTCTACTGTGACTTTTCTACCCATCTCACCCTAAATTACACATTAATAAGTACAGCTAATTCACCCAAAATCATCACCAAAGGCATGATGAACACCATGGTAAATGAGAACAAGGCTTCTCCCACCTAAGGTAATACAAGCCTAGTCAAAGAGGTGAGCTGTATTTACAGTCAAACCCTTAAGTATATCCCTCTTTGTTGACTACAGAGAACAGGGAAAACCTTCAGCAAGCAGTAGCTGGAATTCATCTTGAAGAATTAGAATTTTGAAAAAGATAAGGTAGTTCTAGAAGAAAAGAATTAACATATGCTAAAGCCACATGGTCAAGAATGCACTTAGTATGTCATCTGACGAATTCCAAAAGAGATGCTTTCACTGAAGCAGAAAGAACTCACACAGGAACTCGGGAAACAGCAACAGGCTTCACTGCACATGTATTAAATGCTAGGATAAAAGCAACTATAGAAACAATGCTTGGAAAGTCCTTTAAGGAGAATGATGTAACAAAGCTATATTTTAGGAACCCTTACTGATCATTGTCCACTCTATGCTAAAATTACCTAATTTTAGATACAGAATTATGGCTACCAAAATACATTCCATTTCTTTGACACTGGTAATAAAAGTTAGAGAAATAATAAATAAATCTCCTATCCAACTGCCTTGGGACCAGCTGCCAGCTCTAATTATTTCACCTTTTTTGATATTTAGAAACCTTAGCAATATACTTCACATGACATCTCTACTTCATTGCCAGATCATACTTTTTTCTCCCCAAAACAAGAAACCAAAACAAAACAACAAGAAACCAAAACAAAATAACAGCAACAATAACAAAACCAGCATCTCCCCCCACAAAGCAAGGCAAAGACCAGTAACCAAAAACACCCTACTAAGCCTTCAATGCTTTATGAGTCTTAGAAATGCAGGTACAGAGATCCTCAACAAAACAGATCAGACCTTATGTCAGACATACTCTAAGTTCTGGCAATGGTCTCAGGAGTAAGAAACGCCAAGAAATCACATGTTTTTAAAGGGGAAGGGTTTGTTGTTTCTTATATTTAAAAAAACAAACAAACATCTGGTGAAACAGTAACAATAATTAAAGTTTTAAGAAGATCTTTAGAACGCTAACAGAAATTCAAGTTCCTGGAATGCCCACAGCTAGCTTGGATGGCTTTGCTCTCAGGAGCACTCCTTCCAACTAGCCCCCAATCTCTTATTCTAGGAAGCTAAGAGCTATGTTCATCTACACAATATCAAGCCAACAAGGTCATTCAACACTCTAGCAGGCAGCACTAAGGGACTCAGTGGGATTTTAAAAAAGAGAGGACATGAAGGTAGGAAGAAGCGATGTTAAGGTATGTGTAGGGGGGTTGGGAGGGGAAAACTGGGAATGATATGTTAAAGATACACTGTATATATGTATGAAATTGCCAAAGAATAAGAAAAAGATGTTCTTTTTATTTTAAGAAAAGCTAAAAGGATTTTTGGGGAGTACAGGGGGAGGAATGAACCACACAAGACATAACAAGTAATGTTTACTTCAAGTTAGTCAACGTAACTAAGATGTGTTAAATATTTTAACATAACTGTGTTCATATTTTCCCTCTTAATTCCTCAGTCTCCCTATTCTCACCTGTGGTAATTTTTACAACAGAATCAGGTCTAAAACAATGTTGTTCAAGAGAAATACAATTCACAAGCATGAGACAAGTGAGTGGCAACTTCAACTCCTCTAATTTTTGTTTGTTTGTTTGTTTGTTTTTTCTTTCTTTTTTTTTTGGTTTTTCGAGACAGGGTTTCTCTGTGTAGCTTTGCGCCTGTCCTGGAACTCACTTGGTAGCCCAGGCTGGCCTCGAACTCACAGAGATCCGCCTGGCTCTGCCTCCCGAGTGCTGGGATTAAAGGCGTGTGCCACCACCGCCTGGCTGTTTGTTTGTTTTTTCGAGACAGAGTTTCTCTGAGTAACAGCCCTAGCTGTCCTGGAAAGAGCTCTGTAGACCAGGCTGGCCTCAAACTCACAGAGATCCGCCTGGCTCTGCCTTCCAAGTGCTAGGATTAAAGTCGTGCGCCACCACAACACAGCTTCAACTTCTCTAATTTTTTATATGGTATTCTGAAACAATCTCTCCCTATGTAGCCCACACAGCCCTGGCCTCAAACTTCGAATTCTCCTGTCTCAGACTACTGTGATTTTAAATGTATGCCACCATACCCATCTTTCAATTCCAAACCAATGGTAACCACATTTTAAAAAGTAAAAAACGAACAGATACAAAACTATATACTTAATCTAACATGGTCAATGTTTTCTCTCAATGTAATAAATATTAAGCTTGTTAATTGGGTTTTAAGATATTTTTGTTTTCATTCTAGGTCTCTTACTCTGTATTTTACACAGGTCAACTCAGACAAGCCAACCTGTAAATGCTACATCCGCACATCTAGCTAGTGGCTACATGCTGGACCATGTGGGATTCAAATTTCAATGAGGTGACTATACAGCATTCAAAGAATTTAGTCTTCTCCATTTTAAATTTATAATCCTGCCCTTTCCTGTGCCTGTTGTCTTCAGTCTGGGATTGAGGGTATGACAAAAAATACACTTTAAAATCTTTCTTCTTACATCTCATTTACAAGTTTACATTTCAAAACACTATCTGATGTGTGTAAGAGTAACAAAAAGGCCTAACTGTTCTATTTCTTCTAATCTCAAAACAGTCATAACAGTACAGTAACATTAATAATAGAACTCTTTCCTTGAGCTGTGCAGCATTCTGGATGAGCCAAGTATGGACAGCTGGGTGGTTCATGATTATCTTTATTCTGCTTTCTATATGCCTAAAATTCTCTATAATGAGAAAAATGAAGGGAGGAAGATAAGGAACAAGTCCAAGGGCTCCTGAATAATAACAATAATGATAATTGCTGTGAGGAATAAATGCGCTTAGCTTTTGTTGTTAATATGAAGCAGAGAGCAATTAAAAGGATCCTCTGAAGAGATTCAAAGATGAACAGCTTAAACCAAGCCTGACTGTAAGAACTAAAACGACAGAATGATCTGTTTCCCTGTGTCAGGTCTGATGACTACTGACACCCATTTTCTTCTGCAGAGGTGACATTACTATTAGCAAACAGTGATCTCAGATGAGCCATGCTGCCTTGGGGTAGGTAGAAGAGGCATGCTGCTTGGTCTCCAGGAAAATCACTACCAAGTTCTAAGAACAAACAAAGAACAGTTCTGGACAGATTATTAGACTTATACATATAATTTTAAGCCCTTTACATTTTAAAATAAAGCAAATCATGGTAAAAGCTCAGCTCATCTGTATCTGAATCTAGAACAAATGAAAAAAAAATTAGGTGATCCCAAAAGATAACTTTTATACTTTAAAAACTATTGAGAGTCACTGGTAGCAAAAGTCCATGGAGTATACAGCAATGACAACTAGAGTTCAGAAGGTCAACCTATCAGAACTAAGGGTGCTGTTAGAGGAAACCATCACACAAGGCGTTATGGAATTACTGACTTTTGAATGAAGTGTCTGTCTCTTGTTGTAAACTTCTTGTGCAATAACAGCTATGATTCTCCCCATTTACCATGCATCTCCATGTTATGTGTACATATACTCTCATGATTGCATCTCAATCTTATGGGCACACATAATTATGGAGAGTCTAGAAGATGGTTTCTTATTTAACTATACAATTTTTATAAATAGAAACATACTAAAATATGCTTCATGCTAGATCTATTGTTCCATGTGGACTTTAGACACTTAGAGGTCTTGCTCTCCATCCTTAGTCACTGACAAGGTAAATACTGGCCAGACAAAGTGTCTTCATAGAACTTTCACAGAGTGGAATTGCAGGTGCCTGGCCTTGTTAGATCAAAACTCTTCAGAAGAATTACAGTGAACCAGAAGTGATAGTGCAGGTGTCTGGCCGTGGTATATCTTAGTCCTTCAAGAGAACAATAGCACCTGTGTTGCCCTCAGCTTCCTCCACCGGCCCCTCCCCACTCTGATTCAAATAACAATTAACTTTCTACACCAGTTTTTAATGCAAAATTTTAGGCTCAGTAGATTAATTATACATAGGTCCTGAGATTCAGGTGACTAAGAGAAAAAGGCTGTTAACTGACTAACCATATCTGGATATTATTAATCACATAAAATAGTACACATATTCTTTGCCTTTTCCTTAAATCTCCCATTGGTTTCTTTCCCTGTAATCTTTTCAGCTATCCCTTTAAGAGATGGCCAGAACTTTTTACAACCTACAGCTGTTGTCAATTACCAATTAAGCTAAGTCTTCGCTAAGTGTGACTCTTATCAGAATACTTGTCCCTGAGAGTTTATTTTGCAGTTTTTACTAACAAGCTGTTAATGAATGTAGATAAATATATATATCATGCTTGGGGGAACAAAGAGGAGAGAAGATGGAAAAGACCTAGATAGATATGAGAGAACAGCAAGAGAAAATTGATTTAGAGGAACTAAGATGAGGACAGAGATAGAAAGAACTAGATAGAGACGAGAGAACAGCAGAAGGGACCGAGAGCAGGAGGGACCGAGAGCAGGAGGGACCGAGAAGAGCTAAGTATGAGAACAGAAAAGAAACTGTGTAGATAGAATTGGCTGAGAAGAATAAAGTGAATGGTCTAACAAACTCAGTGTGCTTAGATTCATTTGATATCCCTCAGATTAGAATCCTCAGCTGGTTGGTAGACTCTTCCACGGACCCTGGGAGCAAACAATATAGGCTGGACCTTTTATTGTTTGCGTTAAAAAACTAAGCCATCATTAATTATATCTGGCAACCCTTGAGAGTGTTTCACTGTATTACCTCAGACTAGTTTAATTAGCTAAACTGAAAAATTATACTTCTGTCATTTCTAAAATCTAACTCCAAATCTGAACTAGGGTCTGCAGTGGTTCAGCAGCTACCACCACACTCTGGTATGAGGTTTAACATTCTGAAGCATCCCCAAATCCTGTTAACCACACTGAGAATATAGGCTACAACAGGCAATAGATGTGGGCTAACCATAATACAATGTGCACAAAGACTAGGTAATGGCAAACTTCCTACAGACATCACATCCAGTTTTTCAGCAGCTTCTTCAGCTAATTAAATGTCAAGACAGACTTACCCATGAAACCTTGGAATGCTGCCAGTCAACTACCAAAACTGCTCCTATGTAACTTTGCATGACTAGACATGTCGAAAAAACACATGACAGCAGAATAGCTAGAATGGCGCTGCTACAAGGTTCTACAATGTACACTTCAATTATGCTCTAAATCAGTGGGTCCCAACCTGTGGGTCCCAATCCCATTGGAGGTCATATATTTATCCTGCATATCAGATATTTACATTATGATACATAATAAGTACCACATCATGAGGAAGTATTCAAGGGTCACAGCATTAGGAAGGTTGAGAACTTCTGCTCTAAATGAATTAGTCATTTAGTTTAAATATTCCAGTCAAGATCCAAAATAAAGTAGATCACTAAAAGCTTATATATTAAGAAAGGTGTAATCAGGATTTAGAGAAGTATATCTTATCTTTGATACAACTTCCTAAGATACAAAAGTGTAACTGCAGTAAACTGTCATTTTCAAAAGTAGAATAAGCTGAGAGAGAGGGTAGGAGAGGGAATACTGCACTCAGAAGGCTGAGTCAGGAGGATTACTAGAGGTCAAGAGTCCACACCAGCCCAGAAAATATAGCCTAATGACAAGTACAAAGAAATGCTCTGGACACAGTAGGCAAAATTAAGGGATACCATACAGCTGCTTAAAACTCTGGGCAGTGAAACCTAGTCCAAGACAATCTACATCTGAGTATACACACATGTTCTTATCATGAAGAGAATTACAGTGTGTTAATTATGCTACATAATTTTATATCACTACTGAAAATAATCATGCTTAGAATTAGACATTTCCAGTTACTAGGCTCTTTCCTCAGATAAGAGTTACTGTGTGACCAAATCTGTTTAAACCTGAATTACTCAGGCAAACTATATAATTAATAACTGATTTCCAAGCCAGGCAGTGGTGGCATATGCCTTTAATCCCAGCACTCAAGAGGCAGAGGCAGGTGGATTTCTGAGTTTGAGGCCAGCCTAATCTACAGAGAGAGTTCCAGGACAGCCAAGGTTACACAGAGAAACCCTGTCTCAAAAAATACAACAAACTGATTTCCAGATAAAGGCATCATTATGATGAACACTAACAACACAGTCAATTATACTCAATGATTTATGAAATACTTCAGAGAGTTCCACTGTCTTGAAGTCATGAATAAATCAAGAAACACTAATGTGTTAACATGGAAAATTACCTCAATTTCCTCTCATTCTTTTCAAACACAGCTAAAATAAATTCTATTTGCAATCTGAATAGAAAGTGTATCAATTGTAATACCTTAATATTAAAAGGCAGATTGATTGCTCCAGGACTCTCTAAAAAGAACTAGAGCTCCTTGGAAAAAGAGCAGATTCTAGGATGGAGACGAGGGATGTAAGATGAGACTGGGATATACTATTATAGAAGTGGTTTTAAAAAGATAGAGGCTCCTCAAAAACTTAAAAGGATATAATCCAGCAATCCCATTTTGGGTACATATCCACAAGAAATGACAACTCGCTCCCCAAAGGACATTTATACTCCATCTGTTGGAGACTGTTCACAACAACCAAACATGATGGGCATCAACAGATGAACGGGCTGCAGCAATGCAGCCTACAGATACACAGATGCAATATTGTTCAGCCTTAAACCATCATTTTAGAAGTGGAAGTGCTCAGATGATAAGAACAAGTGCCTGGTGACGTAATACTCTACGATCTTAGTGACAGACAGCAGAATGGTGGCTGTTTCATGCTGGAAAATTTAAACAGGAAAAGAGAAGCTGCTATAATTGCTCTGGATGATGAACTACATTAAAAAGATCTGCTGTGAGTTCGATTGGTAGCGGGAGCGGAGAGTGGACCCCAGAGAGCCCTGAGAGCCCCACGGCCGCTGCCGGCCTAGTCACCATCACACCCCAGGAGGAGCCGCAGCCATCGCCGCCGGCCCCAGTCACCACCACTGCAACCATGAGCAGGGAGGCCGAGACCCAGCAGCCGCCTGCTGCCCTGCCACCGCCCTCAGCGCCGCCAACACCAAGTCCGGCTCCACAGGCAGCGGCGCGGGGAGTGGCCGCCTGAGTGGCCGCCGGGCGGCCTCACATTGGCGGCGCCCGCCCGCGGGAACAAGAAGGTCATGGCAAGGAAGGTTTTGGGAACAGTAAAATGGTTCAATGTAAGGAACGGATAGGGTTTCATCAACAGGAATGACACCAAGGAAGACATATTTGTACACCAGACTGCCATAAAGAAGAATAACCCCAAGTACCTTCGCAGTGTAGGAGATGGAGAGACTGTGGCGTTTGATGTTGTTGAAGGAGAAAAGGGTGTGGAGGGAGCAAATGTTACAGGACCTGGTGGAGTTCCAGGTCAAGGCAGTAAATAACCATTATAGACGCTATCCACGTCGTAGGGGTCCTCCACGCAATTACCAGCAAAATTACCAGAATAGTGAGAGTGGGGAAAAGAACGAGGCATCGGAAAGCGCTCCTGAAGGCTAAGCCCAACAACGCCGGCCCTGGCCCTATCGCAGGCGAAGGTTCCCACCTTACTGCTTGAGGAGACCCTATGGGCGTCGACCACAGTATTCCAACCCTCCTGTGCAAGGAGAAGTGATGGAGGGTGCTGACAACCAGGGTGTAGGAGAGCAAGGTAGACCGGTGAGACAGAATATGTACCGGGGTTACAGACCACGATTCCGCAGGGGCCCTCCTCGCCAAAGACAGCCTAGAGGATGGCAATGAAGAGGACAAGGAAAATCAAGGAGACGAGACCCAAGGTCAGCAGCCACCTCAACGTCGGTACCGCCGCAACTTCAATTACCGACGCAGATGCCCAGAGAACCCTAAACCACAAGATGGCAAAGAGACAAAAGCAGCCGATCCACCAGCTGAGAATTCGTCCGCTCCCGAGGCTGAGCAGGGCGGAGCTGAGCAAATGCCGGCTTACCATCTCTACCATCATCTGGTTTGGTCATCCAACAAGAAGAAATGATATGAAATTCCAGCAATAAGAAATGAGCAAAGATTGGAGCTGAAGACGTTAAGTGCTTGCTTTTTGCTGGTTGACCAGATACACTAGAACTATCTGCATTATCTATGCAGCATGGGGTTTTTATTTTTACCTAAAGATGTCTCTTTTTGGTAATGACAAATGTTTTTCTCAATACACCTTTAATGGTTTTTAAATTGTTTCATATCTGGTCAAGTTGAGATTTTTAAGAACATTTTTAATTTGTAATAAAAGTTTACAACTTGATTTTTCAAAAAAAAAAAGTCAACAAACTGCAAGCACCTGTTAATAAAGGTCTTAAATAAATTAAAAAAAAATCTGCTGTACTTACATTTAAAAATGTTAAGATAATGTCTGTTGCCCATGTTGTTACAACTTAGAAAAAAATGAGGCATGTAAAAAAGGAACAAAAGCTGACTAGAATCTGGATGCAGTTCATGCATCAGTGAGACGGTCTTAAAAGAGTCCACCAGCATCGATGAGTGCGCACATGTAGACAGCTGGCTAAACTGGTAGAGGAGAGGAACATGTGCTTCCCCCAGGAGACTTCAATACAGAAACTACAAAAGTGGCACTAGTGTCAACCTCCTGCTGCTGATAACTGCATTATGATCATGTCACATGAATCTTCAAAGTGAACAGGTTTTAAATTGAGGCAGCAGAGCACAGCATACCAAAAAAAAAAAAACAACTACGGGGAAATAGGAGACAAGTTCCATTCTTTTTCTTGAGCAAATAAAAGACCAACTGAACAACAACAAAAAAACCAATATTCCTGAATTTTCAGAGAGAGGAGACTGGGCCAGAATGATCAACGATCAAAGACCTCTGATATACGGACATTTTTTTAGAAACAAATAATGGCTAATTTTATGACATCTGAAAACAGCTTCCTTTTGGTCAAAAGCAGTAAAACTCTGAGAACCCAGAAAGCACATATACTGGCTCACTGTCTGTAAGCTAGTAAAAATTTTGAGGCCTACGTGGTGGTTTGAATGAGAGGTCCCCTATAAGTCGTTGGGCATTTGGATACTTGGTGCCTAGTTGGAGGCTGTTTGGGGACTGTTGGGGATTGGGAGGTGTGGCCTTGCTGAAGGATGTGTGTCACTGGAGATGGACTTTGAGGTTTTAAGACTTGGGCCATTTCAAACTCACCTTTCTGCTTCCTGTTTGTGGACTGAGATGTGACACTCAGCTGCCCCAATGTCATGCCTGCCTGCTGCCTGCTCCTCAAGACAGTGGCAGACTCTAGTGTCTCTGTAACTCTAAGGCCCAATAATCCCTTCCTTCTGTAAGCTGCCTTGGTCATGGTGTTTTACTAGCATAATAGAAAAGTAACTCCAACAGCATATAATGATTTACTTTTAAAACTCTAAGATTAACACAGTAGCTAAAACAAAGAAGTGGTATTACAGATCTTCACTGAGTATCAAAGCCAAGTTAACAGAGTTAGATCAAAAATTAGTTTAACAAATAAATTACAGGTTTACATTATTTTCTTGTGGTGGTGATGTGTTTGTGGGGATTGGCATCAGAGCCTGACACATGCTAAGTGCTCTCCCCTTGAGTTATATTCCCAGCCCTTTAAGCTTGTATTATCACATTCTTTGCAGGTCTAAATTGTTGTATTACAGACCACATTTAAAGTAGAATAGCCAGGCGGGGGCAAGCTGAAGAATCCTCCCCCCCCCCCATCACAGAGACATTTCAAAATGAACAGAGATGAAATCTTTAAATAGCTGTTGATAACTGTAAATTGATGTGAGAAATCAAAACTCCTACATCTATGAATTACTCAGTCTACGGCAAACTCGTTCTCAAGAAGTCTCCAAGCAACCATCTTTTGCCATTGCTTGGTCACCTACCCTTTCCAACCCTTCTAAAGACAGTAAAAATAAAATATCAGTGACCTCTTAAAACTACAGCAGGTTCCCACAGCTAAAAAAAATTAAAAAAAAAAAATCTTCAGCCCCTTAAATAGTATTTTACATAGACTCTATTAGTCAAAAAGAATTAATGTATTTGGCAAGCATCAAACAACAGCTTTAAACATTTATTTAACCTGCTATTTTTGTTAGTAATGGAATAGACTGTATATAGGAGCTGTAAAACTCTGTCCTCTGGGCATGACATGGCCATTGCAGTCTTTAAAAGAGAGAAGCTATGATTACCCACAGGCGATCCTCATTAACAATCTATTATAGAAGGGGGGGCTCGCTAGGCAATTAATAAGGCACTCAAGGAAATGGGGGTACATGAGGCCCCACCGCTCCTCAAGAATACATAAGTAGTAATCATTTTGGCAGAGACTCTTCTTTGATGGTGTTCCCTATAAATTATCCATGCTCCCACAGGTGACCCCTCAGCCATGCTTCTGTAAGTAGCCCACGTTAAGCTCACAGGCTCACCAAGCTAGAACTGAAAGAAATCGTTTCTTCAGTCTATCATTCACTGGTCTGCTATCTGGAGTGAACCGACATCTGGTCACACCTCCCCAAAAATCATGGACAGCTTAGCAGGAAAGGTCCTTTCAGAAAACCTGAGTTACTAAAGAGCTGCAGCTCCCAACAAGTTTCTTTATGTTAGCAGTGATTAACTATGCAGCAAATAAAAACCAAAAATGCATGCCATCTGTGATCCAAATTCCTTTTAGCAATTCTTCCAAGGCAAAGTAAATTATCCTTTCTTAACCTAAGAGACAGTTAAGACAATAAACATCAGAAATGTTACAGCTAAAAAGAACCTTAGCTATTATTTGGTTCAAATGGTCTTACCGGCCAAAATACAAACACTAAAGATTGTGTAAATTATCTAAGGTCACCCACTTAAATATAAATAAGAAATGAAGGTAAAGGCCCAGTACTGTAAAATGTTTCAAAAAAATAATTTGAGATTATCACTCTTCACTACTAAACACTGACATAAACTTGAAGGTGCAGACTCCAAGTAAAATAAGGGTTAAGCCGGGCAGTGGTGGCGCACGCCTTTAATCCCAGCACTCGGGAGGCAGAGCCAGGCGGATCTCTGTGAGTTCAAGGCCAGCCTGGACTACCAAGTGAGTTCCTGGAAAGGCGCAAAGCTACACAGAGAAACCCTGTCTCGAAAAACCAAAAAAAAAAAAAAAAGATAAGGGTTAGACAGATGGCTCAGCAGTTAAGAGCACTGATTGTACTTCTAGAGGTCTTGAGTTTGATTCCCAGCAACCACATGGTGGCTCACAATCATCTGTAATGGGATCTGATGCCCTCTTCTGGCAAGCAGGCATATATGCAGACAGAGCACTTATACATATTATTAAAAAAAAAAAAAGATAGTAAAACCAATGCCTCTTTTCCTTGAGAGTCCAAAGCCCAAAGGAATAAAGTAATTTTAGGTGGTAAAGGTGGCCAATGGCTCATGGCCTTGTACATACAAGTTAAATACTATACCACTGAGCTATGCCCATAGCCTAGGAATAAAATACTTTAAAAAGAATAGGACTGAAACTAAAAACATCACTGTACATATTAAATGGTTTTATATTAAACCACAAGATGTAAAACCAAAACAGCAGAACATTTTTTAAAATGGTTCAAGAGCAAATTCAACTACAGGCTACTAAAATGCTAAGAACCAAGATGCATTAGATTGTTCTGAAATTATATAGATGAAACTGTCCAAAGTCCTAACTGAAGTGAATTGCTCTCTTGCCTGGTGAGGTTATAGGATTTGCTTTGGCAGTTCAGGAGAGCGCTATT
Source organism: Peromyscus californicus insignis (assembly GCF_007827085.1). NCBI lineage: Eukaryota > Metazoa > Chordata > Mammalia > Rodentia > Cricetidae > Peromyscus > Peromyscus californicus. The sequence continues at coordinate 146,632,455 of NW_026294584.1, forward strand.
ACACCTATCTTTGAGGCTCTCTTTGCATATACTTGAGTCCAGACTGTGTGTATAATGAGACAACAGAGTGATTGATGAACTGCTCTAGCTTCTGTAGGTTGTAACACATTAAGTAATGTTTCTACTACTGTTATATCAACAAACTTTCAACAGGAGTTCACAAACCCTTATATACCCCTAAATGATATAAAATGACAGAATAAGGCAAAATCGTGCTTGAAGAATCTAATGACAGAGTTTTAGCAATCCTTCTTCTGTGATCAGATGTCAGGACGATATGGAGGAAAACATATTCACAAACATACACACAATGTTAAAGAAGTACAAATGGGCAAATATTCAGGAATTTAAATACACTATCTCAAAGACTTCTCAAACTGAAAGTATAATCCATTTTAAGGAATTCTGGACAATGAATGTTACAAACTGGCCAAGACTCAAAAGGAAACACTCACTGACACTTGGCATATAAAGTCAAGAGCTTTCTATTAATAAAAGATAATTATAGCGTTATAATTTCTTAATCTTAGAAACCAACAGCAAGAAAAAGCAGCATAGACAGATCCATGGGTATACTGACAGACAAACACATTATGTAGGCTAGAAATGTGAGACAAAGAAATTCCTTTAAAAAGAAACCTGAATACTTGGAAAAGAATTTTCCTTATTAGGGACTGATAAACCAGAGGACGTTGTCATCAGAAGAAAATGTAGCCCAGCAATTTCAGGTTCAGAGTATGAAACAGAACATTCACCAACTGCCAAGTTTTCAACACACCACACAGACAATAATACCTCTTCTATTCAAAACTGCTACAGAAGGCTCTAGTAATCTGTCTTCCCCCACCCCCAAAAAAACAGTGCCATGTATAATCAGATCTGGACTATACAACCTACAGATACTGTATTATCAAAGTAAAGGACCTTACAATAAGAGATTTCAAATAAATCTATGTGTTCAAAAAGACAAGAAAATCTTTTTAGCTATAACTACCAACCTTTGTTACATTCTGAGTAGAAGCTCAGAAATACAAGAGGGGACAAATAAAAAGTCCTATGAAAACAGACTGTGAAGAAATTTTAGTTATGATATCATTATTTTGATAAAAGAATGATCCAACTTAATTTTTTAATTAGTTAAATAAGTATACAATGAGAAAGCATCCTCAAGAAAACACAATGTAACTGGATAGGGTGATACACTTTTGTAATCTCCCAACATTTGGGAGACCAAGACAGGAGAACAAAGTTGAGGCCAGTCTGGGCAATGTAGGTACCCATTCTCAAAGACTGAAAAAAAAAAAGAAAAAACACCACCCTCTAACAGTACTTTAATTTTATACCATGCAAGAACTGCTTTAAAGTGTGAATAACATGTCTTTACTATTAGTAAGTAGTATTGCAGGTACTAGGTGTAAACCACGTTTGGGGCAGTGACACCTGACCAAAAAGATGTGAATGTTGTCAAAATTATAATGTCTTTCCAATAACCAGAAGTCATATAAAAGAGAAATAAAGGTTTTTAACATCTCCCTTACCAGAAAAATTGAAACTTCTTTCTGCTAGTACAAGAAGCCATGAAACACTAAGGCTGGGAGGCTAAGGAACAAAGTGTAAACGCTACGGAAGGTCTGCTCACAAGATGATGAGAGCATTCCCATGTACTGCAGAAACAGCAGGACAAGCACCAGCTTGCACCTTTAACCACCACCCACAGCTATGCATGCACAGCAGCTGCTGAGCTAAGGGAGCAGACTATCCTCACCTACACATCTTTATATGGAAGAAGCATGGCGCCAGTTTTAAGTGACATCATTAACAATATTCCGTACCCTGCCTCTATCTGTAGAAGCCAATTCTAAGTGTCATGACATCATGAACAACATTCTGCGTCCTGCCTCTATTTGTAGAAGCCAATTTTAAGTGTCAAGAAAATCTAGTCTCCCTTTCTACAGCTCTGTAAGGAAGAATCTAGTCTGAAAGTTAGGGCTCCCCGTACTTTTCCCTCATTTCTCTGAATCCTTAGTCAACTCAACACAACCAGCACCTGCCCCTTCAACAGAAAGAGGGAGAAGCAGCTCCAAGTTCCACCCACTGAGGGATCGAAGGCCTGCTCGTTCCTAGCACTTCTTTGTCCTCCACTCAAAACACAAGAAATTATTGTGCCATAGAATAATTTACCAGATAACTATCTTTACTTTTCAAGTGTACTAGAAATAGTTGGTCTTCAGAAGCAAACAGGGCTACAATAGCCTGATATTCCCTTACAGTCCCAGGAGTGAGCAGCTACCACCCCTTTGATTAAGCTGGGAAACTTTTTTGGAAGGCAGGATCAGAAGGGATCTTACCATCCACACTAGGGTCAGAGAAGTACCCAGAAACTGCTGCTATATAATAAGAGTCTAAGAATCAAACTTTAAAATTACACACCTTTCCCAAAATTGTCAAGTTTAATATTATCTGCTTATTCTCAAGCACAGGGAGATGGAAATGCTGGGGGCAAAAGTTTCCATAATCCCTACTAGTCTCAGGATAAAAAATGGATGCTTTTCCTCCATGAAGTGCTATGCTTTTACAACTCAGTCTGCTATCCATCGGCAACTTTACACAGTGTAGAAGGGATTAACAAGCAAGGTATAGTGGCACACTTTAGTCCAACCCTCTGAGGCTAAGGCACGAGAATCACTGCAGCCCAGGACAACAAAGCCTGGGCAACACAGTCAAAATCAAAGAAAGACCAAAAAAGGGAAAAGAAGGAAGAAGGCAGAGGAGATAAATAGGAGTAACTGCTGTGTTCTAGACGTGTCTGAAAAGAAAGGGCATGAGCATCAACATCTAACTTGTGAAGCATATCAAGATCTCCAGAGGAAAAATGGGAAGCCTTTCTGTAGTTTCCTGAGAGTAAATTTATCACTGTCAAAAAGAGGATGGACTGCACACACACACACACACACACACACACACACACACACACACACACACCCTTCTTGAGGGGGAGGCAAACAACTAGCCTCTGTGTGCTAGAACCCAAAGCCTTGTGCATGTTAAGCAAGGGGACAAATAATACCACAGGGAAGAAGTAGAGAAGGGGAAGAAACAAACAATACCATTGCATACACAATAAATTCTATTTAATCAATGATTATGTATTCACTTTAGGAATAAATTCTAATTTTGCTATTTGAAGGCCACTCAACTACTTGTGACTCTGACTAAATTTATGTGTCTAAAATAATATACCTCAAGGTGGGAAAGAAAACTAACATATTCTCAGTAAGAAGCAACACCTTTCTTTTTAAGCCAATCAAAATCAACTAAAAAAGACAAAACCAAATATAAAAATTTTAAAAACTCTAGGGTAAAATTTCAGGACTGGACACTTGTAGGACACATGAGCTTTTAGCTGTCTTTCTATGTGCTCATGTAGGGTGAGTGATGTACAGTTAAGCAAACAAAGCTAGCAACCTGTCTGAAATAGGAATCTATCATCTCTGCCCTGTTAGCACTCCCCTCCAGCTGCTGAAGGTCCAAACACTAATCTGGACTGGGATGGGGTTGTGCACTGAAACTCTAGTCAAGGAGAAACGTTACAGTTAGGCCACACAAAACTTTCTGTTAATGGAAACCAGCTGTAAGGAGAAAAATGTCATTTCCAATATTTGAGACTGGTGAGGTATTAATGGGCTTCTTCAATTCCAAGTTTCCACTCTGGAAGAAAGGCCTTTAATTCATTATTCCCTGAGTATCCTGGCACTCCTCAGAATTACCTTTCTAAAATAACTGTTCCATGGTGCAGATTGTATATCCCTAAGGTATGTGCAAGGGGCTGTCTATAAAGAGTTCTTTTCTTCAAAGCCATTCCTTATATGAAAAGCCACGAATCTCCAAAAGAACAGTTTAATCCACACATCAAGGGTGTGCCATTTACAAGACATTCTGATAAAATATTTACTACTGATTATTTTCACCATAATTCTATTTCCCACAAACTTAATTCTATTATTTTGGTAAATCTTTTTCTCAGGATTTGGCTATTTCCCCTATATAGTTCACAAATTAATTTAAAATTTGTTTTTAATATGGTATGGCGGCACATGCCTGTAATCCCAGCACTTGGGAAGCTAATGAAAGAGAATCATGGATCTGAGACTAGCTTGACCTACACAGTCAAATGATGCCTCAATAAACAAACAAAATTTTTGTTTTTTCGTCACAAACTGAGTACTTAATATATTCCACTACCAAATCAAAACCAAAAACAACAGGAAGTTATACACACACACCATCTATATCTATATAGGTAGATATATCTATATGCCTATATAGGTAGGTAGATATTATTTTCCTCTATGGAACTTATATAATTTCGGTTTGCAGAAACTGGCTCTAGGAAATTCAGGTAGCAGCTTTACCCAAAATGAAGCAAATCATCTACAAAAGTTGTTAAGAGCAGAAATGGTGAAATGCACATTTCCTATACCAACACAACTCAGAAATCCTAAGAGTAGGTTGAAGAAAATCCATTATCCCTAGAACTGTGAACACTGAGGAAGACTTCTAGAAACGACATCCTGAAATCCCAGACAACTGTTGAGAGGCTATGTGAATCAAACTATTAATAACCCAGAAACCATTATAAAATTGGTTTCAAGTATTTTTTTTATAAAGAAAGAAACAAACAAACCTCAATTTTGTCTGTTTTGGCATCTCCCCAGTATATTGTGCCTTCATCATAATCCAGAGCTAAGCCATTTGGCCAACCAAGGGAAGTGTTAACAAGAACTACCCGGTCAGAACCATCCAGAGCCGCTCGTTCGATTTTCGGGATTTCTCCCCAGTCAGTCCAATACATGTACCTACAGAAGCATATAAAAAACGAGCTGAAAGATAATAAAAGTGAAACCCACTCTACATATTATATTATCATCAGTCAATGCCATAGAAGGGAGGGAGAGAGGGAAGAGGGAGGGGGAGGGAGGGGGAGGGAGGAAGGGAAAGAGGGAGGGAGGGGGAAAAATAACATAAGACTACTTAAGCTTTGGCAGAGTAAGTTTCTAATATGTATCACGGCATTATATAAGCACACTTTCAGATCAAAATTGCTCTCCAGAATTGATGAAAAATGTCTCCCCAAATTATTTCTATTTTTTGTAATACATTTCTTCTTCTTCCCGTGAAGTACCACTCTTGCTTGATGGCTTGTCAGCTCTGGTACAGAAAGTTACCTAGTATAAATAGTCAGGTGACAAACTGAATTCCCCAAATAACTAATACTGTGGCACTAAGCAATTCCTGAGGCTCCTGGATGTCTAAGTGGCACTCAGATACTGTGAACACTGAAGTATAACATCTATCACTGTATCAGCCCTCAGAATCACCTCACAGTAAAAGAGAACCGGGAAGACAGAGAAAGCGGTTTCTTCCCTGGACTACATTCACTCACAAAAACATGGAGAATAAAGCAATTCCCAAGGTTTTCAAAAGTGAGTCATTCATGTACCAAGGAATATAAAGTAATATAATTCTCACAATAACTACTGAAATAGAATAAAATTAAATCCACCATGGGAGGGAGGGAAATTCTGAAAATAATTTCTTTCTACATTTTTCATGGCCATGATATAATCTGAGCAAAATCTACAGACCACAGCCAAATCAACAAATCTAACTTAATTTAGAAATAAAAATTACTCGAGATATTCAAGATTTTTAAAAAGTGACAATTCTTGGAGACCATATTCTAACCACTGCATTCTAAAGCTTATGTGGCTCTTTACTGGAGAACAAGCCCCTGTAGCTGTTGTCGCCCGAGCTGTTGCCCCTAGGTACTTGCATAAACAGATTACTAACATAAACACTTCTTACCCAACCATGGGATCTAACACAATAGCCCGGGGCTCCTCTAAGTCCTCTGAAATCAGGATCTTCCTCATGGTCCCATTGAGCCGTGTCACTTCTATCCGATCAGTGCCAGTGTCTGTCCAGTACAGGTTTCTTGCAACCCAGTCAACAGCAATACCATCAGGATGAGCAATCTGGGCAGTGACCACAAACTGGCTACCAGATCCATCTATAAAGGAACGACGGATGGCCCTCACTTCATCATCAGTCCAGTAGATATAGCCTTCTACAGGATCGTAGTCTATGGCAATGGCATGCCGGATGTCTTCTAACTGCAGGACAATGTCAGTAAAATCTGGTGTATCCAAAGAAATGCGTCTCAAGTCTGTCCGTCGGGCTAAAAGCAATAGTTCAGTGGCACCTAAAACAACAGAGCAAAATCAAGCAATCATTTTAATGCCTCAGGCAAAATGTAGCCATTCTATATAAAATACGAAGAAGTCCTCAGAAATTAAATTAACTGAGCTTATTCTACTCTCTTTAGAATAAAACTAAAGAGTGATACTGTGAAACAGAAAAGTCAATGCAAACTCCATAATGGCTAACATCTCCAAATCAAGTTTTGATTGATCCACACTTGCTTTCATTTACTAGATAACCCCTGGAAAATAAAGGTACATAAAAGTAATCAACTATCATTTTATTCCTCATAGCTAAGTATTAATGGAGGAAGAAATTTGTAGAATACAGATCCTTTATTCAAGAAGCATGTTTTAAAGTGTCTAAAAGAAAGGCTGAGAAAATAGTAAAGTGCTTGCCTTATAAGCATGAAGACCCAAGTCTGATCCCCTCAACCCACATACAAAAAGCCAGTCATGGTGGCAATGTAGTAGCAATCCAGGCAGAAAGGTAAAGATGAGTAGATCCCTGCGTATCACAGGGCACCCAGCTGAGTCTACTTGGCAAATTCCATGCCAGAGACCTGCCTCTGAGGAGGAAAAAAGAGGTGATGGCACCTGGAAAGTGATACCTGAGTTTGTTCTCTGGCCTCCATGCACACCCGTAAACATGAACAGACATGTACATGCAAGAGTGTGCTTATCATATGCGCGCGCACACACACACACACACACACACACACACACACACACACACACACACAGAATGTTAAAAAAAAATCTAGGAAAGAATGTTAAAAACTGACTTTTTAAACAGAAGACTGTTATAGTGTATGTAAATTATCTCCCAGGGAAGCTGTCTTAAAGGAACACAGAGCAATAGCTGACAGCCCTAAGGACAAGGGATGCTCTGGAGAAGGAACAGCAGCACTGGAAAGAGGGAACCTAAGAAGTGAAGTAGTGTTAAGAGTACTTGAGCCAATAATCTAGTTCAAGCAGGGATATAAACTGAGATGAAACACAGAACCACTCTAAGCCTAGACTCAGCTAAATTGTAAAGGTTGCTGTCAAAATTAAAGATAAATAGATATAAAATTCAGGAAGGTACTAATCATAAAAGTATTCAATAAGTATCAACTAATCTATCATTAAAAATAAAGACTGAGTTATAAATCAGATTTCTGAAATATTTAACATGAATTAAGATCCAATGAAAACATAATTAAAAATAAAATATTAAGCTCAGTATTTTTGTTTATTTTTGATGTTCAAGTAAACCACCAGAAAAATAATCATCTAAGAGGCTAATCATCTAAACTGTCAACTGAATGAGCAAGGAGAAAAAACCCCAGCTAAAATACGTGTGTAAAGAAATACTGGCATATGGATTTAAATTGAATTTGGAATCATAGCTGCAAAGGCAAGAAGAGGAGTGAAGGTTTCAGCACCAGCTCTCTGACTGCAGGGCTGACTAAACATGAACTCCAAAGTGGAGAAAAGGAAACACAGACGGAATCTGCAGGCAAAGCAGGAATGATCCTACACAACTCACTGCCCCTGCTTACTGACAAAAGGAGTCAGTTCAAACTTTGCAAAGAATTCACAGAACTATTAATTTGAGCAAGGCGATCAAAAACTATAGTTAACTTCAGGCTAGTAGGTGCTAAATATGCACCTGAAACTCAAAACTGGTTAAGCGTGTACATATGTACCACTGTGAAGAAGATAAACTTCCATTGCTGAAATAAATCCTCTTTTTTCCACGTCAAGGTACATTTTTAAACAGAAAAGCAATGTTACAAAAACTCTTTTGTTTAAATTGAAACCAAATCAGTGTTTCCCATGGAAACCATCTGACAAGAGTCAGCCAGCATCACCTTTGACTATGAGGATCATTTATCAACGCCAACTCATAATAAACATCCACTCGGCTGACTCAATTCCATCTCACTGACCCGCTGACCTCCTTGCCAGGAGCTCTCTAACACTCTGGATAAAGGCGCCTGCCGTTCAGAGGTAGATAAAGAAGCCGCTTCACGTACAATTTTCTTACCAGGTTTTGCTGGTTGTCAGGAGAATGGTGACCCATAGAGTAAGAATGAAAAATAACATCCTCATTAAGACAACAAGAGCTGGTGTTCTCCCAAACTACAAGCCCCTTGCAATGTCCTAAGCCAGTGCCCTTCTCCCACATGTCCTCTGTCTATAGGAATTAGTAAGAATGAGAAGAGGCCAAGTGGACTGGCTGAGTTAAAAAAATTAGAGTTACTTTAATAGTACAATGAGGAACTTCTTCTTAGGATCCTTCTTTGTCATTAAAGAGCAGTCAAAAATATCTTTTACTCTTCACAATAAAAGTTAAATAAATAACTTTCCTTCAGTTACCCGCCTATTATGAGATTGTGATTTCAGTGAATATGAAATTTAGCCACGAACAGAAATAGTATGTTTGTCGGTTTTGTTTTTTCCAAAAACAGCATGTTTCTAAGTACTAACTAAATGAAATAACATAAAATAAAAATAAAAGATGACACAAAACATAAGCCATCCCTGCTAACAGCCATCTGAGAGGCTCCCAAAGCACTGCCAATGCCAGAGCTTACAAAAGAAATGAAAGTTGTTCATAAAGAATCCAACTGCTCTCACAATTTTCTCTCCCTTGGATAATAACAATCTTACCATCTTTGCAGGTTTTTCCATTCTCCAGAAGCTTGACCCCAGTTGGACAAGCACACTGATAAAAAGGCTTGAGCGGAGACATCAAACACAAATGGGAACAACCGCCATTATCAATTCCACATGGATTTGTAGCTGTCGAATATAAATCAGACTGATTAATACCAATGATGAGGGATGACCTCACTCACTCTAGATACACAAAGGTTAACAACCATAACATGAGCAATGGTGATAAACCAAAATGAACACCAAATTTCATCCAGGTGCTTGACTACCAACCATCTGTAAGGAAAGGAATTAATTAGTGAAAAATTACTTAGCATTTTTTTATCCAAAGAGGAGTATTAAGAAGAAAAGCAGAAGGTCCTTGCCCTAGTGGAGCCTATAAACTTATCAGTGAGCCAAAATAATAAACTATGAAAATGGAAAGAAAACAAGGAAGCTAAATACTATATCGCACATTCCCAACTCTAAGAGGGTAGACACTCAATGAGGAAATTAATCTTGGTGTTTAAAAAGCTGGGGGGAAAAAAAACCTTCACAGAATGCATGGGGCCCAGCAGGATCCTGAAGTACATACAGGAGGGGACATTCTGAACACTGGGTGTGGTAAAAAGCCTTCAGAATAAAAAATTAAGAGACCAGGCACTGGGAAGCAGTAAGAAGAACACTATTAAACAGAGGCTAAGGTTTCTGTAGACGGGTAGGAACATCAAGAATGGGAACACGCTGTGGCAGAGGGTATGAAAGCCAAGAAATACAATTAGAATGTTGGAAAGCCATCCTTTGGAATGAACAAGATGAAGAGATAAGTTCAACAGAGTAGAGGAGGGAAAGGGACACACAGAAAGACGGGCACAATGGCACACACCCAAAATCCCCCACCGGGAACTGGAGCACAAGGCTCAGTCTTAGGTACAGTGAGATGGGGCAGTGTGAGACACATGGGATCCTGTTTTCCTTTTATTTTTATTAGACTGAGTTGCAGCTTAATGGTTTGAGTAGTTGTCTAGAATATACAAAACCTAGGGTCAGCCTCCAGCACTGCAAAACACAATGAGAGAGAAAGCAAGAACAAGAACTGCTGTGGATATCGTTCTGTATAAATAAAACACTGATTGGCCAGTGGCCAGGCAGGAAGTATAGGCGGGACAAGGAGAGAGGAGAATTCTGGGAAATGGAAGGCTGAGTGGGAGAGACACTGCCAGCCACCGCCATGACAAGAAGCATGTGAAGATGCTGGTAAGCCACGAGCCACATGGCAATGTATAGATTTATAGAAATGGATTAATTTGGGATATAAGAACAGTTAGCAAGAAGCCTGCCACAGCCATACAGTTTGTAAGCAATATAAGTCTCTGTGTTTACTTGGTTGAGTCTGAGCGGCTGTGGGACTGGCGGGTGACAGAGATTTGTCCTGCCTGTGGGCCAGGCAGGAAAACTCTAGCTACAGAGAACAATAGAGACAGGAAAAAAACAGCCAAGCCTGTGAACACTATAGAAATGGATATATTCAAATAATATTCATGGAAATATCAACATAAGATGGAGAACAACATAACAGAAGACATAAACATAAAACAGAACATCATCAAGAAAACTGAAATTCTCAAACCAGTAAAACAAAAGATCAATTGTGCCACTTAAAATGGGGTTCTGGAGACTTTCTGAGGACTAACCATGAAATACACAAAGTTCACAAAGAACTAAATAAACATTTTTACATAGATTAACACATCTATTTTAAAATGCTTTTAGGAATTCACAGTCATCAGACTCCAATGTAACACATTCAATATTTGATTATCTCCCCCTAAATGGAAAGAACTAATACCAAACAACTCAAAATCCAAGCACTCTTCCTTTTGGCTACGGAAAATTATTTGAAATATACTCAGACACATGCCAGACATTTATTTACACACAAGTGCCAAACATTTACCATTCTCATATTCCTTTTAAAACCCAAATCCATTCCTCTCTTACAAGGGGTCATTGTCAGCAGACACAGCCTTGTGTAACCAAAAACAGAAGCAAAGCTAAAAAGAAAAATACACAGACAGAAGAGAAGGCATGCATATGAATGCTTAAGGAGTAGTTTATTCAGTACACTCAGGCACTGGAATTCATCAGCTAGGTTAACAGAGGTTTCCTACTAAATCAGTATATATATATTTTTTAAGCACACTCACATGAACACATACAAGAACAGTGAGAAGAAACATGAACAAGAAATGCATTTATGTATAAACTTAGCATTCTTAATTTTTAACTCATTTCTCTTCTCTACTTCTTTTGTCCCAGCCCTAAATAAAAGACAAGCTATTATGCAGTAAAAAGTATCAGGCCACAAGGGTTTAGACTGGTGTTAAACTGAATTCTGTTTGCATGCTTTTCCTCTGTTATCCCTCCTACCGTGTTTGGATGTGCCCTTCCTCCTCCCGGACCTCACTAAAGCCAGACAACAGAGTGCTACAGAGCTGTTCCAACCTGGAATTTAAAAACCCAGATCACTTACCATTTGGCTGCCTCTGTTGGCTGAAAGCATGTATATCCATGGGAGAGAAGATGTTAGAATGGATTTCACGCAGACCCTCGCCAGTATACTTGTTGCAAGCCAAAATAGAGTGTGTATTCCAGTCAGTCCAGTACAATGTGTCCTCAAATAACGTCAAGGCAAAAGGATGTGGAAGGGACCCTTTAACCACTGCCTGCCTATTAACACAAAAAGAAAAACTCAAACTTCTAAAATTGTCTTTTATGAAAACATCATAAAAGATCACCACTCAGCAATGAAAGGAGTTCATATTAACACACAGACATACTAAGGAGCACATACCTGTAGGTTAAAACTATATGTGAAAAACAATTCAAATAGCAAATTCAAATGTTTTCAAGTTGTCAAAAAGCTCTAACCAAATATTCAGAATGGTCCCTGCCTTGGCAGCAGGCCAAGGCAGTCACAAGACAGAGAAGCACACATTTTAACACTGCTGTCAGCCTCCTTCTCAACAACTGCCTCTGGACTCTCACTTTCTATTCTCCGTGTAATTAACACTAACAGGAAAAAAGTAAGCAAGGAGGAAAATCCTGGGGTGACAGCGGCACCAGGCAGCAGATTTCAGGAGACAAGAGGTCTGTCCCTTCTGGATGTGTGAGAACCAAGAGCTGAGCCTGTTTTTCAATTTTAGGATTTTAACAACTGCAGCTGAAAACATACACATGATGCTAAAAAGACAGGCAGGACTCAAGTCTAGCTCCAGAAAATTATTATCTAAGCTATTTTACTTATTTTTATTGTACTATAATTAAACCTTTCAAGTCAGCTAACCAAAGTCTTGCATTGGCACAATATGTTCATAATATAAAACTAGAATTTCACAAACAAAACATGCTGCATAAAAAGAAAGATTTAATCCTCAAGACACAGCACTTTTCAGAGTTGTGCAATTAGTAAGTGTTCTAGACAAAATGAATAAATTGTTATTTCGGTCAAACAAACATTTAAGACAATAAATCTTCGGTATTTTCATAAACTATGTTTTCCAATACTCAGCTGGGGTGGGGTGGGGGAGACATGGACATAAGCTACTGAAGAGAACAATTCAACTGTAGGTTCACTGGGTGACTTCATGATCTCTGGCAAGGACAACTGTGGAATCAGTGTCTGTTGTACAAGAACCAGTCCTGATCTAAAGTGCTGTAAATTCAAGACAGGTCTTATTTTTAAAATTGAGTACAAGATGAAAGTGACTAATTTATATTTTAGAACATCATACCGACTAGCTGACCTAAATCATCCATTTTCTCCTTTCATTTTCCTTGTTTTTCTTGAAGATCTGGGACTGAATTCAGGGCGTGCAAACACTAGGAAAGTGTTCTCTCTACCACCGTGTTACACCCCAACTCCACATGCCAGCTAATTAAAACCTGAAATCTCAGGGGACGCGGCAGCTCGGAAATAGAGCCCTTGCTAACACTCATAAGGGCCTGTCTTCAGTCTCCAGCACTAACAGATATGCACACAAACTAATGCAGGGTTTTGCCTGGGGAAGTAACACACAGGTTTGTAGCACCATACTCCAGGGACTGAGAAAAGACCGATGGTGAGACCTGCCTCATCAATCAATAAACACTAAAAACCAGGGCTAGAGAGATGGCTCACCAGTTAAGAGTACTTACTGCTCTTTTTTTTTTTTTTTTTTTTTTTTTGGTTTTTCGAGACAGGGTTTCTCTGTGTAGCTTTGCGCCTTTCCTGGAACTCACTTGGTAGCCCAGGCTGGCCTCGAACTCACAGAGATCCGCCGGCCTCTGCCTCCCGAGTGCTGGGATTAAAGGCGTGCGCCACCACCGCCCGGCTAGAGTACTTACTGCTCTTAAAAAGGACCTGGGTTCAGTTTCCAGAACTCCATGTTGACTCATAACCATCCAGATCCTGGGGATCAGTCACCCTCCTCTGACTTCAAAAGGCACCAAGCACACACAACACACATACAATACATTCAGGAAAACACACATAAAATAAATAAATATTTTATAAAAGAAATAAAAATGGATAAAGAACCAAAAAATTCTTTTTCTTTCTCAATTTTTCATTTTCTAAATTTTTCCTCATTTTCTTCTTTTAAGCAATGTGTCATGAGGCAGGTAGTTCATAGCTATAATCCTAGCACTTTAGAGGTTGAGGCAGACATGTTACCACAAATCTGAGGCCTGTGTAGGCAAACATACAGAGTGAGAACAAGCTCAAAATATGAAAAAAAAAAAAATAAACAGTCAAAGAAGAAATCACAAGATCAGTTAAATGTTGAACTAAAACAAAACACAAATATGATGCTTAAAAATTTATGAATATCCAAAAGCAGTATAAATTTATAGACTATAAATGCCTCAATTGCAAGACAGATAGCAAATTAATCTCCTTTTAACCTGCCTCAGCCTGAAGACACTAGAGAAGGAAGAGCACACTAAGACAAAAAGCAGCATGGGAAGACAGGGACACAAAAAGTTGATTCTTTGAAAAGATTAACGAAACTGCAACCTGTTAGCTATACTGGCAAAGAAAAACAATAATAAAGACACAAACTGTGAAACTGAAAGACACCATGCCTGAAAGGGGAAGATCATCAACTTAAAAAAAAAATCAAAACATGTAATTACAAGGAGCAATCATAAACATCTTTGTGCCAACAAGTAAGTCAACTTACAGGAAATGGAAACATTCTTAGAAAGAAACCAATTACTAATATAGATTCATGGAGAAGGTCAACAGAGCTGCATAAACACACTCAGCCATTTAAAGAAGCCCTAAGAAATAGCCAGGCCCAGACAGTGTCACAGATTAAATCTATAATAATAAATAATAATAAATCTTAGTAATAATAATTAACCTTACAATAGATAGATATGAGAGATAGACAGACAGACAGACAAACTTGATAACACCCTGAGAGAATATAAAGGGAAAGGAGACATTTCCCAACTCATTCTTAAAGGCTGGTTCTAAATTAGTAACAAAATCACAAAGGTATCAGAAAAAACAAACTACATATTAATATCTTCATGAATAAGGACATAAAAATCCTCAACAGAACATCTAAAAAGAATTATAAACCATCACTAAGTAGAAATTATCCAAGAAATACATACAAGCTTGGTTCAACAATTAAAAGACCAATTTACAATGTTTATTTTAAAACAAGACACATACACAATTATTTCTATAGATATAAAATAAATAGGCAAGATCCATAATCATTCATGATTTAAAATTAAGTCAATAAACTAAGAATAAAAGAAAACTTCCTTCACCTGAAGAAAGCACTTTACAAAAAAATCTACACCACACATTTGCTAATCTGGCAATAAGTGCTAATTCTGGAGGAGCAAGAGATGTCTTCTACTCTACATGTAGCCAATGCCACCAAGCAAAAGAGCACCCCACCCAGATGGCAAAGGGAAGCAGTAAATGGCATTATTCACAGATGACATGATTCTGTACACAGAATATACTTAGTTTTTTTAAACCAATCTTCCCAAACCTAGTGAATTCAACAAGATTGTAAGATAAATGATTCATAAACAAAAATAGTTTGCACTTCTATCAAAAATAAATATTCTAACCTTGTTACTAAAAATAATGGCTAGGAGTAAAAGTATTTGTCTGCCATGTGTGAGATCCTTGGTTCAATCTCAAGCACCACCAAAGTACGTAAAAAAGGGCTGTCAAAATGGCTCAATGGTGAAGGTGCTTACTAGGCAAGCCTGGCAGCCTGAGTTTGGTCTTATAACTCACATAAAAGTGAAGGAGAGAACTGATTCCCAAAAGTCGTCCTCTGATCACCCCACACATATAAAAAATAAAATCCATTAAGAGGCAGGCGGATCTCTGTGAGTTCGAGGCCAGCCTGGTCTACAGCGCGAGATCCAGGAAAGGCGCAAAGCTACACAGAGAAACCCTGTCTCGAAAAACCAAAAAAAAAAAAATAATTCATTTCTTTAAAAATAAATAACAGCATAAAGGGCTAAGGACACACAGTTCAGGGACACAGAATTGCCTAGCATGCGTAAGGTCCTAGATTCAACCCCAGCCCCTAGTATGTAGTGAGGCCCTGGATTCAATCTCCAGCACTATAAGTGAAATAATTATACTGCATGAAATAATTATACTGTAATACATAAATATATAACACTGAATTACTTTTTATGGTACACATTCAAAATACTATCGGGGATACATTTTACAAAGGAATTTAAGAGCTATTCTACACAAAGCAAGAAATTAAAATGGATCACACATCTCATCTAAATGTAAGCATTAAACTAAATAAAACTCTTGGGAGTTTCTCTCAGAATATTTACCATTTTGTGTCACAAAAAGGTTCCCGGGAGCACCAAAAGCAATTTTAACAAAAGTAAAAACAGATAAATTGCATCTAATACAAACTTTAGTATTTGTTTCAAAATATGCCATCAAGAAAATGAAGACACAAGCTGCAGCGACAGAAACGTTCCTAAATCCTACATCCAATAGCAAAGTTTGTTCTATATTAAAAAAGAAAATGCTCTTATAATTCAGTAACAGAACTAATGAGTAAACCATTACTAAAACTGACAGAGTGGGGACTATCACAACGGCTCAACAGGTAAGGCACACTTGCTACCAAGTCCTGATGATCACTGGGGCCCACATGGTAGAAAGAAGGAATTGACTCGTTATCCTCTGACCTCCAAATGCCAACCGTGGCATGTGCTTCCCCTGCCTAAGAAATTTTTGATTGACAGAATGCTTTAAAATAATATCTAACTGATATTTCATGAAGAAAATCTAAGCCAAAAATTGTGACCCAAAAGATTACAGATTGGCCAGAAGCAAGGAAAGTTAGTAAGGTCCATAGGAGAAATGAAAGAAAATACACAAAGAAACCAAAAATCACAGCAAACTCAATACTTGAGTTCTTTTTTTCCCAATTGTTATTTTTCTCCTGATTGTAAATGGAATAAATATGCATTCTCTACAAAAATTTAGAAACATAAAAATATAAAGGTTATTTTTCTAACCCTGTATTATATGCTTATGTATATAACCTAAATTTGTAAATACACACCAATACAAGCAATCTCAATTATCAGTGAATGGAAAAACTGGGTTTTGTTTTTAAAATAGACATAATAGGGTAATGAATAAACCAATGAGATTTGGATTAACAATGTGGTAAAACCAGGTAACATTAAATCACAGCCCACAGCAGGAGAAGTTAAGTAAGCATGAGCAACTAGCAAGCATGTATGTAGCACCCGGGAGGCTTCAGTCAGAGAATGAGACCCTGATCAGACAACAAAATATGTACAAAGCATTATGGAAAGTCCACACAAAAGTCAAATGCATTTCCTACATCCTACTCATCGAGCTTCAAGAGGAATATATAGCAGGTCTCCCAGTCTGTTGTACCTTTACGGTTTGTTTGCTCCCCAAAATTTGTTACATGGAAAGATCCTTCCAGCTTTTGTTTATCTGGAAATTTTCACTTTCTTACTCACTTTTGAAGTTTGATAGACACAGCATTCTAAGTTTACTTTTTTTTTCTTTTAGTGCTTTGAATACTGACCAACTGCCTTTTGGTCTCCATAGTTTAAAATTTCTGCCTAGTCGACTTCCCTTGTATTTAGTAAGTGACCTCTCTTTTTACTTTTAACATTTTATATCTTTGGCTTTCCTAAATTTGCTTATAATTTGTCTTAGAATATGTTCCTCTTGCATGAAGTTCAATGGCTTCTAAAACACTGGCACTTCTGCCTTTCTTCAAATCTGAGGGTTTCCAGCAACGGTTTCTTCAGACATTTCTCCTTTTCCTTATGGTATCCGGACAGTGAACACACTAGTCCATGCAATGGTATCCCACACAGTCTTTCTTCTTTCTGGTCCTCAGATCTGATACTGTTCCTTGTCCTGTCTCAAGTTTCCTGTTCTGTCTTGGGTTTTTTTTTTTCCTGTTTTTTTTTTTGTTGTTGTTGTTTTGTTTTGTTTTTTCTTTTCTTTTTTCTCTCGTTTGCTCAAATTTAAAGGCAGCAGCTGCCTTTAAATTCCCTAGTAAAATTTTCACCTCAGGAATTCTTCATTTCAGTTACAGAAGTTTCTTTCTGCTTTTTTTTATTTCAATTTTGTTCCTGTAGGTCTTTCAGTATTACTGAGACACTTTGAAAGTCTCTGTCTACTGAGAACATAAAACTGTATTTTTTTTTCTCCTTTTAACGTCTACCAAACTTTCTGTTATTCACTCTTATGCCACTGATCATTTAAGGTAGATTTTGTTTTTGTTCAGTTCTTTGTTATTCCTTTACCTAAAATGGTTTTTCTTTCGTTTACAATTTTTTTTCTGAGTTTTAATAATCTTATTTCAGAACTTTTCTAATGTTACATTTTCCTTTACATGATATATTGGTTTCTCATTAACTTTTGGTCATATTTAAACAAAGGTGTGCCCTCTTCTATGGTGAAGTTTTCTGGAATGCTGTGTGTGTGTATATGTGTGTATGTGTGTGTGCGTGCCATGTGTGTATGTGTGTGCATTCTGTTCCTTATTTTTTCCTTTGCAGTAACTTTAAATGGCATTTCATCTGATACTTTTCTGATTCTCCTTTGTCAAATTACTTCCTATGAGCTTTTAAAAAGAATGCAGTATTTAAGACAGCTCTCTAACTTCACAAAATGCACCCCCCTTGTTCCTGTGATGCTCCAACTATGACAGCTTAGTTTCTGAGAGCCACCAGCTGTCCTCTTCCCATCCTTCTGGAAAACTCTTCTTTCCTCCGCTTCATCTCCCTGTTCTATTGTCTCTTTCTGTGCTATTGTGAATCAGTTCTCCTACGCAATTTATTTCCATTCAATGTGGTGCCCTAACTTGAGTAAGAACTCTGACATTACCATATCCAAAGAGTCCACTGGTGCAAGCTGCAAACTCCACCTGTCCTTGTGCACACACTACACCTGCCAGATATTTGAGCAAGCAGCCATTCATGCTCTGTATTTCCTGTCAATCGTTTTTAAGGGGTAGGGAGGGGTTTGAGACAGGGTCTCTACGTAGCCCTGGTTGTCCTGGAATTCGGTTCTGTAGACCAGGCTGGCCTTGAACTCAGAAATCTGTCTGTCAATCTTAACATGTGCCACATCCTACCGTCCCTCAGAGTTGAGGTTCTTCTGGAGCTTAACTATTTTCAAGTACTATGAGATAACATGTCACCTCCCTGCTCACCCCTGCACAGACAGTGATGTCATGTCACCTCCCTGCTCACCCCTGCACAGACAGTAATGTCATGTCACCTCCCTGCTCACCCCTGCACAGTGATGTCATGTCACCTCCCTGCTCACCCCTGCACAGAGAGTGATGTCATGTCACCTCCCTGCTTACCCCTGCACAGACAGTGATGTCATGTTACCTCCCTGCTTACCCCTGCAGACAGTGATGTCATGTCACCTCCCTGCTCACCCCTGCACAGTGATGTCATGTCACCTCCCTGCTCACCCCTGCACAGTGATGTCATGTCACCTCCCTGCTCACCCCTGCATAGACAATGATGTCATGTTACATCTCTGCTGGCCTCAAATTCGGAGATCCAACTGCCTCTGCATCCTGAGTGCGAGGATTAAAGGTGCGCACCCAAACAGCCAGGACTTTTTTTAAACAAAGCCTCACTAAGTCTGCATGTTCAAAATGTTATGACAACACATGAGAAATATAACTACATGGGAGTGAGGAAGTTGAGCATGTTTGTGCACAAGTGTGCATGCGTGTGTTTAGAGGCCAAAGCTCAATGTTGGATCTCTCCCTCTATCATTCTTTGGCTGGCACAATGAAGCTTTCTTAAATTAAAAAAAAAGAAAAAGGCACAGCAGGCTGGAGATGACTTGGCAGTAAGAGAACTTGCTGAGCAGTCACATTAAATGGAGTTCAGATCCCAGAACTCATGTAGTAAGAGAGGTGTCCTACAAAAGTGCCTGTGACTCTAGTTCGGAGGGATCCAAAGTCACCCCTGGCCTCCACACCCCAGGCATGCACACACATACTGCACATACACTCATGCAGTCAAATACGTAAAATTAAATTTTAAAACAAGGCAATCTTACCGATTTGTTCCATCCAGGTTTGATTTATGGATGAAATTAAGTTTTGCATCTGCCCAATAAAGCTTCCGCTCCTCATAATCCAGAGTCAGTCCATTTGGCCAGTAAATTTCAGTGTTTATTATAACCAAACGACTTGAACCATCCATTCCAGCACGTTCTATCTTTGGCACTTCTCCCCAGTCAGTCCAGTACATGAACCTAAAAATCATTAAAAAGAAACATTAAAGCCATGATATAAATAACCATAAGATATTTGTAATTACTACTATTGCATAAAGCTCTCTCAGAAACAACAAACTGAAAATAAACCCTAGAAATCTTTTTTTCCACATTTTAGTAATATACTACTTGAAACCAATGTACAGATGTACCCGATACAGACAAGGAACAGCGGGAGTGCAAAACCAGAAGTCAGGGTTTATTTGCAAAAAGAACATTTACACTGTCCCAATGTACATCCCACAGATTACTTAGTAACAAGGAGAAGATGTTAACTACAGAGAAAGAAAGTCTAAATGACAATACCAAAAACAAGCTATGTCAACATCATTAATAAGAGACAGGACTGACATGATAAACCTCTCACTGTGGGGTACTGAAAACAACAAGGCACCGTTTGTGTAGTTTTATTTCCTATTCCCACTTATCCCACAGAATGCTTAGCCTCACGGTACATAAAAGGGCTCAAATTGAGGGACACTATAAAACTGGCCTCTTGACTATACTGTGTGGTGATATTTTGTTCCCCAAAATAATGTGCACCCTAATAAACTTATCTGGAGTCAGAGAACAGACCAGCCACTAGATACACAGGCCAGAAAATGGTGGCACACACCCTTTAATCCTAGCATTCCAAAGGCAGAAATCCATCTGGATCTCTGTGAGTTCAAAGCTACACTGGAAACAGCCAGGCATGGTGACACATGCCTTTAATCCCAGGAAGTGATAGCAGGAAGCAGAAAGGTATATAAGGCGTGAGGACCAGGAACTAGAGCCTGGTTAAGCTTTTAGGCTTTTAGAAGCAGTTCATCTGAGATCCATTTGGATGAGGACTCAGAGGCTTCCAGTCTGAGGAAACAGGATCTCCAGCTGAGGGATTGGTGAGGTGAGGTGGCTATGGCTTGTTCTGTTTCTCTGATTATCCAGCGTTCACCCCAATACCTGGCTTCAGGTTTGATTTTATTAATAAAACCTTTAAGATTTGTGCTACAATACTGACAACATGAAAGTCACAGAAAGGCTAATAAAGAGTCAATCCAGACTAGAGGGAACCAAGCATGATAACTAAATCTAATGTTCTCATTACAGAAGGAAAAATAATTTTCCTTGATATAAAGGAAAACTGGGCTATGCATCAATTAATAGAACATCTTTTAAGAAAGCTAATGAAGATACTACAAACTATAAATGATGAGGCATTCAGGCTAGGAAGATGCCTCCAAGTAAAGACACTTGTGACAAAGTGTAGCAACCTGAGTTCTAGCCCCAGAATCCACACAGTAGAAAGTAAACTCCCATAACCATCTCTGAACCCCACAGGAGGCCTACAGCGTTTGTATACGGCGCGCGCATGCGCGCGCGCGCACACACACACACACACACACACACACACACACACACACACACACACACAATGTTTACATTTAGGCAGTCAATAAACATGTGAAAACCCCAATGGGATCCAAGTATGGAAACGTGGCAGCAACTGCCTGGGCTTGCATCCACGGCATTGTTGCTCTTGCACACGGTGCCTCATCCAAAGGAACGTAAGAAGGAAACGTCAGGGAGCACCTGACTTACAGACACCAACTCAACAAGCTCGGGAAACAGTCACTGTTCCTTACCAGATGTCAAACAAGAAAACTCAGAAAATTCATTTTTGCTCAGTCACACAGCTAGCAAATGGAGAAGAGAAATTCAAACAAAGCTCTCTCTGATTCTAAAGCCAATGCTCATGCTATAGCCTTAGTGTTAAGCAAGCAGATTCTTCCTAAATGAAGGGTGATGATTGGATGCTGTCTAGACTGAGTAAGAGAAGGACTAGCTCACACAAGATAAAGTTATACAGGAAGGCAGGCAGGCCATGTTTCCCTTAAAGGTTTTTATTCTAAGAGCAACATGAAGGCACTTGGAGACTTCTACAATGGTTGGCAGTCATTTCATCAGATATACACACAGCTAATTTGGACTTGAAAACAGAAGTAACTGTAATTTTTTTTTTTAAAGTTTTGGCAAGGATGTGGTAAGGGGGAGATATAAAATGGTGTGGCCACTTTAATAAACCACACAATGCAGGGATTTTTTTTTAATATGTTAAACCTGGATTTGTCAGATAACCCAGCAATTTCTATGCCCAAGAAATAGGAAATACTACATTCATATAGACTTATACATGAACACTTATATCAGTATTACTAGTAATAGGAAAAAGCAGAAATCTCCCAAATCTTTCATTAATAAATGAAATAAAACAAAATTTACTACCTTCATACAATAGAATAATAAATGGCAATGAAACAAAACTACATACTTGATTCATGGATGAGTATGTGATAGACTTCAAAAATACTATCATAAAGTGAAAGAAGCCAGAGAAATTACATGTTGTCAGATTCCATTTGAATCAATAGTCCATTAAAAGCAAATACACAGGGTACAGAAAACTAGCAGCTGCCTGGGGCAGTGAAAGCAAGAACCTCTGCCAGGTAATGGGAATGCTCTAAACCTCTGAGGCTGTCAGTTAATGGAAACTGGGGAACTGTGAAAGTGGGGTAGGTGGGGAGGCAGCATTTTACCGAATTTATTCTCCCAAAGAGCAGACCCAGTAAGGCCAAGGTGAATACTGCAATTATCCCATACAAGAGTAACAGACCCACTCTGTACAGACAATGGTAGGTTACACTTTACAAACTAAATTCAAGCCAAAATATTTAAAAGGACCTTGTCAAATCGTCTGAAGATTTTAATAATCCTTATTAATATCACAGGACATAGGTATCTAAAGTATACTGTGAAAACAGAGAAAAGCAGTTGCGATGCTATCTAACTAATCCCAGCAAATATCTATAGTACATGCAACTGGTAGCAGATGGAAGACAAAAAGTTCATCTTTTTGAGAAAAAAGCAACGGGGTGGAGATGAAAGCAAGGCACTAGCAGACATCAGGGATGGTTTCTACAGGTCTCTGGGCAGAAAACCATGTCTTTAAAGGAGGGAGCTGACCTGGTAGTATGGACACGGCATTGCAGAGACTAGAGAGCTGTCATTTTCAGTGGCAAGTGTACAATTTACAGTTACAAATCCTTTAATCATGAAGCACTTACCAGGAAAGACAGTGTGGCACAATGCCTCAGAGAACAGAAGCTCTGCCACTTCCTACAGTGACCTTGAGTAAATTAGTCACTTCTGTGCCTCAAGTTCTTCCTCTACAACATGAAGATTAAAAACAGACTTGCCTCACAAAGCTCAGAGGCCCTCCTTGCACTCTGCTGGTTTCTCACTTCAGGAGCAAAGGGCAAGGTCATTAGCATAACCTAGCTCTGACCTCTCTACCAGTGTCTTCAGCTTCCACACACTCATGGGTCACTTTATCATGATGTGGCCATTTCCCTCTACATATCACCATTCTCACAGTTTAACTCCAATAGAGCAATACTTCCTCCCAAAATTTGATCAATGATCCTTTATAAACTTGAATATCTTACACTCTTAGAATTTATGTTAACTAATTAATGTTTAAGATTTATTGCCGCTGACACATTTAAGTTTAATACATTTTTCTGAATAAGAAAAGGTTAAAAAAAATGATTTTTTTTCCATTTCTTGAAGTAATGGAAGTATTGCTTTTTCTGAGGTTTATGACTTCCCATACGGTGATTCTTTAAAGATTTTATTTTTAGGGGTATGTGTGACTACAGCTGTGTGTGGGCATGTGCACATGAATCAAGGGACCAAAGGCCAGAGGCATCTAATCCCCTGGAGCTGGAGTTACAGGAAGCTGCAACCCATCTGGCATGGATGCTGGGAACCAAACCTGGATCCTCTACAAGAATGGTATGTGCTCTTAACCACTGAGACATCTCCTCAGCACCCCCTACATGTTGATTCTTAATAATCTACTGATTATTCTGAAAGATTTAGCAAAAAAAAAAAAAAAAAAAAAAAAAAAAAAAAAAAAAAAAAAAAAAAAAAAAGGTAGCATTTAAAGAATGAGTTGGCAGACGTGGTGAGTAGAAATTCACAGTAAATTTGAGGGGTGGCTGTGGCAGGACTTCATTACAGTTTGACATGCTAACTTACAATCTGAGTGTTCACTGTTCCAAAGCCACACATTAGTAAAGATCTTAACGCTATTCTCTCTTCTAGATCTATTCTTCATATATTTCAGACAAGCAGTTAATCCCACCAGACATAAAGACATTGAGTTGAGCCTCATAGGAAGAACATTCAAGGAAGAGGGACCACACCCTAGGGCACAGATATATGTAATAAGGAACTCCAGAGCATAGATTCTATTACTACTGCAGCATAAAACTGAAGGGCTGAGAGAAAGACACAGAAGTGGTCAAATCACCAACAAAACTTTATGTAAGAAATCAGATGCTTAATTTTGATTCTTTTTAATTATGGGGGGGGCGCATGTGGTTTGAAACAGGGTCTCTTATTCACTGTCGCACATGCTAGGCGCTAGGCTAGTTGGCCTGGGAGCTTCCTGTTTCTGCCATCCACAGCATCTTACAGGTTATGCTACCAGTTCAGCTTGACATGGCTTTGGGGAATCCAAACTCGAGTCATGTTTGCATGGCAAGCACTTTACCCACTGAGACATCTCTCCAGCCCCAACTTGTCTTATTAAGGCATTGAGAAACCATTAATGGATTTGGCTGATTTGTCCCCGGGAGGTACATTTTATATTATATCACTGAATTCTTAAAGAATGAAGAAATGATGAGAGAGTTAATGAAACAGTGGCAGCTGAACAATAGAAATATTCATTTACACAAAGCCTACCTTTGCAGATCCATCTTTGAATGTTTCCTACCTTAGATCCTCATAAGATAACAAATGCTTCTCTCTCACTGGTGGCTTCTTATTATGGTCCATTAACAAAGACTGAAGCACAGCTCAGCCAAAAGCTCAGGCAAGTCCTACTGGCCTTGTCCTGCCTGACCCTACTCTAAACACGTGAGTAAATATTCTTCCCAAAAGTACATCAAACAGCTTCTCACATCTATATTTTAACATATACTATCATATGCCATCCTAATTTAAAATGCTAGCAAGCACATTTAATGATTCAAGAGTTGCAGTTAGAACAGTAATTTCTACCGTGACAGTCATGGTACTGTCAATAAATAATCACAATTTAAAACAGAATACGTGAGGCAGCTATTGTAGGAACTAAATACAGGAGGCATAAGCTTACAGGAGATACTGATATTTCTGTCTGACTTGAGCTTTTTTTGGGGGGGGAGGTATGCTGTCACAACTCCTGTGTATTCCTATGTGCCTTGGTGTGTCCAGAAAACAGTTTTCTTTAAGTCATCCACCACCTCTGGCTCTCACAATCTTTCTAACTGTCCAAATCTTAAATTCACATGAATAATGGTAATGCATGACCTAATCTATGTGATAGATCTGCTGCTAGTCCAAAAAATCAAAGTTTTTTTAAAGTAGGCTTTGATTTTGTAATCTGCCTAAGTAGGAGCCAGAAATTCATATGCTTTAATTTTTCCTTAATAATTTAATAAAGCAAAGGGACCAAGTAGATTATTCCTAAGATCTGATTTATTTACAAGTTTTTTTTTAATTTTTGTCATCTCCTTTTATATTCACTATCATATTTCAATCATTCTTCTAACGTTAAAAAGGGGGAAAATACAAGCAAGAATCAAACTGTAGCAAAGACATCCACAAACCTGAGACGCATTCATTTTCACTCACA
Organism: Peromyscus californicus insignis; assembly: GCF_007827085.1. Lineage (NCBI taxonomy): Eukaryota > Metazoa > Chordata > Mammalia > Rodentia > Cricetidae > Peromyscus > Peromyscus californicus. The sequence goes on from NW_026294584.1 coordinate 146,657,941, forward strand.
AAATGCTGTCACAGATACTTGGCACTGGGGGACAGGGAGGGGCAACCTAGCATTTAAACTATTTCCCTGTGTACTTAAGGAATCCTTCAACTTATGAGATAGAGCCACATCTTGAAAGTGCAGAAACAGAACACCAGCTATTTGCTTTCCAATACCCCCTGCAATCAGTACATGTGCACAAGCCACAATCTTGCCAATCAGACAGATCAACGTCAACTTTCAGTTGTAATTGCAAATATCTGTAACACTAGAATTTAGGCAGAGTCTCAAGGGCCTGGAGCTGGAGGTGAACCTGAGCCAAACAGACCTGCCTCAAAAAGAGAAAGAAATGAAGTGTGAAGAGAAGATGGAGAGGAGGAGGAAGCAGCAGAAAACATCACAAACAATTCATTCCAGTGAGGCTGTAGGCCACTTGCATTCATTAATCCTCCTTCAACCAATTTCAAAAGGGAGTCTACAGCTGATTTAGGGGTCCGTGTCATCTCACATCAGCACACTAACAGACGAGCATACTGCTAACAGTACTGCCTACACAGCCAGCTGTGAGTGTGATCTGTAGCATTGTTCCTATATAGAGAGTCCAAGCCAAGTTCTATTGCTTAAAAAATTATTTAAGGAACCCAACAGCTTTTTACCTACAATCTTTTGGTGACTAAACTAAAAAGATTTCTTTAGATTAAAACTATGAATGATAACACACACTCTTAGACCCAAAGCCATCCCCAAAATCCCTTTAGAGCTTCCTGCTTCTAACAAAGGGCACTTCAACATCCCACACTCTTCCCACAATCATGGCCAAGGGCAACACTAGTGACAAGGCAGCAGCCTGACCTCTCTGCTGTGCAGGTGTCAAGGTAGTGCATTGATGTCAACTGATAAGGGAGCAAATGACAGATCAAAAGGCCACCATAGCATTAAGATGACACTTACATAACCATGACCAGAGAAATAATGGAGTTGAGAGAAACCCCAAATGAGCAGTTAGCATCACCCATACATTCATAACAAGTGTTGCCAGTTAGGCAAATCTAATGCTCATCAGCATTTTGGGAGGCTTCAGGATAGCTGTGAGATAATGAAAACTAAGATTTTCTAAGTTCTCTTTGGTATGTTTCCTCCCTGGCTCCTGATACACAAAACAGCAAGATCAAAGCAAGAAAGCACCTGCTGCGGGAATTTTCATCCTTGGCAACTGAGAACAACCTAAGAAATTTACTGATCTGGATTCTTCCACCAGATCTTCTGAGTTAGTTGGTTTGAGGTGGAATCAATGTATTTCTGTTGTTGCTGTTGTTAGAGTACAAAGTACTACGTTAGTACTACAAAGTACTATGTTTCACTGGGGCATTTTCATGCATAGCTTGTTTTTGTTGATCCTCTTCCCTGCCCCCACTCTGAACCCTTACATCCCCAGCAGTCCTCAGCTGTCTCCATGGGTTTTATTACCCCACCTCCCTCAAAACCTCTTTTCTCCCTCTGTCATTTCATGACCTATACCCACACTCACACCTACATATATGCACATACATACATTAAAAGCTAAAATCCACATATAAGAGAGAACATGTGGTTCTTGTCTTTTAAGTCTGGGTTTCCTCATTTAATAATTTCCAGATACATCTATTTTCCTGCAAATTTCATTTTTCCTTATGGCTGAATAAAATTCCATTAAGTCTCAAACAGCTGCTGGAGAGATGACTCAGTGGTTAGAGCACTTGCCATATAAGCTCTGGGGGGCCAGCTCCCACATTTATTTACCCCAGGGACTCTTGAGGAGTGAAGGATAAGAGACTTAGAAATATAGAGGAGAGAGACAGAAACACAGGACAGCCTTGGGAGGTCCTGGGTCAAAACTCACCAGCCCGTTCTGTCTCTACTAAAGGGCTTTTAAAGAAATGTCAAGGGGTGGAGCAAAAGACCTCCTCCCAGCACAGCCAAGTGCAGACCATCCCAGACACCTGGTGACCATACACATGGTCAAGTCATCCCCTAATGCAGCCGTGCTGTGTAAAGCAAGCTCAGATCTCACTAGGAAGCTTTTGTGGGCTCCCACAGTAAGGCTAACCATCTTGGTTTAGATCTCATATAAAAAAAGCAGGATGCAGCAGGGCACACATCTGTCATCCCAGCACAGTACCAATGGGAGGAAGAGACAGAAAAATTACTAGAAGCTTGGGAAGCCAGGTATATGCAACTGTGTACAACAGAGACCCTGTCTCAATACATGGAAGGTGAGGACAGACACAGGTGCACAGGTACACACATGCACACATGCATGTACACAGAGAGAGAGACAGACAAATACAGAGACAGACAGAGAAAGTCCCAGACAGGCAGACAAATATGGTGGTGCACACCTGTATTTGCAAGCAAGACTCTGTATCAAAATAAACCCGAAGTAAAAAAACTTCCCAAGGAATTCTATTATATTCAGACAGGGCTTAGAACCAGTGAAGCAGAATGTGATTTTTTTTCTCAACACCTGTTTATTCATCATGCTCAGTTCTTATACTGGTGATGTAATGTGTTTAACTCATTAACCAGCTGACTCAAAACATTATATCAGGTGACCCAAAAGCTCTACAAGTCCATACATGGTAGCAAAGCACAAAATAAATCCCTCCCACACAACCACCTCCCATTTCTTTGGAGCATCTGAGAATGGGACTTTAAAACTTCACAATGACCACTTAAACTTGACTGAAAATATTTGGGGTTTAAAAAAAATGGATTGTAGTGGGTAGCTGTTCCAGCTTTGACCTGGAAGTACTACCCCCAGTGAGGCTTCTGGTAACTGTCACGCCTACCTATGACCTACCCCTGAGGCAGGGCCAAAACGGGAGCCCTTAAGACCTGAGATGGGATGTGCCAACTCTCTTGGTTCCTGGTGATCCTGGATGCCGGATGGTAGACAGAGCAGAGTTCTCCAGAGAACACCGCTGGACTGCACTTCACCTCTCCTGGATCCTGTAACCAACCCCTTTACTTGTTGTAAATTACCCCAAAATAAACTTCCCTTTTAACTACGTGAGTTGCCTTAATAAATCCCCCAATAATGGATCTCAAATTTCCCCAATAACCTTTCAAGACTTTTAGTACCTAATTTTTATATATATATTTTATTTTGCTAATTCATCCAATATATTGTAGTTTGTCTTTACTAATAAGATTAGTGTGATAAATATTCTTTTAAAAGTTTTTCATCTTCAGCCAAATTCATTGCTGCAGTCATCAAAAACAAACACAACTTACTGCATACAGGCTCTCCGACACCACGCTGCTGTGACACTAGTTAACCACCTTGGGCTGCATGGAAAGTGTGGAGAAGATCATAAAAAGGAGTGTCTTTAATCACTGTGAAATTTGTCTACTCCTTAATAAGTCCAGTAGAGCAAGAGACTAATTCTTGGACCTGGAGAGATGGCTTACCAGTTAAGAGCACTTGGCTGCTCTTCCAGAAGACCTGGGTTCAATTCCCAGCATTCACATGGTGGCTCACAACTCTTTGTAGCTCCAGTCCCAGGGCAGTGGGAACCAGGCAACAGACAAGCATGTGTTGCACAAACATACTTGCAGGCAAAACACCCAACACAAAGAAAAACAAATAATAATATTTTTGTAAGAAATCACTTCTTACAAGTCACTAACAACCTAAACTGTACTACTCAAGAAAGCAACTGAAGTGGGTGTGTTGATACCAACCTACAACCCCAAGCAGAAGGACTACGAGTTTGAGGCCAGCCTGTGCTACATAGAAACCCCATTCTTTAATTTAAAAAAAAAAAAAAGAAAGAAAGAAAGAAGAAAAGAAAAAGGAAGAAAAGCAGGTTTGAATGTTTAGATATGTGTTACAATAGGAATATTCATAGCAGTCAGGAAGTTACTAAGGGCCCATGGAGAGGGGCTCTCAAGAGAGGGAAAATACATTGATATAAAAAGCTAAAAGGGAATTATGGGGGCTGGAGAGATGGCTCGGAGGTTAAGAGAACTAATTGCCTGCTCTTGCAGAGGACCAGGGTTCAATTCCCAGCACCCACACAGCAGCTCATAACCATCTGTAAGTCAATCCCAGGGATCTGACACCTAGGCAAAACACTCACACACATAAAAATAAAATTTTAAAGGGGACTTATGGAACAGGAAAGGATAAATTGTGGTGAGGAAGAGAAGGGTAGGGTAGAAGAGGAAAAATGGGAAGGATAAATAACACTAAAAACTTTTCTTTTAAAGGTCATATGGAAACCTACTACTGTATAAGTTCTTAAAATATATTTATACACACACATCATATAAGTAAAAATGGAGTTACCTTATAACAGAGTAGCAATGCCCCTACCAGAAACCATAAGGCTAACAAAGAAAAGGCCCAGTCCCAGGAATGAGTTACTTCCTCTGGAATTATTAGCCAATGAGGTCCCTAAAGACCCAAACATTATAGGCTATTGCCAGCTCCTGGTTACCCTCCAGGACTTGATGATAAGACCCTATTGCTTAGGACAGTGCATACTCAAATCACAGAACATGAAGAAATCAAGCTGGTACTCACCCGGAAACAGCATCCCTATAGGCTAGCTTTCCTAGTGTTAGAAGGTACTACTATGCATGCTACCAGAGGAGAAACAAATCAGTCTTACGCAGGTATAAACCCTGTAAACTATAAGAACAACTTGTTATGCCTAACAAGACATGATGGCTGGTGTAACAGTGACACAGAAGTTATGGGAGTAACCAACCACTTTCTACTAGGATTTATGGCCCACTCCACAAAATGAAATCCATACCTAGCACCATTATCAGGCCAAGAACCTGTGGCTAGACAAATCACAGACCCTAGAAGAAAACCTACAATTATTATCCAGCTAAATGAACATAGTATTAAACTAGCCCTAATGACCTATCATTATACTTCATCATCTATGAGGTTATGACTCCAGCCAATGGAGGGCGGGGAGGAAGCACAGTCACCACCTGAGTTAGAATAAAAGCCAAGTGAACTTTCTCTCCAGAACTCACTCTCTCTAGTCTGGTTTAGAACTCCTTTTTGCAAAAATTGCCTTGCTGAGCTACATCTGCTTTGTTCATGTGCTCCTTTGTGCAACAATGAAACTATTGTTTCTAACAGTGTCATAATCAAGTAATATTGTCAACTTAATCTGATTTTCTTAATCAGTATTAGACTAGCTTGCCAATTTCCTAATTAAATTATGCTGAGTGTCTGTTTAAGACTGAAAGTGTTAATCAGCATGAGAGAATTAGCATATCGATTACTACATCTTCAGTCCACCATTACAGTGTATCTCTTAGTTTATTTAGGTCTGCGTTGACTTCTTAAGCTCCTCCTTTGCAGTTTCCAGCAGATTTGCATGTTTCATAGTTACTTTCACACTTAAGCATTCCACGTTTTATTGTAAATTATATTGATTAACGTTTTAATTTTCAGTTGTTCCTTGCTACTGCACGTGTGCATGCATGAGGGATGGGTGCACATGTGCCACAGCTCAAGTGCACAGTGTAGGTCACGGGACAACTTTGTGGAGCTGGTTCTCTCCTTCCATCCTTACATGAGTTCCAGGTGTCAAAGTCTGGTAACCAGATCTGTGCAGCAGGTGCTTTTACTCAGTCTCACCAGCCCTGTAACCGTTTTGCATACAATTTTACAATCTGTGATCTTGCTCAACTCACTGATTAAGACTAGTGACCACTTTCAGTGTTCTTTAAGGTTTGTGTTTATTTAAGTGTCTGTGTGTGTGTGTGCATGTGAGCACAAGTGTTCAAGGAGTCCAGGAGAAGACATCAGATCTCTTGAAACTAGAGTTACAGTTATCTGTGAGTCACCCAACATGTGTGCTGGGAATGGAATTCTGATTCTCTGCATGAGCAGCAGAAGTTTTAATCCATAATTATGCTTACAAATAGAGGCAATATTTCCCAATCTGTGCTTCTTCCCCTTTCCTCTTCTTCCTCCCTTCATTTCCTTGTAGAATGGACATCCTTTGTATATTCAGTTTGTGCTAATCTTTTTCCCACTGCAATATATTACTGATTAAAATCTGCTCTTACAACAATAATGTGTAGCTTTATCTTTGACAGAATATAATTGTATGCACCTGTTTATAATGCTGAAAGTAAAGGGTGAATTTTACTGTATATAATTTAAATTATTTTAAATTTTTTAAAATCTGCAAAAAACAAATAGCTTTCAAACCACCAACAATGATTCACCTTATCGATAAATTAGGTTTAAAAAAGTCACATGAATCACATGATCCTCTAAAATGCTGAAAAGTCATAAGCATTACTTTCAGAATTTTTGTTTCTAGGATGACTTAAATGCATACACCTCTCAGAGACAAGCAATTACCAGCAATCTGACCACACCATGTTTTTGCATGGCTCCATAAGCTAAAATGATCTCTACATATTTTAAGAGTTGAAAAACAAACTCCAGAAAGAAAAAAGAAAAACACTGTAACAAGAACCGCATGTGGCCTGCCAAACCTTACGTTATTTACTAATTGCGCCTTTATAGAAAACATCTGCTATCCCTCTCTAAACTATGTTACTCAAAATGTGGTCCTTGAGCCACTGGGCTCAGGAAAATCTCAAGCTCCACCTGAATAAAGAATCATTAACAACACAGAATAAAACTCATGATGCTCTGTCAGAAACTGCACAATCAGTACATAATATGAAGAAATTTATATAAAACTCTAAAAAACACTAAGGAATATTTCCAGATACCTATAAAGCAATTGGCAAATTGCTCATCGATCAATTCAGAAAAAACATCAATTAAATCTCCATATGTGATACTACTTTATGAACCCAAAATTACACGAGAGTCCAACATCAAATAAAGTACTTAAAATCATCCTCCCAGGAAATTTGGTAATTTCACATGCCAACATCGAAGAAAAATAATGAAAAGACACTCTTAAGATTTTTTTCAGAAGTGTCTATTTCAATCAAGCCCTCACTTTGCCAGGATGGGGGTACCTTGAATTTTCACATTACAAGCCTTTTTATCAGTGCCTCAGAGATAAGTCCTGCCACAAAACACATGTTCAATTAAAAAGCAGGTACATAGGCTAATTATGTAGACATTCTAGAACGCTTTTTTTTAAGAACAACCGAGGAAAGAACTTTGCATTTATATTTAACAAAATTATAAATACCACAATATATTAAAGCCAGCCTGTGATCATGTTTACATCAGCACAAATCTCTCTCATGCTGGAAACATTCAGCAATATGGTTAATATACAACATCCTAAGCCTAGGATTTTCCGCCTCCCCCAACCCTCCACCCTTTGTCCTTGAGATATGACAAATTCTACAGTATTTCTTAAATCAGTGGTTCTCAACCTTCTGAATACTGAGACCCTTTAATACAGTTCCTTATGTTGTGATGACCCCCAACCATAAAACCATTTTTGTTTCTACTTCATAACTATAATTTTGCTACTGTTATGAATCACAACCTATAGGTTGAGAACCATTGTCTTAAATGAAATACTCAAAGTATTGACAATAATATATTTTTCTATTCCCATCTTAATTCTGTTCAATGTGTTTTAATTCCAAGGTAAAGGCTTTGAGATTAATGAAATGATGTGTAAAAGGTATACTCTTCCTATATTAAACTAAACAGTAAGAGCACTTACAGCTCTTGCAGAAGACCTAGGTTCTGTTCCCAATGCCCGCCCACAGGATAGCTCACAAACTCCAGTTCCAGGAACATGGAAGCCCTTTTCTGAATTTCACTGGCACCAGACACACACATGGTGCACATATATAGATGCAAGCATAATACTCATAAAAATAAATCTTCTTTTAAAAGGGTAAATAAATAAATCTTTTTTTTAAGGCAGTGTAAGGAAGGAAATATGTTAACTTTCATTTAGAGATGGTTTTCTGGAATGGAAAGCATCAGAAGGCTACAAGACCTTAGTATGCAGAATAAATTCTCGGGAGGGCAGAACAGTCTCAAGATGAAATGCCACTCTCCCCAGCCATCTAGAACTTACCTTGGCTGACACTCATCATCTTATTTTGAACTCAGAAGTGAAAACTAATTGGTGGGCACAGATTAAGGAGTAGGTTTGGTTGGGGTTTTTTTGTTTGTTTGTTTGTTTGTTTGTTTGTTTAACTGCAGTGAACCTCTCTTAGGGAGCTATGGATACCTAGAAGTCTAATAAAGTTGCTAAATTCAACTAGTTAGGATTATATTCTGTAGGTTTTTATCAACACATTCAAAAGTAAGATTAGGAAAGCACTCAGTAGGTTTTGATAAATTATCTCCCATGGGTTCTCAAAAACCTAGCCACAGTCTCGTACAGGAGAAATCTCTTTTCATCAGCAATTATTAACTCTTGAGTGATGTAGCCTACTTGTCTCCTAATTTATTTTGGCCTCAATGGCTTCTTCTACTCTAGCTCTGAATAAGAGTATCAGCATATTTAACTGACATTAAAGAATTAAGGATGTGTGGTTACAGCCCTACTTTGTAACAGTATGCACATCTGCTATCTATCAAAGCTCACAAAAACTAATGCTAGGTTGTCATAAGCTGTTGATTAGTGTCCCTATGAATACAATTTCATTGCTGTGTCTGGCCTGATATTCATTTGTAATACTTTCTGAAAAAAAAATGTTAAGTGGAGTAAAGGACAGAAGACAGGCTTCATTTCAACAGAGAGGGAATTAAAGTTAATATATACTGAGTTTTGTTTTGGTTTTTCTAGACAGGGTTTCTCTGTGTACCCCTGGCTGTCCTGGAACTCGCTCTGTAGACCAGGCTGGCCTCGAACTCACAGAGATCCATCTGCCTCTGCTTCCCAAGTGCTGGGATTAAAGGCATGTGCTACCACTGCCTGGCTCATATTGAGTTTTTAAGACATCAAAAACTGTTATTCCAAATAAGTAAAAATATCTCAAACTACAAATTAGACACAAGCTACTTTATACAAATTTTTATTGAATTATAAGCATATATTTTCTATGGTTAGGTAAGGAAAAATACTAATTTTCAAAATCTTCATAAATACTTATTTTGGTATATACATTCAATCTGAATCCAGCTTTCCAAAATAAAAATATTCAGAAATTTTTGGTTGCAATAAATCTAAACTGATGAGAGAATATTTGCCCTTTACAAGATATAATTACACAAAAAGATAACATCAAAATTGAGCTATAAAACCCAAGTGAACCATATCTATGCTAAGTCACAATTCACTTTATGACCCTTAAGTTACCTTTTTAACCTACCTATAAAAGTCATTAACATACACATTAGTAAGAATCTTAAAATATATAGTGATCTGTTATGATACTGTAGGAACACCCATCTTCCATTTGTTGAAAACAAACTGTACACTCAAGCTTTGCATGTTTCACTGTTCATAAGAATTCATCAAGTCCAACTACCTTAATAGGCAATATACAGACAGTGTGTTGGCGGTATAGTGGTGAGCATAGCTGCCTTTCAATATACAAAATATAAAAGTCAGAATTTCTGGTTCTAGTAATTTGGTAACCAGTTAACCAGGAAAACCCCCTTTTACAAAATACCTAAAACTGCAATGTTTTACTTGATTTGTACAGATACACAAAATAAAATATATAAACACTTCTTTCAGCACAGAGCTAGAATATCAAGAAAGGGGTGATCTGCAGAGACCAAGCATGACAGAATAAAAAGACAGAACTTGCAAGACTGGGTAAACAGCAACCCTAGAGGGTTTTCAGGTCTCAGAAACTAAAGGGCTTCTATGTTAGTGGCAAAGAGAGAAAGAAGACAAACCCTGGAGCACAACAAGCCTGTGTTAAGATTTCTGCACAAAGCACTCTAGGAACAACTCAACAGAACAATTTGCCGACCCGCAGAGAAAGCAAAGAAGTTCTTCTGTCTTGGCTTAACCCACTAAAAATGTGGTAAATGAAAAATGCACCAAATACTGTGTAGCCAGAGTGCCCTCACAAAGGTTTAGGGTTTGAATTTATCATATACACTATAGGAACTCCCAACTCCAAAATTAAATACAGAACCAGGCATAATAGTGCTTGGACTTAGGAGGTTGAGGCAGGAGGATGGCTACAAATTAAGAGGACAATGTGTGCTACACTATGAGACCCTGTATTCCCAGCAGGATCCTGAAGTTTAAGACTAGCCTGAACCACAGAATAAGACCCTGTCTCAAACAAACCAAACTGTTGGGGAATATTATTTTAAGGTGTGTTAGTTTTTTTTTGCATTTGTATAACTCTGTGAAGCTGTGTTACTGTGCCTGTCTAAAACACCTGATGGTCTAATAAAGATCTGAACGGCCAATAGCAAGGCAGGAGAAAGGATAGGCAGGGCTGGCAGGCAGAGAGAATATATAGAAGGAGAAATTTGGGAGGAGAAAAAGGAAGAGGATGCTAGAGGCCAGCCACCCAGCCAGCCAGCCAGGGAATAAGAGTGAAAGTAAGATATACAGAAGTAAGAAAAGGAAAAAGCCCAGAGGCAAAAGATTGAGAGGATAATTTAAGAAAAGCTGGCTAGAAACAAGCCAAGTTAAGGCCGGGCATTTATAAGTAACAATAAGACTCTGTGTATGATTTATTTGGGAGCTGAGTGGCGGGTCCCCCAAAAGAGTAAACCCCAATAACATTTTGGCACACCAACATAGTGCTGGAATTTCCACAGTGCCTGAGAAAACTTTAAAAAAAAAAAATATGGCTCCTTTAAGCACTTCTGCTTGCTGGTGAGCCCTTGAGCAGCTAGTGCGTTAAGCAGGAACAAAAAAATTAAGTAAAAATGCCTGCCACAGTGCAAGCATTTTAGAGCTCTAGGAAGATTCGATGCAGTTCTCAATCACAAACTTCCAACCAGGCCGTGAGCTTTAGGCTTGGCTTTCATGACCCAAGAAGTGGGCAGAGCCAGCCAAGAGAGCCAGGAAGAGGATCCAGGTGTAGGTTAGCAGTTTAAAGGTTTGCTCACACAGTCAAAAAGAGGACAAAAGATGCACAGTAAAAGAGGTCCGGATGGGAAAAAAAAAACCTCTAAACAGATTCCAGTGTGTTTTACAATGTGCAAAGGCTTAAGAAAGAATGAATATAGGTATAGACAGTCGTAGAAAGAAATAATAGTATAAAATAAAGTCTTTAAAGAGAGAATAAAAGTAATATAAAAGAAAAAAGCCACATAAGATGGGAAACACACAGGAAGTCTGGATCCTGTATAGTACTGTGTTGATTTTGAATTTTTTTTGATTGTTAACAAGCAAACAACAGCTGCTAAGAGACATGGGGTTGTAAGCACTGCAAAGTTGAACCAACCTAGATACTTTAGGGTCCCCAAAAGAATCAAAGAACAGAAACAAACACCACCACCAAACTAAGTATCTTATTCTTTACCATCACAAAATGTCTTTCTTTATACTAAGAATGCAATTTTAAAGCATAAGCTGTGAGTTAGGAATGTAGCTTGGAGTAAAGGGCTTACCTAGCACTCCAGGGGCCCTAGTTTCAATCTGACAAATTGGCAGCCAAAAAAAAAAAAGCAAACGAAAAGATCATACTACAAAGAAAGCTTTTACTAGAAAACAATGGTCTGGAAAATATTATGCTATATAAAAAAGTCACTTAGTATCACAAATACTCCCTTTCAATATTCCCTTAATAAAAGCGTGCTTAAAATATGGGAACAAGCTGGGCGGGTGGTGGCGCACGCCTTTAATCCCAGGACTCGGGAGGCAGAGGCAGGCTGATCTCTGTGAGTTTGAGGCCAGCCTGGACTACCAAGTGAGTTCCAGGAAAGGCGCAAAGCTACACAGAGAAACCCTGTCTCCAAAAACCAAAAAAAAAAAAAAAGGTGGAACAAAAAGAATCAGACAGTTCACTCAGGAGGCAAAGGCAAATAGAACTCTAGGCTGGAGGCCAGTCTGGTCTTCACAGTGAGTTCCAGGCCAGCCAGAGTTACATAGATAAGACAAACAAACAAGACAATTAAATTCATTAATTTGAAGCAAAATTATGGACATCACTTTATATAAGGAAAAACTGGATGAGGGATACTATTCTAGTATTTGAGAACATCCATATATACACACTCACTACCCCTCCAAGGGCCTGGATTCATACACCAGAAGTTGATCAAGCACAACTGATAATAGAATTTCCCGAGAAGAGTAATAATTTTTCTAATGTACTTAACCCCCACTCCCCCGAGACAGGGTTTCTCTGTGTAGTTTTGGTGCCTGTCCTGGATCTCGCTCTGTAGACCAGGCTGGCCTCGAACTCACAGAGATCCGCCTGCCTCTGCCTCCCGAGTGCTGGGATTAAAGGTGTGCACCACCACCACCCAGCTGTAGTACTCTTAATTTTTAGGTGATTGTGTGTGTGCGCGTGTGTGTGTGTGTGTGTGTGTGTGTGTGTGTGTGTGTGTGTTGTGTGTTGTGTGTCGTGTGTTGTGTGGCAGTTAGGGGTGAACAAGGGTTGTTTTATAGGCAATAAGGAGAATTTTAAAATGTTACACAAGTATAAGAATATCATAATAAACTCATTATTTTTACAATGCATATATGCTAATAAAAATGTTAGCCCACTTCCAAATAAATAATAATTTAAATAAAAAATAGAAAACAGACTACACAGAGAAACCCTGTCTCGAAAAACCAAAAAAAAAAAAAAAAATAGAAAACAGAAACCATAATACAAATCCCTTAACTACATTTTCCATTCTGCAAATAAAAAAACCTCCTTTTACATTTTAAAGTCTTTTTCAGTCTATATCAAGTGAAACTGTAGGGAGGGGTACTTAAGTAGGTTTTAAGGGCAAAGTAGCTCTGAAAAAGCAAGGCCCCGTCTAAGATATACAGTAAGAACAAGTGAATCAATATTTTAAGAGTCTGTTCTGTAGAAACAATTCTAACTTGGCATAATAGCCCAAAGCCGTCTCAATTATTCTGAGGCTCTCAAGACCAGCCTGAGCTACACAGTGAGACCTGAGCAGACTTGAGCTTAAGGAGGAAAATAGTATAGGAAAGAAAGAAGAACTTGAGGGGAGGAGTAGGGGACATAGAAAATAATAACATGGGTGTAGATGTAACCAACCGTCTTATCAAGTAAGAAACACAGAGCCGATTCAGAGAAGAAAGCCAAGAGGTCAGAGCTAAGAGCCTCACCCTTCCTGCTTCAACGATCCTCTTCAGTCAAGAGAGCTCGCCGAAAGGGACCTACTTCCTGTGTGTGTATGTCTTTATATACTCTAGCTGTTCTGCCTTCTCATTGGTTGTAAACCCAAACATGTGACTGCCTCATCACTGCCTGTATGTACCGCCCTCCAGGTCCTTAAAGGCGTGCGCCACCGCCGCCACGCACTTGCTATGGCTCTAATAGCTCTGACCCCCAGACAACTTTATTTATTAACATACAATTAAAATCACATTTCAGTACAAGTAAAATACCACCACATTTCCCCTTTTCTATTTTAATAAAAAGGAAAAAAAAGAAAAAGATTATAACAAAAGAAAAACTATATACAAAAGTACAATGACTATATACAATATATACAAGTAATAAATGTCTAAACAATGTCTAGTCCATTTGTATTTGACAAATTCAGAGAAAATAATTTCATTATCTATCCTATTTTGTTAAGTCCAAAATGTATCTAATTCACTTTCTATCCTAATTAATCTTCAACTATAACTAACTAACCTTCAACTATAACTAACTAATCTTCAACTCCCTCAGAGACCCAAGAAGGAAATAATATTAGCTAACAAAAATAAAAACAGAAAGTGCATGCAAGCAACTTCCAAAAAATTTGTGAGTTGACAGAAACAGTCAGCTGCCTGGACAGTCACCTGAGGTTTCTCCGCAATGCTGGGGCATCGTCTTCAGCCTATAGGCTTAGCGTATCTGACAGACTCATTTGTGAAGTAGGATGTACACAAGGTCAACAGTTCAACCTCACATTGGGTGAGAGCAGTCCATGTACCAGAAACACCTAAATTCCACTAGTGTCATGTCATGATTCAAGATTTTAAATTCTGGAAATTGTTGATGGTTTTTTAATTCAACTGTCCATTCTTCTTGGCTGTGTATATATGGCTTCATCTCAGCATCCCATTCTTCTCCACATCCCTCTATCAAATGCCAGTCTACTAGCTGTGGGATGGTCTGTATGTCAAATGTGTTGCTGATTGGTCAATAAATAAATCACTGATTGGCCCGTGGCCAGGCAGGAAGTATAAGCGGGGCAAGGAGGAGAATAGAGCTGGGAAGTGGAAGGCTGAGTCAGAGACACTGCCAGCCGCCATGATGACAAACAGCATGTGAAGACTCTGGTAAGCCACGAGTCGCGTGGCAGGGTATAGATTTGTGGGGAACATATAATAAAAGTTTGATATGTACAGGTATGAAATTGTGAAAGAATGAATAAATTTCAAAATACATATAGAAAATAAACAATTACTTTGACTTAAAAAAGGGCAGAACCCCACAATTCTAACTAGAGCATACCTAAATTGCTGATTTCAATATATACATGTGAAATAAAAAGTTCCAATATTCAGAATACTGTCATCAAATGTCTACATTTGTAGTAAGATAGAGACTCACTCTGTTGTCCAGGCTGGCCTGAAACTCACTCATGTAACCTGAGCCAGTCTCGAATCATGATAATCCACCTGCCTCAGCCTCCCAAGTGTCAGGATTATAGGCATAAGCCATCATGCCCAGCTTTTCTAAAATGTCTCTTTTGAAACTTGATGTCACAGGTGAAAGGAACTTATACTCACAGTGGACAAGGTTCTGGGTTCAATCTCCAGTACATGTACACACACACACACACACACACACACACACACACACACACACACACACACACGAGGGGGAAGACTGATGGAAAAAACTCATTTTACAGATGAAGAAACTGAGGTCCAAAGCCTGAGGTAATGTGGTAGTAAATAGCAAAGCTGAAGTAACACACTAATAAATAACAAAACCTGAA
Organism: Peromyscus californicus insignis; assembly: GCF_007827085.1. Classification (NCBI taxonomy): domain Eukaryota; kingdom Metazoa; phylum Chordata; class Mammalia; order Rodentia; family Cricetidae; genus Peromyscus; species Peromyscus californicus. The sequence continues at coordinate 146,672,942 of NW_026294584.1, forward strand.
GTAACACGTTAATAAATGACAAAGCTGAGAAACACGCCAGGACATAACAAACCTGAAGTTAACACGCTAGTACATAACAACGCTGAGTTAACCCACTAGTAAATGGTAACAATGAGTTAACACACTAGTAAATGGCAAAGCTGAGTTAACACGCTAGTAAATGGCAACGCTGAGTTAACACGCTAGTAAATGGCAAAGCTGAGTTAACACACTAGTAAATGGCAAAGCTGAGAAAGAAACAGAACAAACTCTGGCTGGCATAATCTAATAAAACAGTACCTGGTTAACATTTTTTAGAGTAAAGGCTTAAAAATTTTTAATTTTTACATAGACATTCATAAATAAAAGTTATGCTGTATTTTTTCTAGTTTTTAAACTTGTATCTATCTGTGTGCATGTGTTTAGAGGTGGGGTGCAAACGCACCATCCTGCATGTGTGGAAGAGGACAACTAACACAAGTCGCGGTCTCCCTCTACCACGTGGTTCAGGTTGCCAGGCGCTGTGGCAAGCACCTTTACCCACTGAGCCATCTGGCCAGTCCCAGGCTATAATCACTAATGCACAAGAGACAATGCTAAAATTTACATTACCTTAAAATGCTTTCTATTTTTAACAAGGAAAACTGAGAGAATACATTATAAGGTATTAAAGAGAATACATTACAAGAACACTTTTAATTTACAAAGTTCAGCCATTCAAAGCACATTTATCAAACACCTGAATGAGCCAGGGACTAGTTTAATCATCTTGATATACCAGTGCAACATACATTTTCAACATAATCTGATAATTAATTTCCCTATCAGTCATATACATTAATTCACTCTTTTTTCCGTCCCTAGCTCTTAGATGTTTTTATGATATAGTCTTACTATATGTAGCTCAGGTTTGGCCTTAAACTTGCTATACAGTCCAGGCGTTCCTCTAATTCTTGATCCTCCTACCTCTACTTCCCCAGTGTTTACAAAGGTATTTCTAAGTGAGCTTTTAGTGTTATTAATATTATACTTAACAATGAATATTAGAAAATGTATCTTTAAAACCTGTACCATTGGGGTCACAAGTTCGCTGGCCACACACAGGCTGAATTCAAGCTGAAATCACTAGCATTTAACTTGCAAGAAATATTTAGTGAATCAAGCAAAAAAAAAAATCTTAGAATTACTATGGGACTGAACAGGTTCTCAGCATCACGAAGGTCAGAACGAGGAACTTGAACAGGGGTGGTACAGGAACATCCTCTACCCAATATAAAAGACAACACTGCTTTCTGGAACAGTTTTCATAAGACACATATTTTCTTATTCCTTGGCCTAAATTCTACACTACCAGTCAGTATTAAAAGTGGGGGGGGGGGGGGCAGGCAGACTAATAGAGACCCAATTTAGAAAAATCTCCCTTGAGTCTAGGCTAACTAAACTGGTAATACAAAGAACCCCATACATCCCAAAGCACACAGATTTCTGCACTGGTTCCCAGTATTCAACAATACCAGTCATTCAACTGTCTTCCTCATACATGTTGATGTCAGAGAGCTCAGTTGACTCTTGAATCTCAAAACCCAGGATTCTGGAACTCTGAAAAAGTCTACTTTTTTCCTCAGTACTGTTTTCAAATGCTTTATCTGAAAAGTAAACTCCATGTTTCCCTAGAAAATAAATCTGGAAATCAACTCTTCTGTTTAACAAGTAGTAAACGCTACCTGTGATTGCTTTTGCACTAAAAGCACAATCCATGATGCAAATATAAGATCAAGAATACTAAAAGAGCGATTTATTTTTAACTCATAAATTTAAAATATAATTTTTAAATATTTTCCCTATCATATTAATTATCAAATATATGCTATTTGGCTGAATTCTATCTGGTCCCAATTATATATTAATCATATTTATTGATATTGTGTGTGTGTGTAAATGTGTGTATGAATATGTGGAGGTCAGAGGACAGCTTGTGGAAGTTGGTTCTCTCCTTGTACCATGTGAGTCCTAGGACTCAGACTCAGGTTATAAGGCTTGGTGACAAGTACCTTTAACCAACAAGCCATCTCATCAGCCATAAATTATGTTTCAAATAGCCATGTGAGTCAAAGGAATGTCCCAAAAAGTAAAAGAATTTTTTGGAACTGCTGAAGGAGAAGAGGAAAAGGTGAATTTACGCCCCCACTCCATTAACCATGTGAGAAAGAATGAAAAATGTTTCAATAGATGTTTGGGCTTCAGAAAAAGAATGCGTTTATTTTCACCAAATCACATTTAGAAGCTAAAAGACACTATTTCTACCTTCAAAGTATATTATTATTGATTCTTACAATGATGCATAAGCTGAGTTATTGGTAAATGTTCACATTTAATACAGAAAAGGCAACAGATAAACAAAAACCTCTAATGTATTTTTAGTAATATAGCAGACCTATCATAGCAGCAATAAAGCTCACTTGTTTAAGAAATGAAATGAAATAAAAATATCCACTCACTAAATCATTACCTCGTAATCATTTAAGAGTTGATAAAGGCCAGGCCGCAGTGGCGCATGCCTTTAATCCCAGCACTCGGGAGGCAGAGCCAGGAGGATCTCTGTGAATTCAAGGCCAGCCTGGTCTGTAGAGCAAGATCCAGGACAGGTACCAAAACTACATGGAGAAACTCCTGTCTCGGGGAAAAAAAAAAAAAAAGAGTCGAGAAAGTGTTTGTATGTGCATGCGTGCATGTGCGTGTGTGTGCGCGCGCGCACGTGTGTGTGTGTAGTGTACTACCACACAATTATAACCCCATGTAGAAATGAACAAGGTGCTATACCAGAATTGTAGTATTCAAGCTGTAAAACCATGGACTGGAAACCCAGTAAGAGCTCTCAACTGGCCTTTTAACTCCTTTAATACTACCCTTTCCATCTCCAAATACATGCAACATAATACCCATTCATTCTGTGAAAAAAGTTCTCTCTCTCAAGTTTCTGTCCTTAAGTAGACAGCAGATCCTTAAAACTATACCCCCTTTCTTTCCAAAGGAAGTAACAATGGAGAGGTCTGAAACATACTAACTACTGAATAGCTAATTTCAGTTACCTCCCTTGTGGTAAGGATGAGCCTGTCCAGAAAAAGAAAAGGGGGAAAGGATGGAACAGGGATTTCTAATCCCAACCTCAGAAGGCTGAAGCAGGATTACAAATGCTGTGCCATCCTGAGCTGCACAGTGAAACTCTGAGAAGACCTGACAGAAGGAGGTAGAGGAGGAGAGGGGGTCAGGGGAAGGGGAGGAGAACTGTTTCTTTTCACCGGTCTTCTTTCCTAATCATCAGTGAAAGCCGCAAATCTAATGTGATCTACAAAAGCAGTAACCTCACAAACACATCACCACCCCTCAGACTTACTAATTCTATTAGCAAAATACCAGCTCCACTCCTCAAGATTATCTTCAAAGTTCTCAACAACCAAAGTCTCTAATTGGAACAGCTTACTATGCACAATCTCTAAGAGTCCCTCTTCTGATTCCCAACCCTTTCCTACCTCCACACTTCTGATGCTGTCTTCATTAAGAGCCAGGGAGACAGCTTAGAGTAATGGTGTCACTTAATGGCACTTGCACCAAGCCTGCCCACAAGTGTGATCCATGTGTGGGTGAACTGACCTCCTGAAAGCTGCCCTTCAACTTTTGCACACCCTAAATGTGTGTGTGTTTTCAAAGGACCATCTCACTTCAACAGCTGATCCTTTGTGATGAGTAACATTACTATGCTTGAGACCAAAAAGAAAAAAAAAAAATGCCTCTAACATGTAAGCCCCTAGCTTGTACAGGCTGTACCCTGTTAACCCACTTCCCTTTTCCCCAGATGTTGAAGACAGTTCTTAAATTGACTGATCTTGTAAAATTTGCTGTTCTTACAAAATAATAGGTCATAAGACTTACTTCTGCTTTTGTAATCAAATCTGCTTACTCTGCTCAAAAAAACAATCAATCATAAGACCCAAAATTGTAACTTCAAGGTTTTGTCTTTATAAGCCCTGGACTGATATGTTTAGGGGCTGTAGATCTTGGGAGTGCTCTCAGGTATATAAACATGGTGCCAGATTTGGATGCTGTATCGAAATAAAAAGCCTTTTCTTATTAAAACTTATTCATGGTCATGGTGAATCTCTAAGCAACTCCAGACCCACAACACCTTAATATCATTTTATATATATATATGTATATGTATATGTTCTCTCCAGAACAGCCAAACCTAACATTTCACTGTACTATCATCTTTTACAGCTAAACAAACTTTTCATTTATTTATAACATGGCATCATCTTTAATCTGTGCCACCAAATCAGGCCTTGATAACAAAAGAATCTATATAAACCTTTATTTGATTACTCCAAGTTCTACTTTATTACATGAAATTAATTTACTCCCATATACAAAGAGGTTTAAAGCATTCTAATATTGTTTAAAAAAATCAGCTGGGCGGTGGTGGCACACGCCTTTAATCCCAGCACTTGGGAGGCAGAGGCAGGCGGATCTCTGTGAGGTCGAGGCCAGCCTGGTCTCCAAAGCGAGTTCCAGGAAAGGCGCAAAACTACACAGAGAAACCCTGTCTCAAAAAAAAAAAAAAAAATCAAATGTATTAAACTTATTAAAATACTCAAAAGTATTCAGAAGCTACCTCGGGACTTTGACAAAGTATCAGATAAGTCATTTCAGATTCATGTTCACTTAGTTACTTACATTCAGCCATAACAATATATTGAATAAAAATGTAAAAGAGTATACAGTGAGATTGAGACAGTTAAGCAAAGAGCAATGCAGGCCGAGTTCATGTTCTGTGACCATTTTCAATTTTGAGCTCTATTTCTCTTTAGAAAATAACCCTTTGCAGCACTAGGGATATAGCTCAATAGCAGAGCACTAGTCTAGCCTCAGGAAGGCCTTGGGTTTGTCTGGGGGGGAGGGGACACATGGACACAAAATAACACCATCACTGCAAGTACATGAAATGCATGTTTAGCTAAGTAGAAATAAGTTATTTAATATTTATTCTTTCCATTCAGCACAGATACACTAAGTAGTATCTCATAGCTTAATATGAAAGATACTACTGTGAAATGATCGGTTATATGATGGCCTATGATCAATGATATTTTTTAAAATCTCATTAAGTGATCAGATACTAAGTCTTCTCTCTTACTTAAAAAAAAAAGACAAAAAAGAAAAAACTCAAGAACTATAAACATGGCTGCTCTATAACTGCTGTAAAAAACAACTATTTACAGTGTTGTTTTGTATATTTCTTAATTTTATAAACCTTATTATTAAAAAACTGCAAATAAAAATCACATACCAAAACCAATCTGACTCAAAGTCTATATTTCTCAGTAAACTTCTGTACAGTTTAAATATTGATTCTGAAGCCATAAGCTTCACATTTGATTTTATATATTCACTTAATGGATTTATCCACCATTAAAAACAAAAAGTCCACAACAGCATTATAACTAGAAAAACAATCAGCTTTATAGCCTTTTTCGTATCTTATATCCATTATGTACATTCAGTCTTTCCTAATCCCCTAGTATTTACCCTTTCTTATTCTCTTTTCTACCATTATACTGTATGTATTTGTACATGTTTGTGCACGTGTGTGTGTGTGTGTGTGTGTGTGTGTGTGTGTATGTGTGTTTGTGTGTATGTGTGTGTGTGTATTTGACTTGATTCCTCATGAGGGAGAATATGCAGGGTTTTTATTCTTTCTGAGATTATATAACCTCATTTAATATTTTACATTCTAAGTCCATCCATTTTCCCTGAATTTTTTTTTTATTCCTTGTGTCTTTCACATCATGCCTCCTGACCCCACCCATCTCCCTCCCTACCCCAAAATAAAACAAAATAAGATTTAAGAGAAAAAGAGAGAGAGAAAGAAAAAAGGAAGGAAAGAAGGAAGGAAGGAAGGAAGAGAAACCAAGAGGAGCAAGAAGGGGAAAATCTCACCATGGAAGTCACAGTGTGACACCGTGAGACACTCAGAAAACTCCTTCATCCATATATTTTTACATGCAGGTATTTATTGAAAAGAATCATTGGTCTGGTTCGAGGCCCCTGGTCTCTGCCGCACCATTAACACTGGGTCCTCACTGGGACTTCTTCTGGACAATCTGTTACTGCCCTGTGTCATGGAGATCTGGCAGCCCTGGTAGGACTGACCCCACCCCACCCCCACCCCTGTGCTCCATCAGGTCACAGATGGGGTGGATGTTGGGGTAGGCCAACATATAACCCTTGTTCTGGGCCTGGGTACTTTCAGGGTTGGTCAGCCCACCAGCTCTCCCCTGCCTTTGCCACCAGGGTGAGCTCTCCAGTACTGTCCTGGCTAGTTTACCCCTTGCAGCGATGAGCAATGCGCAGGGCCAGTTCTCCTGAAAATTTTTATAGTTCACTGTTCTTTAGAGCTGAACAGTATTCATAATATCAGCCATTCATCTGTTGATCAACAATGAGGTTGATTCCAATACTTTGCTGTACTGAATAAAAACAGCAATAAACATGGACACGTAAATACCTCTACGGTAGGTTATATAGTTCTCTCTGGATATGTGCCCAGGAATGAATTCACTGGGTTATATGGTAATTCTATTTTCAATTTTTTGAGAAATCTCCAAACTGATTTCCACAATGGTTCTATTAATTTGCACCCCACCAACCACAGATAAACACTGTCCTTTAAGGATAAACCCAACTTTCCATAGTCAAGTCTACTTGAAAACAAAACCAAGAGTCCCCATTTCTTTTTTCCCCTAGCAGTGAAGGAGTGTTTACCAGTGAAGGAAGACTAGAAAAAGAAATTGGAATGTCTTTTGTACATTACACAGAAACTTACCCACTTGATGGATCTAAGGCAATAGCTCTGGGTTGATCCAACTCTTGCCAAAATAAAACTTTTCGTAAAGATCCATCTAAATTAGAAACTTCAATTCGATTAGTTTCAGAATCTGTCCAGTACAATTTTTCTCCAAGCCAATCACATGCCAGCCCATCCGGGGACAATAATCCAGAAACAACAACATTCTGTACACTCTCAGTTTTGTTAAATTCTGTTCGCTTAATGGCTTCTTCGCTGACATCACTCCAGTATATCAAGCCATGACCAAATACAAAGTCCACCGCAGCTGCATCCTCCAAGCCTCCAACTACAATCGTTGCATTCTCTTTGCCATTTGTAGCATCAACCAATCTCAAGTCCCGTCTGTTTGCATAAAGCAACAAAGGGGCCGCTGAAACAAAAAGAAAAATACATAAGAAAGAAAGAAGAAAACATATCAGATCTTATAAACTGGGCTTCAAATCGGCATCCGTGACCAATACTATCAAAAATAAGAAAGTGGGAAATAAAGAGGCTGGAGAGATGGCTCAGCAGGTAAGAAGGCTTGCTGCTCTTGCAAAGGACCTGGGTTTGGTTCCTAGCACCCCCATCAAATGGCTCACAACCACTTGTAAGTCCAGCTCCAGGGACCACATGCCTTCTGGGTCTCTGTGGGCACTGTACACATGTGGTACACATAAACTCAACAGGCACACATCCACACACACAAAATAAAACATTTTTCTTTAAATGGGAAACAAATCCATAGTGAACTGGCTAAAATCTTTTCACATTTAAAATATTTTTCTCGCACCTTAAAATAATATAATGAGAATTGAAATCTATTCCATCCAGATGTCTTTTCTTACTGAGAGTCTGTCAGATACAATTTAAAAGCTTATACACACTAAAAACTGAGTAACTGGAAGAACACACATGCTCTACTGGTGGGAAAGAGTTGGCGGGTGTTTGGTTAACTGTCTGTTTGCAGAGCTGGTGATCAAACCCAGGGTCCTCCAGAATGCCACGCAAGCACAGTCAGTTGATTAATGGTTAATTAAAAGTACAACCTGCCATATAATCCAGCTACTACACACTTAAGTATTTACTAAAGAGAAATATATACATATCAATATAAACACATAAATAAATGTTCAAATAAATTTGTTTGTAATAACATAAATTAGAATCAACCCAAATATGATCAACAACTAATAAACCGTGATATATCAATAGAATAAGAAGTAGTAGTACATATTAGTTTTTAAATTAATAGAGCTTTTTTTTTTTTTTTTTTAAAGACTTATCACAGTGTTCTGCATGCAGGAATGCCTGCACGCCAGAAGAGGGCACCAGATCTTATTATAGATGGTTGTGAATCACCATGTGGTGGCTGGGAATTGAACTCAGGACCTCTCAAAGAGCAGCCACTGCTCTTAACCCCTGAGCCATCTCTCCAGCCCCAGTAGTACATATTTGTAATCCCAGCAGTTGGAAAGAAGAGACAGAAAAATCAGAGCTCAGTTTTCCTTGGTTACATAGGGATCTTAAGGTTAGTATGAGCTAAAGGATATCATCTCCAAAAGCCAAAATCAATCACCATTTCTAAAAAATTAGAACCATTTATACGAGAAAAATCAATTAATCTCTAAACAGCACATGAAGAAAGATGCCAGACCAAAAAGAAAACGTATTTCATGATGCTCATCCATGAAAGCATATAGAAAATGTCAACTAGTCTAATCTGACAAAGGATGATTTTCTTGAGGTAAGCAGTGGGAAAGAACAGGAAGCAAGAGTTAAGTTCCCTCACTGCTTTTCTGCAATGTTAGGGGCTGAGCCCAGAACCTGAATATACCAGGCAAGCACTCAGCACTAAGCTGCATTTCCCACAGGAGTATGAGGAAACTTGTCTCAATTATGAAGATAGCTTCACAGCTGTATATACATATCAGAACTTCTTAAATTTTATGCTTTAAATAAGTAACATTTATTGAAATACAATATCAGTATCTTAATAAAACTTTTTTTTTTTTTTTGGTTTTTTTTCAAAACGGGCTTTGGGCTGGGCGGTGGTGGCGCACGCCTTTAATCCCAGCACTTGGAAGGCAGAGCGGATCTCTGTGAGAGTCTACAGAGTCTACAGAGTGAGATCCAGAACAGGAACCAAAACTACACAGAAAAATCCTGTCTCGAAAAACCAAAAAAAAAAAAAAAACCAGGTTTTGGAGCCTGTCCTGGAACTTGCTCTGTAGACCAGACTTGGCCTCGAACCCAGAGATCTGCCTGCCCCTGCCTCCTGAGTGCCAGTATGCTCCACCACTGCCCAGCAATAAAACTTAAATAAGCAGCCTAACAGAACTTGATACTATAACATTTTTATGCTATTCAATATTAGTGATCTCTAACTAGACCTAATACCACAATTAAATATAAACCCTACCTAAAGAAATAACATTATAAGAAATAATTTTGATAAAGTTGAGTTACTAGGACTGCAATTGTATAATTTCTGGTTTTTTATTCTAAATATCTATCCCAAATTTCTAACATTTACTTTTCTAGCATCAAGCAGCAATTTAAAAACAAGTGCCACTGTCCTATAGCTGCCTGTGACAATGGGGGAAGTCGTCACTGAACGATGAGTACCCATTAGCCATGTGACCACAGAGCACTTAAAATACAGCTAATGGGATACTAACTTTTCACTTTATAAACACTAATTTATTTAAATTTAAATGAACAAATATGGGTAGTGTCAGTAAAGGAAAGTGATGAACTAGAAGCTCAAACAAAGGCCACAAATGAGAATATAACACAATAATCTCCACGATCTTCTTTCACAGTTACATAAATAAGGTCTAAAATTATTCAAAGCCCAACCCAAGTACTATTGACAGCAACGATTCTCTTTTTAAAAGAATTTATTGGCCCAGCAGTGGTGGCACCCCCCTTTAGTCCCAGCACTCAGGAGGCAGAAGTAGGCAGATCTCTGTCCGTTTAAGGCCAGCCTGGCCTACAGTAAAGTTGAGTTCCAGGACAGCCAGGACTGTTACACAGAGAAACTCTGTCTCGAAAAAAATAAAAACAAAAAAACAAAGTATTTATTCTTATTTTATGAGTGTTTTGTTTTCAGTAAAAGGGAAGAGATTTATATGATGTGAAAATAAGCCTTTGTGTTTGTGCCCCTCTGTCTCTGTCTGCTCCCTCCCTCCCTCTCTCTCACATGCTCATATACATGAGTGTTCTGCCTACATGTCTGTGCACCATATGCACGCCTGGTACTCACAGAGGCCAGAAAGGGGTGTCAGATCCCCTGGAACTGGAGTTACAGATGGCTGTGGGCCACCCTGTAAATAACAGGAATCAGAACCAAGGTCTTGTGCAACAATATCAAGTGCGCTCAATTACCCACCCCTAAAAGTGCCCCCCCTTTTTATAAATTACAAACATGATTCTAACTTGAAAAAATTAAGTGGTTCACAAAATTACAAAAAAAAAGGCCATTTTTATTTATAGGACTGCATTGGCCAAATTGGGTCATGAACATGTATTCTATTCATCTGTTAGATAACATGAATTTCTGATCCAACTATACTGAAACCCAAGTTTCTCAGTCAAATACACGTGGGCATCCACTTGACTAGAAAAAGAAAACTGAGTCCTTTCTTCTTACTGTGTGTAACTACTACAGACAGACAAGTGCATCAGATTTTCCTGAAATCACTGCAGACTTGCACACATCACACTAATTAATCAATCCTAATAGTCACTATTGAATAGTCTTATATTCAGCTTTTTATAGTATAAGCCAAACAGGAACATCAGAAAAAACATTCCTGTTAGTGAAGGGTTCGATGTCAAAGGCTGCAGAAAACTAAAAAACAGTCCCAGGACACTTAACCTTTACAATTCAATAGTAAAAACAATGGAGTAGTTAACAGATACCTTCTTTATGGTTCTATCATCCATCCAAGACTGCTTATATACTACACTTGTTTAGTGGCAGCCAAATGACTTTCATAACTTTTAAGTCGAACTTCAATATTTCCACTGAACAGTTTTTATCTACAAAAGTCTAAAGAACTTTTCTGGTAATTTAAAGTCTCGTGGGCTTTCTGGGTGCCACTGGAGTTGGAGGAGAGCAGAAGCAGATTAAGAGCTTAAATTTAGTAGCACTAGTTATAACTGAGCATTCTGGGGACTGCACATTAACCTGCTAGCAGCACTAGTTATGACTGAGGGTTTCTAGGGACTGTACACTAACTTGAACATTATCAAAAGTCTATCTGTACAGTTACCCTTCTGATGCATGAAAAGGGTCTACAACATGGCCACCAGTATCTGTTGAGTAGTGGAGAAAATTGCAATACCATTTTATCTACTAGATACAACAGACTCCACACACTTGTTTCCTGACAGTAGCACACGTAATACACACCATGTGTTCACTCCACAATGTTTACCTGACTTCATAACCAGCAGAATTTAAACAGCAGTGGCATCTCTTTAGCAAGCACTTGCCGGAGCTCAGGAATCTACTCTCCTTCATCAAATCCTTACCAAACTTCCTTCCTGAACCTCCTCTGCTCTACAGATTTTCACACCTTAATCCTTCAATGGATGTGAAGGCATCTGTTATCCCACTGATCTTCAGGGTTGATTTGGCTGATCTGGCTGGCTAGGTGGGTGTCGCTTTCCTCACTCACTGCTTCCATGTGCATCCCTCCCAAAACTGTGCACTCAAAGAGGATGACCTTCACCAAATAAAGTAGGACTGGTCTTCAGTCAAAGGTACATGAGCAGCTACGCTCCCCTGCTAGAACCTCCAAACAAGCTCTTGGGGTCCATTTAATTCTTCATTCTCAAATTAACTCGTAAACACAGTGTCTCAGGAGGAAGGGTTAAATGTCATACATCTCTTTTTTTTTCCCCTTGAGGGAGACAAGGTCTTGCTCTGTAGCCCAGGATGGTCTCAAACAGTAAAAATTCTCTCTGGGTTCTAGGATATAAGCAGGGGTCACACCTTCAACATCTTACTTATTATATTCTCAAAAAGTTATCCAGGCCCAGGTATAATGGCACATACCATCAATCCCAGCACTGGAAGCAGGTGGATCTCTGAAAGTTTAAGGCCAACCTGGTCTATACAAGCAGGCTATAGGCCAGCCAGGGCTACACACCTATTTCCCTGGTTTTCAGTAGAGGGTGGGGGAATGCCCTCCCTTCTTTGTGGGATCAAGCAACACGTTCTCCGCAACTTAGCTCCATCAGTTGCTCCGTATCTTCAAAGGATCATGGCAGGCACAGGTATCAAACAATCTACCCAACTCTAACCTTGCTTACTATCAAGAAAATTCTCTTTCTCCTAACTACACTTCACACCAACATTCTCTCTCTATTAATTTCTTTAATCTAACCTCAAACACACTACTCAACTAAACTTGCTTTCTCCAAGGCTTTAAAAAAAAAAAAACCAACTAACAACTTTTTCTCAGTCCTTACTATTTACTTCTCTACAGCACTCACTATATCCCTACCGTAGAATGTTCTCTCCATTCCATACTACCTATTATTCTTGTCTGTTTCAAATCTTTCTCCCACTTCTCATACACACAGTATTGAGACCTCTAATCCCCAAATCAGAGCGTACAAAACAACTATGCAGATTCTCCTGATCATCATGAAACTCTACACAACTGATTTCTAAACCAGCATCTTCAACCTAACCTAACATCATCTGTTCCCCAGGTTTTTTTCCGTTAGAGGGGCTGCAATCTTCCTATCATTGACTTAAAATTAATTACCTTTCCCTCCAAAAAATTCTTCAAAGATGTTACAATCTTTGTGGGGTGGGAATGGTATATGCCAGTGTGTGCAAGTATGGGCTGGCTGCTCTAGCCCAGGCATGCACATGCTGAAGCCAGTGGTGGACAATAGATGTCTTTTGAGATAGGATCTCTCACTGAGCCCAGACTGGCTGGCCAGTAAGCGCCCCCATCCCCACCCCACCCCAATCTTCCTGAATCTGGCCCCCAGTGCTAGGGTTACAGCACACTGACTTTACCAGGGTGCCAGGGATCCAGACCTAGGTGCTCCCACTTGCAGAGCAGGCACTTTTACACAGAGACAACCCCCAGCCCAGGTCTCCTAACCTTACTTAAGGGCATGCCTCCTCTTCCTAGTCTGCCAATTACTGTGTCATTAACTCTTCCTTACCATTGCTTTAAATGTGCCCCTCATTTCTAGACCCATTCTCTTGCCTTAGGCTTCATAAGCTCACATCTAAACTACCCAAACAGTAAATGATCTCAACATTCCCCTTTTCCTACTTCTAATATATAGTTGTGCTTCACCCAACTCAAAAGCTTTCTCATTCTCTTTGCATAAAGCATTGAAGGCTCAACACCTCAGCTCTCCACTAGTCATCAACTTCCTCCTTGAACTCTAAATTCATCTTTTATAACCTCTGCACATAAAAACATATAGACTGGAAACACATCACATCCCATGTCATCCATCACCCGTATACCCATTTCCCCTCTCTCATACTTTTCTCCCAGAGAGCAAATCTAAGTCCTTCAAGGCTAGATTCAAATCTTATCTACATCTTTCCTCTTTGAACCTCTACACTGCAGAATCTACAGTCTTTCATCACTTACTTCATATTAGCTTTTGCTTGCTTGTTTAAACATCTGAGGGGGGTGCTGGGATACAGATGCATGCTAGCACACCCAGCTTTTTTCATTATTATTTGTGAGTGTATGTGCATGTGTACACATGCATGTACCACTACATTTTAAGGCCATATGACATGTTTCAAAAGTCAGTTCTTTCTACTGTATAAGTTCTGGAGATCAAATGCAGGTCCTCATGCTTGGGGACAAGTGCCTTTACTCAATGAGTAATCCCACCAGCTCGACATGTAGTTTTGATACTAGCATTTTTTAAGTATATTTTATACCTCAACTAGGATCTCAGCTCCTTGGGAGTAAGAGCTATATGCCTTATAACTAATTTATTCCTGGTGCCTAGTTGAGTTCACTGCACACAGTAATATGGTAAATATTTTTACTAGCATTTAAAAGCAATCTTCCAGGACTAGGGATATAGCTCAATGATAGCACTTACACAACATGCACAAAGCCCTGACTAGAGATCCCCAGCCTTGCCAAAAACAGGAAAAAAAAAAAAAAAAGGTAATCATCCATTTTCCATAGCCTAATCTAAACTTCATTTAGAGACTGGAAAGATGGCTCAGCAGGTCAAGATGCCTGCCAACAAGCCTGGCCACACACACACACACACACACACACACACACACACACACACACACACGAACGATAGATGGATGGATGATGGATGGATGGATGGATGGATGGACGGACGGACAGATGGACAGACGAGGGGAGGGGAGGGGAGGGAGGGAGAAATTTACCATGCAGGGTAGGTAGGCTCCATGGAAAAGTGCTTATCTAGCATGTACAAGGTGCTGGAACACATCCCCAGCCCAGAAAAACAAATATATACAACCAAGAGTCACAAATGCCCATGAAACTACCCAATGTCATGCCTTTAAATGTAGTCAGGCTTCTATTATCCCTTAAACTTGGACTTAAGCACCCTCAGCTTAAGCAGATACAATTCCTCTCCCCTTCCCTTCCTCTTCATCCTTCCTTCTTTCTTCTCTATTTTTGCTATTCTGAGAACAGGACCAGAGCCTTATACATTCTAAGCAACGGCTTACCACCAATCACAGCCGTAGCCCCTGAAAATCCTCTCTTAACCATCATTCAGAATCCGCAGACCACATCAACTCATTTGCTGAACTGATGTAGTCCTGACATCTGCTAACCACAACCAACCTAGTCACCTCACCAGCAGAACCCACAGCACTGTCACCACTACCTGTTAAAGAGTCTTTCTGTATGTTTGTGAAGTTCCTAAAGATCCTACAATCAAAACATAACCTTCTGTTAAAAGGTTTTTCCTACACAGGCCTGCCTAGATTTTTATTTCCATTCAATATCTGGAAGGGGGCACCACTTGTATGGGAAGAGAACTTCATCTATGGATATGTGACAACCCCACCCCAAAGACAGTGCTCTGGGAATTAGTTCAATGTCTCTCCTATTCAGAGATGTGGCTAGGTTGAGCTCCTGAGATCAACCTTTTTTTTTTTTAATGTGTATTAAGTGTCTGCCTGTGTGCGTGACTGTATGCCAAGTGGTGCCTGGTGCCCAAAGAGGTCAGAAGAGGGCATCAGACCCTTGGAACTGGAGTTACAGATGGGCATGAGCTACTATGTGGTTGCTGGGAATTGAATCTGGGTCCTCTGCAAGAGCCACAAGTGCTCTTAACCACTAGCCAGCCCCCTGAGATAAACTCTTAAACTAGTTCTCCAGACCTCTCGTCTATTGTAATAGCATAAGAAATTACTTTAGATCTTTCAAAGCAAACAGTTCCTCTGGCTATGAGCACGGAAGCAGTCTCTGAGACTAACAGAAGTATTCTAGGGTTTTGTGGTTTCCCTTTACTCCTCCAGAGGGGATGACACAAGGAATTTCCTTGGCTCCTCACAAGGGTCTTTCCTAGACCCTTTAAACCCTCACAGGAGCTTTAGCAGATGCCTTCCCTTCTCTGCTCTCATGGCATTAAACCAGCTCAATGCCTCACAAAATTCTACTCAAGACAATTGAGAAGAACTTCAACATCCTCAGAAACCTGAAATCTTCCCTCACTGGCTCACCTAAGCCTCTAGACCTGGCATGCCCCCGCCACACACACACACACACATACACACACACACACACACACACACACACACACACACACACACACACACACACACACTCTCTCTCTCTCTCTCTCTCTCTCTCTCTCTCTCTCTCTCTCTCTCTCTTTCCTTTCTCCTGTCTTCAACCTTCCCTAAAGCTCCCTTAAATCCTTTCATGTACTCCTTCAATACCTCAGGCTCCTCAAACTCAATAACCTGCATCTTGTCAGATTCTTCCCTCCACCTCCAAACTCCCAAATACTACAGGCCTCCTTAAAGCTGAGGCTGCCCACCCTCCACTGAGGGAGGATACATGCAGAAGTCAGAAATTGAGCTAGACACAGGCTCTTACACACTCAGATGAGATTTGGAGACACACATTAAGACAGCTGGTCTCCCTTCAGTTCATCATTCCTGAGATATCCAAAATGTACCTTCAAAAGCATTTTTATAGAAACTAACCCAAATGTTTTAAAAAGCCCAGTTAAGGCCAGTCATGGTGTCTCACACCAGTAATCCCAGCACTCAGGAAGCTAAAATAGGAGGATTTCAAGGCTACAAACCAAATCTAAGAAAATCTAGATTACACAGAGAATCTCAAAAGGAAAAAAAAAAGGTTAAGTAAGTTAAAGTGAATTTGGGTAATCTGACAAGAGACTAATTAAATATTGTTGGTTTACTAACATTTATATAAGCATGTGGTTAAGCACAACATTCATCAACATCCATAAGGTCCTGGGTTCAATTTCCAGCACTAAAGAGACAAAAAATAAAACACTGCAAGTAGTAGTTTATATCTGTATTCTGTATATTCTAAGTTACTCATTAAATATAATACTAGCATAAATCTTTATTTTGCTTGGATATGTTTTCCTAAACTTTTAAAGGTTAGTTGACCAAATAAACAAATACTGCACCTGCATTTGCGTTTAGCTGAATGGAGTCATTAATCTGACAAATTCTACTTTAACAACAAGTATGTATTGTAACAAACCAATGTGAGGCTAGGAAAAAGCTCAGTGGTGAAGTGCTTGCTACACAAGCTTCAGACCTGAGTTCCCATCCTGGAACCCACACAGACAGCAGGGAACTGCAGTACAACCTAATCCAGTGCCAGAGGTGGAAGAAGCAGGTGGATGCCCGGAGCTCCAGCAATGCAGCACAGCTAAATCAATAAGCTCCAGACTCAGTGAGAAACCCTGTCTCAAAAAATATCTGAAGAACAACTGAGGCAGACACTCAACATTTTGACATCTGGCCTCCAAATGTGCACACTACACGTGCTCACATATGCACGCATGCACCACACACTAACCCAATGTGAAGACAGTTTCCAAAATCTTGGGTACTATAAAACTTCAGATTTGTGCTATTAGTTCACAGATGTTTATTATCTGTCTAGGTTATTTTAAATAAACTATAACACTATAATTAGAAAGTATGCTTAATTATATAGTTTCTTTCCTCTTATTTTTATGGTAGAAAAGCTAAATATGTGAGGAGGCTTTGGGTGTGTTTGTTTGTTTTGGGACAAGGTTTCTCTGTATAGCTCTGGCTGTCCTGAACTCAGAAACCTGCCTGCCTCTACCTCCCAAGTGCTGGGATTAAAAAGGTGGCACACGCCTTTAATCCCAGTACTCAGGAGGCAGAGCCAGGCGGATCTCTGTGAGTTCAAGGCCAGCCTGGTCTACAGAGTGAGATCCAGGACAGGCACCAAAACTACACAGAGAAACCTTGTCTCAAAGAAAAAAAAAAAAAAAAAGAGTGTTCCATCACCGCCTGGCTATGTGAGTTTACTAAAGAACACTCATTTTGTAACACTGCAAAGTTGTCCTGGGCTGGAAATACAGCTCAGTGGTCATGTGTAAGGCCCCAAGTTTCAAATTCAGCACCACTAAAAAAAAGAGTAATAATAAAAAATAAGAGAGAGAGTAAAGAAAAGTTGTACTGTCAAGAAACATCTGGCTATAAAAAGGTGAAAGAGGGAAAAAAAGGGTGGGCCCTCTGTGCCGCCCTCTCTTTCCTTTCTGCTCCTTCCTTCAGTCTGTCTTCTTCTCTCCCTCTCTCTCTCCCCCCTTCCCTTTCCTCCCCCCCCCTCTCTTCCTCCCCCATAAAGCTCTAAAAAGGTAAAAAAAAAAAAAAAGTGAAAAAGGTGTATTCGTAAGTTCAATTAGTCTACTATGAAATGCTGATATACAAGTTTCACAATTATCTACCAAGTAGCTTCCTCTTAAAACATCGGTTGCTGCAATTATGTAAGTTATAATTTTATATGCAAATGAGACTATTCAAAATGACACACAGGAACAACTTTATATGCAAGATATGCAGGGTACGTTTTTGTGAAAGGAAAAGACAACACTTTTGTGCTAAAGTCAAATGATCATTGTTACAAAATTAGTATAGGGGAAATGTATGACAAAATCTAAATGGCTATAAAAGTTTTTAATTTATTCATGAGAAGGGAATTCTGTTCAAGTCAAAATTAGCTGGGCTCCAGTGAGTTTGTATACAAGAGTTTCTTCGGAATACTTATAGAAAAATTAGATTTTGGTGTTCTCTGTTAAAATTAATAAATATTCATAGGTTACAGGTATGAAATTAAAGAGAAGATTTAAAAGGTTTGCCTTGCCTTCTAAATAACTATAATAATCCCTCTGGAAAGCATAGGTTCTCTATCTTATCAGTATTCCCCATGCTTAATGTTGACTTTACTATGTTCTAGATTATTTAAAAACAAAAACAAAATGAAAGTCTCATTTAAGAACTATTTTTTTAACCACTGTATTACCTCCTATATGATCTATTTAATCAAACATTCAGTCCTCTTAACAAATGACATTCTGACCTTTCAAAACCAAATCCTAAATGAAATGTGTCTAAGGTACTGCTTTTAAGATTCTCAGAGGAACCCTGACAAATCATAAAAAGCTTTTTTCATTAAAATGTAAAAGTCCAAAGTTAACAATAATTTTATCTGATTGAACATTAAAAATTCTATTGGCAGCCAGGTAGTGGTCGTGCACGCCTTAAATCCCAGCATTCGGGAGGCAGAGCCAGGCGGATCTCTGAATTGGAGGCCAGCCTGGTCTACAGAGTGAGATCCAGGACAGGCACCAAAACTACAGAGAAACCCTGTCTCTAAAAACCAAAAACAAAAACAAAAACAAAACAAAACAAAATTGTCAGGCACTATCAAAAGAAAGCGTATCTTCCCTATGTTATAGGAGTATAGGTAAGACATTAATCTGAATTATTTCA
This sequence comes from Peromyscus californicus insignis, assembly GCF_007827085.1. Classification (NCBI taxonomy): domain Eukaryota; kingdom Metazoa; phylum Chordata; class Mammalia; order Rodentia; family Cricetidae; genus Peromyscus; species Peromyscus californicus. Next base: position 146,691,820 of record NW_026294584.1, read on the forward strand.
AAAGATGTATACAAGTATGAAATTGCTAGAAATTAACTATGTGTTTCTATTATCAGAGCTCTGGTCTGCTTAAGACTATAATACACTACAGTCCATCCCTTTTATACTTTTGGTTCAATGTTAACTTGGTCGCAATTAACTTCTTTAATTTGAATGCAATAACTTCTAGGTAGACTAGGATTCTTAGTTGAGAACTCACATCATTAACTTAAGGTATTTTACTATACAGACAATAAGTGTCTATTCCAAACTTACTAAGTCTTTTTACTTGATAATATTTATCTATTCTTGACATACCCTATGCTTGCTTGGTATTTTGAGAACACTAAGTCTGGGGATTATTATATCTTTAGTTTTTTTCTCTGAAAAGGTTACATCCATCTACATTCACTTACCAGATGTACTAGCCACACCCCTTTTAAAACAAAGTTTATCAGTCTGCTTACAGATATTTTAAATAAAACTTTTTTGGATGGACCCAATTTGGTGTACATGCTTCAAAAATCACCACACACCATACATCCTTGGCAACTGCACAATTTTTTTTTAACAACCACTCATCAGATTTTTTTCCCACTTTTAAAATCCTTGGTAATGGTAAGTTATACCATGTGATTTATGCTGCCATCTACTCTGATGCTTCCTGGGACACACCTGCAAATCAGCAAGTATTCATCTTCAATTAAAAAAAAAAAGTTGACACTGAAAAAGGTCATCCTGTGCCAAGTGACTCCTGTGCACAGGTGTCTTTTGAGATCACACAAGAAGACTGAGTCAGATTTCCAAAAAGCTGGTAGATAAACAGATGGATTCATGAAACTAACACACAGACCCAGGAGAACAAGAATTAATTACACAGAGCTAAATGAACTGTTAAAGGATGATTGTGGGTTTTGTTTAAAATATTGCTGATGCTTTAATGCCCTACTTCCTGAATGTAAGTATCCCTCTCTTTCTTAAATTCTCCATTACTGGTAGTCTAATCCTTTGTAATCTAAGAGTTATCTTTTCTCCTTGCCTATCTCTCAGTTCCAAAGCTCCTCCTGAATACAGTTGTTCCCTAGGTTCAGAGTCGGCCTCCAAACTGGAAGCAAAGGTTGGGCTGAAGCGTTAGTCTCCCGGGCCCACATACTTTAAAGGAGTTGCAGTGTGGCTGAATGCACAGGCTACACTCATAGTTTTCTTGGAAACTTGCCCTGCTTTCTGGCTCATAAGAGTTCCCAGCTTCACAGGTATATTAAGGATGGTCACTTCCTGGCAGGCCCCACAATCCCAGAGTATTTGGGGAGCATCTGAAATATAGGAATTAACCCAAATCTTATACTAGAATTGAAAACTGATGTTGAGCTCTTCACTTACATTTCTAGCCTCAAGAGGCTTTAAAAAACTCTGAGAGTCCTTTAAAAATTCTGAGCAAAGTTGTTAAAAGGCCCATTACATGTATGGCAGCAATCAGGCCAAATCCAGAGACTAACTTCACAACCTCTTCTTCCATCTCCAAGGGAGACAAGTTTTGTTCTAAACAACAGGGACTCTGACAAATGCGAATCACAGTCCCCACTGACTAGTCTTGACCAAACTTCAGTCAGACTTCTCTCCTCCACAAGCCCTTAAACTTTGGCTCACCCTAAGCTTAAGCAACCAGATGCACAACTTTCTCCCTCATTCCAAGTATCAGCTGACCAGACAAAAACATAATTTTCCAGTTAAACGGTTCTGATCGTGCAATCTGCTTACCCTCTCCACTTGGCTCCATTCCCACAGAGTTCCTGCTGGCTTTCTGGCCCTCCCCTAGAAATGAAGTGTTTCCAAAATTTGGTGTTGAGATAGGTGGGGATCTAAGGAAATTTTGCTAAAATGAGCCTCTCTTCTACCTAAGTACAGATTGGTTTTTACCTGCAATCCTGTAACAAACCGTCTACTTGCAAATTCCAAAATTATGTTATTGTCTTCTATCAAAAGTGATTAGCTGGGTGTGGTGACATTTGCCTGTAATCCCAGCTACTTAAAAAGATGAGGAAGAAGTCAATCGAGCCCAGGAGTTCAAGGCCAGCCTGGGCAACATATCAAGCCTCAGTCTCAAAAATAAATAAATCATTTTTTTCCAGTATCATTCCAAAAAGCACAATAAACATGGTGGTACACTCACATAATCCCAGCTGAGATGGGAGGATTATGAATTACAGACCAACCTGGGCTCAAGGTGAGAGACCCTGTCTTTAAAGAGAGGCTTGGGTAAAAAGGTAAAACTAGATACCTACAGGAAGCACTGAAGCTGCAACTTCCGTCCACAGTACTAGCAATCTAGCCTTTAAGTTAGTTGTCTACCTTTCTAATTTATAAAATGAAAGAACACAGAATCCCAAGCCTCTTCTATCTTATTATTCTAAATATGAGTTTAGGAGATATGAACTCGGTAGATGTGAATAACAAAAGTGAAATGATTTAACTAAGAGTTAGGATGACTCAGTAAAACTCTTAGTGCTCAACCATGAGACCCAGAACTCATTTAAAAATAAATAAACAAAAATCTAGAAAGTAAGATAAGCAATCCCTGGAGCTCATGGCCAGCAAGTCTAGCCAATCATTGAGCTCCAAGTCTCAATACAGATGGTGGAGAAATGAAGAAAACACCCAACATCAACCTTTGGCCTCCCCGCACCACACACAATGGTTTAACTAAGACAAGGCTGTTTGTAAGTCAAGGAGAGAAGAAAGAAATGCTAGTAAGTACCTAGGTAAATCTCAGCAGCCCAATAGAAACGATATTCTGTAATCTTTTCAGTAACCCGGAAATGTTCTGGTTTCTGCCATGTGTGGTGACACATGCATATAATCCCAGGACTCAGGAAGCTGAGGCAGGAAGAGTCCAAGTTCCTGGCCAGCTTGGACTACACAGTAAATTCCTTTCATAAAACAAAGGGGGTGGGGTAAGATTTTAAAAATAAGGTAAAGACTTCAACAATCAAGCACACATTCACTCATATGTCTATACAATGCAATTACTCAGCTATCAAAAGGAATTAAATACAGATTCATGACATATGACAAACATTGCAAAAATTATGCCAAGTGAAAGAAGCTAGACACAAAAAGCCACATGCTATGTTCCACTTCTCTGAACTATTCAAAAAGGGCAAATCCACAGAGGCACAAAGCAGATGCAGTTACCAGAGGCTGGGCAGAGAGATACAAAGTGACTGCTGAGGGGTGTGAAGATTGTTGGCAAGTACTAAAAATGTTCTTGAATAGGATCACGGTGACATCGACAACCCTGTGAATACACTAAAAACCACTGGATATTTAAAAATGGAGATGTTTATGCTATGTAGACGCTTTTAAATGGAAATTTTTACACTATGTGAATTACGCCTTTTAAAAAATGGGTTTAAAAAACTTGTCATAGCTAGGCTTGGTGGTACAGACCAATAACCCAGGACTCAGGAGGCAAAGGCAAAAGATCTGCAAGATTTGATCTCTCTCCAAAAAACAACACTGGGAATGTAGTTCAGTGGAGAGTGCTTGCCTTTATACATAAGCCTTGGGGTCCATCCCTAACATGGGAGATGGAGAGGTGAATACAGGGCAGACACTCTCTGCTTATCAATTCCTGGACACCTCCATTCATATCCTCCCTACCCCACACACCTAACCCAGACCCCTACCAAAACGTGTAGATGCAGAAAGTTTATACAAAGTGCATCGTATGTACATTTAAAACACACACACACACACACACACACACACACACACACACACACACACACACCACCCTGAATTCTTTAATCATCTCAAGAACACAGCACCTAATATAAGCACTTTGTAAAACAGATGTGACATTGCTGCTTAAGGAATAAACAGAAGAAGGGGAAATCTGTATTATCAAGCACAGATACAACTTTTTTTTGGAGTTTTTTGAGTCAAGGTTTCTCTGTGTACCCCTGGTTATCCTGGAACTCCTCTGTAGACCAGGTTGGCCTCAAACTTACAGAAATCCACCCGCCTCTGCCTCCCAAAATACAGGAATATTCTTAATCTTCACTTTCTAACAAAGCCAGCCAATAATAAAGAAGACTGTTACTCTAATAATCTACACAGTGTAACAGGTCTCACAGTGATAAAAGTAACCAAGGCCAATGCAGAAAATACCTCCTAGTCAAACATATGGTAACGTACATGTTTTTATTATTTAAGTGACTTTTTTTCTTCAGGGGCGGTTGGGGGTGGCAATTGCTGATCATGGTCACCTCTGCATTTTCACTTCACACAAAGAATCAATTGGTCAGTAACATTATGCCTGGTATCAATCAGTCACTTACATACTCTAACCTCATCATGCATCTCCCATCTCCTGAGACTGGTTCCAACTGGTCAAAGCACTTATACATAGCCCTTCTAAACAAGCTAAACAACAGACAATGGCCCAATCACTCAACAAGGAGAATCCAAGCATTTTTTCTTGTTTTCTAACCTCATGCCTGAACAGCTTGACCCTTTCGTGAGTATAGTCACTGCCACAAATAACACAATTGTAAGAAACAAAACTCTGTGCTAATATTGAACAACACTGTGTTCTCTGTACTTGTGCATACAGATTTTTTTTTTTCTTTTGAGCCAGGGTCTCAGGCTGGCCTCCAAGCTTCAATATTCCTGTCTTAGCCTCCAACTAACTGAGATAAAGACTTGCAATGCCATACGCAGCAAAATAAATCATTTTAAGGGCAAACTGATTCTTCATCATGTATTTGACATTTCAAAATTATTCCTAAGGAGCAGTGCTCTAGTCATTAAAGCAGAACTTATTTTAGAGAAGACACGGGAACACTTACGTTAAGGTTAAAAACACTTAAGAACTTAGTGTAAATATCATCTATTCAGTCTTCAGAAAAGAACCCACCAACTAGATACTTTTAATTATTTTGATAAAATTATATTACCTGTATTTAACACTTTTTTGTTTGTTGTTTTTCCAGAAAGGGTTTCTCTGTGTAACAGCCCTGGCTGTCCTGGAGCTCACTGTGTAGACCAGGCTGGCCTCAAACTCACAGAGATCCACTCGTCTCTGCCTCGTGCTGGGAGTAAAGGCATATGCTACCACACATAGCTTACTTAACTCTTTAGTAAGTGAAAAAGTATCACAATCAATTGAGTTTGAGTTCTCTACTCTCTAGCCTTTTCATAGTCATCATCACCTAAATCAGTGTTTAGCTTATAACCCTTCAGAAGGTAAAAGAGGGCTAGGGGAATGGATCAGTCCATAAAGTATTATTGTAAAATGTCTTGCAAGTCCCCAAAACCCATATTTTATTTAAAAATAAATAAAATAAATAAATAAAAAAACACAGCCAGAAGTTGTGCGACTGTGATCCCAGGAATAGGAAGGCAAGGATCAGCAAATCACTGGGACTCACTTGCTATCAAGTCCCAGACCAGTGAGAAAGCCTGCCTCCTCAAAATATGGTAGATGCCAGTTTCTAAGGAACTGCACACACAACAATACATACACCTGCACACATTTGTGTCCCCACACACATATGCACACAAAAACAGAAGGTAAAAAGAAAGCCGGATGTGGCTGTTCACACCTGTATTGCCAGCACATGGGGAGGCTGAGGCAGGAAAAGTGCAGAAAGTTTAAGGCCAATCTGCACTACACTGAGACTCTGCCAAAAAAAAAAAAAAAAAAAAAAAAAGTTAATGTAAAGTAAACAGCCATGCTATTTCATAGAAAGCAAAATACAAAACCTCGGAAGTTAATGTTTCAGTAACAGATTTAAAACTTTCAAAAACATAGTCCTGAAACTATCAACTGGTAAAACGGTACTTGAAGCACAGCGAGCATTTAAATGTTTTACTAAACTTGGATAGTACTTTCTGAGACAAGATTTCAGGTAGCTCAGGACAGCCTCAAGCTCTCTATGTGACTGAGGCTCATCTTGTGCTCTTGATCTTCCTGCTTCTTCCTTGTCAATGTTGGGATTATAGCCACCAAGACTGACTTAACTTGGCCATCTTTAAAAGCAACCACCTACTGAATGCCTACTACCGGCAGTACTCCTTCACAAACCTTACCATTTCTCACTAAAATCTTGCTGGTTATGATTGAACAGAAAGCAAAGTTGGCTGCATAACTTACTTGTCATAAGAGATATAGAGTGACAGAAAACAGGATGATAAAAACCCACACCTTTCTAACACAGTAGCCCCTTTATAATCATTTCCAAATATAAACTTTCACTAAAGTTTTCACAGTGAAAACCAATTTCCCAGAGTAGTTAGTACTAAATTTTCTACTTATTTTTTCCAATACATCTAAATTATTCAGACAAATTTTGCTCTCAGAAAATAATTACCATCAATGTGAGAAGGCCAAGCAAGTACTATGACAGGCTCCTAATAACTCAGTTAAGAATTAGGCCTCAGTTCCTGCATGTACAACACCTGGGCAAAACCCCTCCCCAACACAGGTAATAACCGAATAAGGACATAGCCTGAGACCTGTCCAGACTTGCCCAAGATATAGCTTTAGCCCACCCCTGCAAGCCCTAACCAATTAGAAACCTACTAATGTGATTGCCACTTGCATAAGCCAATCCTAGGTAAAAGAGGGCTAGGTCTCACTGGTCTGGGATTTGATAGCAAGTGAGTCCCAGTGATTTGCTGATCCCTGCCTTCCTATTCCTGGGATTACAGTTGCACAACTTCTGCTTTTAGAATCCCTTCAGCTGTGTATAAAGGGCCTGCAAACTTCTCTCAGGGCCGCCATTTTGCCACTTGTCAGACTGGCAGACCTCACCATGTTGGTAATTTTTAATAAATGCTCTTGTTGATTGCATCGTGACTGATAGTCTTTTATGGGACTTCTCATGGACCCTAACAAATGTTATCTCTTCACAGAATTGTCTTTTTTTTTTTTTTTGGTTTTTGAAGACAAGGTTTCTCTGTGTAGCTTTGCGCCTTTCCTGGAACTCACTCTGTAGCCCAGGCTGGCCTCGAACTCAGAGATCCACCTGCCTCTGCCTCCCGAGTGCTGGGATTAAAGGTGTGCGCCACCACTGCCTGACTCAGAATTGTCTTTGATATTGAAAAAAGATAAGCCCTTTTTGATGGTCAAAGTGTGGTTAAAGACACTGGTCAGTTTAGCAAATGGGAACACCTTTAATTAAAGTAAAGGAAAAAAATTCCATAAAAAAAAGTAGATCCATGGATAAACACTGTTAGCACTTCTGATAACAGTGAACTAAAATTTTAAAGGTTTACAAATTATTCTCTAGCCAGCTGAGCAAACCTAGGACAAGTAAACTGGAATGAAAGAACCAGATCAAACAAAACCAACTTGTCATCAAACATTACCAATTCACCTGAGTCAGCCTAAAACTCAAAAGATCACCCAATCTTCTCCAGTGTGTTTCTTGCAGCAAAAGTTCCCTAAAATGTAAAAAAAAAAAAAAAAAAAGATTCGTTTTAAAAGGATTAAGTGGGCCGGGCGGTGGTGGCGCACGCCTTTAATCCCAGCACTCGGGAGGCAGAGCCAGGCGAATCTCTGTGAGTTCGAGGCCAGCCTGGTCTTCAAAGCGAGTTCCAGGAAAGGTGCAAAGCTACACAGAGAAACCCTGTCTCAAAAAATAAAAAAAATAAATAAAAAAATAAAAAAAGATTAAGTGGGTAAAATGCTTGCTATGCAAACCCGAGGATCTGAGTTCATATTTTAGCACCGATGTGAACAGGCACCAGAAACATCTGCAATATCAGCATTGGGAAGTAAAGACAGATGCACCGGGGGCTTGAGGTCAGCCATTCCATGAGCCCCAGATCCAGTGAAAAAACCTTTTTCAAAAAATAAGGTGGAGAGCAACTGAGGATGACTAATGCCTACACATGGTGATGAGTGCACTACACAGGTACACAAGCATGCATACACACACACACACACACACACACACACACACACACACACACACATACACACACAGAGTTGTTGTGAGAGCCAGGCACGGTGGTACATGCCTGTGATTCCAGCACCTAGGAGGCAGAGGCAGAAACATCTTGATGCAAAGGAAAAGCAAAACAACAAAAACCCTATCACTGTCAAGTCTGAAGACTACTATGCAAGGGAAGCTACAACTGCCCCTGTCACCTTCAAGACTTCTCAAAGCCCTTAAAAGGGCAGAAATCTCCCAAAGGGTCCCTTGCCTTGATGAAGACAATGAGGTATAAGGAGACTAAGTGACCAGCTTAAGCACAGAACACCAAACTTAGAACTATGACCTAGATCTCCTGATTCCCATGCCAAAACCTATTTGACAGCCCCAAAACTTCGTAATACCTGATTTAAAGGAAAATACATTTGGAAGACTCACTTTTCTAGAAACGTAAGTTGGAAACATTTTAGTCTGCTCTGATACCATTCACCAGTCTACAAGGGGGTGGGGGTGGGGGGAGCAGCAAAGAACTGTCACATACCAAGCCCAGCCACAAATGGGACATCTACATCACACTCCCTTCCCCACAAGGATCAGGAACTATCTCATAAGAGGGAATGAAAGATTGTAAGAGCCAAAAGTCATGGAGGATCAGAGCAAAATAATGTCTTCTGGGCATGACGGGACCACTGCACTCATGAACTCCCAGCAGCTGTGGGTGCCTGCGTAAGACCTGCACAAGATCAAGTATGTCAGCATTCCAACATGGAGGTGGGGAGAGGCTCATGAGCCTCCCACTGCTCCCTGCTGAGCTATGGACAGCTGATGGCTTCTGGGGGAGGAAGAGTCCCATGTGTGGCCCCTGTTGGGTTCACTACATTCCGGTATATGGCTCCAAACTCATGAGTATCTCTATGGACAGCAAAAACTGGACTTGGTAGGTTTTTTAAGGAGCGAGAACTCTAGGGTGAGGGTAGATCTGGGAGAAATTAGGGGAGAAGTTAGGTGGAGAAACGGGGGGACGGATATAACCAAAATAACATTGCATGTGTGGATGAAATTCTCAAGAAAATAAAAATAGTTACACAGAAAATAATGTTTAAAAAGCCTCCTCAAAAAAAAACAAAAACCAAGCTTGTATGTCATTTGCAAGTTTGTTTTTTGTGTATTGGGGGTGATGGCTGTTACTGTTGATAAAGTTTTCATGTAACCCAGACTGTCCTCAAACTTATCACGTAGTCTAGGCTGGCTTTGTCTCCTGTCTCTACCTCCCAAGTGTTTGCCTTCCAATACTGTAATTCTTGTTGCTAGAGAGATGGCCCAGGGTTTAAGAGTACATACTGTCTTCCAGAGGACCTGAGTTCAATTCCCAGCACCCACATTAAATGGTTCACAACCATCTGTAACTCCAGTTCCAGTGAATCCATGCTTCTGACCTCTACATTCATATATACAGACACTCATAATTTTTAAAAATTAAAAAAATTAATCTTTTATAAAATTTTAATTCTTTCCAATAATATTTCATCTAGAAAAGCAGAGATACTGTTTTTTCTATTGGTACCTGGGTAGACCAAACCTAAGCTATGGAGTCTAATAGAACACAGCCCTGTCTGCCTTATCACAGCTATCACAGGAGCTGAGGTACGTACAGGAGCTACTCTGGGCACACCTGCCAAGAGAGTGGAGTCAATCTCTGCTCTACCATTAACTAGCTGGCAGATACTGTCCCCACTCCTTGCAAATGACCACAATACCATCTACTTTAATTCCTGAATCTTAAATTAAATCTTTAATCACCAACAATTGAAGACACATCCCTAAAGAATAAAAAATTTTCACACACACAAACATAACATTTATAGCCATATGTTAAGCACTCAGGAGGCTGAGGAAGAAGAATAGTTGCATTTAGAGGTCAGCCTGGGCAACATTTTTAAATGTCTTAACAACACTTTTTAATTAACATTTAGAAAGCACTTTATATGTTACTTAATTAAACACACCTAATAACCCTGCAAATCAGGCAGACAGGTATCATTACCCGTGTTTTATAAACTGAGGCCTAGAGAACCAGAAGCAGGAATAATGAAGATCTAGCTTTAAACCCAAGACTTCAGGATTGAAATCCTCAAGTTTCAAATTTTTCCCAATATACCTTGTCACTTGATAATAGGGTTAGGGATGCAGCCTGATGATGGCAGTACTAAATGACTTTCAGCTGCAAATAAACAAGGCTATAAGGCCAAAAGTCCCAAACTCACACACCCAACGTATAAGTACCACCTCTTTTGTGAGCTACAAGGAATTAAACCACACTGTGCTCCTGGGAAACCAAAAGTAACAACAGGCTAACATTAGCAAGGAGTAAAGAGAATTTAAATTAGGAACAAGAATCTTTTATATTAAAAGACAGTTTCAGCTGAAATGATATATACTCACAAATAGTGCTAAACAGAAGAAAGATCTCACACCATTACTATGTTACATTTAAAGGAAGCTCCACTTTGGGCAGTTACTTCTTCTTGGGCTTGTTACATAGTATCATGCTTCTAAACTATTACCGAAAATACAGCTAAATAATGAATCTGTTCAACTCTAGACTCAAATCTAGTATCAAAATAAACAGCATTTGCACCATACCATGCCTCTCTAAAAACTGCAACTAGACTATCAGAAGCCAAATTCATCCTAGGTTATGGATTTGGGGTTTCCCAACTCTCATCAATCCACTGGCTCTTATGAACCAGTCAATTATATCCTCATGTCAATTATGGCTTTCTCACAGCTATAGCAAAATCTTTCATTGTAGAGTTCACGATAACAGAAAAAAAGTATATACTTATTAAATCTCTCGACTCTCTAATAATGTTAAGTTCTCCGCCATGGAAATTAAACAGCAATTATCTTTCTGGAGTTTACAAGTAGGACTAGACAATTTGGGATACGCTTATTTTTAGAAAATGCTTACCTATTTTTAAAGGCAACTACTCTTATTCAAATATACACATACACACAGAGGACACACCTGTCCCGTTTGTAAGACTGTTAGTTACTATCCTGCTTTGCCAACTTCCTTACTTCTGGGGGACTTAGAAGTTTAGCTTGTTAATAACTAAGAATCCCATGGAAGTCCCATTAAGTGGAACAAGTGAAATTAGCAAAAGCAGAACTACAAGCCACAGCGCCAAGCACCACCTAAATTCCTGCACAGGTCAAACACTCAACAGCATCAGTCTCATCTCTCATCAACTGGAGAAGACCGTAGACAAGCTTTCCCTTTACAAACTGTCACACAACAAAAAGTCAGGACGTAGGTGTCAGCTTCGCAATCCAATTCCAAACACCACAGAGCCACTAAATTTAAGCGATTCCCAGAGCAAATTACCCAGGGCATTCTGTTATTTACTAAAGTGCCAAGCAGTTCCCAAGGGTGCCCAGCAAATGATAATTTAGTTCCCAGGACAGGCACCTCGCCACATGAGGATGACTTTCCTACTTGGTGCCAACTGTACCCTTGCACACTCCGAAAACAGGGGGCGAGTCCTGAATACCAGGGGTTGCGAGGGCAACGTTTGTGTTTTAGTATGGGCTCAGAAGATTCCCCAGTGCTGAAAAGCGCGACCTATAACCCTGGAGTCAATTTCCAACTGTGCTCTCACCCAGGATCATTCTATCCCAAACGGAAGCCAATTATTAGTTGTAACAAGGCCTGGAGGGGAGAGGAAAAATAGTGAGGTTTGAAGTAGAAGAAGAAAAAAAAGTTCACCTAAGAGACACGGGAAAGGTGGGGGGAAAGGAGGGAGAAGGAGGTCAACACCAACGGTGCTGAAAGCCCAACTACAAAAGACCCTTTCTGCCCGGGAGTGCCGGCAGAGCGAGGCACAGCGGGTCATTCCGACGGAGCGCGGGGGGCCAGGGGCTCCCCCAAGGCCCGCAGCTTTGTCCGGCCGCGCCGCGGGGCCGGGCAGGGGTGTGCACCGTGGCCGGGCGCGGCCCCCGATCGCGGGCCCCTTCCCCGCGCGGCTCCCCGGCACCAGGCCTCTTCTCCCCGCCGCTGTCCCCGCCGCCTCCCCTCCCCCCGCCCCGTCGCCGACCCCCGGCAACTTTCCTCCCACCCCTCGACCCCGGCCTCGCCTCACCTCTCAGCAGCACGCAGAAGCTGCAGGCCAGGAGGCTCCTCAGCACGGCCCCCATCTTCGCCCCCGCCGGCGCGCGCGCGCGCTCGCTCGCGGCCCTCACCGGCGACCGGCGGCCAGGGGACGCGCGAGCGAGGAGCCGGGGCGGCCGCCGCAGCGGCGGGTCTGCACGCTCATGCTTTCCGCGGCCGGGAGAAGAAAGAAAAGGGCGCACGTCAGGGCTCTAGCGCGCCGCTCCAGCCCGGGCTCGCGCGACGCCAGCGCCTGCCCCCATGCCGCCGCCGCCTCCTCCCGCGGCGCCCCACGTCCCCCGCGCGGCGCCTCATTCAGCCTCTTCCTCTCGCTGCGGCGCAGGGATCCGCCGCGGGGCCGCCGCCGTCTCCCTGCGCGCCCGACCCCCCTCCCCAGCGCGCCGCGGCCGGACCCCGGGAGCCGCGGCCGCCGCGCGCGCCCACTCCCCGCCGAACCCCCCGCGAGGTGGGCCTCGCGAGCCCCGGCAGGCTGACGGGGAAAGGTCTTGCCGAGGCGCATTCCAATGGGATTCTTTCCCCGGGCGGCGGAGGGCGTGAGGCGACGTCGGCCGACACTGGGGCCGGCGTGGTCGGGACTACTTTCTGCGTCCCGGCCCGTCGCCGCCCGCGCCGCTCTTTGTGCGCCCGGCCGCGGAGCCAGGTGGAGCTGCGGACCCCGGGGCTGTGCGCGGTGCGTAGGAAAAATGTGAGTGCGAGTGCGGCTTGCCCTCGCTCGGAGCGGTGAACCGGGTGAACGATGTGCAGAAGCTGACGTGAAGCAGATTTCTAGTGGGCTCAATTGAGAATCATCATCGGAGGTGCAATTAGCCAGACTCAGATTTTAAAAAAAAAAAAAAAAAAAGTATGTTTTCTCTCACTGTGGAGTCTGCTTTACATATATACATAAAGTCACATATATGCAAAAAAGACCAAACTTGAAAAGACGAAGATTGTAGGTCTTAGATTTTATACACCTAGTAAGCCTGACTCAGACAAACATCTCTCGCACATGAATCTAGATTGTGTGTGTGTATACACTCATACATATATGATAAGAAAACAAGTGTGACTATCTGAAAAGAAGGAGGCTAGTGAGAAGGGAAGAAAGGGGTGCGCATACGGATTAATACATTGAAAGAAAATTTCATGCTTGAATCTTATACATCACTATGTATAAACCAAGGGGAAAATATAAAGAAAAACAAATTTTTTTCTTTTCCGTGCCTTCCCAGAAATACAGCCTTTTTTGCAAACTAAGCTGACAAGCACTGAAGATTGAGAGAACAAATCATTAGATGAGGCATCAATTCCTAACAGCAAAGAGGCAATAAGACAGGACTGGTCTGAGGGTTTACAAGTCGCACTGAATGAGTGGTTCTCCGAGAAAGAAAGGAACCCCCAGAACCACCTCTACCACTGCATGTGCCATGGATGCTCCCAAGTAATGGCCCAGATGCTCTCTGCAATCACCTGGCCAGCTTCAGCTGAGGCTGGGCACTCCCAGAGTAACCATAAAGGAACCATCAGGTGTGTTATGTCCAGCCATCACACGCCCGTATCTGCAGGCAGATGGGAAAGGGCTCACCCAGGACTTGCAAGCACCGATATCAGATGGGACACTTGCTGTGATTTCCTTTGCACACAGGGGTAGAGTGGGAAGTTGAGAACATTCAGGGACTTATCCAAGGCCACTCAAGTCCTGAGAGCAAGACCTGAACCAACCCAGTTTGGAGGCTTTGCAGGGAGGCTGGTGAGGTAGCTCAGCAGGTAAGGGCACCTGCCGTCAAATCTGACAACCTGAGTTCAATTCCTAGGACCCAGGGGTTGGAAGGAGAGATCTTACTCCTTCAAACCATCCTCTGACCTCCACATATATGCCATGTCCCTACATTTTCCAGTACACACACACACACACACACACACACACACACACACACACACACTTCATAAACAACAAAATGTTCCTGTGTAGTTATGCTTAAAATGGTGAAAGTGGAGAGGGGAAGAGGGTATGGGTTAGTGGGAGACCTTTATGTGCAAGGCCCTAGACTTCGGTCTCTTGTACTAGGGGAAGAAAGTGAAAACTTCGATTACATTTATGTAAAATATAACTATGTATAGTCTATATACGTGTGCATATGTATACACACTCATACCACATATTTGAGAAAAGACCAGAAATGATAACACAAAGTAGGCATTAGGATAGAGATGCACGTTTCTTCCCTCTCCTTTAATAGATTGTATTTTTACTACGAATTTTCTAAAGATACTGAACCTCTGTAATGTAAGCCTTATGGAGGATGCTATTCTTATAGAACTGATTTGTCACTCGGTCATTTAAATGCACATTAGACATGACCCCTGGCTTAAGTCTTGGTGATTTAACAATGAGAATAACCAATAGTCCTCACTCTCAAGCTAACAGCCTGAATTGTAAACACAAATGAGTTCAAATGTTTTCCTTGCTGAATGTGGAAACTCTTAAGTCTGACTAGATAGTTGAAAGGATGAGAGAACCCTGGCCCAAAATGTCACCCAAGAGTCTGCTCAGCTGACCAGGCTGACGAGGCATCCCAAGCACAAGCAGAGCGGGTGTGAAATAAGTCACGGGCTAACCGGAGCTCTTGGCATGCTGGGGATTTGAAAGTAGCTCCACCTTGCTAAATTATGGGACTTTTAGAGAATGTCAAGAGATGAGGCAGGACCATTACATAGGAACTGGGTTTATTTCTAGATAATGCTGTCTATTTATTTAGTCATTCATTCATTCATTTAGGGTTTTGGGTTTTGCTGTTGTTGTTGTTGATGATGATGGGTTTGTTGTTATTGTTGATTTTTGGTTTGGTTTGGTTCTTAGTTTCTGGAGACAGGGTTTCTCTGTGTAGCCCTAGCTGTCCTAGAACTCACTCTGTAGACCAGGCTGGCCTCAAACTCAGATATCCACCTGCCTCTGCCTCCCAAGTGCTGAGATTAAAGGTGTACACCACCACCACTGCCCGGAATCATTTGAGGTTTTTGAGGCAGGGTTTTGTGTAACCCAGGATGGCCTCAAACTCTTCATATAGCCAATGATGATCTTGAACTCCGGATCCTCCTGCCTCCATCTTCCAACTGTAGGGTGACAGGACTGTCACTTCCCCTGGCTTAGTAAAACTTTGTGAGCCAAGCTGAGTTTGGCTTGCAGCCTGTTGATAACGGAGATGCTGAGGAGTTTTGCATACGGCAGAGAACCCTGTGCAAGTGGGTCAACAGCACTGAGGAGTGAAGGGAAAGAAGATGCTCTGGGGAAAGAAGATGTCAAAACAGTGGGCTCTGTGAAGAGAGAGAGGTACCGAGGTGGACTTCGGCCTCTGAGTAAAACAGGAGTCTTTGATGCAAAAAAAAAAAAAGAAAGAAAGAAAGAAAGAAAGAAAGAAAGAAAGAAAGAAAGAAAAAGAAAGGAACAAAAACCATTTCAAGCAAGTGTGTAACACAGGCCGGTAATCTTAGCACTTGGAAGATAATGGCCGGAAGTTCAGGAGTTCAAGGCCAGCCTCACCTACATGATACCCTGCCTCCAAACAAACAAAGGAAAAGCATTTCAAAAGCCAAGCTTGGCAGAGCAGCCTGTCACCTCAACACATGTGTGGGAGGCTGAGCTGGGAAGACGGTGAGTTTAGTCCAGCTTGGGCTGCACAGTAAGGACCTATGTCCAAGCCAACAAAAAGCCATTTGAGAAGGGAAGCAGTGATAAGTTACACAGTACACTAGGTCTTAACTGATGAACCACATCTTTCACATTGGAGGTGTTTATAAAATATCTAATTGGAAATATATACTGGACAGATGTAATACAGAAGTTCAGACTCAAGAGAGAATGGGACAAACAAGGAGTGATGACTGTGGATGACTGTGGATGACTGTCTGCCATACACTTCAGGGCATGACTTACAGAACACTGAAGTGTAGCACGAATCTTAGAAGTTCTTATTAATAAGATCAAACCTGAAGCCAGGTACTGGGGTGAACACTGAAAGATCAGAGAAGCAGAACAAGCCACAGCTTCCTCACCTCGCCAGTTCCTTAGCTGATCCTGTTTCCTCAGACTGGAAGCCTCTCAGTCCTCATCCACATGGATTTCAGCTGAACTGCTTCTAAAAGACTAAAAGCTTAATCAAGGCTATAGTTCCTCGTCCTCACACCATAAATACCTTTCTGCCTCCTGCCATTACTTCCTGAGTGAGTCACCATGCTTGGTTGTTTCCAGTGTGGCCTTGAACTCACAGACATCCAGGCGGATCTCTGCCTCTGGAATGCTAGGATTAAAGGTGTGTGCTACCACTGCCTGACCTCTATGTTTAATATTGTGGCTGTCCTGTTCTCTGACCCCAGATAAGTATTAGAGTGCACAATTATTGGGGTACATAATACCACCACACTGAAGCACTATGCCACAACTTACTTGGCAATGACAGTAAGATGTCTTAAAGAAAAGTCTTCTAATTCAGGTAAAGCTACCCATGGAGGACAGAAGCTAGGGACTCTTGTTACAGAGAGCAATGGATGTATCTCAGTGGTAGAGCCCTCACCCAGCATGTACAACATGGCTCTAAGTTCTAGCCTTAGGACCACAAACATAAATAAATCTAGCTGGAACCATGAACTTATCTCAAAGCATCCAGTGGAACTAGACACAGTGAGTTATGGTTGGACAGTGTGGTAGAGAAGAGAAGCTAGGAAAGGAGATCAAAAGGAACTGAGTGGAAAACTGACTGAAGGTAGTCCCATGAAAGACAGGATGGTCATGAGGCGCAGGCACAGTGTAGTAAGGAGAGACGTGCTGGTAAGGGACATTGGGGCTTGTAACTACCAAAGGGTCATTAACAGGACTAGTCACTATTTATTGTGCTGAGTGGACAGAGTATTAAAACTGCTCCTAATGGCTCACTGCTGTACCCATAGACCAGAGCATCTCTCAACCCTCTTCAGAGAAAGCTCTCCTTGCAGTAGATGTCAATTAACACAGAGACCACAACTTGTCAATGTGTGGAGAAAGAAAGAGATCGTGGAGTGGTCAGCCCTGAGTGGGGCATACTTATCCATACCCACCCACAAGGCTCAGGGATCTTCAAAGAAGAGGGGGGCAGCAAGATTGTAAGAGCCAGAGGTGGTAGGCAGCATCGAGGAAACTTTTCCAGGTAAAACAGGGCAGTTGTGCATATCAACTTGGCAATTGTGACGGCATATACAAGACTTGCACCAGCACCAGCCAGACAAACCCCACCCCCAATAGAGGAGAGAAAGGTGGGCATGAAATCCCACCCCTAGCCAAGGAGCCATTGTCATTTGATAAATGATGGGCGATGGAGAGTCAGTTTTCATGAATGGGCCCCCTGGCATGTCAACGACACCCTTGGGCAGGCCCTACCCCCAAAATTAACTGGGCAGTACAAGCTGAACTTGATGCAGAAAAGGAAAATGAAAAAAAAAAAAAAAAAAGAAATCTCAAAGTTGAGTGGGAAGGGATGGGAGCGTGGAGAGAGTGCTTATGGGCAGAGTTAGGGGAGGGAAGATGGATATGGTCAGAATGCATTCATTGGCTATAGGAAATTCTCAAAGAGTTAATAAATAAAATAAATAAATAAATAAAAATATTGCTTAAATTTTTAGTCATTTATCTAGACAAAGGTAGCCCTTGAGCCTCTGGAGCCAAAGCTGCCTTAGAACGACTTTCTCTGTCTACCTCCCAAGGGCTGGCATCACAGGAGTGCACCACCACTTTTGACCCCAGTCTATTAACAATGCCAACATTTTAGGAACGCAACCTAGGAATCAAATACACACCTTTCAAACTACAGCCATACCTCTTGGAATTAATCCACAGAACCCCCCCCAAAAAAAAATTATAGACATTTTTATACAGAAATAAAGCCTTATAATAGAAAATAAAAATAACAGCGAAGTGGCTTATCAGTTGTCTTAGTTCGAGTTTCTATTGCTGTAACTAAACATCATGACCAAAAAGCAAGTTGAGGAGGAAAGGGTTTGTTGGGTTTATGCTTCCACATTGTAGTCCATCACTGCAGGAAGCCAGGACAGGAGCCTGGAGGCAGGAGCTGAGGGAGAGGCTATGGAGGGGTGCTGCTTACCAGGTCGCTCCACGTGGCTTGCTCAGCCTGCTTTCTTACAGAATCTAGGACCAGCAGTTCAGGGGTCACCCCACCCACAATGGGCTGGGTCCTCCCCCATCAATCACTAAGAAAATGTTCTACAGGCTGGCCCACAGCCCCATATTGTGGAGGCATTTTCTCAATTGAGGATTTGCTGAGGGCCACGGCAGTATACAGCAGGCTGACAACTAGTGTTTGGCAAGTCGACCCACCAGACGTAGAACTCCCTGACGGGGAGCCCCACCAGGCAAAGCCGTGGGGTCACTGGCCGTGGAAACCGGCTGTTTTCTGTCTGTGACTTTCTCAGGTGTCACCCTAAAAAGAACAGCTGTGGGGTTCCTTCCACAGCCCATTGGTAGTGTGTTTTACATCTTTGGGCACACTTAGAGTTGTGAATGGTCAGGGAGATGATTTCTGTTTAAGTTGTATAATTCTGATGTATAGAAATAATACCAGAATATTCTTCTTTACCGACACAGGATTGTAACAGTATTCTCAGTCACAAAGACAGTTAATTTTAAACTTTAAAACAAACCAGCCGGGCAGTGGTGGCGCATGCCTTTAATCCCAGCACTCGGGAGGCAGAGCCAGGCGGATCTCTGTGAGTTCGAGGCCAGCCTGGGCTACCAAGTGAGTTCCTCGAAAGGCACAAAGCTACACAGAGAAACCCTGTCTCAAAATACCAAAAAAAAAAAAAAAAAACCAAGCTGTTCCAGCAGAAAATACACAAAGACAAGATCCCAGGTGTTGTTTGTTGATGAATCAAGGTCAGAACTGAAGCAACTTTGGTAGACATGACTCCCTGCAATTCTCTTTCTGCACGTACCACTCAAGGTTCGGCCTGCTACTCTTGTTAAGTCCTGAATTTCAGTGTCATTCTCTGCCTGGGAAAAAGTGCAAGGCAAAACGTTTACTCACTGGCCAGTCTTTGTGACCAAACTAGCCTGAGAAAAACCGTGTGACTTACCATGTGTTATGAGAATGACTCGGACCCTGAAAATGTAACATATAATTGTGCAGAGTTTGGCTAAGGAGGAGAGTGAGCGATGTGAAGGAATGGTATAAAAGCCGGGCAGAGGGTACGAGTGAGTGTGTGAGTGTGTGTAGGTGTGCATGCTGAGTGAGGGATGTAGCTGAATGGGCAGAGAGAAGATGCAACATACAATTGTCCAGAGTTCGGCTGGGAGAGGAGCAGCGGTGTAGAGAGAGGGGCCGTACAGAGCAGCTGTGAAAAGAGCCGGGCAGAGGTGAGAGTGTGTGTGTGTGTGTGGGGGGGGGGGGTGCTGAGGAAGGGGTGTCAAGGAACTGTGAAGGAGCAGTGGGTGAGTGAGTGAGGTGTGGGAGGGTGCCAATGTGTGTGCTGAGTGAAGGATGTAGCTGTCTGGGCAGAGAGAAAGGAGGAGGAGTGTGAGAGATAAAAGAAGAAGCATGAGAGTAAGGTGAGAGAGTGAATGAACGAGAGAATGAGTAAAGAGTAAATAAATGATGTAATACGTGAAGGAATGTAACAGTAGAGAGAAGAAATGTGTAGATGTAACTGTGCAAAAGAGGTATGTGGCTGTGTGGAGAATTTATGGGGAATGTAACTGTGAAATGTAACTTGGCTGTATGGAGAATGTAACAGTGTGGAATGTATTTATGGGGAGACAGCTTTTCAGAGAAAGAGATTTTTCTAGATGGAGTAAAAGAGTAAGTTACCATCAGAGAGCATGTATGTTTCCTTATTTTACCCCTCAGATGATAGAAACTTATTTCTAAATACCCTCAGATTAAAAAACAAACAAACAAACAAACAAAGTTTCCCTAGCCCTCGCTACTCTGAGGCATTCTTTTTATTTATTTACCCTGGAGCAGTTCTGGGGAGCTGGCCTCCCATGGTCAGCGTTAAGGTTTCCTCCTCACAGATGACTAGAGTTTGTGCCAAGCTGACATAAATATAGCCAACACAGCAGTTAAGAAGTCAAAGAGTGCTGCTCTTTCAGAGGACCAGAGTTCGGATTCCAGCAGCCATATCGGGAAGCTCACGCTGCCTGTAACTCCAGCTCCAGGGCTTCCTATGGGCTCTTCTGGCCTCCACAATCACCAACATTTACACGCATATGCCCACACACAGACACAAATAAATCATAAAAAGTGTCAGTTCTTACAATTTGTCCTAATCAAGAGTCTGAATGCCCTTCAATAGGGAACAGATTAGTTATCAGTGTTTGCCTATGTGGGATTATTATACATCTGCTAGAAAAGAATGTAATTGATTTACATGTGTTTATTAGGAAGTGTAGACATACTGTGCTATTAATTTTATGGGATCATCTATATATCATGATGCAAGTTTTTATTTAGAGGAAAAGCAGCCAAGGGAGGAAGAGAAAGAAAACCAGAAGGAGAAATGCCACGTAGCTCTTCGATGTCTGGATTTGCACAGACAGGGTCGAAGTGGGGCAGTGAACATGAAGACGTTCACATGGACACAGAACATTGTATTTAGGGAGGTAGGAGGGCATGTCATTCTGCTGTAGTTTTTATTTTGTTTTTAGCATTCTAAAGTTCTCAATCTGTGGGACAACCCCTTTGGGTATCAGATACCCTGCATATCAAATCTTTACATTATACATTACAGTGCATAACAGTAGCAAAATCACAGTTATGGAATAGCAATGAAATAATTTTATGGTTGGGGTCACTACAACATGAAGAACTATATTAAAGACTCAGAGCATTAGGAAACGAGAACCACAAACAAACAGATTTTACAAATTCCAATAGCTTTGATTTTTTTGAATTTTTGTTTTGTTTTGGTTTGGTTTGGTTTTTTGAGACAGGGTTTCTCTGTGTAGCCTTGGCTGTCCTGGACTCACTCTATAGACCAGGCTGGCTTTGAACTCACAGAGATCTGCCTGCCTCTGCCTCTCAAGTGTGGGGGTTTAAAGGTGTGTGCCACTACCACCTGGTCTTGTTTTGTTTTTTTATTAAGCTATGTGCACATGTCCAAGGCAGATCATAGCTTCTAAAAAGATCTGAAAAGATATAAACTTTCACTTCTGGCTTATCTTTAGCCTTATCACAAATAGGAAGTAAAGGCGAAGGCAGAGTTATAAATAGCCTTGGTGTTGGATCAAACGCAACGCTAATTTGCAAAGACTTAGGAGTGAGGCTTTGTGTTTGGTTGGTTTTTTGTTTTGTTTTGTTTTGCTTTTTTAACTGTAGGAGCTTAAGGAAATTTCTGTTAAAACATTAGTTGGCCACTAATCTAAAGTAACATTCTACAAAGACCACACAACACAAAGAAAGCAATCATTAGAAAAGTGGTTTAGAAGAATCGCCACACCAACATCTCCAAGTAAAGCCAGCAAATACCGAGGAAATGACACCTTGATTCTCCAAGTTATGGGATTGTGTTCAAAATGTCCCGCTTTCAGCAACAATAAAATAGTGAAACACACAAGGAACAGTAAAGTGTCGATGTATTCATAGGAGGAGGAGGAGAAGCATAGAAATTAAAATGACTCTGGCTAGCAAGATGGGAGAGTACTTGCCAGCCGAGTCCAACAACCTGAGTTCAATCCCTGGAATCCATGTAAATATGGAAAGAAACAATTCTCAAGGATTCTCTGACCTCCAAGTATGTCACACACACAGAGACACACACACAGACACACAGACACACACACACACACAGAGTAAATACGTACAGACATACATATACGCTTAAAAAAAAAAGAAATTAGACTGTCTGCACAAGTACTTTAAGTCAACTATCTTAAGTATACTTAACTAACAAACAAACAAAAAACCCTACTCAGACAAGGTGGGAGCATGCTATTAACCCCAGCATTTGGGAGGTGAGGGTGAGGAGCAGGAGGAGCAGGAGAGGTGTTCAAGGACAGCTTCGGCTTCCTGCAAGTTTGAGATCAGCCTGAGCTAATGAGATCTTGTCTCAGAGAGAAAGAGATAGAGAGACAGAGAGGGGAGGAAGAAGGAAGGAAGGGAGGAAGGAAAGGAGGGAGGGAGGAGAAAAGAAATTAGAGGAAGTCAGGTAGAGAAATACAAACAGATACATAGATGTAGCTATATGCATTTCCTAGCCCTGGCCTATAGGCAGATGTGCCCGTTGAAAAGCAGTCACCAAGGCAAGATTTGGTGAGTAAGAGTTTTATCAGAGTGCAATTGCCTCCTGTGACTCTCAGGTCTTGATAGTCACACCTCTGTGAACTGTCTCACACTGGATAAGGCTGGCCTGCTGGAGCCATGGCAGAGTGTGACCTTACGGCTAGACGATACAAAAGAACATTAGCAGGTCAAGATCCACCTCAGAAAGGCACCTGATATCAACCTCAGGCCTCCACACGTTCTACACACAAGCACACCCCCCGCCTGAACAACACTGCACACCAAGAACAGTGGCTTCTGCCTTGAGCTCTTGGAGCACACGCTGCCATGCCATAGGACAATAATGAAGTCCAAAGCTAGTTGCATCATAATATGCTGGGTCTCTGCCCATCTCTTGGTTGGAATCATGGCAAGCTCACATCGGCTAGGTGCTGCCCCACCTGAGTCCTAGAAGGTAGCAGTTGCTGCATGAGCCCCTCCCCCCAGCGGGGGAGGTAAGCTGAGCACACACCTGTGTGCACAGGGTGAGGTGGTGCACTGGCTGGCCTTCTGGGTCCTTCTCTTTCCTAGGGTGATTGTCAGTGACAGCAAAACCAAACCAAACCGGAAAACCAAGGCTCAGCATGGCTTCCTGGAGTTTCAGACAAGTCACCATTTGATCTCTGCCCTCATTCCAACAGACAGTAGGGAGGAAACACAGGGAAGAAAAATGAGTGGAGCTAGCACCTGCCTAGAAACCCAGCACTTAGGAGGCAGAGGCAGGAGGATCATGATGAGTGTGCAGGCAGGCTGGTCTATGTAGAGCATTCTGAGCTGTGCTGGACTAAAATGAGACAGACAAAAACACAGACACAGACAGACACAGAGACAGGAGGCAATTCAAAGTTTCTCTATAAGTGGGTGCCATAAAACTTTTCACATGGGTGTCATGGGTGTGGGCAGACTTTTTATGACTGTGACAAAACGCTCAAGGGAGATAATGTAAAGGACAAGAGGTTTGTCTTGGCTGGTGGTTTCAGGGCCTGTGGTGAAGCAGAGGATCACGGTGGAAGGACAAAGCCCAGCAGAGAGAGATGCTCATCCTATGGTTGCCAGGCAGCGAAGAGTCAGATGCAAAACAAACGCTTCCAGGGCGCACCTACTTCCTCCAACTGTGCCACATTTTCTAACGCCACCATTCCTGGCTAATACCATCAGACCGTGAATCTGTCAAGGGTTTGTCCATTGATTCAGGAAGCGCCCTCACAATCCAGTGAACTCTCAACTGGATCCACCAGGCGGGACCTACCCTTCATCACATAGAGAGGAAAGGTCCTTCTGGAAATAATTCTAAAAAGTATTGGGGTGATGGGAAGTCCAGTTCTCAATCTCAAATAGCTGAAGACAAAAAGTTATTCGTATATAATTTACCCGAAAGAAACCTTTGAGCATGTTTTAAAATAAAAGTACTTAGGCTATTTGAAAGATAAACATGTTGTAAGCATAAAGTTTTATTATTTAAATCCATAGCGCTCTTTAATGATTTTATTTTTTTTAACTTGAGTAACTGCCTTTTCTCTTTTCTCCATATCCAAAATAGCTGTAGTTCATTCACAAGACTGAGTGGAACCTCAACATTTAAATGCCTAATCTCTTTCATCTTTGGCACCAATGAACTGGATTTCCCCGCATGACTCATCTGATAACAAATTTCCCAGCTCACATAGGTTTAAAGTTGTATTGTTAGTAAAGCAGCAGCAGGAACCGCGCCTCAGGGTTTGAGGTTCCATCCTTGACATTGTGTTTTAGCACGTGTGTCTGTCCTCAACACAAGCATTCTTCTTTCGTGCTCTGAAAAGGTTTTGTGACGTTAGGAAGTTTTCACGTCGTTCTACTTCTCTGCATCTCACTAAAATCTCACCACTTAATATGCTTTCAGCCCGAATCTGAACTGGGAAATGCCAATTCCTTCAATTTTTCACACAAAATGAATGAAATAATGCTGCTGCTGCTTTAAAAGCACATATCCAGGGCCTGAAGAGAGGGCTCAACTGTTAAGAGTACTGGCCGCACTTCCAGAGGACACAGGTTCAACTCCTGATACCCACATGGCAGCTTACAACTGGCTGTAACTCCAATTCCAGGGGATCTGACAGCCTCACACAGACATGCATGTAGGCAAACACCAACACGCAGAAAAATAAATAAATCTTAAAAAAAGCTTTTTAAAGAAAGCACATGTCCAGACACATAAAACATGGTCTTAATCACACTCCCATCTCCATTCCTAAACTCCCAACCCCTGATCATTCTTACCATTTCTGAGAGAGAGGGTGAAAAGGAATACTGCAATCAGGAAAGGAGAAATTATTTTTCCTTTTCTAATTTCAGAATCAATTCTATTTGAGGGATGTATAAATCTGGTTTTGCCTTCAAAATACAGAGAAAACAATCAATCGTATTAAAATTTACTTTATGTGAAAACACTGCAGCAGGACAAGTTGACTAGACAAGTTGACTCTCAGTAGTCAGAGAGCAGGAGAGAAGGAGGAGTCTGGGATTCCTGGCCCATAATTCCAGCTAGTTGGGAAACTGAGGCAGGGCTGCAAAGTCAAAGCCTTCCTGGGCTACAGAGTGAGTTCAATGCCAACCTGAGCAACTTGGTAAGACTGTCTTAAAATAAAAATTAAAAACA
This sequence comes from Peromyscus californicus insignis, assembly GCF_007827085.1. Classification (NCBI taxonomy): domain Eukaryota; kingdom Metazoa; phylum Chordata; class Mammalia; order Rodentia; family Cricetidae; genus Peromyscus; species Peromyscus californicus. Next base: position 146,716,828 of record NW_026294584.1, read on the forward strand.
CTGGTGGGAAATAGGAAGCTTGTCTAACATTCCCAGGGCCTTGGGATCAATTCTTAGTTACTCACACATATATGGATATAATCATATATATACATGTATATATTTTAAACACTTCTATGAAATATGCATTAATGCAAACATCTCCATTTTATATATGTGGGCATTGCAGGACTAAAGGTGTGATATCTAGCCTGAGATCTCACAACCAGGCCATCTGGCTCTAGAACAGAGGCTCTTGATAATCTCCAGTACTTCTCTTAAGCCTCATCCCAAAGGGAAAAATGGCAGATTTGAGCTGAAAAGGTAGAATGTAACCTAATTCCATAATCATTGTAAAGGGCCACCCTCCAAATGTCGGAACCCTCATCATTATCAGAACCGCCATGACTAGGTGTAAGACATCCTCAGTTATCAGGCCTGTTGGTTGTTGACGTTTCCTCAGAGAGGGAGGAGATGCAAAGGGTCATTAGACCATCACCTGAGATTTTAGCCACAGCCACCCCCACATTCTACCTAGCTGTTTGTGATTCTGCCCTGATTGCGTGTGGCTTCATGATCTCAGGTGGTGCTAGTGTATACAGTCAGTTGAAGGTTAACAGAATGGGGAACTCCATCTATAAAGCTATGATCAGTTCTCATCTATATGCTGGGGTGGCACTTTCTACCAGTGTAGCTGTCTGGGGCCACCTACGCTCCTGTAAGGAACCTTTCACCATGTTCTGTCAGTAAGCGCAATAAACGTACTGCTTCCCCAAGCTGGACTTCGGTGGAATCCAATTTTGGTTTGTCACTGGTGCTCTCTAGGGATGGGTAGATGTTAATGACCACCCCAGGTAAATCGTTCTCACAATAGTAGTCCAACACATAACACAACACACTCTCCCCTATACTAGAAAAATGCCCAAGATGCTCACCGATGTCTAACTTTCCCCGAGGAAGCCAAAGGAGACTTTGCACATTGATGACAGAAACTGAGCTCATATTTGAAGTATCAGGATGTGTACACCAAAAAGAAACTCAGACAAGGGGCAGCATGAGCAAGAAGAGCTGGGAGAAGCTAGGTGTGATGGAGCACACCTGAAATCTCAGCACTGGGAAGGTGGAGACAGGAGGATCAGGAGTTAAAAGCCACCCTCAGCCTCGTGTGCTACCTGAGACTCTGTCTCAAAAACACAAAACCAAAAGAAGAGGGCTGAGGAGGAGGCGCAGTGAGTCAAAGTCCTTGCCACTCAAGCCTGATGACCTGAGTTAGATCTCCAGAACACCGGGTGAAGAGAGAGAGCAGCATCCTGAAAGCTGTCCTCTGACCAGTGCATGTGTGTGAGTGTGTGTGTGTGTATGTGTGTGTGTGTGTGTGTGTGTATGTGTGAGTGTGTGTGTATGTGTGTGAATGTGTGAGAGTGTGTGTGAGTGTGTGTGAATGTGTGAGTGAGTGTGAGTGTGAGTGTGTGTGAATGTGTGAGTGTGTGTGTATGTGTGTGTGAATGTGTGAGTGAGTGTGAGTGTGTGTGTGAGTGTGTGAGTGTGAGTGTGTGAGTGTTAGTGTGTGCGCGTGTGTGTTTTTTAGATTAAAAAAAAAAAGTATGGCCGGGCGGTGGTGGCGCACGCCTTTAATCCCAGCACTCGGGAGGCAGAGGCAGGCGGATCTCTGTGAGTTCGAGGCCAGCCTGGTCTACAGAGTGAGATCCAGGACAGCCAGGGCGACACAGAGAAACCCTGTCTCGAAAAACCAAAAAAAAAAAAAAAGTATGAGAGCTAGAAGCAAGGACACCATTCACCATGGTAAGCCATGTGTTGGCATGTAATCTAAGCTGTAAAGAGAGAAAGAACTAAACACAACAGAGAAAAGAGAACCCTGATCAAGAAATGTGAGCTTTGTTGATGTGTTTTCTTTGAGATAGGATCTCGTGTTGCTCAGGCTGGCCTTGAACTTCATATATAGCTGAGGATGCCCTTGAATGTCTAGTCTTCCTGCCTCTACCTCCTGAGTGCTGAGATGGCAGGTATGAATTTATGTGGTGCTGGGAATCAAGCCCAGGGCTTCATACATGCCAAACACCCTTCCAGCTGAACTACATCTACAGCCTGAACTTTGTCCTCTGGCACAAGGGTTATCAGGGCATGAGCAGAATACAACTTAACTTTATTGCAACCCTTAGAAGCATACTTTGGGGTCTAGAACAAATCTCTCCCATTCTCTTCTGTCCCTCTGTCTCCTTTTCTATTATTTGCTTGTTTCTTATTTTAGCTACATACTTACTCATTTATTTTTTGATGGGAGGGGTCTTGCCATATAACCCAGGCTAGACCATAAGCTCTTGGGGTCATCAACCCTACTAACTTAGCCTCTTAGTACTGTAACTAGAGGCATATGTCACAACACACAGCTTTCTTATTCTTTTAAATCTCACTTTACCTGCTTTATTTATTTATTTATTTATTTGTATGTGTGTGTATTGTGTATCTGTGTATGTATGTGTCTGTGTCTCTGTGTCTCTCTCTGTGTGATATGTCCATGTAGGGAAAAATACGTGTGCCAGACATAAATGTGAAAGTCAGAGGCCACCTTTGGGAAGTCGATTCTCTCCTAGTGCTGTGTGGGTGCTCAGGTAATTCAGCTTTCAGGGCTGAGCCTTTTGGCTGACTCCCACTTTACCCAATTTAAATGTTTGCAGTGTGTAGGGAAAGGGGGAAGATGCTGGACTGTCTCTTCCCTGGAGATTCTCCCCAGCCACTCTCAACCCCATTCAAGCCAGCTGACACTCAGGGTTTATTAATGATGACGCAATGCTATTGAAGAGCAAGAAGTAATTCGATGACAATCAGATTTACCCTGTGTAGACTGATGTGGTTAAATGCGACAGAGGCAGGGTGTGACAGTGGTCCTATTAGTAACCATCATGGAGTGCTTTATAGTTTACCACTCTTTATAGTGTAACTCTTATAGTTACACACTGGGCTGTTTGATCATCAAAACAAACCAAGGAGGTAGGAATTATCCATTTAACAAACCAACTAGGTATCATCCCATTTCCCAGATGTAGGAGGCAAAGCTCATGGAGCCATGTGAGTGGCTGCAAAGAATGCACACGGGACTCCACACTCCTCCCTCCTAGCCCTGCTGTCTATGCGTCTCCTCTTTAACAACATTATTTGATCTTAATTTCTCCACATGCATTGGCTAGCAGAAGCTTGGAGACTTGAGTCTGCCTTCCCTTGCAAAGCATGGGTGTTGACCTCTGGCTACTGTGCTTGGCAATACAGCCCTCTGACATTTTTTCTAAGAACACTCTGATCCTTTAGTGGCTCAGTGGATCAATTGTGTATCTTGCCATGACACATATGGTCTCTTGCCTTACAGCTTCTCTCCTGCTGTGGCCAACCATCCGAACTTGTCCCAAACTGAAGAACTGAGGACTGTCACTGCTGCCCCAGGACAGTTCTGGGCAAGGCAGGGTGTAGCTGGAGTTTTCCTGGTCCTGCCTAGCCCACAGTCAGGACAAATCTCTCTCACCCTCCAGTCCCGCAGCCGCTCAGACCCAACTGAGTAAACACACAGAGACGTACATTGCTTACAAACTGTATGGCCATGGCAGGCTTCTTGTTACCTAGTTCTTCTATCTTAAATTAACCCCTTTCTATAAATCTATACCTTGCCACATGGCTAGTGGCTTACCAGTATCTTACCTGTTGGAACTCATGGCAGTGGCTGGCAGCGTCTCCTGACTCAGCCTTCCTGTTCCTAGAATTCTCTTCTCTCCTTGTCCCGCCTATACTTCCTGCCTGGCTACTGGCCAATCAGTATTTTATTTATTAACCAATCAGAGCAACACATTTAACATACAGAACATTCCACAGCAGCAGGGTGCTTGGTTGTCTTCTAGCGCCCTCTAAACAAACCCAATCTCTTAGGCGCTGGCTTCTGAGCATCTCTGGACCCCAGCAACTGCTGCTCCGTTGGAGCCTCCCTGTCTTTGCTGACGCTGTTCCTCCAGTTGGAAGTCTACATCTCTACCTTCTACTTTCTACTTTTGCTTCAAAACTCTGTTCTCAAGCGCAGATACTAATTTCTCTAGACCTTTGTTGATTTAAAGATCATCTCTTTTCTGTTTCCATCTCGATGTACATAGGCCATTTTCCTAACCTTGAACTTTGGTGCATTTTGTTTTTTCATTTGAGTGTGTTATAGGACTGAATGTGCCCTCTGAAATTCATGTGTTAACATACGGATGAGAAATGTTTTGTTTTGTTTTTCCTGTAAAAGATAGTTGGGTTTTTCTCTGTCAAAAGTAGTTAGCTACCAAGGATTCAGATTTCCTGAACACTCTCCTTCCTCCTTATATCAATTAGTCAATCAAGGTAGATTGTGAAGTGGACCTATCATCAATAGGATGAGACAAAGTCACAACCTATGTCATAGATAACAGACAGAAGCCATCTTGGCCAAGTGTGGGTCTTGGCAAATGCTTTGTACAAAAAGAATTGCCTTGCCAAGTTACCTTTACTTTGTCCATGTGTTGATTTGTGGGACACTGAGATTATTTTTGTTTGTTTGTAAATGTATTATCAATCAGGACATGTAATCCTAGCACTTGGAAATTAAGGCTGTAGATGAAATTCTAAATAGTCTCAGTAAATAAGAAACACAGAGCCAAATACAGGGGTAATAGCTGACGAGATCAGAGAATTAGCCAAGAACCACTGACTACCCTTTAGCTTACCACCAAGTCAAGTTTCCCACACGAGAGAGCTTCTTCATGCCTAACCTGCACTTTTATTGCTTTCCTGTTCTGCCTTCTCATTGGCTCTAAGCCCAGCCACATGACTTCCTCATCACTGCCTGTCTATACAGACCTCCAGGTCTCTGTGGTTGGTACTGGAATTAAAGGCTTGTGTCACCACGCTTGGCTATATCCTTGACCACACAGAGACTCTGCCTGCCATGTGATGAGATTAAGGGCATGGGCTACCACCACCTGAATTTTGTTCCTGGCTCGATATGACCTCTGATCTCCAGGCAAACTTTATTTATTAACATACAAATAAAATCACATTTCAGCACAATTAAAATATCACCACAAAAGGCAGAAGAACTGATAGTTCAAGGTCATCTTCGGAGACATATTGAGTTCAAGGCCAGCCTAATAAGCAAAGTCTTGGTATTAGGAGATGCGATTTTAGGGAAATAATTAGGTCTTTGGGAGGGCAACCTTTATCACTAGGATTGGCACTTTATAAGAAGAGTCATGAGAGGTGATTCTTCTTTCTCTCTGCTAAGTAAGGACACAATGAAAAGATAGCCGTCTACCAAGCAGAAAGCAGACTCAACCAGACCAGACACCAGTTAACCACCTGACCCTGACTTCCCAGCCTCCAGAGCTATGAGGAATAAATGCTGGTCATTTAGGCCACCCAGAAGAACAGCTTTTTAAACTGTGGGTCCTAATCCCAAGTATGCTTGTGTAATTGAATGTGGATGTTTTAAAAAAAAAAAAAAATCTGGCAAGAGCAAACATGCAACAACCAAAAATTAATTAAAAATCAAACGCAATAAAGCCAAGGGGCTTCTGGCAGTGCTCAGCCAGGCCGCCAGGCCGCCATGCACGACTCCTGAAGCCTGAGGCCCAAGCGCACCATGTGGGCACACCTTACACTATGCACACAGTTAGTTACACATCACAACACTAACCATCGCTGCCTGAGACACCTCGGCTGAGATTTGGAACTACTGTATGATTTGAATTGCAGTGTCTTTACTGTGCATCTAAGTATCTGTTCTTAACAGAAATATAATGGTTTACTTACAGAAAACAAAGACTTTTAATATTTTCCTACCATTATTGTCCACCTGGAAGTATAAAATTTGCCTGTCTTTGGGTTGTATTGTTTGAATATTTGATGGTTAATATTGAATAAATGGTAAAAATGTATACATATATATATTTATATCTCAAAGAATTGCCTTAAATAATTTTTTAAATTTATTATCAATGAGCATTTGATTTGCATATCTAGTTTACATATCAAATATGCCTAGGATCACATTAAAATGGAGCAGGGAAACAGAAGTCTTGAGTTCTCCCTAAGGAGTCTCACTGCAGAGAAGAGGTTCCATCAAGGACCCATGGTAGGAGACTTAAGAAATGACCAAGAAGGCTTGGTCTTCCATGTTTGGGGGTGCAGACTTACATGTTTAGGCAATGGAGGGACAGTAAAATAATCACTGGCCCTTTGTCTATAAACTTTGTTCAGGGGAAAAAGTGAGGGTAAAAAATAAACAGCCAGGGCCTTTGAGATGGCCCAGTGGGCGAAAACACTTGCCTTTCAAGCCTGAGAGCCCAAGTTCAACCCCTGGAACAAATGGTGGAAATGAGCCAATGCCCAACAGTAATCCTCTGACTTCCACAGGTGCACTGTAGCGTGCATGCATTGACACGAGAGGGCACACACACATGTGCACACACATACAATAATAATGTTTAAAAATAAATAAATAGACTGGTGTGGTGGCCCATGCCTACAATCTCAAAAAGTAAGAGGCTAAAGCAAAGGATCATACATTGGAGACTGCCCTGGGCTATACAATGAGACTCTACCTCAAAAAACACACAAAGCAAAAGCCACAAATAACAGTGTTGTATATACAAATGTATGCTTTTTATTTGGGGGCGGTACTGGAGCCTGAATTTACACATGCTGGGTAAGCACCCTGTGGTGGACTGAATGAGAATGGCCCCCATAGGCTCATAGTTTGAATACTTAGTCACCAAGGAGTGACATAATTTATTTGAAAGGATACGATGGGAACCACCTGCCAGGGGTGGCACCACCCACAATGGGTTGGGCCCTCCCACAATAATCATCAATTAAGAAAATATTCCAGAGGCCAATCTGGTTTTTTCTCTATTGAGGTTCCCTCTTCCCAGATGACTCTAGCTCATATCAAGTTGACATAAAACTAACCAGCACAAGGGATTAAACTCAGGACATCAGGACAGTGTATCCATCCGCTGAGCCTTCTCATCAGCCCCTCCATCTTATTTTTTGAGATAGGGTCCTGATGCAGTTGAGTTAGGATAGCAGAGATGGATGATCAGTAGCTGCTGGCAGACGTGACATACTTTATTTCAGGTGAGAGCATGCACCTTTGGTCCCAAGAACATATTATAGAAAATCACACAAAAGTGGATTCTTGCCAGAGAATTACATAATGAGTTACCTCACAGTCCTGCTTATTGTTTGCTCATGGTTCCCAGGACATCAGGTAGCAGCCATCTTAACTAAGCCATACCCGACGTCCCCAGCGGCTCCATGTTGGCTGTCTACATCTCTACCCGGCACTTCCGGCCTTAGTTCTCTTCAGGTCCCTCAGTGAACCTGGAACTTGCCGGCCAACCTCAGGCACCCATCTGTCTCTGCTCTCCAGTGCTAGGATTACAGGCATGCCCCAACCTGCAGAGTGTGTTTGTCTGTTTTCCTGGGTTCTGTGATGTCAGACTCAAGTCCTCATGATTGTGTGACAAGTATCTTATCATCTGTGCTGTCTCCCCAGCCTCAGGTCCTGGGGCGGGGGGGGGGGGGGGGGGGGGGGAGCAGGGGTGTGTGTGTATGTGGTGTGTTTGTGTGTGTGTGTGTGTGTGTGTATGTTCGTTCAGTAAGTCACCCAGGTTGCTCTGGAACTCACCCTGTATCCCTGACAGACCTTGAACTTGTGATCCTCCTGTCTCAACCTCCTGAGTAGCTAGGATGACGCTCCTGTGCTATCAGGCCAGGCTAACTAAACAAACATTTTTAAAGAAAACTGATGTGGTAGCTGGTCCAACAAGAATAACACCAAATAGTTCTAAAGGCTTCCTACTCTACAAGTACTAGACCCCCTCCTCAGTGCGTCTGTCTGTCTGTCTGTCTGCCTGCACAGGTGTACCTGGCTGCAGTGAACATTGAAGAGCAAAGTGAAAAACACTTCCTGAAATAAAAAGCTCAAAATAGTCTCGTGGCTGCAGAGGCACGCAGGCAGGTAGGTGCTGTATAAACAATTCCCTGGCAGCGTGAGTCTCAGACTTGATCTAGCTGCAGAATCACCTGCAGGGCTTAGCACAGAGATTGCTGTCCAAGCCAGAGCTGGGGGTGTGGCCTGCAGATCTGTGTTTCTCTTGCTGTCTCCCGGGTCTGCTGTCTGGCTGGAGACAAGACTTGGAGCACCAGCACTCTGGCACCCATGTCTTGATTCTCCCCCCACCTCCGAACCTGACTGCTCTGTCTTGAGACAATCGAGGTCAAAGTCCCTGAGATCTGAGATTTCCCTCTTTCCTTTCTGACAACATTCGTCCATCTTTTTTTTTTTCTCCACAGACTCCACCTCCTTTTATTTATTTATTTATTTATTTATTTATTTTTGGTGGTGGTGGTGGGGCAGGGCAGTCAGGTTCAAGGATGAACTGTTGATCCTCCTGCCTCACATTCCCAAGTTCTGAAATGACAGACCTATGTCAGCATACCTGGCCTCCTTCTTTTGAAAGACTCAGAATTGTGCTATGGTGTGTAAGAGAGAGGCAGGGGAAGATAAAAACAAACAAAACAAAACCCCACGTTCACTGTTCCTTCCTTTTTCCTCCCTTCTTCCCCTCCCTCTCTTCCTTTTCTCTTTTCTTTCCTTTTGAAAGGCTTTAACATGGTTCCCATTGACTGTTTTTCTTCCCCCCCCCCCCCCCCCCCCCCCCCCCCCCCCCCCCCCCCGCTGCCCTTTTCCATGCCGTCTAGCACTCTGCTGTTCATACAGATGATTTGTAACTGATGGGTCATTGCTGGTCCCGCTTACTCCCGACCAATCCACTCATCCTCCGTAAGTGTAGGAAAAGCCGGAGGTTTAGAACATGTCCCTCTATTAACTAAGTTTGCTTTGCTTTTCATTAACATTACTCACCCCAGCCCACACTTACAGTATAGAGACGAGTACTCACCTGGTCTGAATGTGAAATGTCCCCCCAGGTTCACGCGCTTGAATGGTTGGTCCCCACACAGTGGTACTCTTCAGAGAGACTGAACGACCTTTAGAAGGTGGAGACTGGCTGCTGGAGGAGGGTCACTTGGGGTGGACCTTGAGGATGCCAGCCTGACCTTGCTTCCAGGCCTGGTCGCTTCCTGACTACCACGATATGACAGTTGCCTCACACTCTGGCTGACATGGCCTGAGCCAATCCTGCTCCCATGCGGTTTTGGTCATGACGGCTGATACCCACCAAAAACATGAGCCACATGACTCCTTCCTCCCTTACTCACTCCTGTCAGGAGTACAGGAGGAGAATCATACAATGGCCCTCGTTAATAAAACTTTCACTTCAAGTAGATGTCCACTGGCAGTGCCCAGGCAATGAGCACCTTCCCAGCTCCTAGGAACAAACTATGAGAGGTTTAAGCAATGGTAAGGCCATTACCCAGGACCTCAATCAGTTTGATGCAGTCTGAGACTCTGCTCTGACCAATGAGACATAAGGAGACATTGTCCCAGGTGTGTCTAGGAAATGTGTATGTGTATATATGTTTTGCTTTTTGAGACAGGGTCTCAGTACACCCAGAATGGTTTTGAACTTTCTACATAAAGAATGAACTTGAACTGATTCTCATTTTGCTTGTTTGTTTGTTTGAGAAAGGTCTCACTATGTAGCCCTAGCTGGCCTAGGATTTACTATGTAGACCAGGCTGGCCTCCAACTTACAGAGATCCTGCCTCTGCCTCCCAGGTTCTGGAATTAAAGGCGTGCGCCACCATACCAGGCCTCTGGCCCTGCTTCCTGCTTCTTCATTGCTAGGCTTACGGGTACGTGCCACCACAACTAACAAACCCCTTTCTCCCCTCTCCTCTCTCCTTCAGGAATTGAACCCAGGGCCTTGCCCATGCTAGATAAGCACTTTACCACTGAGTTATACCTCAGGCCCTCTTAGAAAGTATTTTTTCTCCTTTAGAGAAAGTAAATAGAAGAAGGCTTTTCTGCAGCTTCCATAAGAATACAATGTTTGGTGCTACGGCCGCCATTTTGTCACAAAGAACAGTTATCTGCACAGACAAAAGGTAATAATACATTTAGGATGCCAAAGCAGAAAGTTGGAAACCACCTAGGTTATGTCTCTTGGCCACTTACCAGAACTCCCTATCTTTAGATTTCTTGCTGTGTGAAATAATAAACCCTTGTTTATTTTCTTTGAGCCTTTGTGCCTCTAAAACATTTTCCCCTATTTTGAGATTGGGTCTCACAACACAATATAACCCTGACCGGCCTCAACCTTGTAAGACTCCGTCATCTTGCTTCTGCCTCCCAGGTGCTGGGATGGCAGGTGTGGGCCTCAACACCCTGCTTCTCAAACTTTAATGTGCACATAAACTCCACTCCGCCATAGGCATGGCCATGTGCATCTGCAGTCCCAGGACTCAGGACCCTCAAGCGGGGTGGGGGTAGGAGGGTGTCACCAGAGTCCAGGAGTTTGAGACGAGCCTGAGCAGTAAATATGAGCCCTCTGTAACTTCCTATTGTTCTACCTGGCACGAAGAAACCTGAGGGAGGAAGGATTTATTCCAGGTCACAATTCGAGGGGAGAGAGTCCGCTGGGGAGGGGAAGGAACGGAAGCAAGAACGGAAGACAGAGAGTGGACAGGATGTGGAGTCGGGCTGTCCATCCCCAGGGCCCGCCCCCAGTGACACTTCTTCCATCCAGGCTCCACCACCCAAAGATTCCACAATCTTCCAAAACGGTGCCACCAGTTGGGGACCACACGTTCAAACACACAAGCTTATGGGGATACACTTCATATTCAAACAGCAACTCTGTCTCAAAAAAAGCAAACCAAACCAAACCAATGAACATTTCATCATAGAGCCTGGGATTCTACATTTCTTTCAGTCTCCGAAGTGATGTCCATTGCTGATCAAAGACCACACCTTAGATGGTAAGAATCTAGGTTATTTCCATCAAGCATTCTTTTATTCTTGCATCCTGGTTGATAGTATACCTCTAGCTTACATGCATTACTAAAATTAAATAAATAAGTTACTAAATATCTTCTAAAACTGCAACTGTAATGCTTTTCCAGATCCATTTTTGCTTTAAAAAAAAAAGCTAGAGCTAGTGGGATGGTTCACTGGATAAAGGAGCTTGCCACCAAGCCTGGAGACCTGAGTTCAATCCCCAGGACCCACACGGTGGAAGGAGAGAACTGTCTCCTGCAAATTGTCTTCTGACTGCCACATGTTTGTTGTTGGACATACTCTAGCATACACATAAATAAATAAACATAACCAAAAAATTAAAGTTTGATGCTAATAAAGAGAAAAGAGGGGACTCTCCTGAGAGGCTCATGTCCCTCTTTGGTGCATACACTGCTCTTTCATTTTTTTATTTTGTGAGATTCTATTTATTTTTTTATTTATTTAAGAAATTTTTTATTCATTTTACATACCAACCAACCACAGGTCCCCCATCATCCCCCATCCTCTCCTCCAAAAGGGTAAGGGCTCCCATGGGGAGTCAGCAAAGCCTGGTACAGTCAGTTGAGGCAGGACCAAGTCCCTCCTCACTGCATCAAGGCTGAGCAAAGCATCCCACCATAGGTAATGGGCTCCAGAAAGCCAGCTTATGCACCAGGGATAGATCCTGATCCTACTGCCAGGGGCCCCTCAAACAGATCAAGCCACATAGCTATCTCCCAAATGCAGAGGGCCTAGTCTGGTCCCATGTAGGCTCCACAGCTGTCGGTCTAAAGTTCATGAGTTCCCATGAACTTGGTTCAGTTGTCTCTGCAGATTTCCCCACCACGATCTTGACCCCCGCCCCTTGCTTATATAATCACATTTTACGTGTATGAATGTTTGCCCGCATGTAAGCACAATCATGCAGTACCTATAACGGCCAGAAGAGGGTGTTAGATCCACTGAGACTGGAGTTACAGACAGTTGTGACCTGCCATGTGGGTGCTGGGAATTGAGCCTGGGTCCTCTGAAAGGGCAGTTAGTGTTCTTAACCTCTGAGCCATCTCTCCAGCCCCACCACTACCCTTTCCTTAAGTCTCTGTGGAGATGACTCAGTGGGTAAAAGCACTTACAGACAAGCCTACAGCCTGAATTCTAACTCCAGAAAACCTACACAGTGGAAAAGGAGAAGCAGCCCCACAAGCTGTCCTCTGACTTCCACACATGCGTGCCCTCAAATGTTTAGAAAACATTAAAAAGAAAGAAAAGGAGTCCCAGAGAGATGGCTTAGGTTTGAGTGCTTGCTAGCTGGGCTATGATGATGCATGCCTTTAATCCCAGCACTCAGGAGCTAGAGGCAGATGGATCACTGAGTTTGAGACCAGCCAGGACTACACAGAGAAACCCTGTCTCAAAAATCAAAAGCAAAATAAAACAAAAAGAGTGCTTGCTGCTCTTCCAGAGGAACCAAGTTCTGTTCCCAGTACCCATGTCAGGTGACTCACAACTGCCTGTAACTCCAGCTCTAATGGATCAGACACCTCAGGCACCTGCACTTACATGCACTTTCCCACACCGAGATAATACACATAATTAAAAATGAAGTTGGGTTAGAGTAATAGCTCAGCAGTTAAGAGTATCACCTGCTCTTCTAGAGGACCTAGGGACAATTCCCAGCACCTACATGGTGGTGGCTCATGACCATCAGAACTCCAGCTCCTAAGGATCTGACACCTTCTTCTGGCCTCTTTAGGCACTACACATACATGTGGTACACGGACCTATGCTGAGGATGTCATTCTGTATGCTGTGAAAATGTGTTGCTCTGATTAGCTGATAAATAAAATGTTGATTGGCCAGTAGCCAGGCAGGAAGTATAGGCAGGGCAAGCAGAGAGAAGAATTCTGGGCTGAGTCAGGAGTTGCCAGCCAGACACAGAGGATGCAAGATGACAAGGCAGAACTGAGAAAAGGTATCAGCCACGTGGCTAAACATAGATAAAAATTATGGGTTAATTTAAATGTAAGAACTAGTCAGTAATAAGCCTGAGCTAATGGTCAAGCAGTTATAATTAATATACACCTCTGTATGTTTTCTTGGGGGACATGAATGGGAGTCGGGCAGGACCAGGAAAACTTTCAGCTACAGACATACATGCAGGCAAACACCCATGTACATAAAAACAAAATTAAAAATAAAATAAATTAAATATTTTTAAAAGAAAGAGAAAAAGCCGGGCGGTGGTGGCGCTCGCCTTTAATCCCAGCACTCGGGAGGCAGAGGCAGGCGGATCTCTGTGAGTTCGAGGCCAGCCTGGTCTACAGCTCGAGATCCAGGAAAGGCGCAAAGCTACACAGAGAAACCCTGTCTCGAAAAAAAAAAAAAAAAAAAAAAAAAAGAAAGAGAAAAAGATGCAGGGTGGTGGCAGCACACGCCTTTAATCCCGGCACTTGGGAGGCAGAGGCAGGTGGATCTCTGTGAGTTTGATGCCAGCCTGGTCTACAGAGTGAGTACCAGGACAGCCAGGGCAACACAGAGGAACCCTGTCTAGAGAAACAAAACAAAAAAAACAAAAAAAAAGAAAGAAAGAGAAAACTTACTTGCAAGCTCACAAATGTCCAGAATTTATTATTGTAGTCTGATCATAAGCTGTATAGAGATTACTAGTGTTATAGGCTCTTGTGTCTGGTGGGGGCTGTGAAAACGTTCATTTTTTTTCCTTTTTGCTTAAGTAGACTTCTGAAAAGTATTTCTATTCCAAGTTTCATACAGAGAAACTTAATTTATCCTAGCTACCTCCCACCCACCCCATGGAACTAAAAATAGCATACATGGATGTACTTTGTGCCAATTTCCCTTAGGACGTCTGCAGATGTTAACACACACTTCAAAGTCCAAAAAGGAACCTGATTTTCACGCAGGAGTGGGTGGAGAATGGAAGTCCCTTGATCCCCAGGAACAATGTGGTTGGATATCACTGTTGTTTCCTCTACTGAGAATTTCTTTGCTAGCAGAGTATGAGTCTTTTTATTTTAGTGAAAATTTGATACCTACAGTAAACTTAGAAGCCTTAATTCCTTTACTACCAAAATGTATACTTCCCTAAACCCAGGGCAAAATATGATTAATAAGTTGAACAGGCTAGAGATGGCACAGTGATTAAGACAGTTTCCTGATCTTCCATTGGACCTGACTCCAGTCCCAGGATGCACATTGGGGGTTCACAACTGCCTGTAACTCCAGCTCCAGGAAATCTGATGCCCTCTTTTGTTGTCCATAGGCACCCACACTCTCATAACGTATACCCATGTGTGTGCACACACACACACACAATACATACACATAAATAAAAATAAAAATAGTGCATCTCCCTTTTCAAAAAGAATAAATAAAACATTCATGAAAAGGGGAAATTCCATCCACTGAGAACTGGGAAAAGGATTTCAGGTGGGAAGTTCATTTATTACTTTGCTAAAAATGCAAATTGAAGCAAGTGTGTCGGTGCAAGCCTGTGATCACAGTTACTTGGGAGGCTGAAGTAGGAAGATTGTAGCCTGGCTCAGCTACAGAGTGAGTTCAAGGCCAGCCTGGACATCGATACCATCTACCATGGTTAATATTGTAAACTTGACAGGATCTAGGATCAGTTAGGAGACAAAACCTCTGGGCATGCCTGTGATGGATTATCTAGAGTAGTTAAACTGAGGTAGAAAGACCCACTTTGCTGTGGGTGGCACCATTCCCCGTGGGCTAGGGTTTGGTGGGCATTTTGTCATAGACCGGTAACTAATATACCATCTTAAGCAACAAACAAACAAAATCAATGAAGAAAAGATGGGTTTACCCCTGCAATCCAGCACTTGGGAGGTGGAGGCAGAACGATCAGGAGCTCAACCTCATCCTTGGTTACATTAAAGTTTCTCAACCAGCCTGGGCTACGTGCAAGACTGCTTCACACAAATCAAAAATACATTTTTAAGAGGGCTCAGGATATGGTTTGGTGCTTGCCTACAATGTGTGAAGTCCTAGGTTCAATTGCCAGTATTGCCATTTTAAAAAATGCTAGCTGATCCAGGTGTCTCGAAGTACACTTGTAACCTCAGCACTGGGGAAGCAAACACAGGAAGGAGGCATGTTCATGGCCAATGTCCGCATAGGCAGACCCTGCCTAGAAGAATAACAGAAAGAATAAACCAACACCAAATTGAACACTACTGCTCTATGAATACCAAAAGCATCAGGTGCCTGGGCCAGCAAGATGGCTCCACCATTAAAGGTGTTGTCTTTGCCACCAAGACTGACAACCTGAGTTTGATCCTGGGACCCACACAGTGGGAAGAGAGAATCATCAACTCTGGGTTCACTCCCCGTAAGGGTAAAAAGAATAACGAAAAGCATACGTGAGTATACAGGGGCAGTGGGGAGTTTAACTGCTACTCGTCTACCTGAAGGGCCGAAGGGTTACCAGAGCCTTAGACCCCGAGCAGAAGGGGTGCAGGGTCAGACAGTCGCTGGAGGAAGACTGCCAAGCCACAGAAGCCCAGCCCACCAGAAGCCAGGAGAATAATCAGCTGGCTCACATTCTCTGTCCCCTGCTCTCCTGCTGGCAAGTCCTGTGAGCCGAACTGAACAAGAAGCCAGAGGGGAAAGGAAGTCATCCATGCAGTCCGTAAAGGGCAGCTTCCTGGCGCGCAGAGCCAAGAGGAGAGTTAAGTACACCCGAGGGGCAACATGGCAAACGTCCAGTACACTCGTGACTTGGCACTCTACTTCCAGGTTACTTCGCTCTAGAGACCCTTACACCCGTGAACCCTTGGACAGGCATAGACTATCCTGCAGATAGTGGGGTTTTGTTTTTATTTGTCTCTGTCTTCTGGGTGTGGAATCACAGATGCGAGCCCCCAAGGGGTACTGAAGATCAAAACTAGGGATCTGTGCATGCTAGGCAACCCCCCAATCCCTTGTTTTTGATTGATTAACGGGTTGGTTAATTGATTGATTGACTGCTTGATTAAGACAAAGGTCTCACTATGTAGCCCTGGCTGACCTAGAACTCATTATGTGTACCATTCTGGCTTCAAACTCACAGAGAAATGTCTGCCTCTGCCTCCCAAATGCTGGGATTAAAAGTGCCTCCCACCACACCCAGCCTTTTAGCCTTACTTTTAACAATATTTCAAATGTATTCTTTTGCAGTTTCATGATGTATACAATGTATCTTGATCATATCTACCCCAATTCTCCCTTCTCAGTCTCCCTCAGGCACACCCCAGCACATCTGCCTCCCATTCTACTGTTCTGTCCTTTTTTTCTGTAACCCACTGAGTTCAATTAAAAATGCCCACTGGGAAGGAGCTTGGACCTGCCTAGGCGCAGTGTGCTGGGCTCTGCTGACTCCCCATGGGAGACCTCACTTTGGGGGGTGTGGGGATGCGGGATGGCTCAGGAAAGAGGGCTGGGGGGTAGGGGAGGGAGGAGGGGGGAATCTGTGGATGGTATGTGGAGTGAGTAGAAAATTTATTAATAAAGAAAAAATTCGAAAAAAATAAAATAAAATAAAAATGTCCACTGGAATGTTGACTTACCTTGTTGCCTTGGCCTCGTGTGGGTGACCACAGCTGTTGTGAGTTCAAGAGTGCAGCAGGCTGGGCGGTGGTGGCGCACGCCTTTAATCCTAGCACTCGGGAGGCAGAGCCAGGCGGATCCCTGTGAGTTCGAGGCCAGCCTGGTCTACAGAGCGAGTTCCAGGACAGCCAGGGCTACAGAGTGAGTTCCAGGAAAGGCGCAAAGCTACACAGAGAAACCCTGTCTCGAAAAACCAAAAAAAAAAAAAAAAAAAAAAAAAAAAGAGTGCAGCAGTTGTGTCCAGAAAAGAGCATTTCACAGCACTCCTCCCCATCCTCTGGCTCTTACATTCTTTCTGCCTCTTCTTTGGTGATGCTCCTGGAGTCGTGGTGGAACTGATACAGCTGTCCCATTTAAGGCTGAGCACTCCCATTGCAGATTCTCCCACAGAGACCATGACCTCCTAAGCCATGAGCTTTTGGCCAGGTCTATGGTACTAGGCATGAATTCCTTCCTGTGGAATGGGCCTCAAATTCAATCAGGAAGCAGTTGTTAGCTCCACCAACAGCTACATCTTGGATGACAGGTTGGCATTGTAGCATGCAAGATCCATCAATGGAGAGGACCACTGAAGCCTTTTCTCTCCCCAGTGGTCTAAAACAGCACCCTTGTTCCTATGAAAGCTAGCCAGCCAGGAGTAAGTGCTGTTGTGGAGTGTTATGTTAACTAGGCAAAAATGTGTTACATTTGTTTATGCTGTGGAATATTACTTTAACTGTGTAAAGCTGTGTTATATTTGTTTAGGCTGCATTTGTTTAATGATGTAAGGATGTGTGTTTGATTATGTAAAGATGTGCTGCATTTGTTTCACCTTGCCTGCCTAAGGCGCCTGATTGGTCTAATAAAAAGCTGAACAACCAATAGCTAGGCAGGAGAGGGATAGGCAGGGCTGCCAGGCAGAGAGAATAAACGGAAGGAGAATGTAGCTAGAGAGTTTTCTCCCCGGGTCCCGCCAAGCCCCAGCAGTCCGACAGCCCACTTATAAAATAAACACACAGACGCTTATATTATTTAAACTGTTTGGCCTAATGGCGCAGGCTTCTTGTTAACTGTTCTTATATCTTAAATTAACCCATTTCTATTAATCTATACTTTGCCACGTGGCTTGTGGCTTCCCGGTACCTTACATCTTCCTTGTCCTGATGGCGGCTGGCAGTGTCTCCCTCCACCTTCCTGTTCTCTCAATTCTCCTCTCTGTTAGTCTCGCCTATCTTTCTGCCTGGCTACTGGCCAATCAGTGTTTTATTTATTGACCAATCAGAGCAACACATCTGACATACAGACCGCCCCACAGCAGGAGAATCTTGTTTCAAAACAAGGAATGAAAGAAGAAGGGAAAGAGAATGAGTGAGAAAGAGAGGAGCACGCTCAGGGCAAGAAGCCAGGCAGCCCCCAGCCAGACACAAGGAGCAGTGAAAGTAAGACATACAGAAGGAAAGAAAAGTAGATAAAGAGAAGCAGGTTAACTTAAATTAAAAGAGCTCTCCAGAAATGAGCCTAAGCTAGGCCGAGCATTTATAACTAATAAGAAGTCTCCGTGTCATGATTTGGGAACTGGTTGGTGGCCCAAAAGAAAAAGCCTGGTACAAAGTTCTCTGGTTAGCTCCAGCTTGATTTATCTATGTCCTATGAAGGAAGTTATGTAGCGCCTTCAGCAGTATGGTCCTACGATCTAGTTATGGTGGGCAACCCAAAGTAATGAGGATATCCTGTTTCCCCAAGTAAAAGTTCATAGGAAGGGGACCCTTACCTGGTACCCATTTACTAAACCATGTCTTCTGGGGGTAGGATTGTCTATCCATGACCGGCACCTGTGTTCAAACTCCCCCTTTTAATTCTATTCTATTAGCTTACCATGGAGTGTGTTTGCATAAGGCTTTTTTGTGCATCCTTAGTTTTGGTTACCCGTCTCCCATCTCCTTGTTTTACCCATCTTGGCTGCATTTCTGTTGCTGTGATAAGAGACCACGACGAAGGCAACGGATAAAAGGGAGCATTTAACGGGGCTCCAGAGGATGTAGCGTCCTCTGGCCCCCACAGCTCTGCAGCTACTGTATTCGTGAGCACAGATTGCTGCCCCCCCCCACCCCCACCCCCCACCCCCGCCAACACACACTTTAAACAATTACATGCTGAATTTAAAAAACTGATGGAGTGGCCGGGCGGTGGTGGCGCACGCCTTTAATCCCAGCACTCGGGAGGCAGAGCCAGGCGGATCTCTGTGAGTTCGAGGCCAGCCTGGGCTACCAAGTGAGTTCCAGGAGAGGCGCAAAACTACACAGAGAAACCCTGTCTCGAAAAACCAAAAAAAAAAAAAAAAAAAAAAAAAAACTGATGGAGAAAACAAGACGGCGTGAAGGCACTGCAGGCATAACACGGCATTCTGTTTAATAGGAAATGTCTTAAAACATAGATAATAAACATTAAAAATATACAAACAAGTAAATCAAAATATAGAATAGGGATGGTGAGGTGCCCGCCATGCAAGCTTGACAACCTGAATTCAGTCCCCTGAATCTGTGTAATGGAAGGTGAGTGCCAGCACCTTCAAGCTGCCCTCTGACCACTACTCTCTCTCTCTCTCTCTCTCTCTCTCTCTCTCTCTCTCTCTCTCTCTCTTTCACACACACACACACACACACACACACACACACACACACACACACAATGTAATTTTTACAAGTTTAAAATATAGAACAGTCCGTATGTGAGCCTAAGTCATCGCCATCAAGTATGCACAGAGCATGTGTATGCGTTTGTGTAAGTGGCTTCATAGCAGGTCATCCCAGCATTATTACCACAAACGTATGAGTGATGCATCGTCCCATGCCATGCGGAAAGCTACAGTGTCACTGGACAATAGGGAATTTTCAGCTCCATTATAATCTCATGGACCCAGCTGTGTGCAGTCTCTTGTTGCCCTCCGTCTTGTTATGTGGTACACGACAGAATCCGATGCTTTAAGTTTACCACTCGGTGTCCTTAGTACTTCCCAATGCTTTGCAGCCACATCTTCAAGCTTGTTCCCAAACCTTTCCACCCTTCCTAAGAACCCCAAATCCATAAGCAGTTTCTCTCCATTTCTCCCTATTTCCAACCCCTGACAACCACTGACCTGCATGCTTCCCAGCTCCATGAAGGTGCCTGTTCTGGACATTTCTGCAGTCGGTCCGTATGACACAAGCATTTGTGTATTGCTTTCACTTCAGATAAGACTTTAAGATCATTGACATTGTAGCATATATGGATACATCATCCTTTTTCAAGGCTGAAGAGTATATGCACTCGAAGTCATATTTAAAATGATTTTAGGGCCATTAGGTAAAGTCAAGGCTGATAACCTGGGTTTGGTCCCCAGGAACATCTGGTGGAAAGAGAAAACCAACTCATTCTGATCTCTGCATGTGTGTTGTGATGTGTGTGTCCACACACTTTTGCACAAAATAAACACACACACACACACACACACACACACACACACACACACACACACACACACATATATATTGTTTTTTGAGACTCTTTTAAGTATACATTTCAAAGGCATTGACAATACATACTTCCACTGTTCAATATACACAACCATATTTGCCCTAGATCCTTGGGTTGCTTTTTTTTTACTTTCACTAGTGCTAGAGATTGAACCTAAGACCTTGTTTATGCTAGGCAAGAGCTCTACCTACAGCTAGATCCCTCTTTTTCAATTTCTTTTTTATTTGGAGACAGTGTCTCACTAAGTTGCCAGGTTGGCCTTCAGCTTGGGACTCTCTTGCCTCAGTCTCCCGCGTGGCTGGGACTTAGGCTTACATGAGTGCCTGTTTGAATGCTCTCCTCTTTCCTGCGTGACCAGAGTCAGGAGCTTGGGAGGAGGCCATCACCTGCACACTAGAAGGCAAGGCCAGGGGCCACATCTGGGTGTGACCGTGACGGTGTTTCCAGAAGACATTAGTGTTTGAGTTTAACTCAGTAATTACCTTCCTGGGTGTGGGTGGGTATTATCCAATCTGTTGAGTGCCTGAAGAAAACAAAACAAAGGAGAAACACACACAGACACACACACACAGACACACACACACAGACACACACACACAGACACACACACAGACACACACACACAGACACACACACACAGACACACACACACACAGACACACACACACACACAGACACACACACATACACACACAGACACACACAGATACACACACAGACACACACACACAGACACACACAGATACACACACACACACACACACACACACACACACACACCTTACAGCTTGAGACCTCTCGTTTTGTCTTCCTTTGCCCCCAAACTAGGATTTTCACTACCATCTCCTTTGGTTCTCAAGTCTTTGGACAGAGACTGACACAGTATTGACTTTTATTTTATTTTACTTTATTTTTGGTTTTTTGAGAGAAGGTTTCTCTGCATAACAGCCTTGGCTGGAACTCACTCTGTAGAGTAGGCTGGCCTCAAACTCACAGAGATCTGCCTGTCTGCCTCCCATGTGTTAAGATTAAAGGCATGTGTCACCACTGCCCGGTCAGCATTGACTTTTCTGGGTCATGTGACTTATCAGCCTCCGTAAACTATCAGCTAGTCCTCATTTTTTAAAATCTATCATCTACCTACCTATCATTTTTTATCATCTATCAATAATCTATTCATTTGAGACATAGCTTCCATGCAGCCCAGGCTGGTCTAGTATTTACTATGTAGCCAAGCATAACCTTGAACTTTAAATCAATTCTTAGTTTCCTAAGGAGAGTATCCTCAGAGTATTACTTCCAACAGAACCAGGCATGGTGGCACACAGGCCTGGAGTCTAAGCATGTTCTTAGCTATGTAGTGTGTTTGAGACCAACCTGGGCTACATAAGACCCTGTTTCAAAAGAAAAGACAAATTATAGCTCAGCTGGAAATGATTGAAGATGGAGGCAGGAGGATCAGAAGTTCAAGTTTTGGGCTGGAGAGAAGGCTCAGCAGTTACAAACATGTGCTGCAGGTTCAGTTCCCAGCACAGCACCCACGTGGGCGCTCATAACCCAACTGTAACTTCAGTTTCAGGGGATCCAGTGCCCTTTTCTGGCCTACATGGGCACCACACACTCACATGGTGTGCATGCATACATGCATGCAAATGCTCAAACACATAAAATAAAAATAAGTAAATCTTATTTTTAAAGCTCAAAGGCATTCTCAGTTATATAGGGAGTTCAAGGCCAGCCTGGGCTACATAAAACTGTCTCAAAAAAAAAAAGGTACAAACTGATAATTGTTTAATGTTAGAATGACAATAAGAAAGCCATTTTTTAACAAGTCAATGGGTAGATTAGTGAGAAGTAGAAATCAAGCATGCAGGGTTTTCTCGGCCCCAAAGAAATTCCCGGAGTTCCTGGTGGTCTTGTTCCTTGAGACAGAAAGGAGAAGCTGAGGTGTGGGATAGAGTCAGCTTGGGGTGGGGTGGGGGTGGGGTGAGGAATGGGGGTGGGACTGTGGGGCAGGATGGACAGCCTCAGTCGGCAGCCTCTCTAACTGGACATAGAGAAATGTAAGACTCCAGTCCACATGGGAGAGCTTCAAAGGTTTATGTTGTGTTCTTTCTTATCTCACTTCAAAAAAGCCTAAAAAAAACCTCTTTTGCAGGATTTAAGCGGGTTGTTTCATAGGCTCCTTTCCCAAACATTAGACCACTTAGCCCCCAAACCAAAGGGGTGTATTCTGGACAGATAGTGACTCCCAGCCTACCCATAAGGGACTGGGGTCCTGGGAAGGCTCAGTCTCCTGGCTAGAGCTCTGCTGTCCTGATTGCAAGTCTAATGACACGCCATTATGTCAAGACGGAAAATGGTCAGTTTAACAGTCGTCTTCTGAATTTACTTTTTCTCTTTCTTTCTTTCTTTCTTTCTTTCTTTCTTTCTTTCTTTCTTTCTTTCTTTCTTTCTTCCTTTCTCTCTCTCTCTCTCTCTATATATATATATACATATATATATATATGTATGTATCTATCTATCTATACATCTATCTATTTTGAGACAGGATTTCTCTGTGTATCCCTGGCTGTTCTAGAACTCTCTGTAGACCAGGCTGTCCTTGAACTCACAGAGACCCACCTGCCTCTGCTGGGATTGAAGGTGTGCCCATCACCACTCAGGTTCTTTCTTTCTTTTCTGTGATACTGGGGATTGGGGATTGAACTTAGGGCTTGTATATTGTATGTTTGAAGTATTCTACCACTGAGCTATATCCTCAATCCTTTAATTAATCATTAATTTTTGGTTTTTCGAGACAGATTTTCCTGTGTAGTCCTGTATGTTCTAGAACTCTCTCTGTGTAGACCAGGCTGACCTCAAACTCAGAGATCTGCCTGCCTCTGCCTCCAAAGTGCTGGGATTAGAGGTGTGTGCCACCACTGCCCAGCTAATATTTTTATTTTGAGAAAGAGTCTCATTAAGTAGCCTAAGATGGTCTCAAGCTTTCTCTGTAGGTCAGATAGGCTTTGAGCTTTCCATTGTTCAGATTCAGTTACCCAAGTGGCTGGGATTACAAACCCACCAGGGCCCACCAGGTCTGGTTTAAATTGACTCCCTTTGGGGAGTGTTTAAATGGAGCCGGGAAGATGGCCCAGCCAGCAAAGTACCTGCACCTGAGTATAAGGACCTGAGTTCAGATCCTTGGCACCCCTAAAGCCCAGGCTCAGGCTTTAGTCAGCATCTTTAGTCCCAAGCTTGTCTAACTCAGAGCTGGAGGGCTGGGGTAAAAACAGGTATATCCTTGAAGCTCATTGGCTGCCCAGCCTGGCTCAATCCATCAGGTCCAGGATCAGTGAGAGACCCTGTTTCCTAGTTGCATTTCCTGTTGCTGTGATAAGACACCTTGACAAAAGCAACTTACGGGGAAAAGGGTTTATTTGGCTCACATTCCCAGGTTACAGTTCATCATTTCAGGGGAAGTCAGGGAGGCGGGGACTTGAGACATCTAGTCGCATCCACAACCAAGAGCAGAGGGAGCATAAAAGCACGCATGTTTGCACTCAACCTGCTTTCTCCACTTTTACACAGTCCAGGTTCCGAGCCTAGGGAACGGGACCTCTCATATTCACGGTGGCCGTTTCCAGCTCCAACATGGCTGGCCTCAAACTCACAGAGGTCTGCCTGCTTCAGCTTCTTCAGTGCTAGCTAGGATTAAACTTGTGTGCTACTACACCTGGCCAAAAAAAAAAAAGTTTATATGGTATCAAATGTGTAAGTTACTCCTAGCTACCAGGCAAGTGTCTGCTTGTCTTTTACCTCTTGGAGGTAACTGAAACACTTCCTCTTTTAATTCTCCATGGGGAGACTGAAAGCCCAGACAATGGCTAGACCAACTGTGGCCAGTAAACTCTGACCCACAACCTCTGCAGTGAGTAATTGACTTCTACCCAGAATCCCATTCACTTTCCAACACAGGACCAGCCAGAAAAAGCCAAGTACAACTGCCAAACCAATTGCTTAAGATACTCCATTTCTTGGTAGCCTGCCTCCACCTCCCCTGTTCCAATGACCTCAGATCCCAGCCTATCCAAAGCTGTCCCTTTTCACTCTAAATTTTCTTTTCACCTCCTCTGTCTTCCTCGGGTCTCTGCCAGAGTCAAGAGAGGGTGGCCGACACCTTCTGCAGCCAGCTCTGAGTAGACATGTCCTCCACACTCGTCCGAGTTGCCGTCATTTACTTCCATGCCACTGGATGAATAATAAAAGATGCCATAAAGCCACGCTATGAAAAGAGCATCAGTTATTAAACATTTGTAAAGTGCTTTACAGTCACTTTGGTGTGGCTCATAAACACCTCCAAAGTACTGATACCCCCATTTCAGAGCTGAGAAAATTGAGAAGGAACTAGGAGATTAGGTGACTTGCCCAGAGCTAGGAGTGGAACATAAATTTTAAGGTCTGTTGTTTATGCACTGAGTGCAGCCTGCCCTTTGGAATCGTTACCATTTTAAAGTATTTGGCTCTGGGTTAAGTGAATATTAAGCAGTAGATCACATTTCAGCCTGGCAGGCGTGAAAGTATTGTTTTTAGTTTGTTTTTCTAACTTTTAGTAGGGGACATATGGGCTACATTAACTCTGCTGCGGAGCACAATTTCAAAGATAGTTTCTCTTCCAAAAAAATTTTCACCGTCATTTAGCATTTGAAAGTTCAGCACATGCCATCAGCCCTCTTGTTTTTCTCAAAGTTTTGCCTTTTGCAGGAAAGTGGGTGGGAGGTCACAAATCTAGCCAGGAATATGTTTTGTGATTGTGTCTGGGGATGATTTCCAATCATGAGGGGAGAGGGGATGGGGACAGCATAGACAAAGTTTCTCTGATACAGGGCTCCCCTTTTTCCTTCCTTCCTTCCTTCCTTCCTTCCTTCCTTCCTTCCTTCCTTCCTTCCTTCCTTCCTTTCATCCTTTCTTTCGTTCTTTCTTTCTTTCTTTCTTTTTTTCTTTTTAAACCACCCCTTCACCTCCATCCTCCACACCAGCCAAAGCCTTAAGATTGGAAACTGAGATTTATAGCACCTAATTAGAGTATGAGGATGCTGGTCTAGAAGGCAAGGGAGGATGGGAAAGAATGTGTTTTGCTGGCTCCTTGCTGTCTGCAAAAATGTAGCTGTCCCTGGCCCCACCACTCTTGAGTGTTTAAGGAGGAGGATTATTGGCAACAACATTTGATCTAATTGTCATTGTACCTGGTCATCCCAGCACAGAAACCCTTACTGGTTAGAGGACATCAGCCAAGGTTAATCAAGTCAGCATTATGTGTGTAGTTTCAGTAACGACTAAATAATAGAGCCGGAGGTAGCTCAATTGGTAGAGTGCTTGTCTAGCACACACAAACCCATCACTGCATGGACCAGATTGAGTGGTTTCTAATCTCAGCACTCAGGGGGTGGACGCGGGATGATTAGGAGTACAAGTTCATTCTTGACTATATAGAAAGTTTAAGGCCAGCCCGGGATATACGAGACCCTGTCTCAAAACAAACAAAATAAATAATAATCTACATTTGCCTGCTGCGGTGCATCTGCCTGGTCCCTGGACTCTCATGCTCCTGTGTATCTTGTCTCACCCACTTATAAGCACAGCTCCAGATCACAGTTCCCCTCCATTGCCATTTCTGATTTCTCCATTTTGTTCTTCTTTTCATCCCTGATCTTATTACATTCCAAGCCTGTAGATGTATGTGATCAGAAAGGTGATGTGGGAGTTGATAAAGTTTTCTTTGATGCCATAAGTGAAATGCGTCTTGTTTTGCTTTGCTTTTTCAGACAAAGTGTATTACTTGCCTGGACCCCCACCAAGTAGAGTAGCGGGGCTGGCTTGCAAGCCCCAGGGATTTACCTGATTTTGCCTCCCCAGAAGTGGAATCACAATTGTGAGGCTTTAAAAAAAAAAACACAAAAAACAGCTTTGGGGGACTGAATTTAAAAGGCTATCACATCACTTACTGAAACATCACTTACCATCACTTACTGAATATCCCCTTTTGTTGAAGAAGTATCTATTTTGGCTTACAGTTAAAGAGAGTACAGTAATCATGGCTGGAAAAGATGGCAGTGGGCATGCAAGGCTGCTGACTCCGGGTAGAGCAGAGAAAGAAATATCTACACTCCCTAACTTTTACAAGTTGTGTCTGGCTGCATCTGTGTTTCCTTTTGTGCCACGAAAAGAAAAGTCAGGGGATTAGAGAGATGGCTCAGAGGTTAAGAACGCTGGCTGCTCTTCCAGAGGTCCTGAGTTCAGTTCTCAGCAACTATAATGAGATCTGGTGCCCTCTTCTGGCGTGCAGGCATATATGCAGACAGAACATTGTAAACATAATAAATCTAAAAGAGAAAGGAAGAAAAGAAGAAAGGAAGAAGAAAAGAAGTAAAGAAAAGCCAGTAGTCTTTAGAGCATTGTAGTTTAGAAGATGTCAAAACTAACCACTAGGCTCCTCCCTCCCTCCCTCCCTCTTTCCTGCCCTCTCTCCTTCCCTCCCTTTCTTGGGCAATGCTGGAGTTGAACTTAGGGCCTCACATGTGCTAGACAAACACTCTATCACTGGACTATATTCTAGTGCCCTCCCCCAACTTTGTGCTGGTGGTGCTGGGAATCAAACCCATGGCCTTGCCACAACCAGGCAAGTGCTCTACCCCTGAGCTGTATCCCCCAGGCCTTCTAATCACTATGTATTGATCACTAATTCAGTGAGAAGGCCATTGGGGCTCCAAAGCAGAGAAAGCAAGGATGGAGGGGTGGAGGACCAGGTCAGACAGGTCCTGCGGCTCTCTGAGCCGTGTTTTTCTCGTCCCTCACAACATGTAATTAGGATTAAATGGGGGTGGGGGTTAGGTACACTCCAGCCACAGATGGCAAACGATAAAGATGCTAACAGATGAAAAAGAGGCTAAGATGAGTGCTAACCTTCCAGACATTCTGCGTATTGTCAGGCAGAAAAATTAGCCACATGAAAAGGCAAAAACAATCCAGGCTAGGTAGCACGTGCCAGCAGCCGAAGCTGCCCTGAAGCTACTCAGGAGGCTAAGGCAGGAGACCACTTGAGCCCACAAGTTCAAGGCTAGCCTGAGCAACATAATATGACAAAAAAAAAAAAGTCAAAAGGGTACCAAGATGCTGAGGTAATTCTTTTGTGGTCATTATAAAGACACTATGTACATAGTCATCAGAAGTATAGAATTTAGTTTCAGCAAATCATATATACTTTCATTTCCTTTATTTTCATATAAATGTATTTTTCTTACAAAGAATAGAGGGAAAAACAAATGTTTACTAAAGAAATTGTGCAGGGCATGGTGGCACTGTTCTGTAATCTCAGCACTCAAAAAGCTGAGGCAGGAGGATCACTGTGAGTTTGAGGCCAGCCTGGGTTATGTGAGACCCTGGCCCCAAAAAAAGGGGGATGCAGAGGAGGAAGAAACCTGGGAGGAATAATACCCACCTTGGAAGAGTATAGAGGTAGGGGTAATACTTGACTTGGTTTTAAAGGATGGGAGGATTTGCCAGGTAAAAAGGGGAAGTTTACCTACAAGCACAGTGGGTATCTTGACTTGCTTATGTATCTGGCATGTTAAAGAAATGATGGGGAGAGCTGAATACATCTCAGATTTTGTGGGAGGAAGGCAGATGTTAACAGCTACTTTCTAGAACTAGCTTTTAGCTAGTGGTAGAGTGCTTGCCTCGTGTTCTGTCTAGTTGTATGCCAACTTGACACAAGCTGGAGTCATCAGAGAAGAGGGAGCCTCGAGTGAGGAAACGCCTCCATAAGGTTGGGCTGTAAGCAAGGACATTTTCTTAATCAGTGATTGAGGGGGAAGGCCTAGCCCATTGTGGGTGGTGCCATCCCTGGGCTTGTGGTTCTGGGGTCTATAAGAAAGCAGGCTGAGCAAGCCATGGGGAGCAAGCCAGTAAGCAGTACTCCTCCACGGCCTCTGTATCAACTCTTGCCCTCAACGCTTGATGAACGGTCATATGGAACTGTGAGTGAAATAAACCCTTTCCTCCCCAACTTGATTTTGGTCATGGTGTCTCATCACAGTAATGGTAGCCCTAACTAAGACACCTATCATGTAACAGGACCTGGATTTGATCCCCAGAACTAGGTGGTTAGATGGTGTGGAGCATGAAGAGCCTTGCCATGCCGCACTCCGCTAGTAATGTCTGCTACGTAGTAGGGACAGATTGTCTTATGTTTGGTATTACATGCCTACGTGTTGTGATTAAAAGACGACTGGAAGTTGTATGGAAGGAATGAATTGGTGATGCAGGAGCAGAGGAAGGAGAAACAGGTAAGGACACTATCCTTGTGCTGCTGTAACAGGACTCCTGAGACTTAGTCATTTAAGATGAACAGAAGTTTATCTCTTACAGTTCTCCAGAATTGGGAATCTAAAGTCCCTAAGGCCGAATCTGATGAAGGCCTTCACCACTCTTTGGTGGATGGAAAGTGGAAGAGAAGGAAGTACCTGCATGTGAGAGAGAGAGAGAGAGAGAGAGAGAGAGAGAGAGAGAGAGAGAGAAGAAAGGGGGAGAGGGAGAGAGAACAAGAGAGAGAGAGAAAGAGAGAGAGAAAGGAACCCACTTCTACAATAGGTCATTAATCTATTCATGAGAGCAAAGTCTAGCCACTTTTTAAAAAATGGTACAAGGCCTCAAATGCTGGGCATTGCGCATGCTAGACACGTGCCCAACAACACCAGCCCAGTCCATTCATCTGTCAGTACTTCACCTCCTAACCCTGTTGTGTCAGAGAGTAAGTCTTTAAAACATGAACTTTAAGAAACAGAGTCAACCGGGCCGGGCGGTGGTGGCGCACGCCTTTAATCCCAGCACTCGGGAGGCAGAGCCAGGAGGATCTCTGTGAGTTCGAGGCCAGCCTGGTCTCCAAAGCGAGTTCCAGGAAAGGCGCAAAGCTACACAGAGAAACCCTGTCTCGAAAAACCAAAAAAAAAAAAAAAAAAAAAAAAAAAAAAAACAGAGTCAACCAAAGTGAGGAGGCAGTGGCACCAGGTGACTCTGAGAAGCATTTCTAAGAGGAAATGGAATCAGGACATGAAGGCTCGCTCCAGTAATCCCAGCACTTAAGAGGCTGAGACAGGAGGATTGTCATGAATTTGAGGCTGGCTCAGTCTACAGGGTGAAACTCTGATTCAAAAGGGAAAGAAGGTAGAAGAAAGGAAGGGAGGGAGGGAGGGAGGGAGGGAGGGAGGGAGGGAGGGAGGGAATAGGTAGTACATAGTAAACACTGGATGTAGTGGCCAAGGCAGTAGACAAAAGAAAACAGTACTTTGCAGTTACCCAGCGAAGGATGGACTGAAGCCGGGCGGTGGTGGCGCACGCCTT
This sequence comes from Peromyscus californicus insignis, assembly GCF_007827085.1. Classification (NCBI taxonomy): domain Eukaryota; kingdom Metazoa; phylum Chordata; class Mammalia; order Rodentia; family Cricetidae; genus Peromyscus; species Peromyscus californicus. The sequence goes on from NW_026294584.1 coordinate 146,746,286, forward strand.
TAATCCCAGCACTCGGGAGGCAGAGGCAGATGGATCTCTGTGAGTTTGAGGCCAGCCTGGTCTACAGAGTGAGATCCAGGAAAGGCACAAAGCTACACGGAGAAACCCTGTCTCGAAAAACCAAAAAAAAAAAAAAAAAAAAAAAAAAAAGAAAGAAAGAAAATAAAAAGGGAAGATGGACTGAGTAGCAAATGGTACTATGTGGTGATATTGTGTTCCCCAAAATATTGTGCACCCTAATAAACTTATCTGGGGTCAGAGACAGAACAGCCACTGGATACAAAGGCTAGAAAATGGTGGCACTCACACCTTTAATCCTAGCGTTCCAGAGGCAGAAATCCATCTGTTCAAGGATACAGCCAAGCATGGTGACACACGCCTTTAATCCCAGAAAGCGAGCCTTTAATCCCAGGGAGTGATGGTAGAAAGGAAAGATATATAAGGCGTGAGGACCAGAAACTAGAAGCTTTTAGCTGGTTAAGGTTTCAGGCTTTCGAGCAGCAGTTCAGCTGAGATTCAGAGGCTTCCAGTCTGAGGAAACAGGACCAGTTGAGGAACTGGCAAGGTGAGGTAGCTGTGGCTTGTTCTGTCTCTCTGATCTTCCAGTGTTCACCCCAATACCTGGCTCAGGTTTGATCTTATTAATAAGGACTTTTACGATTCCTGCTACAGTACTATTTACTAAAATGAAGAAACATGGAGACAGGAGCAGCATGGCTGCCTAGTCCAGTGTTCTCCTGATAAAAGAGTGACTCTTCGTGCTGGAGATGTAGCTCAGTTAGTACAGGGCTTGCCTCGCATGCACAAGGCCCTGTGGTCAATCCCCAATACCCTATATATAATCCCAGTCCTGGGGAGTTAGAGGGTCAGGCATTTAAAATCATCCTTAGCTACACAGAAAGTTCCAAGCCAGCGTGGGATGCCTTTCAGCGGCTGACCTATTCAATTCCATATTCTTGTCTCAAGATGTCATCCTTTTAACAGCATTTAACAGCTGTTCTCTAGGACTAGGGTATAGCTCAGTGGTAGAGTGCTTAGCTAGCATGTGCTGGGGCCTGGGTTCAATCCTCAACATTGTAAAAAAAAAAAAAAAAAAAAAAAAAAAGAAAGGAAAAGAAAAAGAAAGAGAAAAAGAAACAAGTTGTTATCTAGATGTGTCTGTTTACTGCAAACCTGTTCTGGTTACAATGTGTAAAAACCTGAGGAGAACGAACTCTGAAAATGCACAACCAGGGCAAGCGGCCTGAGGCAAGTTGCTTAAATCTATCTGTGCTCCAGTTTCTCCATCAGAAAAATGAGGATTAAAAAAAACTCATGAAATTGTACTCTTGAAACAGAACTGGTGTTTGATGCTGGGCGCTCTGAAGGCCATGGCAGAATGCTTCAAGAAGCATTACTAGACAGCCTGGGTACCACATGGCTGGAACTGCCCATTCGGGTGATCCACCTGGAGGGAGACAGGTGAGAAATCCTAGATGCTCTGCCATTGACTCTGCACACCACATGCCTCCACATGGTGTGTGTGTGTGGGGAATGTGTGCTGGGCATTGATTCTTTCCACTCCAAAGTGCCTGCTGACAGAGCTCAAGGGCTTGACTACCAAGAAGGCCTTGAAGCTTCAAAGGAGTGTCAGGCAGCCAGAAAGACGGGGCCTTAATAAAGTAGGAAGTCCAGGGGGAGACCCTGATTGCCTCTACTCTAGCCAGCAATGCTTTAGTCCAACTCAAGGAGCATATGCTCTTCAAGGACAGCAAGCCAGGCACCTCCTGAGTTCACATGCAAGCCTAAGCCCTGGCAGAGGCACAGGCCTTCTCTGGAGTAGAAAGCCAAGACAGCTCCCCTGTGTGTGTTACGAGCCCTTCACAAGCCACATTCACAGACCCTTTGTTTCACAAGATAGCTTTATTTCTCGATTGATATTTAAAAATTAAAGTGTTTTGCATTGAGAAAAGAAAATTAAAGGTTGTTGTAGATGAGCCAAGTATGGTGGCACAGGCCTGAAATCCCAGCACTGAGGAGGGGGGGCAAGAAGATCAGGAGTTCAAGGCCAGCCTCAGCTACATAGTACATTCAAAGCTAGCTTACTCTACCTGAGACCTGGCCTCAAAAATTAAACAAACAAGAACATCTTTAATCCAACTGCTTCCTTACAAGACATATTCCATGGCTACTGGCAGAGAGAGTCTGGCCCCACAGCGTCCCTTACCTGGACTACAGATGGCTACAGCCTCCTCTCTGGTTGCTTCATTGGAGGAAGCATTTAGGAGGCTTATGCAGGCCTGTAATCCCAGCTTTTCAGGAGGCTGAGGCAAGAAGGTCCCAAGCACAGGGCTTGCCTGGTTGCAGAGTTGCATTTCAGGCCAGCTAGGACAACTTAGCAAGACCTTGTCACAAAATAAAAAAAAAGGGCAGGGTAGCTCAGTGGTAGAAGATGGAAAGAAGAAAAGGAAAGAAAGAAAGAAAGGAAGAAAGAAAGAAAGGAAGGAAGGAAGGAAGGAAGGAAGGAAGAAAGAAAGAAAGAAAGAAAGAAAGAAAGAAAGAAAGAAAGAAAGAAAGAAAGAAAGAAAGAAAGAAAGAAAGAAAGAAAAAGAAAGAGAGAGGTCTGGGATATAGCTCAGTCAGTAGAATGCTTGCCCAGCATGCACAAAGTTCCTGGGTTCCCACCCTACCTCTGCATAAAACCAAACACCATGGCATACTTCTGTAATCTCAGCACTCAGGAAACAGAGATAGGAGGATCAGAAGTTCAAGGATAAGCCTAGTCTCAGATCAGCATATGACTACCTGTCCAGTGGGTTTCCTCAGGGCCAGGCACCTGTAGAAATGGACTCTTGCTTGGCAAGGACCAGTAGTCCATGAGACAGCATAGGAATTTGCAAAATTCGGGCAGCTTACAGGCTCTTTTCTCTCTCATTATATTGGTGATTCTTTGGTGGTTTTTAGTTCTACTTTGGCAATCACACATGCAATAGCTGTCATTTTCCCTGGAAATTCTGTTCTTTCTTGAATATTATCTCCTAAGATTCAACAGGGGGCTAATGCTTCTCAAATCTCTTATCTGGAATTACTAACTACAACTCCTAATCCTGGGAACTTTTCTAACTCAATAGAGATAGTTAGGTACATATGAGAAAACAACACTTGAAACATTAACTATGTCTCACAGTTTTGGAAAGGAGAGTAAGGCATGCATACACAGCATAGGGGAAAAGCCTCAGGAATACACATAGTGCCAACTGTTGAGAGTAAGTTCCCTGGACACTAAGCATGGAATCATTGGTAGGATCTGGTATGCTCCAATGGGAAAAAATATAATGTAAAATATGGCATGGAAAGATCCATCTTTACCATACACAGGAGCTTATATTGGTGGAAGAAGTATGGTATAGTGAGATGGGAAAAGAGGGCTTTGTCAAGGCCTGCCTTTTACAGAGAGATTGGGACATGGGACCCTCCTTTAGAAAAGGAAACTGTATAAAAACATACCTTGCAGACATGAAAGAATTGTTTGGGTTTGAATATTGTTGTCCTTAAAGCATTGTGCCCATGTCTATTATTTTTTAACTTTGTAACAGCAAGTAGCTGCCAGCTGACATAAGAGCTCCAAGAGCGGCAGGGTGGTGGTGGCGCACGCCTTTAATCCCAGCACTCGGGAGGCAGAGCCAGGCGGATCTCTGTGAGTTCGAGGCCAGCCTGGTCTACAGAGCGAGATCCAGGACAGGCTCCAAAGCTACACAGAGAAACCCTGTCTCTCAAAAAACCAAATAAATAAATAAATAAATAAATAAAACTAAGAAAAAAAAAGAGCTCCAAGAGCAGGATGTGTCTGGCTCAATATTTAGTTCATCCTGCAAAAATACTGAACCCTATGTCTAGAATAAGGTTATGCAGGGGATGTGAAGGTGTATTTGGGGAAGCATAAAGGGGAACAATGGGGGCTTTCATAATGATCATGATGTATCCCTTAAATTATGATGTATTTCTTAAGATCAAAAGTAGAAGCCAATAATAGAGCTGTTCATGTAACTCTGGTAAGAAATACTCTGTTAAAGTGTAAATAAAGATGGCTCGAGCTATTCAGGGCCACTTGAGTGCAATCTACTTGGTGGTCAGATGTTTCCCTTGTGCTGATGCCCCTTTGCTGTCTCAGGACCTGAACCTGAACCTGAGGCTGGTGTTGGAGCCCACCTAGGATTTCCTAGTGGCTTTACCCAGAAGGACTGCATAAGAGGATGATTGGACCTCGGGTCTGGGTACCAGGTGTTTGGAAGGGTCTACACTTGGTTGTATCTAGCAAGGGGGAGGTCTTTTGCCTCGCCCCTTGGCATTGTTATAAAAAGCCCTTTGGAATAAAGTTCTGGACTGGTGGGTTTTGACCCAGGTCCTCCCCAGGCTGTAGCTGTATGGTCGCTACATGAGTGTGTGGAGTCATGTGGATCCATGGAATGAAGACACTCGTGTAGCGACCACATAGCTACATTTGGCGCCCAACATGGGGCTTGAACCCACGACCCTTCATCATCTAGGTATCTCTTTCTAGCTAAGATTTCTCACTTCTCCCTACTCAAGAGTACCCTGGGTCATAAAAGTGGGGACTGGTCTGCCACAGGCTGGACCCCAGCAAAGGATATCCTTGCCTGCATAGCTAGTTTGAAGCCAGCCTGCACTCAATGAGACCCTATCTGAAAGAAAAAGAAAAGAAGGAAGAAAGAGAGGGAGGAGGAGGAGGAGGAGGAGGAGGAGGAGGAGGAGGAGGAGGAGGAGGAGGAGGAAAAGGAGACATTTAGAGCCAGGTGTGGTAGTAAATAGCTGTAATCCTGTACTTCTAAATGGAAGGCAGGAGGATTGAGAATCTGAGGCCAGCCTGGGCTACAAAATGAGACCTTGTCTCAAAAAAGAGAAAGAAAAAAAAGCAAGCCTTTCCATCCTAGGAGGGACTGCAGCTAGGTGGAGCAGAGAATCAGGAGGAAGCATCCGAGAACACATAGCAAAAGCTTTTCTCTGTACTCTCCAAATCCATTAACAAAGAGGGGAGCCATTTTCAAAGCCCAAGGCACCTGGTTACTAATCTAATTCTGCTCTACAAGTGGATATTTAAAAAAAAATGCTTGTTAAATCATCTCAAGGCTTTATTTATTCAACCTACTTAAAGCTTATATAAACCCCTTGGAGATTTGTGTCAAGCTGTTAAGTTGGAAAAATAGGACTTTCAATGGGCCTGCTTTTCTCTTAAAAGAGTTTTGCCTAGACCATGGTGGTGGGCGTGGTTATTAGGAGAATGGAGGGGAGGAAGGAGGTGAGAGGAGACGAGGAAGAAGGGGAGAAGACTGTGTCATTTTCTCCTTATGCTTTCATGGCTACTCTTGGTAACCAGCTACCGCCCTCTAGTGCTTGCTATATAGTTTGCATATGAAGTCCAAAGGAGTGTGTGTGTGTGTGTGTGTGTGTGTGTGTGTGTGTGTGTGTGTGCGCGTGCGCGCGCGCGCGCGCGCCTGCCTGTCTGCATATGCATGTACATGCATGTAGGTACCTGCAGGGATCAGAAGGGGGTGGATGTTCAATCATCTGGAACTGAGTTACAGATGGGTGTGAGCTGCCATATGGGTACTGGCCACTGAACTCCAGGTCTCTGAAAGAGCAGCAAGTGCTCTTAACTGCTGAGTCATCTCTCCAGCCTCCTGAAGCCCATTTTTATCTTTTTTTTTTTTTTTTTTTTTCCATTTTTCAAGACAGGGTTTCTTTGTATAATAGCCCTGGCTGTCCTGGAGCTTGCTTTGTAGACCAGGCTGGCCTCGAACTCACAGAGATCCGTCTGCCTCTGCTTCCTGAGGGCTGGGATTAGAGGTGTGCACCACCACCACCTGGCGCCCATTTTTAATCTTTAAAAACCATGTTTAGGGACTGGGAAATACAGCTCAGTCAGGAAAGTGCTGCTGTGCAAGTTTGAGGACCTAAGTTAGGTCCCAGCAGCCACTTAAAAAGCAGGGTGCAAGGGTGCACGTCTGTAATCCTAGCACTGGGGAACTGAGACAGGAGGATTTCTGGAGCTCACTGTCCAGTTAGTCTTGCCAAATGGTAAGCTCCATATTCAGTGAGACCTTGAATAAAAAAATGAGGTGGAGAATTTGGTAGGGGGAAACAAGCTGTGGTGATTAATCTTGGTTGTCAGCTTGGCACACTTAGAAAGACCAAACCTCCAGGAAGAACACCCTCCATCACAGCGGCCTCTGGACATGTCTAGTTGATGCAGGAGGGCCCAGCCCCTGTGGGCAGGACATCCCTAGACGGAGGGGCCTGGGCTGTATGAGAAAGAGAGCAAGCCGATAAGCAGGGTTCCTCCATGGTCTCTGCTTCAGTCCCTGCTCTTCTTGCTAACCTGCTCTCTCTCACTGATGAATTCCCACCCAGAAGTGTAAGCCAAATAAACCCTAAGTTGCCTTGCTCATGGTGTGTCACAGGAACAGGGGTCAGACTAGACTCCCACCCAGCACTGGCCTCTGCACCCCACATACAGGTACGTGTGCATATACAAATGTGTCCAAACCCGTCTATATCCACATGGGTCTACCATTCTTGTTTTGTAAGAACATCGGAATTCAGATATGAGGTGTCCAGCTGACCCAGGTGGCCTTCTGTACTCTTAGTTACCCGGCCTCCCCCTTGTCTGGCAAACTCTCTTCCTTATAAGCATTTCCCAGAAATTTCAGAACTTAACCAATAAAAAGTATAGCATATTAATAAAAATACTATATATTACTCCTAATATCATCCCCAGTAAACCTGTAATTGACTGCTGTTCAAGTTTAGATAGTCATAAATAATATCAGTAATTTTTAAACTTGGTACAATTTTAGAAAATGTTAACACTTTAAAAGTTAGGCCAAATCCCAGATGGGTTTGTTTGGCTGTGTATTAGAACTAATTTAGCTAGGCATGGGGCACATATTTGTAATCCCAGCACTTGGAAGGTGGAGGCAGAAGGATCAGGAATTCAAGATCATCCTTGGCTCCATAGAGAGTTTAAGGCCAGTCTAGGCTACATGGAACATTGTCTTAAACAAATAAATAACAAAAACTAACTTTATCATTGTCTCCATGGTGGATTAATATTCTGCTAAAATTCTCCCAAAGGAACTTCTTTGGTCATTGACGGGAAAAGAGAGGTTGTCGTTTAACATGGAACACATATTTTCATCATTTCATCATTTTGCTGGTGGGAAGAAATTGAAAGCTATCCAGCTGGCCATACCACCTAGAACAATACTGAGTAACAAGAGATTTATTCAAATATTTAATTGGGCGAAAATACATCTGGAATGAGTTTTATTGGAATTCATATAAAAAAGGAAAGAGAATCCATTAAAACTAGTATCAAACAGTTGTCATTATCTGGAATGAGAAATAGTAACGAACTGTAACTTAGATGGCCTAAACTGATGTCTAGATGCAGGTTTCTAGTTTATACTCAATAATATTTTAGCTAGGAATTATTTTCAGCTACTGTTTTACATACAGGTCACTCAAATAACTTAGTGTCTTTTATCCTTCCTCTTCTTAAAAACAAAAACCCAAAAGCCAAGCAAACAAAAAGAGTGGTTGGGCTGGGATGTGACTCAGGAGCAGAGTGCTCGCCTAGCGTGCAGAAGGCCCTGGATTTGACCTCTAGTGCTGCAAAAGAATTCAAAAAAATTTTTTTAATTAAAAATTCAGACATGGTAGTGAAAACCTGTAACCCCTGAACTGGGGGTTGGGGGGAAAGGCAGGAAAAACAGGGGTTCAAGACCAGCCTGAGCTACCTGAGCCTGTCCCAAAAATGGAAAGAAAAAGAAGAAAAGTAGTGTAGGCATCCTTCAAGCTATAGTTCCTACTGAGATGGGCTGGGCTGAAGGAAGACAGGTGCATTTGGCAATGAGTTATTACATGAACTAAGAGATGCCCACTGTGTCTTTAAATGTCAACATAGATCCCATTGATCAAGTAGTCGAGTCTTGAATAGCGTTTCCTACGGAGGGATTCTGCCAGCATCCTACCCAAGAGGACGAGGCCTATTACCAGGAACAGGACACCAAAGAGCAGGGTCCCAATGAGAAGCCACTTCTCAAATGAAAGGCCATGCTGGCCTTTTGGAACTCTACTCAGTGATGAACTACCTACACTGACCCTCCCATTCTCCCAGGAAGCAGTCTTGCTTTTATCAGAAGACTCTGAGGTTGTCAAAGAAAGGACCGAAGAGCTCTTCCCATGCTCCATGTCTGAGGTTAGCTTGGAGCCTCCTCGAAAGGGCACTGTTTCTAAGATGCCTTTCGAGTCTGTATGTGCCTGAAAGACAGTAGTCGGAGCTGCCTGGTGGGTAACACTTGTAGACACAGGGGTTGCAGGGGGCTTCCAGGTCTCAGTGGTTACAGGTGGAGCTGTGGTGGCTACCCTCTGCTGTAAAGTCACAGGTGTTGTCGCTGAAGCAGTGGCCAACAGAAGTTCAGGCTTCAGAGTGGCAGAGACATCGTGGAGAGAAGCAACAGAGACGGTGGTAGATGGGGTAGTCACGTTTTCAGGGAGCAGAGGAGCCATTTTTAGTTCTGAGGTTAGCTGCAAACTCTGGGAATGGCCTTTTTCTTTATAAACAGGGAGCTGCGGGCTCGCTTCATCAATCTTGATGAGTTTCTTCTGTGAGTGAGCTGAGGCAGGGGACCTCTGCGAAGATACATCTCTCCAAAGCAGGCTGGTGGGCTTTGGGTAACCCATGGCGGGAGGGGCCCGGGGAGAAAGTACTGGCGAGGTAGGGACAAGTAAGGGAGAGTCTTCTGGAGTTAACTTTTGGAGTGGTGAAGTAGCTCTGGTCAACGGAAAATCTGGAAGTATGAAGGAAACAAAAAGGAGAGTTAAAACATCCACACTAAGATAGATGTAAAATACAAATGTCACCATGTCCCCCACTGCTGATACTTGATGCCTGTGCTGGTTAGTTGTTTGGTGGTGTTTTGTCAACGTACAGAAACCAGAGTCATGTGGGAAGAGGGGACCTCAGTTGAGAAAATGCCTCCTCCATCAGATCGGCTGTAGGCTAGTCTGTCAGGGCATTTTCTTGGTTAATGACTGATGTGGGCAGGCCTGGCCCACTGTGGGTGGCACCGTCCCTGGGCTGGTGGTCCTAGGTTGTATAAGAAAGCAGGCTGGGCCAGCCGTGGAGAGCAAGTCAGTAAGCAGCACCCCTCCATGATCTGTGCATCAGCTCCCGCCTCCAGGCTCCTGCCTTGGTTTCCCTCAATGATGAACTGTGATCAGGATGTATAAACCAAATAAACCCTTTCCTCCCCAAATTGCTTTTGGTCAGTGTTTCATCACAGCAATAGAAAGCAAATCAAGATGAACTGACAACTTGTTTCTCTGTCTCTCTGTCTCTGTCTCTGCCTCTCTGTCTCTGCCTCTGTCTCTCTGTCTCTGCCTCTGTCTCTCTGTCTCTGTCTCTGTGTGTGTGTGTGTGTGTGTGTACACTTGTACATGCATGCTGGAAATGAACACAGGGCCATCTTGTACACATTAAGCATGCACTGTACTACTGAGCTACATCCCCAGCCTTAGATACTTGATATTTCATCAAAGCATGTATAAAACAAAAAAACACCAATTGCAAAATATCACAACAGTGTCTCTCTACCTCACGCTGTGGTTTATTTCTAGCTTGGCACAGAAGAGAAAGTGGGGGTGGGGTGCATCAAGCTGACTGAGGCGTAAGTGGGAGCAGCAACGAGGCTGAAGAAGCATGGTGTAGAAGGCAAGAGGTTTAGGAGGATAAAGATGGGCGAGGGCAGAGGCAGGGCAGGGAGGGGCCGGGGTGGCCTGAGCAGGAGGGGACTGGCAGGGAAAATGCTGATGTGGGACAAGCATTCCTGCAGACATGTCAACTGCCAATGAGACAGGTAATCAGGGGACAGATGTTCCAGCCTGGGCATGGGACAGGTGAGAAAGAGTAATAGAAACCTTGGGGAAATGAGGAGTCATGGGAAGCAGAAGCCGGCCTTTAACAGTGATGAGCGTTTGACAGAAAGGGGAGGAGCGGACTTGGAGGGTCTGGACTCCTTAAAGAACACCGAGCCAAAGGACTAGCACAAGGCCGATAACATTTTCCAAGTATACTCGGGGTGGATGGCTCTCCAGTGTTATCAGAAGAGGGAGGTTATTCAAGAGACTTGATTCGTACTCTCAAAGCTTGGAATTATAGAGCGAATGAATGCCTTAGGTTATGAGTATGATGTTTGAAACCATAATGCCCACACTGGATAGGCAGAGCAGGGCTATTCAGACCAACTCCTAAGGAGGGGATTTGACTACCAGAGAACACTCAGGGTTTTGCTCTGAGCCACACAGCTACTTATCACAGTCCAAACTGGAAAAGCTTGTCAAGGCAATCAAGTGCAGTGAGGGGTAATTTAAATTGCTCGGTGTTAACTCTGCTACTTGGCTGTTTAAACTGCAGGTTGGGGCTGGGAATGTAGCTGGGTTGGTAAGGCACTTGCCCAGCATGTGTGAAGCCCTGGGCTCAACCCCAAGCCTGCCATAAACTAGGCACAGTGGAACACACCCATAACCCCAGCACCCAGGTGGTGAAGGCAGGAGGATCAGATGTCCAAGGCCATTCTCTGCTGCTACATAGCGAGGTCAGGACCACCAGGGGGTACGTGAGACTCTGACTCAGACACTAAAGAGAACCAGGACAGAGAAAACGAGACGGACAGAACTGCAGGGGATACCGACGGCAGCAGCCTCCTCTCTCCCTTTCTTCTTCAGGACTCCTCCATGCTGGTCTCCAAAATAGACCCGTCATCTCTCCTAACAGATCCAGAAACAACTGCAGAGGTGCGATATCTTGAGAGTGCTCACTAATCCTCACACTTTCCCATGGTTCTTTATTATTTATTTTAGCTTTTTTTAAATTATATTTTAAGCATTTATTTATTGGGGTGGGGGGTGGCACACATGCCCCAGCATATGTGTGTAGCGGTCAGGGGACAACTTGTAGAAGGTGGTTCTCTCCTTCTGTTATATGGGTCCCGGGGACCAAACTCAGGTCGTCATGCCTGGCATCAAATGCCTTTACCCACTGAGCCGTCTTGCTTCATTTTTTCGGAGGCCGTCTCGCATAGCTCAGGCTCTTCTTGAATCTGATACACAGTCAAGGCTCATCTTAAACTCCTGATCCTCCTGCCTCCACCCTGCTGGAATTATAGGCATGTATCACCCCACTAGACTACGTGAGCCTTTAAAGCTGCCACTTGATTCCTGTAGGACAGGGTTTAACGAGAATGGCCAAATCCCGCCTGCCACCCACCTTTCTGTGGTTTGCAAGCTGTGAATGAAGTTTACATTTTCAAATGGCTGAAAATAACTGTGAATGAAGTTTACATTTTCAAATGGCTGAAAATAATCGTGAATGAAGTTTACATTTTCAAATGGCTGAAAATAACTGTGAATGAAGTTTACATTTTCAAATGGCTGAAAATAACCAAAAGAATTTTTGACATGTGAAAAACCATACACTATTTGAATTTTAGTGCTCTTCAACCAAGTTTTACTGGTGTCCAGAATGTTCATTGATTTATAAATTCCCTGTGGCAGCTTTTACACTATAAGGTCAGCGGTGAATAGATACAACTGGTTGCACATGGCCAGAGTACCTCAAACACAGGCCTCCAAAACCTAAGTACTGTTTGACACTAGACAGAAAAGCTGGTCGACACGTGCTATAGGCTACTGTACTCTCCTCTAAGACAGAAGTAGAAGCTGGGTGTAGTGGTGATGCCCATAATCCCAGCACACAGGAGGTAGGAGAGTCAGGAGTTTACAGTCATCCTCAGCTGCATAGCCAGCTCATGGCAATTGAGCCTGGTTTACATGAGACTGTCTCAAAATACTTCACCTCCAACCAGCTTACAAAAATCTGGGTGCTTGAGCTTACTTTTTCCTCCAGCAGCACAGGCAGATCTCTCCCTCTTTAAATTTCATCCTTGTTTAATATTTTTTTATACATTACTACAGGTGACTTCATCACATTCACAGCACCACTATCTGCAGCGTTAGGTATTTAATAAAAATGATGACCCAGGGGTTGGGAGTGTAGTTTATAGTATGCATGAGCCCCCAAGGTGGATCCTCACGATCACACACACAAAACAAGCAAACAAAACACACCTCAGCATGTTTCATTTTAAAGATTAAAAAAACAAAAAAGTCAGTTAGATGGCTCAACTGGGCTGCCAAACCTGAAAAGCCTGAGTTAGTTCAGTCAGTCCCCTGGACCTACGAGGCAGGAGAGAATCAACTCTCACAAGTTGTCCTCTGAACGCCACACTACCAACGTGGTGAGCACAGCTACACACACACACACACACACACACACACACACACACACACACACACACTAAATAAACAAATAAATAAATGTTATATTAAAAACTTTAATAGTCTAAAGTAAAAAGAGAGCAAGAGAGAGAGAGAGAAAAAAAAACAAAACCACCCAAGACCGTTTAGCTAACCGACCTGCAGTCTGTGTGATATTAGAAGTTAGATACGTCCATTGACAAGAATGACCAAAACAGCTGTTTGCCTTCTCAAGCATTCGCGCTCAGCTGTAATGAAAAGGCAGCCCTAGTCCCATTTGATAAGACGCATGGGTTGGCCAAGAGCCTAGACCCACACAGAATCCTCCACACCTGCTCCTCTTACCTCGCCCACTGCTGTTTGCCCTGGGCGGGGCTTCTCTTTGTGGACATAAGCCACGGGAGCTGGGAAACAGCCCTGGGCCTTCACCTCTTCTAAGAGTTTTATTTTTCAAGGGATTTCACTGAGTAAAAAAAAAAAAAAAAATGAGGGACTATTTCTTGGAAACCAGCTAAGCAAACAGATTTCCAGTTTATTGGGTTTCTGAAACCCACCCATTCTCACAGTCCTCGGTAGAAAAGATACGTTACAAAACTATTAAAGACACGTTGATGTTGAGCTGCAGTATTTTCACAGACTGAGCAGAATCCACTGTGAGCTTTCAAAGTGTCAGTCTGTAAATATTCGTCAGTTGGTTACAGGAAATAAAAGTTCCTTCAGAACAAACCACCAACCAGATATTTATGTTTCAGTTCAGTTCAAACAGAATAATTTATGATCAATGGAATAACTCAGCCCATAAACACGAGTGTATTTATAAATAGAATTAAGAACATAACTTGTATACATCCTGTAGGAATAAACAGTCCTCTGCATGTGTCCAGGATCTGGTGTCACTGCCAGGAAATGTCCTTCCACCTGATCTGTGTTCATTATGCCCCCTGGTGGCTACCACCAGACAGCTTGATTCCAGTTCCTCCTCCTCGTACTCATCCTTAAAAGGATCCTATGGAGGTAGCCCACTTCCCTTCCCTCTTGGCCAGCATCCTTATCTTGTTTTTCTTCTTTTGCACATTCTAAAAGCAATAACAACTCTACAGAAGTAATTGGAAAGCGAGAAGACTCAATCTTCAATTGTCACTTAGGTCACCATAAGCAGATCATTAAAACAATCTGTGCTTTTCGCAACTGCTTAAGGAAATGTCTGGCACATTGGGTTTCCCTGGGTCTGGAACAAAATTCAGGCAACCCCCTGACTCAGGAAACGGAGCAGTCAACACCCAGGTGCCCCAAGTAGTTCATTCCACAAACACGCCAACTTAACAAGCAAGAGAGAACCCTTCATTTCACTCTATCTCCTGACTCTAAAACTCCTCAAAATCCCCCAGTTCACCCATCTTGATGTTCAATTCAAAAACTAGTATTCAGCCTTCTTGTGTTCATTTCCCTGGCCACCAGCAAGTCCTACCAACCTCACCTCTCTCCATCTCCTTTACCATCTCCCTGGACCATCTTCTGCCCACATCTCACCTTTCACCTCTCTCCATCTCCTTTACCATCTCCCTGGACCATCTTCTGCCTACATCTCACCTTTCACCTCTCTCCTTCTCCTTTACCATCTCCCTGGACCATCATCTTCTGCCTACATGTTACTTCCCATCAACCAGTCTTCCCATTTCCCCTTTCTTGTAGCTTCAAGGTAGTTCCCAAAAGAGTCACCAGTGAGAAGTCTACTTTGAGAAGTCTACTTAAAGACACCATGGATGCACACAGCCATAGTCCCAGCACCTAGAGACAGAGGTAGGCAGACCTTTGTGAGTTCAAAACCAGGCTAGTCTACATAACAAGTTTCAGGCTAGCCAACACTAAATCAGAAGGAGACTCTGTCTTACAAAAAAAACCAAAAAACTAAAGTAGGGGCTGGAGAGATGGTTCAGTGGTTAAGAACACTGGTTGTTCTTCCAGAGGAACTGGGTTCAGTTCCCAGCACCCAGGGGATCCGACACTCTCACACAGACACACATGCAGGCAAAATACCAATGCACATAAAATAAAAATGAATAAATCATTAAAAAAACAAAAGCAAAACAAATCATTTAGGCAGACAAGATGGCTCAGAGGGTGGAGGCACTTACTGCATAAGCCTGGCAATCTGAGACCTGAGTAAGACACCCAGAATGCACACAAAGGTAATCAGGGAAAACTAAGTCCACAGGCCTCTCGCTGACCTCCATGTATGCCATGTTATGTGTGTACAAGCGTGTACTCTCTCTCTCTCTCTCTCTCTCTCTCTCTCTCTCATAGTAATTTTTTAAAAAGACACCATGGAACATGCCTACTTAAAAACTTCCCACAGCTTCCCCTACACACCTCGAATAAAACCTACGTCCTCTGGATGACAAATGCATATGTGGTCTGGTCTCCCCACTTTTCCCTCCCCATACTCTACACAGCTTACTTTGCCTCTAGGGTATTGGAATGAATGATTGGCCTTCAAACATTCCAAATCCATTCTGCCTGAGGATCATCATCGTCCTGGAAGATCTTCCCCATCTTCTCATATCTGGCTCCTGGCTTTTCAGATCTCAATCTAGGGGTTACTTCCTCAGTGATCGACTCATTTAGGGGGGTCCCGTGGTGATGATTCTGTTGAGTAATCTCAACTCTGCACATTCTTCTTGGGCATGCATTATGGTTATTATCTCTATCCCCAAAAGTCAGTTTCAGAAATAAGAACCGTGGTTGTCATGTTCAGTGCATCATCCCTGGAGTATAACAAGTGTGTCGATGCATAGGAAATGCCAAATAACATTTGTTATTTATTTAATAAACTGAAAAATAGAGTATTAACAACCAACAGTTCTCTCTTAGGCTAGCCTGGGCTACATAGGAGACTTTGTCTTTTTTTAAAAAAGAAAAGGTTTCATAACAAACCTGTGCACTTTTAATAAATATGAAGGTAAAACAAAATTTAAAAAATACTGCCAGATGCTACCGTAGGAAAATATATTTTTGTTTAATGAATTTCAAATCATGAAATATTTATAAACTCTTTTAGTACTTAGGCTCTTATAGGAAATCTTCCACAGAAACCAGAGCTTTAAATAGTTCAGTCACAAAAGAAAGAGGACAATGCCTCCATTACCTCTGATGAGCCTGTAGCTCATAAGTCCCTGTGCTGGCTTCAGTGGGCAGGCTTCCTCACTGGGACAGAAAAACAGGAAGCAGTTGGGCTGGCTGGCTGGCTTCCGGGTGTCGAAGATCATCAGATTACATGGTTTGTCCCCTGCAATGAAAGATGTGCAAGCATGATTTCGAAACAGAACTCTTGAGAGAAGGGAGAGCTGGAGGAGGAGCTTTACATACTCCAGGGCACTCTGTTCACTTTGCTGACCCCTCAGACCATTTCCTTTTTCTTAGTTTAGTGATATAAAGCATCTTCAAAAGACATCGATTTGGTTTATAAACCCAAGTTAAAGTAATCTTGGAAAAACCATTTTTTTTCTATTTAAAATTTTATTATTAGCCGGGCAGTGGTGGCACACGCCTTTAACCCCAGCACTCGGGAGGCAGAGCCAGGCGGATCTCTGTGAGTTCGAGGCCAGCCTGGTCTACAAAGTGAGTCCCAGGAAAGGCGCAAAACTACAGAGAAACCCTGTCTCGAAAAACCAAAAAAAAAAGAAACAAAACAAATAAAATTTTATTATTATCTATTTTATATGTCTGTGTACCATGGGCATACAGTGCTTGCAGAAGCCAGAAGAGGGCATCAGATCTTCCAGAACTGGAGTTACAGATGGTTATGAGCACCATGTGGATGCTGGGATTCAAACCTGGACTCTTTGGAAGAGCAGCCAGTGCTCTGAACCACTGAGCCATCTCTTTATCTCCCCAAACCAATTTTTTAGCAGCACATTTAGTTCTCTAGAGCTAAATCTTCCCTTGGTTAAAATAGCTTTTGGAGGCTAGAGTGATGATTTGTATCCTAGCACCTACTTGACACAATCATCCGTGACTCCAGTTCTAGGGGATCTGATGTCCTCTTCTGGCCTCTCTGATACCAAGCACACACACAAGATAAACATATATGTAGGCAAAACACACATACACATAAAATAAAAATAAATCTCAAAAACAACCTCCCCGCCCCCCAAATCCCATGGTTTAACTAGGTGTGGTAGTATAGACCTATAATGTCAGCACTCAGGAGATAGAGGCTGGAGAAGCAAGAGTTCAAGGCCAGTCTCATGCAGTACAGAGTGAGTTTGAGGCCAGTCTATAAAAGATCCTATCTCAAAATACCGAAGTCTGTAGATAGGAAAGAAGAGTTAGGCCTTGCCAGGACTCTACTGCTTCTTCCTCCCTCACTCACCCGAGGCAGCCCCGCCTTTTCTTTTCCAGCAACGTGACTCACAGTGGCATTGACCACATTAACCGTCACCTTGATAGGCTTGAGATACACCTAGGAGTTAGTGAAGCACACTCCTGGGTGTGTCCCGAGCCTATTTCCAGAAAGGATTACCTTAGAGGGCAAGACCAGCCTCGACTGTGGGTGGACTGTCCCTTAGACTGGGAACCTGGATAAGGAAGAACGAAAGTGTGGAAGGGAGAATGCGAGCTGCACGGCAGCACAGGTCTGTAATCTTAGCACTTAGGAGGCCAAGGCAGGAGGGTCAAGAGTTCAAGGTCATCCACAGCTACACAATGAGTTTGAGGCTAGCCTGAGCTACATAATACCCTGCCCCAATCAAAAGCTGCACATAGTTGTATATCCTATAATCCCAGTATTTAGGAGTCAGAGGCAGGAGGGTCATTCCAAGTTCAAAGGCAGTCTAGTCTATACAGTGAAACACTGTCTCAAAAACAAACCAACAAACCAACAAAACAATTTATGTGAAATATAAATATTATCTGTGAGGACTTAATGCTGGATATATGGGTATTTCTCCTGCAACACAGAAAACCAGGCATTTGTCCTCAATTCTAAGAACTAACGGTTTCATACCTTATTTTACAGTGAAAGTACTCATACAGCTTTGCCACCCAATGGAGCTTAGTTCACAGATTTTTTTCTTTTTCATTCATTCATTTATTCATTTATACTTATTTATTTATTTTACATCCCAGCCGCAGCCCCCCCCCCATTCTCCCCTTCCTCTTTCCCATCCCTCCCTCCCCAATTTCTTCCTCTACCGTCTCCATCCAGGAAAGGGCAAGTTTCCTATTAGTATCAATAAAACATGGCATATTGAACGGAGCATGGTGGCACACGCCTTTAATCCCAGCACTCGGGAGGCAGAGGCAGGTGGATCTCTGTGAGTTCGAGGCCAGCCTGATCTACAAAGCAAGTTCCAGGACTCTGTTACACAGAGAAACCCTATCTCAAAAAACCAAAACCAAACCATGGCATATCAAGCTGCAGTAAGAGTAAGCACCTCCCCATGTATTAAGGCTGGGCAAGGCGACCCAGTATGAGAAGGAGGGTCCCAAAAGCCAATAAGAGTCGAAGACAGCTCCTGTTCCCACTGTTAGGAGTCCCATAAGAAGACCAAGCTACACAACTGTTACATATATACAGAGGGCCTAGGTCAGTCCCATGCAGGCTCCCTGGTTGTTGGTTCAGTCTCTGCAAGCCCCTATGAGCCTAGGTTGGTTGATTGTGTGAGCCTTCCTGTGGTGTCCTTTCTTCTCATTTATTCAGGAGTTAAACTAAAAACTACAGCTTTAAAATCCTTTGATAATTTGATGACGGCCATAGACTAAGAAAATGAACATCAACACAAAGGACACAAAATTTTGCCTATGATTTGGGGTTTTTCTGGACCTAGCACTTTATTCAAGAGCCTACTACTACGACAAAATAACTGATGTAAACAGACAGAGGGAAGAAAGACCAGCTGGAGCCCTTGGTGCCAGAGGCATCAGTCTAGGCACTTCCGGGGTGGTATGGAACTCATGATTCTGAGGGCTGGGATTTCAGGTATGAAATGCTCACCTCTACCTCTACTTCAGATAAATGTTTATCTCAACGTTTGTAAGATCATTGCTTTAACCTCTGAGCTAGTGAAGCTTCTACATCAATATTTATGTATTTAAAAAAGGTAGAAATTTAAGTTAAATCACTCTACGTTCTATAAACTACAGCACCAGAGAGCATACTGCTCAATTTGAGGTCATCAAAGGGTTACTTCCTATGGATATCAAGTATAGGGTCTCTTTCCACACCATCTCTCCAAACCCTTGCCAATAACTGGGTATCTTACAAGTCAACCTATTTCTGAATCTAACCAGCTGGGGTTAGCACCAGACTCCGTAGGCTTAAGGGTTCTCTGCTGCAAGCCTGCTGTCCTCTCAGAAGCCAGGGGAGGTGTCAGGTCTCAGGTTACCTAACTCTGTGACTTGACTGCAAATTCAGAGGTTGCTACAACCCTGCCCCTCCCATTTGATAATCTGCTAGTATGATTCATAGAACTCAAAGAATAGTTATATTTACAATTACATTGTAAGATGAAGGCCATAAATTGTTTTTGCATGTGTGCTGGCTATTGATAGCCCAGGGCCTTCCCCATATAAAATATAAAGGATACAAATGAACAGTTGGATGAAGGGGTACATAAGGAAAAGTCTAGAAGGGTCATGATTGTAGAAGCTTCAGTCCTCATGGAATTGGGGGATGTTCCCCTCCTACCACACAAACATATTCACCCACCTGCCTGGAAGCTCTCCAAAATTCATCCTTTAAGGACCTGTATGACAGCTCCATTGTATAGGCATAATCACTTCAAGTCACCGACCCTTTGGTTCAGTGCACCCTTCCCTGGAGACCAGGGCACAGGGATGAATGTTCCAAGATTCTGACCAGAGTTTGCTCTTTCTGATGACCAGCAGCATCTAGAACAGTCTGTAGGCCTGTTAAAGTAGCCTCAACTAGCACAAGTGAGTTATAGTTGAAAGGCACTTACAATGAGACTTGTTCCTGTCACTCCGTACATCCCAAGGGTTTAGGAGCTCTGTACTGAAAACACAGGACAGCCTGTATGTAATCCCAGCTACTCAGAGGCTGAGGCAGGAGACTGACAAGTGCAAGCCTGGCTGGACTACAGATGGGTTCAAAGGCAGCCTGACAATTTAGTGAGCCCCTGTCTCAATTACAAAGTAAAAAGAGGGAATTGGAGAGACAGACGGCTCAGTGGTTCAGAGCACTTGCTGTTTTTACAGAGGACCCAAGTTCGGTTCCCAGCACCCAAATGGCAGCTTACCTGTAACAGTTTCAGAGGGTCTGACACCCTCTTCTGGCTTCTACTGGCACTGCACACAAGTGGTGCACACACACACACACACACACACACACACACACACACACACATATATTCAGGCAAATACTCATGTAGCTGGAGTTTTCTCCAGTCCTCCCAGCCCCATGGACCCCACATCCACTTATAAAATAATCACTCAGAAGCTCATATTAATTAAACTGCTCAGCCATTAGCTCAGGCCTACCACTGTCTAGCTCTTACACTTAAACTCAGCCCATTTCTATTCATCTATACCTTGCCACATGGCTCGTGGCTTACCAGTACTTTACATCCTGGTCTTCATGGTGGTGGCTGGCAGTGGCTGGCAGTGTCTCTCTGCCTCAGCCTTCTACTTCCCAGACTTCTCTTCTCTCTTTGTCCTGCCTATACTTCCTGCCTGGATACTGGCCAATCAGCGTTTTATTTATCAATTAATCATCCACAGCACACTCATACGCATAAAATGAAAAATAAACCATTCTTTAAGTAAAAAGAGGACTGTGGAAAAGAGCCAAGTGGGAGAGCACTTACCTAGCATACATGTCCATGAGGCTGTGGGTTTTGTCCTTAGTTAGAGTACCACCAAAAAATAGGGATCTGAGACAAAGACTACATATACATTCCTCATGCCATGGCCTCATAGAAAGAGAGGCTGAAGAACAGACACCTGGTTTAGTGTCTTGCCCATTGCTGTTTCATGCTCCTTGATGGTGAGGTCTTCCAATCCTACGTACTAACTCCAGCACTTGGCAAGGTGTGGCATACTCAACAAAGTTAACATTGTTTCGCACAGAGAATTCAGATAGGGTCATGAGCAAAGCTGAATCACTGCCAGCTCTAAACACACACACTTCTCAGTTTGTCAATTTGAGGCCTGGGATGTTTGAAGGTGCTGATTTAAATCCTTGAGCCTACGTGTTCTTCTACGTCACATAAATGTATCAGATTAAATGATTCCCCTCCGGACCAGCAAGATGGGTCATCTGGTGAAGGGGTTACTGTGTAAGCCTGGTGACCTGAGTTTCATCTCTGAACCCATCTAAGGGGTATATGGACACACTTATCAGCAACTTAATACAACTCTAGGAAGGGATAGTGGAATATACTCAGGGACAACTCCCAGTCACTGTGTCACTTGTCTCTCTGCTCCAATGAGAATCACTGGTACAAACTAACCAGTCACACCCTCCAACTACCTTGTCACAAAACACACAGGCCCCAGCAGGCCGTACTGACCTGCTATGTCGTGTGTTGAGCAGCAGGCTCCGATGCAGTCTTCCTGAGTTACCGTGTGGACCGGCTCATTGCCTCGGATCCCTTTTGAAAGAGAAGACTGGATGTCGATGACAGCATCCTCTAGACTCTCGGTGAGGCACTTCTGACCAGCAGACAGCCTCGGTGTCAGCAAGCAAATTACTACCAAAGTATAAGCCAAGCTCTGTTCCTCCCTGAGGAGCATTCTGAACTCCTGCTAATCTTGGTCTCTCTTCAGAGGTCAAGGATGACTCTTTCGGTCTCAGCTTACTTCAGGATGATTGTACAGATTGCTTTTTGTCTAGAACAACAACAACAAAATAGAAACACATCAGTGACCGTTGGAGGCTGAAGCAGGAGGATCAACATGAATTCAAGACCCACCAGGGCTATGTAGTGTGAGTTCTAGGCCAGCTTGGGTTACAGTGTGAGATGGTGCAGCGGGTCAGAGCACTTGCCAAGTCCTATCATGAGGACAGGGGTTTGGATTTTAGCATCCATGTTCAGTGGTTCACGAACTGCCTTATAACTCTGACTCCAAGGATCTGACATCCTCTTCTGACCTCTGCATAGGCACTGGCACAAAGACAAGACAGACAGACACACACACACACACACTTATCTTTAAAAATAATAATATTCAAAAAACCAAAAAGAATAAAAGCAAATAATAATAGTAATAAAAGCTGAAAGTACCTGTGAAGAAGTAGAAATGGTAGTTCTGTCTTTGGGTTTGAGAGTCCTTCATCTCCGGTCCTTACCCACAGGAGGAGGAAGGCCATAAAACCGCCAGTGCTGAAGCAAGGCCGATAGCTCAGCACTCCGCCTTTCTCAGAACAGCAATGAGCCTGTAAAGCCGTGTGCTGGAGGCAGGCGCGGACTGTGCTAAACAGCTCACACACGTTCCCCTCTTGAGTCCTTGTACCACCAGCCCGGCAAAAAGTTGCTTCTCTTTAAATAACAAATGAGAGGCAGGAAGTCTCATGCTCGAATTCTAGGAACTGGTCCGTTAGAATGGAGAACATTCTGGCTCCGATAAGGGAAAGTTCAGGGGTAACTTTTTTTTTTTAAATCTCCAAAATACAAAAGTTAGTTACAGGAGTGGCACATGCCTGTAACCAAACAAGAAAAACACACAACTCTAGAAAAATCAGACTGTATTAAACACCAACCTCATAGGTAAGCTGGTTTTTTAAGGAGAAATGCTAAATTGGCAAGCCACACCTCACCTACCCATCCTCACGTTCCCAGAATACATATTTTGTTGGCTTAATGCAGAATTGTACTGCTGCTTTTCTTCTGTTCTTTCCTTATCCTGAGACAAGGTCTCACTGTGCAGAGCAGGCTGGCCTGGAACTCAGAGACATCTGCCTGACTCTGTCGGCTAAGTGCTGGGGTTAAAACTGTGTGCCACCACACTTGGCTGTGGGTGTGCACGTGTGTGTGTGTGTGTGTGTGTGTGTGTGTGTGTGTGTGTGTGTGTGTGTACATATGCATGTGTGTGTATGTGTGTGTGTACATATGCATGTGTGTGTGTGTATGTGTGTGTGTGAGACGCACATGTGTATGGGTGGGTGGATGTGGTTATTTGAATGAGAAATGTCCCCTATAGGCTCGTGTGTTTGAACACTTGGTCCCCAGTTGATGGTGATGTTGGGGAAGGTTATGGAACCATTAGGGCACACAGCCATGCTGGAAGAAGTACATCACTGGAGGGGGGGCTTTGACGATTTATAGCTTTGCCCCAGTTCCTGCTCCTCTTTCTCCCCCTCCCCCATTTTCTCTCTGCTTTCCTGTGTGTAGATAAAGATGTTATCATCCAACTTCTTGATCCTGCAGCCATTCTATACCTTTCTGGCCATTATAGACTCTCCCTCTGGAATTATAAACCAAAATAACCATATTCTTCTATAAGCTGCTTTGGATCATGGTATTCTACCCCAGCAACAATAACAAAAAATAACCAATACAGTGTGCACCACCCTACATGTGTGCGCGGAGGTCAGAAGAGGATGTTGAGTGTTCTGAAGCAGCACTCTCCAGCTTATTCCCTTGGGACAGGGTTTCTGCTGAACCTGGAGCTGGGCTGGCTTGCTAGGACACTTTCCACCCCAACCTCCGCATGCCCAGCACAGGGGTTACACAAATGCCTGGTATGCCTGGCTTTTTTTATTTATTCATGTATTTTTTTTTAGGTATGAGTACTCTGCATGCATGATAGAGTTTCAGATCCCATTATAGATGATTGTAAGCCACCATGTGGTTGCTGGGAATTGAACTCAGGAACTTTGGAAGAACTGCCAGTGCTCTTAACTGCTAAGCCATCTCTCCAGCCCCCTCTCACCATTCTTTTTTTTTTTTTTCTCTTTCCAGAGCTGAGGACCGAACCCAGGGCCTTGCGCTTGCTAGGCAAGCACTCTACCACTGAACTAAATCCCCAACCCAGTATGCCCGGCTTTTTATGTGGGTGCTGAGAATTCAAACTCAGATCCTCATGTTTGAGCAGCAAATGCGTTACCCGCTGACTCAGCACCCCCAGTTTCGAAGTCCTGCTTTTTTAACCTTTCTTTGACCATGATGTCCGTTGGTAATCTAAGGCAGCTTGGGCTCTATCCTGAGAGAAATGATCTAAAGTGCGTAAGATGGAGCTGAGGGTGTGGCGCGAAACTACCACACTTGCACAGCATATCTTAAAGCCCATTAGAAGCCAGTTATAATAGCAAATTCTTTTGGTTGTAGCTCATTTGTACTGTGTAAGGAGTCTTTTCCTGTCCTGTCAGCCAGGTCCCAAATAACAACATGGAGACTTATTAGTTTTGAATGCTCAGCCTATATCTTAGGCTTGTTCCTAACTAGCTCTTACAATTTAAATTAACCCATTTATATTAACCTACAGTCTAACACATGGTGTTATCTCTCTTCCATCTTTCATCTCCTGTTTTCTTTCCATGTCTCCTGGTATCTCCTGCATGCCTCAATTTCTCCTCCTCTTCCTTTCTGTCTGCCCAGAAGTCCCAACTATACCTCCTGCCTACCTATTGGCCATTCAGCTTTTTATTACACCAATCACAGCAATACACCTTCACACAGTATACATATACCCCACAACATTTCCCCCTTTTTGTCTAAATAAAAAGGATAAGTTTTAACTCTAATATAGTAAAACTATATACAATAAGAACAATTATCAGGTAAGAATTACTTTTACAATGTTCAGTCTATCTGTATTTAGCAAATTCAAAGAAAATACTCTATTATCTATCTTATCTTAATGAATTTAGAGTTTCATACCTAAACCACTTTCTATCCTAACTTGTATTATTATCTTAAAACTATTTTTTAGACCTCAAAACATTTTCTTAGATAAACAATTTAAGCTTTTATGCTCTCAACCTTATATACTTTATACTTCTTTTGTGAATTTCTTTTCTGAATTTGATAACAAGGAAAACTATAATTATAACTATCTAGTCTTCAACCCTATCAAAGACTGAGAAGGATATAATATTACCTGAGTAAACAGGAAGTGTAGCATAAACAACTTCCAAACTATAGAAATAACAGAAACAGTTGGCTGCCTGGACAGTCACCCAAGGATTCTCTGCAACAATGAAACATCCATCTTCAGCCTATAGGCCTAGAATATCTGACAGACTTTTCCGTGAAGCAGGAATTTTGAAGGACTGTCCTACCTTGTCTTGGCAAAGTTTGGCAGTTGCTTTCTTTTGTGTCATGCTTGTTCAGTTTGGACAGTATACTGTCAGCAATCAAGGCAAGGACAGTTTCTTGCCCAAATGGCTAGCTTTGCCATATTGAAAGCAAACTCCATATGGAGGTTCTTCGATACTCATCATCTTTTCTGAAGTAGTTTGGTGCTGCCAGGAGCAGATGTGTCTCAATGTCATGAAAAGCCTTATGTTATTAAAACAATTTAAATGCCATATTCTGTAGGTCTCTGAAGTATTTGAAGACCATCTAGCTATCTAAAATATATCTCTGTATGACCTTGGAAACGTATCTAACATGACTACAGGTTTGATTGTTACAGATGACTAACAATCTGTCTTTTTTTTGTATAATTCTAGATAGCTTAAGGACTAAAACTTTATATTACAGTATAACAAAAAACCCATAAATTTGTATCAATATACAAAAATCCATAGCAATGTAAAATATTTTCGAGTAGTGGTTGTTCAAAAGTAGACTCAACAATCCACCCTTTTATCCCATCATTTCTATACTATATCTCCCTTTTCCCCTTCAGAAAGAGATCCTCAGATCTAATCTAATTTAGCTCCTTTTTCCTGACTATGAGCAAACACAACTCATAGCCAACCCTGCTAAATGATGACAAACATCCATAACCCACTGAATGACCAAAAACCACCCACCACACCTCTTGGGAATGTGGACATATGTTTTCTAGACTGCTTCCTATTGTCTGGGGACAATAGCATCTTTAGGCCTCCCTGAGAAAATTGAGGTAATGGTCAAGTCTTGGGAGAGCTAATTGTATCACTTGTTGTCCACTCTCTGTGTTATGGGAAAGTATAGAGCTTATCTGAAGTCTAGCTGGAATAGTCTGTTAGGCTTAATCATCTCAGTTAGCAGCTTGGAAGTTGTTCTGGATGCAGAATTTTGAGGAAACTAACTGAGGCATTCTGAAAGGCTGGATCACCTGTGCTACTTGTCTTTATTGGTGTTTGGTCCTTTTTTTTTCTGAAAACACATAAACTTTTAAAGGTAACGTATATATTTGCATTAACACAAGTATGAAATGTGTAGTGTGTACATGTCAACTAAAGATGATTTTTTATTCTATGTTTGAGCCAATAAAAGGCATTTGTTAACTTTGTAAGTCTGTTTGGACTTTATAACCAAACCTCTATCCATGCCATATGAAAGGATGGTATGTAATAATAAGTCATGAGGACTCTGTAGCCAACAAGATTTATCCAGTCTCAGAGCTGTCCCCATAGCAGAGGGATCAGCATAAAATACCTATCCTGTAGGGTTTTTTTTTTTTGCCTTTTTCTCTCATGTCTGCAGCCAAGGTCCTGAGGAGATCTCCCCTGATCAAGTCTGATCTTTATTAATTTTGAAGAAAAACCATAACTTATTGTTTCCTGTGGAACCAAAGGCATAACCTGACTTCCATTTTGAAGTTAAGACATTCTTAAAATATATAGGTTGGTTTAATTTAGCAGTTTCCATAATCCAATGTCTCTCAGCAGCTATTTTTTTTGTACATTAGCATTTAAAAAATTCAAAGTCAACAAAGTGCCATAAGGATTCAGATGCCCTGTGTATTTCCCATTACATGGCTTATTCTTTTTATATTACTTTACTCTTTCTTTAAAGACTTTACTTTTATTATTTTTAAATTGTTTTTTTCTATGACTGTCTATATCGATTTTCTTTTCTTTCTTCAGTTTCTAAGCACATCTTTAAGCATACTGTGTCTGTTCAGAGGTTCTCTGTCTGGATCTGACTTGACTTAGAGCCTGCAGCTGCACACTTGCAGCGTTCTCTGACGCATGAGCCAAATCTCAAATTGTTAAGCCTTGGCTAAGCCCGCTGTCACTAGTACATGGCCTGGTGGCTGGCTCTGCCCCCGTAGGGTCAGTGAGAGCAATCCCTCGTGCCTGTGGACCTGGCCTGGAGCAAGTCTATCCGACCCAGCTCCAGTAGGTGCTTCTACCTAGTTTCCCACCACCAAGTAGCACGATGGCCAAGTGCTCAGTTATAGGACCTCTTAAAAGAGCCATACCTGTGTATGTTGCAAACACTAAGCCTACTCAGAACTTTTTCCCCCAGCTTTCTCAGGGCCTATGTAGATTTACATGCCCCATGTTGGGTGTCAAACGTAATGAGTCTTTTCCTGTCCCACCAGCCAGCTCCCAAATAATGACATGGACACTTATTAATTATGAAAGTTTGGCCTATGATAGCTTAGGCTTGTTCCTAACTAGTTCTTTTAACTTACATGAACCCATTTATATTAATCTACACGTATATATAATTCTATCACATGGCATTACCTCTCTTCCATCTTGTGCTTCTTGTTTCCTCTCCATGTCTCCTTGTGTCCTGTTTTCCTCAATTCCTCCTCTCCTTCCTTTCTATCTGCCTGGAAGTCCCGCCTATACCTCCTGCCTTGCTATTGGCTGTTCAGCTTTTTATTATACAAATCACGGCAATACACCTTCACACAGAGTACAAATATCCCACAACAGTACTGTTCATATAACAGTCACTAGGCTCTGTGTTTGGTTCCCAGCACAACACACACAGGGCCTGGCAGTACAAACCTACAATCCTAGCATTCAGGAGGTAGAGACACATCAGAAGTTCAAGGTCATCCATGGCTACATGACCAGTCTAAGATATATAAGACCCTGTCTCAAAACAAACAAAACCAAACAGATAGTTTTTTTTTTTTTTGGTTTGTTTGTTTACCTGTAAAACTCTAATGAGAGCTACAGGCCTAGATTAGTGGTATAGTGCATTGGTATAGTGCATGGTTAGTGTGTTCAAGGTCCTGGGTCCAATCCCAAGCATCAAAAAACAAAACAAAGAAAAAAAATCTATCCAGGAGGTGGTGGCACACATTGTAGCTGAAGTTTTTCTGGTCCTGTCTGGCTCCCATGGCCTGCAGCTGCTTGGACCCAAGTAAACACACAGAGGCCTATGTTAATTAAAACTGCTTGGCCATTAGTTCAGGCCTACCACTGACTAGCTCTTGCATTTAAACTAACCCATAATTCTTATTTATGTTTAGCCATGTGGGTTGGTACCTTTTCTCAATTCTGCCTTTACATGGTTGCTTCCTCTGTGTCTGGCTGGCGACCCCTGACTCAGCCTTCCTGTTCCCAGAATTCTCCTCTCTGTTTGTCCCACCTATACTATACTTCCTGCCTGGCTACTGGCCAATCACCATTTTATTTATCAACCAAATCAGAGCAACACACATTCACAGAATACAGAAAGACATCCCCCACAACACGCCTTAACCCCAGAACTAATGAGGCTGAGGCCAGCCTGGTCTACAGAGCAAGTTCTGGGATAGCCAGGCTTACACTGAGAGAAACCCTGTCTCAAAAAACAAAACAAAACAAAAATCTCTAGTGAAAGAAATAAAGGCTATCTAAGCAAATGGAGAGAAAGTCCATGTTTGTGGCAGGAAGACTATTATTAAGATATCAGTTCTTCCAAATATCATCTATAAATTCAACCCCAGCAATTCACTCTGTGGATAACACCAAAATGATTTTTAACAATTACATGGAAATGCAGAAATGAGAGTCAGTCAGCACAACAGTGAAGAAGAATGTCAGCAGACCAGCATTTCCTCATTCAAAGCTTACTAGAAAATTACAGTTATTTTTTTAAAGGTGTATTGGCAGAAGAACAGACAAAGAGATTAATGGAAGGAGATATAGGCTGCGAGGAGACAAATCCAGACAACTAATCTTTGGTAAAGGTGCAAAGGCAATTCAAATATAGTGTTGGGGGTAGAGAGACAGCTTGGTGCTAAAGAGCATTTGATGTTGTTATAGAAGACTGGAACTTGGTTCCCAGTACCACCTTAGGGAGGGAGCTCACAGATACCTCTAAATCCAGCTCCAGGGGCTCCAACACCTTTTTCTGGCCTTTGCACACATGTGTGCATATTTATACACAGACACATAAATAAAAATAAATTAGATTAAAAAATTGTGTTGGAACAGTGGGACAGACATATGTAAAAAATAAATGGAGAAGCAAACGTTTTACCTTACACAACAATGAACTCAACATGGATCTCAGCCATAAATGTATAACACAAATCTATATGATTCCAGGCAATAACAGAGGAGAAAAGTCTTCATGTTCTTTGATTGATTAAATGATGTGTTTTAAAGTACAACAGCAAAAGTATAATCCCTTTAAAAATCTGCGTTTTTTTCCACATTGATTTTCTGTGTATAAGTATTTAGCCTGCATGTGTCTATGTGAACCAAGTGCATGCACGGTGCCCACAGATGTCAGAAGACAACATTGGCTACCCCTGAAACTGGAGTTACGGGTGGTTGTGAACCACCACATGGGTGCTGGAACTGAACCCAGGTCCTCTGCAAGAACAACAAGTACTCTTAAGCACTGAGTCATGTCTCCAGCCTCTGATGTTATATTCAATTACAATTAAAAACTGCTGCTTTATAAAAGCCACTGTTCTCCGTGTGTGTGTGTGTGTGTGTGTGTGTGTGTGTGTGTGTGTGTGTGTGTGTCTGTGGGTGCACATGCTTGTGCGAGCTGATGTTCAGGATCTTCCTCAATGGCTCTCCCATCTTTTATTCCCATGGGTTTTAAATCAAACTCAGAGTTTGCTGACACACTAGTCTCTCTAGCCAACTTGCTCAGGATCCTGTCTCTGCCTTTCAAAGACTGCCCAGCCTGCCTGGAATTTGTGAGGGTTGGGGATCCAAACTCCGGTCCTCACATTTGCCCAGCAGGTGCTTTTACCCACTGGGTTTTAAATCATCCCAGCCACAGAGAAGATATTTGTAAAATACCTGTCTGGTAAAGGCCTAACATCTGAAACTTATCAAGAACTCTCAACAATAAGAGAAAAACTAAAAAAGGGAGCCTGGCATGGTGGTATATACCCTTAATCTCAGCACCCAGGTGGCAGAGGCAGGCAAATTATCTGTAAGTGTGAGGCCAGCCCAATCTATATATTGAGTTTCAGGCCAGCCAGGACTGCGTAGTGGAACCCTGTGGGGGGAAAAAAATCCCAGAAAAAACAGAAACAAGACCAAAACTAAAAATTCTCAAAAATGGGAAAAATATTTGAGATGTCATATATATATATATATATATCTGATGACAAATAAACATACTGAAAATGCTCAACATTGTATCATCAAGGAACTATTTCAATCAACACTGAGACACCACTACACATCTATTAGAATGGGAAAAATCCAAGAACAGACAGCACCAAACACTAAGATGTGGACCAACAGGAACTCCCATTCCTTGCTGGTAAGAATGCAAAATGATGGGGTGGTGGTGGCGCACGCCTTTAATCCCAGCACTAGGGAGGTAGAGGCAGGTAGATCTCTATGAGTTCGAGGTCAACCTGGTCTACAGAGTGAGTTCCATGAAAGGCTCCAAAGCTACACAGAGAAACCCTGTCTCAAAAAACAAAAACAAACAAACAACAACAACAAAACCAAAACAAACAAAAAAAATGATAGAGCCATTCTGGAAGAAATGGGGTGGTGTCTTTCAAAGTTTAAAGGTCATCTTACCATAGAATTCAGCAACTGTCCTACATGTATTTATCCAAATGCATTAAAAACTGTCAGAGGGACAGTTTAGCTGCTAAGAACAGATACTGTCTAGAGCTGTCAAACTCCAGCTTCAAGAGGATCTGACACCCTCTTCTGGCCTCTTTGGGCACTTCAGGCTCCTGCACAAATCAGTACACACACACACACACACACACACACACACACACACACACACACACACAATTAAAATTAAATTTTTGAAAAGTTTGATTCTAAACAAAAAAATCTTCATGGGAATGCTTATAGCAGCACTCTTCAAAACTGCTCAGAGTTAGAAACAATCAAGATGTTATTCCATAGGAAAATGGATAAATAAGACACAATCATGTATTTAAATGTTATTCAGCAATGAAAGGGAATGAATTATCAAGCAACAGAAAGATAGGAAAAAAATCTTCAATTGTATATTGCTAAGTGAAAGAAGCCAGTCTGAACAGGGTTGACTCTGAGTTTGACTCAGAATATATCCTGATAGTCTGGAAAAACCAAACCAAAAGTACCAGAACTGGGTCTGGAGAGATGGCTTTGAGGTTAAGTGCACAGGCTTCTCTTCCAGAGGATCCAGGTTCTAGTACCAGCATACGCATGGAGTTAACAACTATTTGTAACTCAAGTGCCAGGGGCTATGATGCCCTCTTCTGGCTTCCTTGGGGAGTGCACACAGGTGGGCACAGACCTACATGCAGGCAAAACACCCATAGACATAAAAGAAAAGAAAAAGGAGAATTTTATTCTTTTTTTATTATTGGCTTTTTGAGACAGGGTCTCTCTATGTAGCTCTGGTTGTCCTAGAACTCAAAATGTATACCTGATTGGCCTCAGACTCACAGAGATCTGCCTGTCTCTGTCACTCAAGTGTTGGAATTAAAGGTGTGTACCACTATGCCTGGTGAAAAAGAAAAATTTAAAACCCTAAACATATATTGGAGCTTACTAAAAGGGGAAGAGGGATGGATAGATGGAGTATGGAGGCTTCTCACAGCTGTGATATTATTTTGTATGCTAGCTAGTATAACAAATATCTCATTGTATATCTACTAAGACCCATAGAACTATAAAACACTTCAAGTGAACCCTACATGAATAATGAACTTTAGTTGATTAACTAACAAAAGTTAGCATACAAAGCCAGTCTATGATAATAGGACACAAGTATAATATTTCCTTTGTTATTACATCCAGTTTCTGTGTACAGTGAAAGGGAAATGTATCATTTTCACATGCCAGACTCTATGTACTTTATACAGATCATGTCCTCAAATCTTCACAAGAAATCCAGTGTAGCCCAGCATGGTAGTTCACACCTGAAATCCCAGCACTTGGGAAGACGAGGCAGAGGAACCAGGCTTTTGCATAGCCTGAGCTACATAGTGAAATCTAGGCCAGCCTGGAATACAGTGAGACCCTTAATACACACACACACACACACACACACACACACACACACACACACACACACACACACACACAGAGAGAGAGAGAGAGAGAGAGAGACTACCCTAATGAGACAGAGCCTATTTTAGTCCCACCTCCAGTTAAAATAAGAAATAAAACAACTGCGTGATGTACATGCTTCTTTATTTAATAAAAATAATAAGTGAAGTATCAAATAACTGCCACACACTTTTGAAGTAGTGTTGAGTATAATCTTTTGAGACATCTGTTAACGAGTAACACCTATGGAAAGTGTCTGTGCTCTTTAGTGGTGGTAAACCACAGTCA
The DNA here is from genome assembly GCF_007827085.1 of Peromyscus californicus insignis. Taxonomy (NCBI): domain Eukaryota; kingdom Metazoa; phylum Chordata; class Mammalia; order Rodentia; family Cricetidae; genus Peromyscus; species Peromyscus californicus. Next base: position 146,778,270 of record NW_026294584.1, read on the forward strand.
CTGCTAACACTGCTGTGGCTTCTGTCTACATTCTTCCTGACGGAAATGCTGCTTTTCAGTGAGAGGCTAGGGAAGTAATAAATTTTCCCAAAGTTTACAGACTTCCTGAATTCTATCCATGGAGCCTGGAGAGTGGAGAAGGAAGGGAGGAGGAAGGGAGGAGAGGGAGAGTTTGATATAGTCTGTCCTGAAGCACTTGCACAGACACATGAACTGTGCAAGGAGACTGAGCAGGAGCTGTGCTCTCGGGGTGCAGGAAGTAACATCCCTAGAGATGGCTCAGTGGGTAACGGCACTTGCTGCCAAGCCTGATGGCCCAGGCTTGACCCTTGGGACTCTCACAGTAGAAGGAGAGAATTAATTCAAGTTGTCTTCTGACCTACACTATGCACCAGGGTATAAACACATATTCGTGTGTGCACACACAAATACATGCTGTTGCTGTTTTAACAACAACAAAGGTATTGGCATGGTGGCACGTACCTTTACACCACTGACTGTGGCAGAATATTTGTTTACACTGTAAAGATGTGTCTCTGCCAAAGGTGCCTTCTGATTGGGTTAATAAAGGGCTAAAGGGTCCACAGCTGGGAAGGAGAGGGTAGGCGGGACTTCTGGGCAGAGAGAGAGAGAGAGAGAGAAGCTGAGAGGAGAAACCTAGGCACATGATTTTGCTAGCAGACTTGGAGCAAGTCGGATGAGCGTACTAAGGGGAGGTAACCGAGCCACATGGCAGAACATAGATTAAAAAAATATGGGTTAACTAAGTTATAAGAGCTAGTTGGGGAAAAGCCTAAGCTAAGGTCAAGCTTTCATAATTAATAATAAGTCTCCAAGTCATTATTTGTGACTGGCGGTCCAAAGATAGCCCAACAGGAACGCTGGCTACAACTGGGAGGCAGAAGCAGGCAGATCTTTTGAGTTTGAGGCCAGCCTGGTCTACATTATGAGTTCCAGACCAGTCAGGGCTACACAGTGAAAATGCAATTAATTAAAGAAATAGTTTCATTAAATTTACCCAACAACTGGTTACTTAGGTTTCTGACCTTTTTTTTTTTTTTTTTTTTGTCCCCAATTAAGGATTATGTATTAGCACAATCCTGGGGCCAGGACCCAGAGCCTTCTACACTGAGCTGCACAGCAGCCCATTAAGTTATCCAATCAGCTATTATTTGGGGTTTAAGGCCTAGAAGCTCAACTTAATCTTGCTGAAAAGGGGGACAGACACAGATGGAAGAGAGAAATTCCAGCCTATTAGAGTCACTCAAACTTAACTTGTACGTAGTTATTTCAATTATTGGAAATTATTTACAACATGCTATCAAGAAGTCAATAACTGTCTCTCCTCTCTCTCTCTCTCTCTCTCTCTCTCTCTCTCTCTCTCTCTCTCTCTCTCTCTCTCTCACACACACACACACACACACACACACACACACACACACACACACACACACACTCACAATCCCTTTACAGAGTATCACACAGCAGGTTAAACAAGGAAAAGGAAAAACAAGCCATGTGAGAAAACATGGGAACTTTTCCCTTTGAACAAACCGTGTGCTGCTCCCGGAGTGCTTTGGCCTCCCTCTGCGGACAACTTAGAGCTTGTGCCATTTATAGCAGGTGCTTTCAACCCGCCTGCCATCTGCTTTGGGATATTGCAGCGACACACTTTGCAGACCAGCCCCTTTTTGCCCTAGCCTGGTCCCTGGGGTCGCTTTGGTGTGGGTGCCTGAGCCGAGGAAAAGAACAGCGCTGCCCTCGGCAGGGGTCCACTCTACCCGAGGCTCGCCAGGGGAGGAAAGAGACGCCTTTACCTGCAAACGAGAGATCCTTGTGGTCCCCGTGGCGCTTGGGCTCAAGGACAGCTAGGTGGCTTTTTCAAAGGACCGGCAAAGCGCATAAGGGTCTGGAGAGGATCGCAGGGGATGCTCCGCAGCTCGCACACTGGCTCCGCAGATTTGGTCGTGATCAAGTTCCTGCTTCCGTCGCAGCGACTGAAAGTTTGCACGGGGGAAGGGCGCGTCCCTGCCCTGCAACCCGGAGCTGCTTCCCAGCAACATCCAGCCTGACCGCCCCAGCCGGGACGTGGGAGAGCCCAGGCTCCAGGTCCTCAGCACCCGGCCTGGCGCCACCGCACCCAGCACACTGTGAGCCACTAGAGGGAGAAGTCCGGACCCTCCGGATCATCAAGCAAGGGTCTGCCGCTGTGCTGCCGGATGGCTGAGAGGCCCCGAAGGGCAAAGCACAGGTGCTGATGGGGGAGCCACACACCCAGGTGTGTACTCAACCCGCACACCAGGGTCGCAATCTTCTTGTTCCTTGCTTCAGACGCAACCACTGTAAGCGGCAGTCGCCGCCGCTTTTGGCTGATTTGGAATTCTTCGTGTAGGCAAGGGTGACCTTGAACTCCTGATCCTCTTGCCACTGTTTCCCAAGTGCAGGTATTAGAGGGGTGCACCACCACATTTGGTTCAGTAACACCTTCTTGGTCAAAGTTCACAGTGCATCCTATTTGGGCATAATTAGGAGAATCCTATTTCCATAACTGCAGAACAGGAGGGGCCTCAATCACAGCTGGCAGGTCCCCAGCTAACTGTAAGGCAACCCTGGGGGAGGCATTTGGCTTTGGGGGGATTTACTGAGTGGTTGTTGTTGCTGTGGGTTGTTTGGTTTGGTTTTTTGTTTTTGTTTTTTTGCTGCTTTGAGACCGGTTCTCACCAGTCTGGCTTCCAACTCCATATGTAACTGAGGAGGAACTTTTTTTTATTAAGATATTTTCTGTTCATTTTACATACCAACCACAGATGCCTTTCCCTCTCTCCTTCCACCCTCCCAGCCCCACCCCCACCCCTCAGCCCACCCCCCATTCCCACCTCCTCCAAGGCAAGGCCTCCCATGGGGAGACAGCAGAACCTGGTACATTCAGCTGAAGCAGGCCCAAATCCCTCCCCTGGACCAAGGCTGTGTAAGGTGTTCCCCCATAGGCAGTGGGGATCCAAAAAGCCCGCTCATGTCCTAGGGATGGGTCCTGATCCCACTGCCAGGGGGCCCCTTAAGCAGATCAAGCTATATAACATGCAGAGGGCCTAGTTCATGAGTTCCCTCTGGTTTGGTTTGGTTGTCTCTGTACTTTTCCCCATCATGATCTTGATGCCCCTTGCTCATAGAATCCCTCTTCTCTCTCTTAGACTGGACTCCTGGAGCTCGGCCTGGTGCTTGGCTGTGGATCTCTGGATCTGCTTCCAACTGTTACTGGATGAAGGCTCTATGATGACAGTCAGGGTATTCACCGATCTGATTACCGGGATGAACTTTTAAGTCCTGATCTTCCTGTCTCTACCTGCCAAGTGCAGGGATTACAGGAGCGCTAGTCCAGTTATGATTTGCCTGTGAGAATGGATAATAACGACGAAGGCAATGATGTCCTTTGCCGTGGTTAAAATGGCATCCCTAAACAATTAGCATAGCCCTTTGTATGTTAGAGTCGTTAAATGTATTTAGCTAAAATCTACTTGCTGCCAAATGAATGGAAAGCGAGCATTGATGGTTAAAGTAGCTCTCACCCACTGCCCCCTCACCCCTGCTTGCACAGAACCCCAAACAAATGAGCCCTCACTGACACGCTGATGCAGTTTGGTCTAACTTTCAGCAACATCTTCACTTTGGCTGGTGTGAAAGTTTTCAAACTGCAGTTATAGATGATTATTCTAGGCCGGTACAGCCAACGTGTAAACCCAGCTTTAACCAATAGCTGCAGGAGGTATACGTTGCCAGAGAAAGCTCGTGAACAACGGTCCATTGTGTGAAACCACCTTGCGGTAGGTAGACGGTGACCCACTTTCCAGTTATAGTAATGTTGCCACGGCTTGGTACCAAAGGGTTGCCAAGGGAAACTACACTCCGGTGTGGATTAATTACGGCACTGGAATAATTTTCCTGCTGCAACAAGATTCCGTCTACACATATCCCATCTCTGTAGATGATATGGTTGGGGGTGGAACCAGGTAGCTCCCCACCATTAGAAATTTCAGGTTACAGGGTGTCTCCACACCTGCCTCATAAGCCCCAAACTCAAGATGGGAAAGCAGGAAGATCAGGCCATCGTGGTTGCATAGCCAGGACTTCAGGAGGCCCTGTCTCAAATGACAAAGAAGCGTCGGCTTTAGTGTTCTGCGACAGTGCGTGTGTTGTACGTCTCAATTACAGCAGGGAACCAAGGTCACTGACGAAAATAATGACTAAACAAAACTTCCGGGAGCTGGACCGGAGGCACAGGTTTGTAATCCCAGCTAAAGATTAGACAGCAGGATCACAAGTTTAATGTCTGTCCGGGCTACAGAGTGATGGTACAGCTAGCAGGCCATTTAGTGAGGCCCTGTTTCAAAATACAAAATAAAAATATCAAGAGCTTGAAAAGTGGTTGTGTGGCTAAGAGTTCATACTGCTCTTCCAGAGGACTCAAATTTGGTTTGCCGCACGCACAGCAGGCAGCTAACAACTGCCTATTAAACACTTTTTGGAAGATTTATTTTTGCAGGGCATGGCGGCACGCACCTCTGATCCCAGCACTCAGGAAGTAGAAGCAGGCAGATCTCTGAGAGTTTGAGGCCAGCCTGGTCTACAGAGGGAGTTCCGGGATAGCCAGAGATATATAATGAGACCCTGTCTCAAAAAAATTTTTTTTAATTTTATGTATATGAATGTTGACCTGAATGTTGTGTGAGCATGCCCAGTACCCTGGAAGGACCAAGAAAGGTATTAAATCCCCTGGAACTGGAATTATAGCAGTTATGAGCCACCTTATAGGTGCTGGGAACCAGACCCAGGTCCTCTACAAGAATAGCAAGTGCTCTTAATCACTGAATAATCTCTCCATCAGGTAAAAAAATTAAGAACCGGCTATATAGCTCAGTGGTAGAGCACGTTCCTAGCATGTACAAGGTTCTACTTTCAAATCACAGAATAGTGAAAAGTATAAAATAAACATTTCACAATTCTGTTGATATGAAACAGATGTTTAAATAGAAACCAAATCCATTGCTACCTCATTGCACAGTGAGGTTTTGTTATGTTTTTGAAATGGGGTCTTCTTAATGCAGCCTAGTCTAGCCTTGAACTCAAGACCTTTCTTCCTCAGTTTCCTGAGTGCTGGGATAATATTACACTCTGCCCTGCTGGGTCCTCCAAACCCAATTGGGATGATGAGAGAATGAAGGTAGGACAGACACACAGACACATGTATAGAAAAGCTGGGATCCAGTAGGCTGAGCTTGCTCTAGTGGAGGACCACAACAGCAACAGAACCCAGAGAGTAAGTGCTCTGGATTGAGGAGGGAGGGCTGTGCATACAGCTGAATAAGGAGGCAGACTTAGCTTATATTGGTAGAAAGGCTCTGTAGGGAGCAGTTCCAGGCTGCAGCCATCCTGAGGGAGGAACCTGGGGTTGATAGTTTCTATATACACAGCATTCGAACTTGGACCAGAGAAAGCCTTTGTCATCCCTTGGAGGCTCATCTCGAAGGCTTTGCTACTCCCGTGGGTCTGAGGCACTGGGATCCTTGACATGGTGTGCTCATGTCAACAACACATTAACTCAGGGCTTCATCTGCCCCTTGCACATTCACTCAGGGCTCCCTCTGATCCCCACGGCATCACAAGTGTATCTCACTGGGTCTAGCACCTGAAGGGATTTTTGATCCTCTTCCCTAAGAGTTAGGACTCTCATCTACACGGAGGCACTTAAAAAAAAAATAAGCGTCTTATTAGAAAAATATCTGTTATGTACCTCAAGAGAAAAATCAATAAGACAGGGGGTCTGACCTCAAGATGCTGCAAGTTCTGTGAGCAAGATAGATATATCAATGACTGTGGACACACAGATAGTATGATAGAAGATGTTAACTAAGGAATCTCAGAGGATGGTCTTCCAAGAAGAGCCATATAAGTTAGATCCAAACAGGAGAAGCTCAGCTAGCTAGATAAGGAGGAAGAGGAGGAACAAAAAATTGAGTAATAGCCGGGCGGTGGTGGCGCACGCCTTTAATCCCAGCACTCGGGAGGCAGAGCCAGGCGGATCTCTGTGAGTTCGAGGCCAGCCTGGTCTACAGAGGGAGATCCAGGATAGGCTCCAAAACTACATGGAGAAACCCTGTCTTGAAAAACAAAAAACAAAACCAAAAACCAAAAACCAAAACCAAAACAAACAAAAAAACCAACCCCCCCCCCAAAAAAAAAAAACAAAGCAAAACAAAAAACTGAGTAATCCAGAGAGAGGAAACAGACCACTCAGGGATCAGACTATCTGGCCCGTAAGTTGCCTGTACATTAAGGAAAAAACAAATATTAGTCAGAATATATTAGTTTTCTCTCTTCTTGCTACATGGAGAATGGATTGAAAAAAGTGAGGTCAGAGGCCTTCTGACTTCTAAGAAATGATTTGAACTGGGCATGGAAACAAAGGAGAAATTAAAGAGACAAGCTCTCCGGGACTTAGCAACTAGTTAGATGCACTGGTGAGGCAAGTGGATTTTTGGATGGGAGACTGGGTGGATGGATGTGTTGGGTAATATAAGGAGGAAGAGGCAGCCTGGAGGAGGCATCAGCACGAAGAAAATAAGAAAACTTCAGTCTTGGGTGTATCACACCTCTGTGTGATCAAGAATAAAAACACTTCACTGGAAAAATCAAGAGAGTTGTTTCTAAGATAGGAATGATGGGACAGCCCTATAATCCAGGACTTGAAAGGTTGAGGTAAGAAAATTCTGTGAGTTTAAGGCGAGCCTGGGCTACAGAGCAACCCTGTCTCAAACATCAACAACAAAAACCACAGAAAAGAAAAGTTTTTTTTCATAAGATGTGATATGACTCATATATATGAAAGTGATATATGTAACAGAGATTGCTGCTATGATAAGAGTCACCAATCACAAATGCAGAAAACTTACAGTACAAACACTCATTACATTTTCTTGTCAATGAACTGTAGGTTTCTTAAGGATGAGGGCTACGTCTTGCTGAATCGTTTCTTCTTACCTCTAACATGTGCCTAGCACCTGACAGGTTTCCAGTTAACGCTGAGTCAGCAAATGAGGGCATACTAAATTCCATATTACATTACACCCACCCATTTAAAGTGTATACTTCAAAGACCGGAGAGATGGCTCAGCAGTTACAATTGTGTACTGCTCTTGAAGAAGGCCTGAATTCAGTTCTCAGCACTCATATCCCGGTAGCTAACAACTGGCTGTACCTCTAGTTCCCAGAGCTCTGGTGCCCTCTTCTGGTGTCCACTGGTACTTCAACCCACTTGTCCCTATTCCCGGCTCCAAATAAAGTCAAGAAGGAGGAGGAACAAGAAGAGGAAGAGGAGGAAGAAGGAGAAAAGGAAGAGGAGAGAGAAGAAGAAAAGGAAGAGGAGAGAGAGAAGAAGAGGAAGAGGAGAGAGAAGAAGAAAAGGAAGAGGAGAGAGAGAAGAAGAGGAAGAGGAGAGAGAAGAAGAGGGGGTGAGGAGGATCAGGGAACCCTCACTCTGAGGACTGAGCCACTCAGCCCAACCGGTAGTATGCAATTCTGCCTTTATTGCAGGTGGCCTTGGGGGTGGAGGACTACCTGGGGGGGGGGGGACTGGAGCCTATAGGTGGAGAGTGAAGGGTGGAGGCTCTGTTTACACACTAAGGGTTGGGTGAGTGATCCCCATATTGGGTGCTGAGCTTCCAGGGAAGCCGCTTTTAAGTCATCCATGGTTCCGCCTCACCCACTGTTCTGTAAACAAGCCTAATAAACTTATTGGTTCCTCAGAATGTACTTTGGTGGTAGTTGGGACTGTAGGAGGGTGTAGATGTATTTATATTCCCCCTAGGGAAGGAATTTTAGCAACACAGGCATATATCATAGAGACAGGTGCTTGTACTTTGTTGAAGCAGTTGAGGGACCCCCCCCCCCCCCCGCCCCGAAGGCGTTGGGTTACTACCTGTATATTTGGTTTGCTCAGGCAAGCAGTTTCTCTTTTGTATTATCTGTACATCTTCCTGGCCATTGGTAGTTCCATAGTGACCTGTCAATAACCATCAAGAGCCTCAGAAAGTGCCTGGGTGCACTTCCCGTTCAAGAGACGCAAAGCAGCATGCACTAACAGTTTCTCTCTCATTTCTAGCTCCTTTCTTTACAGTGTCTTGGCATTTTCTGTATGGTCGCCCACTGCTAAACCCCGTTTTCAAAGTTTAGAAAAGAGCTTTGCTTCTGTATTAGTGTGGATTGAAATTTGAGGTCTACAGACCACCTTTATTCTACATTGGTAAAACGGGTAAAAATTCCTATTTTGCCGGGCGTGGTGGCTCACCTCTATAATCCCAGGTTGAGTCAGGGGGATCGCTACCAGGGATACATACAGTGTGAGGTCCTATCTCAAAAATAAAAACCCAGTCCATTTTGCAAAGTTGTTCGAAAATCATCAGGATCACAGTGCTTAACCTTGGTTCTTAAAGGTGACGTGTCTTCGGTAGAAAAGGGAGTTACCCTCTGGACACCTTTGGCCTTCAGGAGTCCTGGCCCTTTAAGACAGAGCCGCCCCAACCTCCAGCGCGCGTCTCCCCGCCCCGCCCCTCGGATTTGGGGGCGGGACCTCCGAACCCGGAACTGACGGCTACGCGTAGCCGGTGCCGCCAATCGGCGTCCCGGAAGCAGCGAGTTTCGGCGTCTGAGCCAGTGAATGACAGCAGCGCCGCCCGCCGGTCACAGCGGTGGCCCCGCTGGCGTCCCGAGCCTCCTGTCAGCGCGCCCCTCGGGAAGGCGAGCGGCGTGCCTGTGGCCCCGAGGGGCCTCCCCGCTCTCCCCGGCCCCTACCCCGCCGTCCCTCCGCTGCCGGCGCCATGGGCAGCGAGCAGAGCGCGGAGGCCGAGAGCCGCCCCGGCGATCTGAACGCCTCAGGTCGGTGCCTCACCTCCCGCCCGGGCGCTGCTTGCGGAGCGGGCGGCCCCGCGTGGTGGGCCCACCGGGTGCCGTACCACAGAGAAGGCGTGGCCTCCCCCCCAGCCCGGGTCCCCTAAACCCGCACGCTCGGCTTCGCTCTGATCTTTAAAAGACGACCTCGTGAACGCTCGGTTCCAGGACTCGGCACTGACGCCCGAGATTTGGCTCACTGTGGATGGATAATACTCAGAACCTCTAAGATCGGGCTTCCTGCAAAAACGGGGCGTCGAGGTTCCTTTTTAGAAGGGACCTGTGAGCGCTGGGCGGTCACCTTCAATGTTTGGGTGCAAATGTTTCCAGAAACTGCTTTTTCCACTCAGGTGTCGGGTCTGTGGTTTTTTTGTTTGTTAGTGTTTTTAATAAGTTGGTCAGATGGCAGGCAGGGTCTGGCGTATCTTCTGTGGTCCACATTTTTTAGATCTCTAAGCGTTTGAGGTAGAAATTGGAAGAGTATTGTGCTAGACCTGTAGTGAGTGCTCAATAAAACAGTGGTAATTGAAAACCATTTGGTCCTTTTTTTTTCTTTGTTTCCCACTTAGTTAACCTCTGAAACTGCACTAGACTGGATAAGCTCAGGGCCTCGTTAGTTAAGACCTCTGACCTAAAGAGTCTTCAGAATGGCTCTCTACTTGGTAACATTTGCCACTCAGAAATGTGGAAGCTAACAGATGTAGGGGATGATTCAAGCTGAAGGCATTCCTCCAGACCGTTCCCTCAAGACCCTCTGTCTGGGAACTTGCATCTACTAGCTTTGCTGTGTTGCGTTTCCTTGGAAGACCCAGAGTGTCATGTCTGTAGATAACAAAACCGCTGTAATGGCCATCTCTGACTTTCTTGCCTCTATGCCCCGCCAAAAGCATAGTTCAGGGGACAGAGCTTGGCGTCCTTTAACACAGTTGCTCATCCAGGAACCAACAGCATAGGCTTATTTCTGATAGAATTTGCTTTACACATGTTTATGTGTAGTATTTATAGTAGCCCCATTTTTACACACATCTTTATCCATTTTATGCATAAAATAATAGAGGTGGACTAGAATGCTTTGAAGTCCCCTTTCCTTTGGAGTCTGGGGAAAGGAGGAATCATGTAATTTATAACAGGAAAGATGTTTTGGTACTGCTTTTGTAAAATGTTAGATGAATTACCAAGCCGGGATAAACTGTTCCTGAAAAGCAATAAAAGTAACAGAACACCCCTCCCAGCCCCTTCTCCCCACCCTGGTGCCCGCCCCGCCCCCAAGACAAACTCCAAGCATCAGGAGAGGCTAGTTTCCAGAAGGCGGAGTACTTCCGTGGTATCCTCAGATCTGACTGATGAGCCTGAGTATACCAATTGCCTACTAGAACCTTTGAGTATAAGACACTTTAAGGATTCATTCTTGTTCTAACCAGGAAAATATTGGGGTGGGAAGTCTTGTTCTAGGGAATCCCTGGAGGACTGAACCTCTTCCCTCCCAAGGAACCTGAAATTGACATGCCCCAGAAGTCCCTTCCAATTTTCTGAATGTTGCCCTGGTAATGCTGCACTAAGGCTCACTGAGCCTTAGGAATAGACTTATAATTTGGGTTTGAAACCAGAGGTTTTGGCTAAACTGGCTCTGTTCAGTACACCTGGTTAGCTTTGCATTCTGTGTCACTAAGAAGAGTCCTTGTCCCCAAGGACCCAGAGACTTCAGTGCCTTTCCTAACTCTGTTTCTAGGGCTGTTGGCCTTGGACAAGTCCCAGACAATTTTGTTCTTTCATTTGTAAACTATGGACATATATCAGGAGATCAGGACAATCAAAAAAAGGAGATGTTGGGCTGGAGAGATGGCTCAGAGGCTAAGAACACCGGCTGTTCTTCCAGAGGTCCTGAGTTCGATTCCCAGCAACCACATGGTGGCTCACAACCATCTGTAATGAGATCTGGCTCCCTCTTCTGGCCTGCAGGGATGCATGCAGACAGAACATTGTATACATAATAAATAAATAAATCTTTAAAAAAAAAAAAAAAAAAAAAAAAAAAAAAAAAAAAAAAGGAGATGTTAAAAAAATCTACATATAGGAAATATTAAAAAAAATCTGCCTATGCTTTTGTGTGTATAATAATAAAATGCTTGGTTATGCAAGAATTTCATACATGTTATATGTTTCTATATGTGCGAGAGTTTTGGTTTTTTAATGTATATATAATAGAAAATAGAAGTCCTGGGCTAGGGCCATAGCTTAGTGGTAGGGCCCTTGCCTAGTATTCGAGAAACTCTGGTTACAGTCCTTAGCACCACAAAAAAGAAAGAAAATAGAAATTCCCATAGTCTGCCTATGCCAGCTCCCACTACGTAGAAATATTCATTTTTTTCTTCCTTGGAGACGGTGTTTCATGTACTCTAGGCTGATCTATGCTCCCAATGCTGTATATTATTTTATTATGTGTATAGGTGTTTTGCCTGCATTCATGTCTGTGCATCACATGTATATAGTGTCTGAGGAGGCCATAAGAGGGCACTAGGTCCACTAGAACTAGAGTTACAAATAGTTTTGAACCAACATGTGAGTCTTGGGACTTGAACCAGGGTCTTCTGGAAGAGCAGTCCTTAACCACTGAGCCATATCTTCAGCCCCTGTTCTTGAGTTTTTAATCTTCCTGTCTCTACCTCAAGGAAGGAGATGTGAGCCACTATGTCCAGCTGAATTACATTTCCCCATAGTATTTTGTTGTTTAGTTTTATTTATTTATGTATTTATTTATTTTGAGACAGAGTATTACTATGTAACTCTGGCTATTCTGGGATTCACTATGCAGACCAGACTGGCTATAAGCTCAAAAGAGATCTGCCTGCCTCTGCCTCCGGAGTGCTGGGATTAAAGGTGTTCATCACCACACTAGCATTTACTTTTAGGTTTTTGTTGTTCTTTTGTTTTTTTGGTTTTTCGAGACAAGGTTTCTCCGTGTAGTTTTGGTGCCTGTCCTGGATCTCACTCTATAGACTAGGCTGGCCTCGACTTCACAGAGATCCGCCTGGCTCTGCCTCACGAGTGTTGGGAGTAAAGGTGTGCACCACCACCACCCAGCTGTTATTGTTTGTTTTTAAGCCTTAATCCACTTCAACATCTCAAATACAAAAAGTAGCCATTACCACTCTTGGGAGAAGTAATTTATCATTTTAAATAAGGATGGCTTTGACGAGAAGCATGTATGTTAAGATCAGAAAAACCTCTGTATACTGTGAACTACTCTTTCTAGTGACTATGTTGGTGGGCAATGGTGGCTTCCCATCATGCACTTCCTGATCTGTGTCACTTGATTTGCAGTGACCCCATCTCCAGCTAAACATCGGGCCAAGATGGATGACATTGTGGTGGTAGCTCAGGGCTCTCAGGCCTCCAGGAATGTCAGCAATGATCCTGATGTCATCAAGCTGCAAGAGATTCCAACCTTCCAGCCCCTTTTAAAAGGTGAGAGGTTATACCCTGTATTACCTGGACTTGCCGGGAAGGTTTAGATATGGCCCTGCTACTCTTTCCCCACATATCTGTATGCCTTACTCTTTTGTCTCTCTTAGGTCTTTCCCTAATTGGCATCTTCTCTGAAAAGTCTTCCTTGACTGCCCTGTCTGAAATTGGAGTCTCTTTCCCTGCCTTTTCTTTGTGTTCTGTAGCACTTAATCACCTCTGACCTATTGTAAAATAGAAAACATTTTTACATTTATCTGTTTGTGTGTGTGTGTGTGTGTGTGTGTGTGTGTGTGTGTGTGTGCATGTCACAGCTTGCATATGGAGGTCAAAGGACAACTTTGAGGAGTGTGTTCTTTCTTGCTGTCATGTGGGTCCTGGGGATCAAGTCAGGTTTAGTGTCTTTACCCACTGAGACATCTTGCCAGCCCAGCTGGTTTACTGTCTGTATTTTTCTATTAGAATGTGAGTTCCAGATGACAGGAACTTTCTGTTTCTTTCCACTATTGAAGTCCAGCACCCGAGATAGAACCTGATATAAAATAAGGATCGAGTAAATTAATGAATGAATCAGTGTTACTGGAGGTGGCCCTTCCCCGTTATATTTCCATGAAAAGATTTTCATTATTTGTGGTTTAGACTGTGGTATGGCCTGACTGGTTCAGACTCATAGAAAAGTTCTGTCACCACTGCTGCACTGGTAATTAATTCTGGCAACTGTTTTTTTTTTGCATGAGAGAAAAGTATGCTTATGAGAGGAGAGGTTACCTACCTGATTAGCATATTTCAAGATGCTTTATATGATGACTATAACTTTACTGTTTTCGTATTTCCCCATTAAGTGGAGTTTATTTTCTTTATCTTTTGTGTGGGTGTGTGAGAGTGTTGTGTGTGTACATGTTTGGAAGCCATAGGTCAACCTCCAGTGCTGGTCTCAGGAGCCATCCACCTTGTTTTTTGAAACAGGGTCTCTCACTGGGACTTGGGACTTGCCAATTAGGCTAGGCCAGCTGGCATCATGGATGTGCCTGTCTACACATACCTAGGCCCGGGATTACAAGTATGTGCTCCTACTTCCATTTTTTATGTTGTTTCTGGGGCTGGAACTCAAGTTCTCATGCTTGCATGAGAAGCATTTTACTGACTGAACTATCTCCCTATTCCTGGAAATGATTTTCTATTAACTGGATGGAGCTTCTGCTATGTGAGTTACTCAGATTCCCTGCCTCTACCCCCCACAAAACACCCCAAATAAAACCTAAGCAATAATGAGCATAAATAAGGGTTGTGGCTTAGTTAACCTGAATCTTTCTTCTTCTTCTTCTTTTTTTTGATAACAATATCAAAGACTGAGAAATTTATAAAGAAAAGAGGTTAATTTACCTTACCCTTCACAATGAAGACCATGGCTCTGGTATCCTCTTGGCATCTGCTGAGAGCCTCCCTGCTGGGTCATGACCCGGAGGAGGCTGACACTTCACAGGGCAGAGCAAGCTGCTAACTTGATCTCTCTTTCTCTCCAAATAAAGCCATTCATGCAGTCATAGGCTCCACCTTCATGGCCACCTCCTCTCCTGGTTACTTTCCAAAGGCCCCACCTCCAAATCCCGTTAGCCTATGATTTGTGGGGAGTAAGTTTCAGTATGAACCTTAGATCTGACAAACAACTAGACAAGAGCAAGCTGGTGTAACAGACTCAAATAAAGCATCTTAGTAGCTATTTGTATTAAAATGTACCCTGGCCCCACATCCATACACATACCATTCTTGTAATTCTTGCATCATTGAGTTTGTTTAAGTGATTTGTGCAAGATCAGACATCTGGCAGAAAGAGATTGCTTGAGACTTCTTCACCAATGTCAGGTCCTACATTAGTTACACCTTTCCGGGATGCAGCTAACAAAAACAAATAGCACATCCAGGTGATCTATATATATCGTATTCTTCCCAGCAATTCGTCTGCTTCACAAATGAAACCGTTCACGTTTTCACTCTCCCCTGCACTGGCCATGAGATGAAACTTTGATAAGCCCTCTACTCTATAAGAGAACATATTGTATTTTGTTACTTACCCATCTTCTCATTCATTTTCCCTATCTTGCGGAGTAACGTGATTCTCCAATGAAGCCAACATTAATGAAATTTCTCCCTTCACATAGACTTGCCCAATCTTGAGAAATGTAACAGCTGGATATTGATAGTGTACCCTCCACCCTTCCTGGATCTGCATGGAGTACTGTCCACAGTCACTTTCCACACACCTGCTTCCTGTCCTCTCCATCCTCTGACTCCCAAAGTCTTCCAGTCCTTCACTAGTCTTTCGTGACTTATTCTTGACCTTTTCACCTTAGGGAAACACTAAACGCAAACCAGAGTTTAAGATATACTTAATAATTTTCTGGGATTAGTTGTTTAATTATTTGAAATGATTCACATGAGAATAAACTGACTAGTAGGGAAAGTATCTAGGAGAAGACTTGGTATTAAGGGAAGCTAACATGAGTTAAGGTCATCCACCTTGAACGTGAGTGATGAGTGGGATATAAGTGAGTGCCTTGCAGAGTGATGCTCCTGGACTTGATTACCTTAGTAACTAGGCTATAATCAGGGCTTTGCCACCATCTAACTACATTGAGATAGTTATAGAGGAGAGGAAAGCTAGTGAGGGGCAGGTGACTCTGAGTATGTATCTGGATTTGGCTAAGGAATTTAGAGAGGTCACTTGATTAGAATGGCAATGTGTGGCTTTGCCCAGACCACAGGCACAAACAAAAGCGGTGAGTGTTTACAGATGCTTGTGTTTCATTTGTGAATAAGGAATCCCTTGGATAGTAATTGGAAAAGACAGGCAGACAGGACAATTGAGTAGACTAACGATGATAAGTGTCCAATTCCCCTCAGTACTTCCCCAGGAGAGCTATTTTGTTTTTTTCTTTATAGATGAAAACTTTGGGATTCACCTTAAATTCCTGGCCTTATATCACTGGTTGTATCACCAGCCCATCTTCAGGTGGTATCGGGACATGTTGACCATAGAGTGGGACTTGTTCCCATTGTAGCAGAACCTGTTTTGTAAATCACAGCTGGCCCAGGGAGATGGCGTGTGTGTGTGTGTGTGTGTGTGTGTGTGTGTGTGTGTGTGTGTGTGTGTGTGTGTGTGTGTGGTGTGTGAGCTTGTTTGGATTTTAGGTGCCAGATTGGTTGCAGAGCCTCCTGCTTTGACATTGTTCTGCCTGGTGATTTGAAGCTCTGGCCCCTGCCTCCTGGGCTGTTGGAGGAGTTGCAGGCCACTCATCACTGTTGCCTTTATACTGCCATCCCCTTCCCTGCCTTGCTTGCTTTCAGGGTGAGGCAATTTCTTAAAGCAATAAAAAAAAAAAAAAAAAAAAAAAAAAAAAAAGGCCACCCAGTGAAGGCTGTACCCCCCAGGTTTGATTCCAGAAAGCTTTTATTCAAGTTAATGAGAGTTTATTCTTTCAAAACAATATATTCAACTATTACAGAGTTCACTATTGTTCCATAATGTCATATGAGGTAATCTAATGCTGGTGGGTGATCTGCAGAGGCAGACTGGGCGAGTTTGGGGCTATTTGTATGTCTGAGGTAATGTTTGCATTTTAATAAGCAAGCAGATTCTTTGGTTTTAACTCTTTTGCATAAATATACATGGTATAATTTATGCTTTACAATACAAATATCTGTTCCTCTTTTTCAAATCAAAGAATTTTTTTTTTTCATAATAACCTCAGAGTTAGCAACTTATTTTCATATGTAAAACACTTACTAGGAAATGGAAGAAAACTAGAAAGTAGCAATGTGGCCGTGACAGAACACAGAAGCAAATTGTTGATTTCATGTCCGTTACTAAGATTCCAATGTATTAAATAAGCCCTACACATTGCTTACTTAGAATTCAACCACTCGTTTTTTTTAATGAAGCTGACTATTTTATATCATTCTATAGGAATGAAGCATTCGCAAGAGAAATGCAATATTGTTTTTATGTCAAAGTTACAAAAATATCCTATTCACTTTGGGTGGATGAATAGATGCATATACACACACAACACTGTTTGTGACTGACCTGCCATTTTTGTTCCTGACCTTGGATATAACATAAGGGGTTGTCTTACAGCCTAAGAAAGGACCGTCCTTGTTACCACCAGGAAGGTCCAGCTTATACAGCACAGATGCTTATGTGACACTGAGCAGCTTTGTTGGGTGTTTGGAGAGTGGGTGTTAAGAACAGAAGGCAAGTGAAATGGATTCGGATTATTAAAGAGCTGGGAGCTGGGGAGGGGTGCATGCCTGGAGTCCTAACACCGGGAGGCGGAGCTGGGAAGGGGTGCATGTCTGCAGTCCTAACACCGGGAGCAGAGCTGGGGAGAGGGTGCATGTCTGGAGTCCTAACACCGGGAGGCGGAGCTGGGGAGGGGTGCATGTCTGTAGTCCTAACACCGGGAGGCGGAGCTGGGGAGGGGTGCATGTCTGAAGTCCTAACACCGGGAGGCGGAGCTGGGGAGGGGTGCATGTCTGCAGTCCTAACACCGGGAGGCAGAGCTGGGGAGGGGTGCATGTCTGGAGTCCTAACACCGGGAGGCGGAGCTGGGGAGGGGTGCATGTCTGCAGTCCTAACACCGGGAGGCAGAGGCAGAAAGATGGTTGCGGCAAGCCTGGGTGTAAAAGACACTGAAAAGGAAAACAAAAAGGAAGAAACAAAGGCAGCCTTTTGTCTCGTCTTGGGTGGAGCTCAATCACACAGATCAGCAGTGAAGAGTCTCAGGCCCTTGGGGACACTTGGAACACTGAGAACTCTACTCAGCTGGGGGAAGATGAGAAAGAACAAGAGGAAGTGAGGTTTCTTAGGATCGGTTTTCTCCACCGTTCCTCTTCCCAACCACCCCCTCTGTCATTCAAAGATAGAAAGTTTCAGAATTCATCAGACAGCTGTCCTCTACCAGCTGCCAGACATCACTGAATTGGAGAATGGTGTACCGAAGGACTGGCTGAGAGAATGGATCTTTTTTATTTTTTTTAACTTTCTTTTTTATTAGAATGGGTCTTAATCAGAGGCACAGTCCTGTCTGAATAGCTTAAAGTCTTCTCCAAGGACAGATTGATTCTAAGTACAGTTTCTCCCAAACACCATGTTGGAAAAGTTGGTAGCTTATTCCTGACTACTTTGTAGATTTAGTTATGTGTCTAGTAGCTGTTGGGTTAAGCTTTTCAACATGAACTCTTCACCAAAAGACCCAGCCTAAACGAGTGAGAGGAAATGCCAGGTGGAGAGCTGCTTCAGTCGACTGGGAAGCTGAAGCATCTTCGGCAGCCTCAGTGGTTCGCTCTTATTCGCAAGCCTGCGGGCCTGCGTGGTTGGTCCTTGTTTCTGTCCCATCTCAGAGATGGCTGCCTTCTACTGTAACAGCCCACACACATTTACTTGGCTTCTGGATTTCTTTTCCTCTACCATCCGGCTTAGTGTGCCTCTCTTCTCTAGTTCAGATATGTACAGAAAGGCTCTTTAACCATTACTTTGTTTAGATTCCATCCTCCCTCCTAGCTACCCTGCTTTGCTCTTTTGTTCCAAACCTACTTACTAAACGGTCACTATATGCTTCTGCTTTTGCCGTTCTTGAAGTTCTTATTTGTTTTAGTGTGTGCATGTGCACAGGGCACACACATGCTGCAGCATGTGAGTGGAAGTCAGAGGACAGCTTGCAGGAATCAGGTCTCTCCTCCTCACTGTGTAGAAACTGGGGATGGAGCTTGGGTCAGCAGGCTTGGCAGCAAGCGCCTTTACCCACTGAGCCATCCCTACAGTCCCACCCTTGCTTGAGTAAAAGAGAATTACGCATGTTCTCTTTTTCCTCAGGCCACAGCTGCCTCTTCTTTTTCATATCTAATGCAGGTTTTCATCCCACTTCATAAATTTCCTTTTGGTGCTGTCACTCTGCTCCAATCCCATGATGCTAGTTTTTTCTAGCTGTTCATGCCCATGCTGGTAGGGTTTTCTGGCTGCTTATTAACCTCTGTTCTCCTCTACATGCATTGTTGCCTAGTGCTCTTCTGGAGAAACACGATTCTAAGGATCCTAAGTACTTTGAAATGTAGACATCAAGACGATTGTATTGTCTAAATTTGTATTGTCAATTTTCATTTTTGTCCTATTTCTCTAGCTATGAGCTAGTAATTTAGCCCTGTACTGTTGCTTTGTTTGTTTGTTTGTTTTTTTGTTTTGTTTTCGAGACAGGGTTTCTCTGTGAAGCAGTCTTGGCTGTCCTGGAACTCACTCTGTAGACCAGGCTGGCCTTGAACTCACAGAGATCCACCTGCCTCTGCCTCCCAAGTGCTGGGATTAAAGGCATGTGACACTGCACCCTTCCTGAGACTTTTTTTTTTTTTTAAAAATCAGATGATAATGTACACTTGAATGTCTTCTTGAAGAGAAAGGATTCTATAAATGTTGAGTATCAAGGCATAGTTAATAGTGTTCACATTGTATGTCTTTTCTGATTTATTTACTGTCATCATTTACTAAAAGAGAAGTATAAAATACCCAGCTATGGTTGCCAATTTGCCTTTTTTTTTTTTTTTTTGCCAGATTTTGCTTTGTGTAGTTTGGGAGTCTATTATTAGTCTCAGTAATGGTTACATAGTGATCTTTTTCATCATTATGAAGTTTCTACCTGTTGCCCCATCACGAAGTCTGTTTTGCCTAGCTTTCTTTACTTTATTCTTATACTTGTATAGTCTCTTTCCATTCTTCCCCTTTTAATCTATTTATACCTTTATATTGAAAGTGTATATTTTATAGACAACCAACTCAATAGTAGGTTGCTGCTTTTATCTTAGGTTGGACAGTCTGCCATTTAATCATGTATAACTTGATCTGACTATTGAAATTGAAATCAACCATTTAGTTTGTTTTTTATTTGTGCCTTGTGCTTTTGTTCCTTCATATGTTTTCTCTGCCCTTTTTAGATCAATTGAATATTTTAGCATTCTGTTTTAGTTTTCCCCTATTTTTGTTTATTTTTTTTAACAGCATCTTGTTCTGTAGTTGAAGTTGGCCTCACTTGAGACAGTTCTCTTGCCTCAGGCATGGACCACCATGCCAAGCTGATTTCATTTTCTTTTTAGTCTAAAAATTCTAGTGTATCTTGCAGCGTGGGTCAGCTGAAAAATGTCATTTTTATCCAGGTTTTTATAAAATCCTTAAAGAATGAGTACAAAAAGTACTCATTGTTTTTAAACAGATCCAGCAAGACTGTGAATCTCATCTTCCAACCCACTCTGTGTTACTGCTTATGGAATCTATTGGTGTACTTTTTCAAAAATTAGTACTGTTCTTTTTTTTGAGATAGATGTTCACGTAACCCAGGCTGGTCTCTAACTTACTGTATAACCAACACCAGCCTCAATTCATGGTCCTCCTGTCTCCACCTCCCAAGTGCCTAGGATTAGCATCAGGCATGTGCCACCTTGCCCAGCTGGAGGGTTTTGTTGGAATTAATTGTATTGTCATGGCTGCACAATGCCTTTCTTATGCTATCATCCCTTCTACAGTGACCAGCTTGCATTCTATTATAAGGAAGAGTTTCCTTCTCCCATTTGTTTATTTTTCATTTATTTAAATAAGTGTAGAACAGTGGACTCCTGTTTTGTTTTGTTGCAAGTAAAGTCGTTATTTTCGTTCTTCAGGTATTCCAAGTGTGTTTAGTTGCACACTTTTAGTCTAATTCTTCATGTCCCTTTGATGAATTCCTGCTTCTCCTTGAACACATCCTTAGTTTCTGGAACAGTATCATGCTGTCCTGTCTGACCCTAACACTAGAGTCAGGCACTCTTTAAAGTATGTCCTGGGTCTTCTAGTGGAAGGTAACATCGAGGAACCATCCTCACATCTCCTCAGTGGATTTAGCTAGGAAATATATGTATATGTATCTACCTGAATATACATAGTTAACACCAGAATGTGCTTGTTTTTGTTTTTACCTATATTTGAAAAATAACGAGTTCACACTGGTATGTGCCATGTATTGTCTTTTTAATTAAATTGTGTGTGTGCATGCACACACACACACACACACACACACACACACACACACACACGATATGTTTGTGTCAGCAATATGCCACTATGTAGGTATGTAGGTCAGAGGACAACTTTGTAGAGTGTGCTCTCTCCCTTCCTCCTTTACATAGGTTCTGGGGATAAACTCAGGCCACCAGTTGCAGAGCAAGTGCCTTTACCTTCTGAGCCATCTCACTGGCCTGTTCATACCTGTTTGTTTTAATTAAATACTATGGGCTATTATTTCGTTTAATATTTTGCCCCCACATTTCCCTTTCTGTGAGACTCAGTAGGTCTATGTTAGACAACTTGATATTTCCTCCCAGGCTATTATTGACTCCTTTCCCTTCTTGCCTCCCCTTTTTCCTTCCCCCTTTTTTCTTTTCTTTTAAATAGAGTCTTTAGAGTCTTGCTATATAGCCCAGCCCAGGTTGACCTACAAGTCATTATGTAGGGCAAGTGGCTTTGAATTATGTGTCCTCCTGCCTCAGGTGCTGGGGTTACAGGCTGCTCCTAACACCCAGCCTTCCTGTTTGTTTTCTTTCTGTAGTGCTTGGGCTCAAACTCGAGGGTGTTAGCAAACAAGCACAGTGCCACCGGTCTCCATCTCCAGCCCTGGTACAGCTTTCAGGTTTTAATTTTAGTCTTCTTCCTTTTTACCCTTATTTTGATTATTTTCATTGCTATGTTTCAAAATTTAGTAGTCTGTTTTCTCTTTTGTTAATACTGTTCTAAATCCATCCAAAGTTTTTTTTTTTTTTAACTTTTATTGGTTCTCTGTGGATTTCACATCATGCAGTCTGATCCCACTTATCTCCCCGTCCCCTCACACCCACCCTCTGCCCTTGCAACCTATCCCCCAAAACAAAACCAAATTTAGAAGAAAGACCAAAAAAACAAACCAAAACAAAACCAAAGAAGAGAGAGAGAGGAATTTTGTCGTGGAAGCTGTGGTGTGGCTCGGTGAGTCACACAGTTTCCCCTTTAGTCCATTCATCTTTACTTGCAAGTGTTCGTTGCTAGGAGTCATTACTCTGACTCAAGGTCTCTGGCTTCTGCTAGCTCTCACTGGGGCTCCTCTTGGATTTCCTGTTGTCCTGTGTTGTGGTGATCTTGTTTTGGATCTATACGTTTGTCCCTTCACATGCTCCAACAGTTCATAGATGAGGTAGATGATGGGGTGGGACAACTCATAGTCCTGGTTCTGGGCCTGGGTGGTAGTTCATCCAAAGTATTTTTAAATCAGATCCTGTATTATTCATCTTTAGATAACCACCCTGAAACTCTTCTATTTGTCTGCTTATCATACTATCTTTCTCTGTTTCGAAAATCTAAATGCATTTATATTTACTTTTTCTCATTCATTTTTTTCTCGATTGTAGTTTTTTTTTTTTTATTGGTCAAACATTCTCTTGGTTACAAGTCCTCTTCCTTAGCTTCTTTGCATGACTGAAAGTTTCTTTTTTTAAATTGTAATTTATTCATTTATTTATTTATTC
Source organism: Peromyscus californicus insignis (assembly GCF_007827085.1). NCBI lineage: Eukaryota > Metazoa > Chordata > Mammalia > Rodentia > Cricetidae > Peromyscus > Peromyscus californicus. The sequence continues at coordinate 146,800,245 of NW_026294584.1, forward strand.
TTCTCTCACATTCCAACCGCAGTTTTCCCTCCCTCCTCTCCTCCCAGCACCCCCACCCCCAGATCCACTCCTCCTCCATTTTCCTTCAGAAAAGAACAGGCCTTTCAGGTATATCAACCAGATGGCATAACTAGTTGCAATAAGACTAGGCACAAACCCTCTTATCGAGGCTGGATGAAGCTACTTAGGAGGAGGAAGAAAAAGGGTGGGGCTCCCCAAAGCAGACAAAGTGTCAGAGACAGCCCTGCTCCCACTGTTAGGAGTCCACAAGAACAAGCTACACAACCCTAACATATAGAGGTCAGACCCATACAGGCTCCTTGACTGTCGCTTCAGTCTCTGTGAGCCCCTAGGAGCCCTGCTCAGTTGATTCTGTGGGCTGTGTTCTTGTGTCCTTGACCCCTCTGGCTCCTACAATCCTTCTTCCTCCTCTAAGGGATTCTCCAAGCTCCACCTAATGTTTGGCTGTGGGTCTCTGCATCTGTTCCCATCAGTTACTAAATGAAGCCTCTCTGATGATGATTATGTTAAGCTTCAGTCTACAAGTATAGCAGAATATCATTAGGAATAATTTAATTGCTGCCCTCCCGCACAGTCCTGTTTGGTTCTATCCTGGGTCTCTCTGAGCCGTCCAGCCTCTGGTTCCTCACTCTCCAGGCAGTGTCAGGCCTGGGCTCCCTCTTGTGGCATGGCGTGGGTCTTAAATTGGACCAGTCATTGGTTGGCCACTCCCACAAGTTCTGTGCCACCTTTATCCCAGCACATCTTGTAGGCAGGACAAATTGTAGGTTGAAGGTTTTATGGCTGGGTTGGTGTCCCAGTCCCTCCACTGAAGTCCTTGCTTGGTTACAGAAGATGGCCAGTTCAGGCTCAGTATCCCCGTTACTAGGAGTCTTTGCTAGGGTCACCCTTGCAGATTCCAGGGAGTTGCCATTGCACTAGGTTTCTACCTCACTCTCAAAATGCCTTCCAGTTCCAGTTGTCTCTCCCAGTACTCTCTGCCTCCACCCCCTCCACCTGATTTCTCTTGTTCCCATCCCCACCCACCTCCAGTCCACTGGAGAAATCTATTCTATTTCCCCTTCCCAGGGAGATCCATGCATCCCCCCTGTACCCTTCTTGTTACTTAGCCCTTCTGGGTCTGTGTTTTGTAGTATCTTTTACAGCTAATATCCACTTATAGTTATACATACCATGTTTGTCTTTCTGGGTCTGGGTTACCTCACTCAGGATGATTTTTTTTTTCTAGTTCCATCCATTTGCCTGTAAATTTTATGATGTCATTTTTTTTAACAGCTGAGTAATACTCCATTGTGTATATGTACCACATTTTCTTTATCCATTCTTCAGTTGAGGAACATCTAGGTTATTTACACTTTCTGGCTATTATAAATAAAGCTGCTATGAACATAATTGAGCAAGTGTCCTTGTGGTAGGATGGAGTGTCCTGTGGTATATACCCAGGAGTGGTATAGCTGGGTCTTGAAGTAAATCAATTCCCAATTTTTTGAGAAACTGCCATATTGGTTTCCAAAGTGACTGTACCAGTTGGCACTCCCACCACCAATAGAGGAGTGTTCCCCTTGCTCCACATCAGGATCAGCAGGAGCTGTCACTTGTGTTTTTGATCTTAGCCATTCTAACAGAGTCATTTTGATTTGCATTTCCCTGATGGCTAAGGATGTTGAACATTTCTTTAAGTGTTTCTCGGCCATTAGAGATTCCTCTGTTAGAATTCTCGGTTTAGATCTGTACCCCCATTTTTAAATTGGATTGTTTGGTTTATTGATGTCCAGTGTCTTGAGTTCCTTATATATTTTGGAGATCAGCTCTCTGTCAGATATGGAGTTGGTGAAAATCTTTTCCCATTCTGTAGGCTGCTGTTTTGGTCTATTGATGCTGTCCCTTGCCTTACAGAAGCTTTTCATTTTCATGAGGTCCCATTTATTAATTGTTAATCTTAGTGCCTGAGCTATTGGTGTTCTGTTCAGAAAATTGTCTCCTGTGCCAGTGAGTTCAAGACTATTCCCCCCTTTCTCTTCTGTCAGGTTCTTTGTATCTGGTTTTATATTGAGGTCTTTGATCCACTTGGACTTGAGTTTTGTGCAGGGTGATGGATATAGATCTGTTTTCATTCTTCTACATATTGACATCCAGTTAGACCAGCACCATTTATTGAAGATGCTTTCTTTTTTCATATATATTTCTGGCTTCTTTATAAAAAAAAATCAGGTGTCCATAGGTGTGTGGATTTATGTTTGACTCTTTGATTTTGATTTGATTCCATTGATCAACCTGTCTTTTTTATGCCAATACCATGAGGTTTTTATTATTATAGCTCTGTAGTACAGTTTGAAATTAGGGATGGTGATACTTCTGGAAGTTTTTATTGTACAGGGTCGTTTTTAGCTATCCTGGATTTTTTGTTTGTCCATATGAACTTGAGTATTGTTCTTTCAAGGTCTGTAAAGAATTGTGTTGGAATTTTGATGGTGATTTCATTGAATCTGTGGATTGCTTTTGGAAAGATAGTCATTTTTACTATGTTAATCCTACCAATCCATGAGCATGGGAGATCTTTCCATTTTCCGATATCTTCTTTGATTTCTTCCTTTAAAGACTTGAAGTTATTGTCATACAAGTCTTTCACATGCTTGGTTAAAGTTACTCCAAGATGTATTATATTATTTGTGGTATTGTGAAGGGTGTTGCTTCCCTGATTGCTTTCTCAGGCCTTTTGTTGTTTACATATAGGAGGGGTACTGATTTTTTTTTTTTAGTTAATCTTGTATCCTTCCACTTCGCTGAAGGTGTTTATCAACTGTAGGTTGGTAGAATTGGGGGGCCACTTATATATACTATCATATCATCTGCAAGTAGCAATACTCTTTTCCTTTCTAATTTGTATCCCCTTGATCTCCTTTAGTTGTCTTACTACTCTAGCTAGAATTTCAAGTACGGTATTTAATAGTTATGGAGAGAATGCACAGCCTTGTCTTTTTCCTGATTTTAGTAGAATTTCTTTGAGTTTCTCTCTGTTTAATTTGATGTTGACTGTAGACTTGCTGTAAATCGCCTTTGTTATGTTTAGGTATATCCCTTGTATCCTTGATCTCTCCAAGACTTTTATCATGAAGGGGTATTGAATTTTGTCGACTGGAAGTTTCTTATAGGCTAATAACATTACACGTTTTATGGTTTTAGTTGTATGTTCCTTTGAAGGATGCTAGACTTTGCTCTGTCGTACATGTTGCAGGTTACTTATTTTTGAACTTACTTTTTTTTTCTTTTTGAGACAGTCTTTCTACATAACCCTGGCTGTCCTGGAACTTACTGTGTAGACCAGTCTGGCCTTGCCTCTGCCTCCCAAGTCCTGGGATTAAAGGTGTTTACCATGCCCAGTTCTGTTGTAGGTTCCTTAGAACCAGTGTGACTCTTTCTAGGCTTTTCTGTTCCCCAGTTCTGTTCTCCAGAGCAGTCTTTTTAATTGTTGTTTTAGCTTTTGAGATAAGGGTCCCATGTAGCCCAGGCAGGCCTCCAACTTGCTATGTAGACAAGGATGACCTTGAACTCCTGATCCTCCTGTCTCTACCTTTCGGGTGCTGGGATTACAGGTATGGGTCACCACAACTAGTGTAGAGCAGTCCTCAGGGTATCATATCCTTGCTACTCTGGTGATAGACTCTGAGCACTCTACCTGTGAGAACTCCACCTGTGGCCCCAAGTTCCATGAACTTATCTACTGGGACTAGTGGTAATATGAACTATTCTTGGCTTTGTATGAGATTGAAAATTGTTTGGTTTACCACTTTCCTGTGGTTGTTTCTCCAGCTTTGTGGAATTCATTTACTTCATGCATTTACATATTAGTATTAGTTGGAGATTGACGGGCATCCTGGTACAGAGTTCAAGGGTCCCTTTACTAAGGTCTTGCCTCTCCCACATTCTGCTGTGTCAGCTTGAGACACTAGTTTTTCAAAGACTGTTCCCTTTCTCTAGCTCAGTAAGGAAGCTGGACTTTTCTCAGAGATGCCCTTTGCTATGGACTGAATATCTTTAACAGTTTCAAACTGGAGGTTGCTATGGAATCCTATGATGGTATAGGGAGCCGAAACCTTGGGCCTCTAGGTGATTTACTTATAAGGGTGGCACCCTTAGGGGTGATTTTCACGCCCTTACAAGAGAAGATGAAAAGAAGAGCATGCTTGTCTTTGCCAGCTGGTGAGACAATAAGCAGGCTGTTGTCTGTAAGCTAGAACCAAGTCTCCGGGCTCTCAGGCCATGGATGTTCCAGGCTTCAGAACTAGGAGAAAGATTTGTTGTTGAAGCCACCCATCCATGCTGTTCTGGTTACAGCTGCCATGACTGAGTCACCTCCCTGGTCTACATCCTGGAAACTGCCTTTAGGCAGTGAGCTAGGAAAACAGTGGGCTTTGTTTTCCTTCTCTCAGGGACCAAAGTCTGGCCCTGCCTGTTGTATTGCATCTGAAGAGTAGCTCACATATTTTTTCTGCTTTCTATTTGTTTATGACTAGAAGGCATAATAGTAATTAATTCATTGTAGAAATTTGCAATTTCTACAAAAGTAGAAAGAAACTTTTTAATCCATGTTTTTTTTCTGTTTTTTACCCCTTCTTTCATTTTCAAGCCTCATGCCTGTAGCCTTTAAATCATTTTTGCAACACCCTGCTAAGTATCTGAGTGTTCAGACAGCACAAATGCAAATGATACAACATGGTCTCTAACTTTAGGAGTTTGGGTAGTTTTGTGAGCAATTTAGACAGCTCACAGTAATATAGTATGAGTAGTACTGCCAGTATACTCCAAAGAATAGGCATGCATGAGGGAGGATTATTAATTTAGTCTGTTAATTGGGAGTAGGTTTCACAGAAGGAGAAACATTTGAGCTGGACTCCAAGGAATGAGTGAGAAGTTGCCATATAAAGACAGAATCGGGAAGGGCATTCTTGGTCTTAAAATCTTTGATATAAGTAAAAAGAAGCTATATAAAGCCAAAATAACTCTTTGCTAAAATTATATTTGGGATATACTGTAATCTAGATAGTCATAGGTAAGGAAGTGAAATTCTGATTTCAGCTTAGGCCTTTTTTCTTTCCCCAAGTTTGAGATAAGTTCTTCCTGTATAGCCTAGACCATGATAGAAAAATACTTTAGTATTGGGCCATCCCTCCACTTCAACAGTAAACTTTGATCTTAATTTCAGTTACTCTTATGGTTAGCTCAGCTTGGTTATGGTGGATCACGTCTGTAGATCCTAACACTTGGAGGCAGAGGCAAGAGGACTGCTGAAAGTTGGAGGCCAGCCTGGTCTGCATAGCAAGTTCCAAATCTACTTGGGCTCCATAGTGAAACCCTCTCTCAAACAAACGAGAGTTTACACTTTAGAATAATTGCAGGCATATATACTAATTATTCATTTTTCTTTACATTTGTAATTTGTGTTATATTCTGAATTTAAACAAAAGTAAGTTCCTGGAGATAAATCATTGTAAACAATATAATCTCCTGTTTGAGCTAGTTAAAATACTGCTGAAGTGTGACAGTACTCGAGATGTATTTATTTTCTTTGAAGCTCTAGTTTGTCAGTGATGTGTGACAGCCTGAATAAATAAGGGTGGATGGCATAAAATTCTGTCAGTCTTTTAAGTTTCTCTACTTTTCAAAAACCCTCATATAAGCCATTTTAAACATACTAACATCTAGGAGTGAAATGTTAATTTAGGGATGGTGAGACTTTATAAATATTTCCAGAATTGGAAAAAATTTCTCTTCCTTCCACTTCCCAAATTTTAACTGATGATTGGATAGCTTGTTTTGATAACAACCTTACAGTATTCAGAGTTAATTATAGATAAGGTTCTTAACTCCTGAACAGAAGGGAAGTAGTATCCTAGATTTAGAACTGTGCTATTTATTTAAATATTTATTCATTTATCTGAACAAATTTATTCATTCTTTCTGTTCATCAGATATTTTTAGGCTAGAGATACAAAACCAGAAACCATGACTGTGCTCCATGAAGAGTTCCTGGTCTGTTTTGGGGAACTGTCATGGTAGCACATAGTAAGGGCTCACAGGGCTGTAGGGACCTAAAGGAAGGAAAGTTATTCTGAAACTTAAGGTTGGTAAGAATTAGAACAATGTGGGAAAACTTTTATTAGTGATCTTGCTAGTGTGGATTAAGCATGCCTTATTCTAAATGCTTCGGGAAATCAATGTTTCAGGTTTTGGAGTTTTTCATATTTGGGAATATTTTCATAGGCTTGAAATGCTTTAAAATCTGAAAATTCTGAGCACCGACACCATGTTCAAAAAGTTTTAGGGTATTTCCAGTTTTTGGATTAAGGATGCTCAACCTATAGCTTTCTCCCCCGGGCCGCGCCCCCCCCCCCCCCCCTCGCCAAAGCAGGGTTTCTTTGTGTAGCCCTGGCTATCCTGGAACTTGTTCTGTAGACCAGGCTGGCCACAAACTCAGAGATCTGCCTCCCCTGCCTCCCAAGTGCTGGGACTAAAGGTGTGTGCGACTACTGCCTAGTGCAACCTGTAATTATTTCCAAAATATTACTGTGCATAAGAAGCTCCCAGGTGTAGCTGGGCGGTGGTGGCACATACCTTTAATTCCAGTTCTCGGGAGGCAGAGGCAGGTGGACTCTGAGTTTGAGGCAGTTTGGTCTACAGACAAGACAACCAGGGCTACACAGAGAAACCCTGTTTTGAATGCCCCTCCCCACAAAAGAAGCTACTAGGTGAAACTTTTTAAAATGCTGATTAATGGTGAGGCCCTGGCTCCAGATCCCCTTTCAGCAATTGAGATATAAAGCATCTGTTTATTACACTAGCATTTTAAGTGACCTCGAATGGGTATATGGGCAGTACATTGGAAAAACTAATGTTCGAAGATGGTGAACTTGAATTCTGCTTATTGTCACGAAACTGTTAGATTGTTAGGCTAATGATTTCATTGGGTTTTTTCCTTTGTGGAGCTAGGGATTGAACCCAGGGCCTTAGGCAGCCTCGCAAGTGCTGTGCTATGGAGCTTTGTTCCTCAGCCCCTAGAGGTTTTTAAAGAGATGTGGTTTTGGAAACTTGTTACTGGACTTGGGTCCCGAGGATCAGTCTGAAGTCTCCAGGTTTGGATGCATGTACTCTAACTCTCTGAACCATCTAGCCAACCCAGCAGTTCTGGTTTTTGACAATACTTTTGCCACTAGATGTCACTAGACTAAAGCAGTTGGCCAAAGAAGTGTCTGCACCCTGTGCTGTTTCCAGAAGCTCTTGCTAAGAACACAGGCTTCAAGCATCTGGATTTCTTTTTAGAACCAGGTCACAGCTCATTTCAAGTGCAAGGTAGTTGGGAAAATATACATGTTCTGTGACATACTAGCAATCTCTAATGCTTCTTTTAGTGTTTATCAAGACAAAAGGAAAAAATTCTGACCACAGGAAAGTCTGTAGTGACTTACATTATGTGTGTAGAAAGCCCCTTTCAGTCTATCACTGTGCTCAAAGAAATAATTGAGTTTATTGAGTAAATAGACAGTTTAAATATCTGTCTGCTGGTGAGTGGATCAATGAAATACCATATGTCCAGGAAATAGAATAGAATACTATTCAGCACTAAAATGAAACTAATGGATGAACTGCAAAAACATGATACATGGATTCAGGAGAGCCGACCCAAATCAGAGGAGACCCCATCAGCAGAGTAGAAGGAAAAATAGACATGAAGAAAGTATCTAAGTAGAAATCAAGAGGTAAGAAGGCTTCAGTGAAATGATCTTAAGTTTGCAGGTTATCCTTGGTCCTGCCTTCAAGTCTGGGCAATTTTGGACCTGAGTCTCTGGATATTGGGTGGAGATAGAGTCATGTCATTTATTTTGTTTATTGTTAGTTGTTTTGACAGTTTCATACATGTATATAACCTACTCTGTTTACTCACTTTCTATACCCTCTCTTATCTTCTCTCATTCCCATGAACTCTCCAATACCCCGTCTCTTTCTTAGTTGACTTTTGGGTTAACTGGGGCCATCTGTGTGATCATAAGATTGAAACTATCCCTTGGAGCCTGGTAGGGTCACAAGTGGGGACACAACTGAAGGCAACGAGTCCCTTTCCCCAAATCTATTAGTGCTGAACTATTTCTTGAATCTAACATCTAAGGTTATTTTGTTTTGTTTTTGTTTTCTCAAGACAGGGTCTTATGTAGCCCAGGGTGGCCTTGAACTCACTGTATAGCCAAGAATGACTTTGAAGTCCTGGCCTTCCTACATCTACCTTCAAAGTGCTGGGATTTCAGGCATGCACCGCCACCCCCAGTTTTATGTGGTGCTGGGGACCAGTCTCAGGACTTCATGCATGCTAGGCAAGTGCTCTACCAGTTGAGCCTCATCCTGCCCCAGCTCAGGTTGTTACCATTAAGCAAATGCTGCCCTAGGTTCTTGTGTACATGTGCTTATATGAGCGTTTTCAGTTGCTTAGGGTCAGTTCCTAGCAGTTCCACGGCTAGGTCTTATATAATAAACTTTAATTTTACCAAATTGCCAGCCCTTTTCAGATTGGCTGCACTATTTTGCATTCTTTGAGCAGTGTTTAAGTATTCCATTTCCTCTGTCTTTCTGAATATAGCCATTGGAGTAGATATGTAATGGTATGCCATTGTGGCTTTCATTTATATTTCTCTAATGATGAGATTCTTTTCATTTTCATTAACTATTCATGATTCTTTATAAATTAATAGTTACTTAAATCTTATGCCATTTAAAAATTGTTTTTTAACTTATACAAGAATTTCTTTATACATTCTGTCAATATCCCCTTTATCATGTTTACAGATACTTTCACTCTAGTCTGTGACTTCTCTTTGTATTTTCAAAAAAATTTCAATATTATTATTTCATATCTATATGTTTTATTTGCATGTAGGTTTCTGTGCTACGTTTGTGTCTGGTGCCCATGGAGGCCAGAAGGGTGTCAGATCCACTATAACTGGAGTTACAGATAGTTGAGAGCCATCGTGTTCATGATGGGAATTAAACCTAGGTCTTCTGAAAGAACAGCCACTGCTCCTAACCACTGAGCCATCTTTCAGCCCTCCTGTATTTTACTGGGTATAGAATGCCCCGTTGGCAGAATCTTCCCCAGAACTTTGTGTGTCTCTCCAGGCTTCTGTCATTCTAGATCAGTCACCTTTCTCCTGTGCTCAGAAGTCTTTGGACTTTGGTCCTCAGCAGTTTGTGCCGTGGCTAGTTCTTGGCCTCTGTCTTTGTCCCATAGAGGGCTCATTGAACTTCTTGATTTTGTGGATTAGTATTTTCATCAGCCTTAGTAAGCTTCTCTCCTGGAATTCCCATTGAGTGTGTTGGCATGTATGATGTCGTTACATGGACCTCTGAGGTGCTCTTAATCTTTCCGAACCGTGCTTCCCTCCTGGTCTTAGAACGCAGGGTGTCTGTTCTCAGGCTCCGACTCCTCTGACATCCCAAGCTCCTGAGCTGAGTGTTTCATTATATTTTTCACCACCACAATTTCCATTTGATGTGTGTGTGTCCTCTTTATTGAGACTCTCTTCTTTGTGGATTCATTATGTTCACATGTTTATTTAGTTATTTCATTACGATTCCCTTTGGTTATCTACTGTAATAACTGCTTTGGAAATTTTATCTGGCATATCTTACACCTTGGACACTGAGCAGCTATTTCCATTACTGTTTCCTCCACTGAGTGTGACTCATACGTTTTTTTCCTTTGAATTACTCTTTTAAGGTTTTGATAAGAACTGGACATTTTAGAGGCTGGAGAGATGGCTCAATGGTTAAGAGCACTTGCTGCTTTTCCGGAAGACCTGAGAGAAAAGGAGTTTCTCTTACTATTATTTTAAATAGTGTGTGTGCACATGCATATGTACTCACATGTTCCTGTCTGTGCGGGTGGAGGCCATAAGAAGATGTCATCTTCATTGATGTCATCTGTCTCTTTTGAGACAGAGTCTTTCATTTGCCTGGAGCTCAGCAATTAGATCAGCCCTGAGATGTCCTATCTCAGCCTTCCGAGTGCTAGATTTTAAGTGCCTGCCCACACCAGGCTTTTTTTTTTTTTTTTTTTTTTTTAAATGTGGGTGCTGGTAAGGACTTTACTGTTGTCTAAGTGCTGGGGTTAAAGATATGCACCAAGTGTGACCAAGTCTGTTTTTCTTGTACATGTTGAAAATATGTCCTGGCTGGGCCTCAGGAGGCTGAAGAAAGAGGACCACAGGTTCAAGGCTTGCCTGCAATACAGAGGAAGACCTTGTCTCACCCTGCCTCCAAATCTCTATCTTCAAATACTTTTTTTCTTTTCCTTTCTTTCTTTCTTTCTTTCTTTCTTTCTTTCTTTCTTTCTTTCTTTCTTTTTCTTCCTTCCTTCCTTCCTTCCTTCCTTCCTTCCTTCTCTTCTCTCTCTCTCTCTCTCTCTCTCTCTCTCTCTCTCTCTCTCTCTCTCTTTTTTGAAACAGGGTTTCTCTGTGTAGCCCTGGCTGTCCTGGAACTCACTCTATAGACCAGGCTGGCCTCAAACTCACAGAGATCCGCCTGCCTCTGTCTCCCAAGTACTGGGATTAAAGGCGTGCACCACCACTACCTGGCTTCAAATGCTTTCTTTAGCATAGTTTAATTTCACTTTGATTGAAAAAAAATTTGCTTTTTGTTTCTTTTATCCCTTTCCCCTTCTTTTCTGCATGCTTAAGGGTTATGTTTTTTTATGGTCTGGTTTTTAATCTTCATTGGGGGCTTTAAAAATTCACATTCAGATTTAAAAACATGGCTGTCCTCGGATCTCAACACATGACTTTCTTTTTCATGATTTGGGAGAGTCTTAGGTAGGTCATGGGCCGTGCTGCCTCCCACTTCAGCACACATCTTCAGTTAACCCCCCCCCCCCCCCCCCCCCCCCGTGTGTATTTTACTATCATGCACTCCAGTTCCTCTCTATCTTCATGCTTTGTTGTCATGGTTTTCTTCCATGTATGCTATAACCCACAGTGTGTGACTGCTGCCTTTGCTTTGGATGGTGTAGGCTTTGTCGGCCACCTGGACTTTGTTATAAGATAGCAGCCATAGACGACGGATAAAGAATGTGACTTGACTTAGAAAATCCCAGTGGGGGAGACTTGGTCCTTGGATCATGCCTTGTTGACTCCCACTTCAGACAATCAGTGATTCAGAGTGATTAAAATAAGAAAACGGTGTTTCCTATTTACTTTTGTTTCAGCCATTTCTGGAGACTCCTGTTTCCTTAGGTAGATCCAGGTTTCTGTCTTCATCATGATCCTGCCAAAAGAACTTCCTCTACTGTTTCTCTTAGGGTAGGTCTGCTGGTAATAAGACTCTTGCCTTTGTCTTTTGTTTTCTGATAAGGTCTTTATTTCTCTTTAATTTTTTATAACTTTACTCTTTTAAAGAAACATTTTATTTATTTTATGTGTATGTAAGTCTGTGCATCACAATCACACAGTGCCCAAAAAGCCTAGAAGAGGGCATCATATCCCCTGGAACTGGAGTTACAAATGGTTGTGAGTTACCATGTGGGATGGGGAGGTGGTTTGAAAGAAAATGACCCCCAAAGGGAGTGGCACTATTAGGAGGTGTGGCTTTGTTGGAGTAGGTGTGACCTTGTTGGAGGAACTGCATCACTGTGGGGGTGGGCTTTGAGGTCTCTTTTGCTTAAGCTTCCCTCAGTGTGACAGTCAGTCAAATTCCTGTTGCCTGTAAGATGTAGCACTCTCAGCTCCAGCACCGTGTCTGCTTGTACACCGCCATGCCCCATTATGATGATAATGGACTGAACCTCTGAACTGTAAGCCACCACAGTTAAATGTTTTCCTTTATAAGAGTTGTTGTGGTTATGGTGTCTCTTCACAGCAATAGAAACCCTGACTAAGACAGGTGGGAACAGAACCTGGGCCCTCTCAATAGCCAGGGCTCTAACTGAGCCATCTCTCCAGCCCACTCCTCAGTTCTCAAAAAATAATTCTTGTTTTTCTTCTTTCGGTATCTCTTTTCTGTGTCTAACTTAAACAAATTTTCCTTTATTTTTTTTTAAATTAAGAGATAATTTAAATATAGCAAAATGCACCTGCTTTAATCTGTAATTCTGTAAACATTGATGGATCCATACCTGACAAACATGGTACATAGTAATTCCACTATTCCTCAAAACTTCTCCCATGTACCTTTGTGGTCAATCTCACTCCTTACCTTTGTGTCCCACTACCATTGATCTGCTTCCTGTTCCTCGAGTTCCTCTTTTCTGGTGCTGTATGGAATCATACGGTGTGTATCCTTTTGAGTCTGGCTTTTTTCACTTAGAGTAATGCAATCAAGAGTATGGATGCATACTATCAATAGCTTGCTCCCTTTCATTACCAATGTTTGATTTTATGGATGAGCCATAGTTTGTACATTTTCCAGGTGGAGAAAATTTGGAATGTTTCAAATATTTGACAGTTATAAACAAAGCCATTATAGTATCAGCTTTATGGATGTTACAATGTATTCCAGGATTGCTTTTTAAAATATTTAATGAAACCAGGTGTGGAGGTGCACACCTTTAGTCCTAGCACTTGGGAGGCAGAGGCAGGTGGACCTCTGAGTTTGAGGCCAGCCTGGCCTACAGAGTGAATTCCAGGACAGCCTAGACTATACAGAGAAACTGTCTAGAAAAAAAACAAACAAATTTAGTGAACCAATATACAGTAAACAAGGACTATCTAAACATTCAGTTCATAATATTCTTTCAACACCAAGCATTATTAAGAGTTTTTTCTTCCAAAACAGAAATGTTTTCTATTCTCATCATAAGACAATATGTATTCACTTAGAAATTAGAACAATCTTTTTTTTTTTTCTAAGCTGATCTGGTTCCTTGTGTAACATGATTTTGTGTCACTCAGCCCTCTGGTTTGAGACCTGCATGCATTCCATGTTGGTCCTTGTAGAGTTTGACCTATGCAACTGAGCACTTGCATTGCCATGCACGTGCAGGCTGGGTCCTTGTCTTTTCTGCAGGCTGGATCTTCTTTTTCTGCATGCTGTATTCCTTTCAGTGCAGTTCAAGTTTAATAAGGTTTCTTGGCAGCACATTCACTGGAGTCAGCTAAAACCCTAAAGTTTTGTTCACATGTCCTGATGTTCAGCCATACCTCCCCATCATCTGTTTTTACAGCTAGTTTTTAGATCGTTATTATAAAACAAATATTCATTCAACTCTGTTGTGCAATCATATTTCCATATTGTTGAAGCTTTTTTCTTTTTCTTTTTTATGAATCCAAGTGGGATTATTCAAATGATCTTAAAATGCTTAACAGGGCAGAACCCAGATGAGAGAGCCATCGGAGCTCATATAATACTTTTGTCTACAGAGCAAGAACTCTGTCTGGTAAGAATTTTTTAAAGAAATTACTTAGGTTCATCTTAGAATTTTGGGAGTATATCGCTACATTATGTGCAACAGGTAAGAGGTAATGTTGGTTATCTATTGAGACTCTGTTTTATTTTAGTTTTGAGACAGAGTCTAAAAGGCTGGCTCAAACTCACTATATAACTGAGGATGACCTCTAGCATCCCATCCTCCTGCCTTTACCCCTCAGTGCTGGGACTCCAGGGATGAGCCACTATGCCCTGTGCAGGGGATGCTGGGAAACTAACTCAGGTCCTTGAGCAGGAGGCAAGCAGTCTACCAACTGAAGTATATCTTTAGCTCCTCTTCTGTTTTTCTTTTCTTTTGAGAACAGTCTTCTGTAGTCTAGTTTCAAACTCAGTAGATAGCTGAGATTAGCCTTCAACTCCTGGGATTACAGGCATCTGCCACCGTGCTTTGTAAAATTTAAGATTAAGATTATTTATTTTCTACAGCATTTGTAGTGAATTCATCCTAAGCAAGTACTCTATGTCTGAGCTCTATCCCTGGCTCATGTGAGACTCCATTTAGTATTTTATTATCAGCACTGTGCTTATTCTGCTTATCATCAATGCAGGATTTATTATGATAGCCTATTCCTTACCATTTTGTATATTTATTACTAGTACAATGCTTACTTAAAACACAGAGGTGTTTTTTTCCTGAGACTTTAAGCACTGTGTGTGCTCTACTTCTTAAACATAATTACAGTAACCAGAGAGAGGTAAATCACACTGTTGAAAAGAGTAAAAATTTGCTTTTAAGACTTGCCCCAAACCTCAAATAGGAAGGATAATAGTGTCAAGGCTGCCAGTAATTTAGACTATATGATATCAACAAAAAGGAACAGTTGGCGATGGATAGTTAATAGCCAACAACAAAAGCAGTGCATCTGTAAGCAAAGTAAATCTAATAATGACATCCATTGCCGTCTTTGGTTGTAGTCATAGACCCTCGGTAGATAAGCCTATCAATAAGGCCACCTGGCCAGACAGCATCCCATAATTATAAAATAAGGGAAAACAGGACAAAGGATCAATAGTTAATGAAAGGAAACCAGGTGTATAAGGAAGACACACAGAAGAACAGGTAAAAGCCACTTGGACTGCTCTGAGCACCAGGAAGGGCTGATCTCAACACTGTAGCCAGATCGGTGTCAGCGCCTGCAGCATCTAGAGAGACTAAACATAGGCAACTCCACACAGTAAGGGTATTGCATGGAAATGGGA